>NC_133410.1:93986785-95193928 GCF_049350105.2 Macaca mulatta | reverse complement strand
TTTATCTATTATTCACAAATAGAATTTTTTAAAAACACAATATCTTCTGCTACACGTTTCTTAAGCACAAACTTCCTCATCTAGTAATCGTTAAACAGGGGAATGATATCAGTATGACACAGCAATTATTCACATGACTTTCCCCAGAGTACTAACGTTTTGAAGCAATCAGGGATGAGCTTTCTCACAATTAAAGAGAAAGCCTTAATAATGTTTGAAAACCTTAAGAATGAACCTGAAAATCTACAGATGTACCTTTTTCCAGTAGTGGTTTATTAAGGAATTTTAAGAACTGCTAAGCTTTTCAACAGATTAAGCTGCAAGTGCAGTTCTAGAAACTGCGAAGACACGCCCCCTCTCATTTAAAACAATGGATTAATGCGGAAGTCTACATCTGGAATAAGATTCTCTTACTTTTGATGAAAATGGTATCAATTAGAAGCAAGTACTCTTTGAGACCTCCATCTCAAAAGGGAAGGTATGAGCCCAAGTTTCAAAGCTGCAAAGGACTGACTGATGGTTATGCTAGGTGACAATGCCCACTAAGATTTCACTGTGCTTCCAATATTTGTACGGATTGTTATCATTCTTGTTTGTGTTCTGTTTTTAAACTGCTCTAGGTTTTGGGTGATTTTTAATTTATTCTATGGGAAAACCTAAGCCTCAATATTTTTATTAGGCCACTTTGTAAGATATAGATTTTTTTTAAAGGAATCCATATATAGTGTAACAGCAGAAGTGCCTAATTTAATCATCCAATCTTAAAAATTATGTTTTTCTGCATGTTTTATAATGAAAAATACATTAGTAAAAGTAGGTAAGCAAATATATTTACAATTAACTGCATGGTCAAATTTTATTTTATTCATACAGAGGGAGCACAATCAAAAATGTTTTGAAGCCACTACTCTGATCTCTATTATCCTGAGTGGAGAGCAGAGAATAGAAGCAGACATCAGCTTCAGTGTGGTGAATTAAAGTGAGGAACTCTCAACAGGTCACATAAGAGAAACATAAGATGGGTATACTGAAATAGAAATGCATGAAATGATGTCTCCTGAAATGGGATGCTTGGAAAGAAAAGCTAGACAGACCTCGGTCATGCAGCAGACAAAAATGGGGTTGACCATTCTGAACATTCTGAACACCCCACGGCAATATTTGTCACATTATGCTCTAGCTAGATGGTTCTGCCTCTACTACTGTATGAGCTCCTGCTATGGAGCACCATGTCTTATTCAGCCTTGCAAATCCTCTGCACTGGGCAAGAGTCCTGGTACACGGTAGATAATTTCCAGTATTTGCTGAATGACAAAAATTGATTTATGACTAAAGATGTGTGCTCACTTGGAAAGGAAATAGGGAGAAAAGCAAGAAAAAAAATTAAGAAAATTAACATTTATCAAGTGACCATAATGTGTCAGAAGGAGAGTCAGGTACTTTATTTCTCTGAATTATCATTACAGCTATCCTACAAGGTACATATTCCCATTTACAGAGAGGAAGCTAAAGCTAGAAAAAGTTGCTTTATTCACCCAACATGAACACAGTTAGCAAGTAGCTGGGCCAGAATTAGAAATTTGCTCTAACTTGCAAGTCCATATTCTAGACTCCCTCATGCTGCCAGTAAGGAGTAGGCTTTCTGTTGAGGATAGCTAACAATCACACACCGCAGCCTTTTTGTAGCTAACACTGATGCCAGTGACAGGATTCTTCAAAGTCTAGAGTGTCAGCAATCTTATGGCTAATGATGCTTTCCCAATCAAAACAAACCATTAATGATTTATTCTTTTCTTTAGAGTTCAATTGCAATGGATTCATTTTAGTTGAACAAATGTTTTGCTGGGTGCACTGTTCACGCCTGTAATCCCAGCACTTCGGGAGGCTGAGGCGGGTGGATTGCTTTGAGCTCAGGAGTTCGAGACCAGCCTGGGCAACATGGTGAGACTCCATCTCTACAAAAAAATACAAAAGTTAGCTGGGCATCGTGGTGTATGCTTGTAATCCCAGCTATTTGTGTGGCTGAGGCATAAGAATTGCTTGAACCTGGGAGGCAGAGGTTGCAGTGAGCTGAGATTGCATAACTGTACTCCAAGCTTTGTGACAGAGTGAGACCCTGTCTAAAACAAACAAACAAACAAAAACAACAACAACAACAAAAAACAAGGCTGAGTGCAGTGGCTTACGCCTATAATCCCAGCACTTTGGGAGACCAAGGTGGATGGATCACCTGAGGTCAGGAGTTTGAGACCCGCCTGGCCAACATGGTGAAACTCCATCTCTACTAAAATACAAAAATTAGCTGGGCGTGGTGGTGGGTGCCTGTAATCCCAGCTACTCGGGAGGCTGAGGCACAAGAATCTCTTGAACCCGGGAGGCAGAGGGTGCAGTGAGCCAAGATCATGCGACTGCACTCCAGCCTGAGGGATAGAGTGAGACTTTGTCTCAATCAAAAAAAAAAAAAAAAAAGTGTTTTAAGACTCAGTGATTTCTATTTCTATATCAATGCATTGATTGATTTGGTCTCTCTAATGTAGATATAAGATATAAGACTTAATGAAATTCAAATGCATTTGTGAAAGATAAAGAGTTTTGTAAGTCCAAGGTCACTAGGCTGTAATCAAAATATAACTTGCTAGATGAAAACAAACATGCGTTCAGCCTGTTTGAAATTTTGAGTAAATAATTCACAAATATTTTTATAGTTCTTACTGTGGGTACAATGATAAATGGGACTTAATATATGGTGCACACTAGCTCTTGGTTAAACCTCTAGTTTAAAGGCAAATAAGTGTTTTAAAATATTGGCAATAGTTATTTTTTTAATGAAAATCATTTCTTCTTATCCTTATCTTAGCATATTAATGCCATCCAATAACTAGAGGTCTTTGAGAGATAATATAACCCATAGATAATATAATTTATGTTTCTTTGTTGGTGGGAGGATGGGTCAATGTGCATCACTGCTTTGTCCCTGAGAGGAGAATTAATTATGAAACAAATGGAGCTTAAGCTTCAAGGCCCCTCAGTTGCATGGGCCTCTTCCAAAGTTCTGCAGGGGCTACATCAATGTGCTCTGCAGGGGCTACGTCAACATGCTCATGTGGTCATACATTTAGGCCACAGTTTATTAAGAACCCTCTTTCCATTCCAATTTACCAACCATCACACTTTCCCTTGGGTCAGGTAAGCAGGAGTGGCTGTGGCATTTTGGTATCCAAATAAGGGGAAGTTGTATTAGGTATACATTTAGCTTAGGTTTAGTGGAATATGTGTATGTAGTTTAAGGAAAGGTTGATTTACCTTTTCATTCTTTCCGTAGAAAGTGATATTACAAAACAGTTGTCAAAGAGTTGATCAACAAGTATGCAATCAACTAAGGTAGAAAAGAAGGTGTATTGGGCTTTTCATAAATAACAAATTGTTATATTTCTGCATCTTTTTGATGTTTGTATTTGCCAGCTTTCATAAATTATTAATTTGTTGTGAAATTCTTCTTTATTCTAAAGCAGTAGTTGATTTTTTATTCATAATTTTGTATTATTTCTCCTAAATAAGACTCCTAAATTACATGAACTTTAGGTCCTTCAAAACCTAAAGCCCTCTACCCCTAGGGAGTAATGTAAAACAATTGTAGGGGTTAAAACCCTGAGACTGTATAATAGAGTTATACACATTCCTTAGAACAGATGAGAAAATCAATACCCTTTCTCCCTACCAGGAATTAAGAGACCTTTATTCAAAAGACAGAATAAATGGAAATACCAAGTCTAATCTCATATCTATTTGATAATTCCTCCTCTTATTTCAACATCACTCTGGTCAGCAAACAGAAATACAATTGTACCATTTAGAGGTAACATTCGGTACAAGGAAACTTGAAGTAAACTCATGAAACAGTAAACATTAAACGGAGTACATTGCCACTTGTAAAACAAAGGAGGTATTATTCTTTCCTTGCCTATCCCAACCTCCCCTTCTTGATATTTCTGAACATTT
The DNA here is from genome assembly GCF_049350105.2 of Macaca mulatta. Classification (NCBI taxonomy): domain Eukaryota; kingdom Metazoa; phylum Chordata; class Mammalia; order Primates; family Cercopithecidae; genus Macaca; species Macaca mulatta. The sequence continues at coordinate 95,189,929 of NC_133410.1, read as the reverse complement.
TTTCCTCTGTACACACCTAAAATCAAAGGAAAGGAACCTACAACCCTCATTCAATAATTAAATATTATTATACAGCAAAAGTGGGTTTTATATATTATACTCAGAACACTAGGTAAGACCTATAGAAAACTGTCCCCATATAAAAAAATACCTGCATCTCCAAGCACTCATATGTTCATATTACCCCTAAATAGATGAGTTAGTAGAAAAGAAAGGCCTCCACTAACTAATGGAATTGAATGTTGAAAAGGTTAACTCATAAGTGTTGAGACAACATGTACCATAAAGCTGTCATACACAGCCAGGTACACAAATCAGAGCTTTCGCAGATAAATGATGAAAGGTCAGCAGAGTACACTGAGCTTACATTTCTTCCTGGAAAGCAAAATTAACAATTGAGGTTCATCTGCTTTACAGCCCTATCTAATGAATGAGTTCTGCTACTTACATTTCGTCTTTGAAAGAAAGTATAGACATGTACATGTGAAAAGAATTACCAATAGGACAGGAAGTGTTTTCATATTTCTAGACACAATTGGTTGGCAACATTTAAAGTTAGGAAAAGAGAAAAAATGTCAAGTATATATAGTATATGATAATATAAATAGAGCACTTTTATTGTTCTCCTGTGATATGACATAACTGCTAATGATAATAATAGTTCAAATTTATTAAGTGATTTCTATGTGTCAGACACTTTTTAAAAAAGCTTTACATGCATTAACTCAATTAATCCATACACTATTTTACAGATGATAAAATTAAGACACAGAAATGTTGAGACACTAGTCAAAGGCACAAAGTCACAGTACTGGTAGGGTAGGGATTCAATTTGAGGCAGTGTGGATGCATAGCCCAAGCTCCTCACCTTCAAGCCATATGTATAATAAGCTGACCTCCAGGGCTGTTCTGAAGAATTCTAATTAAACAGGGTGCCGTGGAATTTTAATGCAATTTTCCTGTTTCTCTGATCTATGCCTCAACTTTGCTTCAGAAAACAGAGTTAACACACATGTTCAATACAATCAGTGCCTTTAACAAGGTGATTTTGTTAATCTATAAAAGAAAAACAAAATGATTCAGGAAATTCATGGGAAAATGAAAGCTATTCCTTTGCTCCAATTTGGTGTGGGGGAAAAAAAAAAGTGCTCCCTTATTCTGTTTATTAGGTAGGAGTCAAAATAGTGAAACTTTCAGTGAATTGTCCAGCTTAATGGTTCCTCTCTCCCCCAGCCCCTCCAAACAGGGTCGTGGTAATTTAGAGAGCGTTAGATGATCATAGAAGACACCAGTCAAATGCGGGAAGCATCAGCTTTTAACAATGCCTAAGAGTCAGAGCTAATTCAAGTCTCCAACAATCAGAGTCCCCTGCCAAGAATGATAAAAATTGCATAGGAGTATGATATTCTTAGAGTGACAGACACTGAGGGCTGGATGCATCAACAACCATTCCCAACCTCCCACTTCCTCCTGGCGCTCTTCTATAAACTGGAAAGGCAGGGCCTCTTTGCTGCCACTTTGCAAGATTCTCGACAATCAGACACAGGCCAATCGCTACATGGGGGTAGTGAAAAGCAGAAAGATGTGACTTGCTCCCTTTTGTCCTCTTTCCCTGCTCTGAAGCTGCAGCAGCCCTTCGTTGTTCAAGGGGGAAAGACTAGGAAAATCTTAGAATACTGAAGCACTGTTAATCTACCTCTGCGCTTCTTGTTACATCAGAAATAGAAACACTCAATTATTTTCAACATTATGGGCAAGTGTTCTCTTATTTGCTGACAAATGTAATACTGATACACCTGAAGAAAGAAGAGATTGGGAGGGGCCAATTGCATTGGCAAGGGATTATTTTTAGGCAGCAGGAAGTAGTTGGTATTGAAACAGGGGTGTTTCTCATAGTTGTACATGGATCAAAAGATATACAAGTATGATAGATATATCATATAAAAATATATACAAGTATGATAGATTTGTCATATACAAAATATACGCAAGTATGATAGATATATCATATAAAAATATATACAAGTATGATAGATTTGTCATATACAAAATATATGCAACTACGATAGATCAATGAAAAATACAAATTAATTAATCAAAAAGAAAAAAGAGAAGGTACCCTGGCAACATTTGAAAGACGACTAGAAATGAGTAGGTACAACATCTTTTAAAGTGAGGGGATTATGGTTGATTTTCTTTTTAAACTTTTATTTTAGAATAATTTTAGGTTTATAGAAAAATTGCAAAGATAGTGTAGAGAGTGCCTAGATAACTACACCCTGTTTTCCCTATTAACACATTACATGAGTATTACATGAACGTTATTACTATTAACTAAAGTCCATACTCGATGGACTTTCCTCAGACTTTCTTAGTTTTCACCTAATCCTTTTCTGCTCCAGGATCCCATCTGGGATACCACATTGTATTTAGGGTATAATATCCACTCATAAATATTTATTTTATAGTTCAGAGTATAGACCAATACTTTGTTTTGTTACTCAAAGTGTTCCAGCTTCATCTACTGGGAGAAATGGCCCTGCAAAGCTGTCTCTTGTGGGGAAATTTGCATTCTGTAGAGAATCCTCTTCCCTTGCCAGATCTTTTCCTGATTCTGAAGAAACAAGCAGAGAGTGTAGCAGCTTTTAAAGGTCTGAATAGAAAACATCTGCCATCTATTGACTTTTAGCGGGGCCACCTACGAGACTTCATCTACGTAATACAAACACTGGCTTCCACAACCCTTACCTTAACCCAGACACTCCTTTCTATTGATTTCAGGTCTTTAGACTTAACTCTTTCGACTGACTGTAAATTAGAAAAATATATGAATCCACCTATGATCTGGAAGCCCCTGCTTCCAGATGTTCTGCCTCTCCAGGCTGAACTAATGTATACCCCACAGGTATTGATTGATGTATTTTGTTTCCCTAAAGTGTATAAAATCAAGCTGTAACCCAATCACTTTGAGCACATGTTCACAGGACCTCCTGAGGCTGTGTCACAGGTCATGATCCTTCACCTTGGAAAACCAAACTTCTAAATTGATTGAGACCTGTCTCCGATATTTTTTGTTTCGTGTATATATAAACACACACACACATATTATATATGTTTTTATATATATGTTATATATAAATGTATATACAGCTATCCATATAATTATATACTCATTTTATATGTATAATTATCAGGCAAAAATAATCTAGATGATCTAAAAGTCCTATAAAGAAATTAAATATGGAATTTTTATCATCTAGATTATTATTGTCTGTTAATAGCACTCAGAATTGAGAGGTGGGTATAAAAATAGGATTCTAAAAAAGAAGGGGAGCTGATATTTCTGGGTACTATTATATTTCTACTTTTTTCCTCTCAAAAAAGAATCACTGACTAATTTATGAAGCAAGCCAAACAATGTGTGCTATTTTGAGAAAAAGAGGATGTCCCAGCTAAAAATAAAAAGAAAAAAATTAAATCATATGTTTATTATTGCTTTTTGCCAGACTAACTAGAGTTTTGTCACCATCTCTGATCCCTGGCTGACTGTAAACTCAAATATTTTCAGCATTAGTTATTTGGCTAATGAGAATAAATATGATGTTCTCTTAATTCTGACTTTGAGTGTAAATGCACTAGAATCCATGACAGTAAGATCCATATTACACTTCCACATGTTAAAGATTACATACAACATATAAATAGCTATGACATTTAGAAGAAAACACTGCTCTTCAATCAGCATTAACATTTAAAAAATATTAAAATTGCTGCTAAGTGCCAGGTGCTTTACATAAACATAAATCATTTCATTTAATCCTCCTGGTTAGTCCTCTGAATCAAGTGCTCTGGATTCCATTTTAAAAATAAAGGTGAAGTGATTTGTTCAAACACTCCTGTCTAGTATGCTGAAGAGTCCAGATTTAAGGACATTTTTCTGACTAAAATTCATATAGAGTACATACAGAACCACTCATATGTTGTGTATATATTAGAACCCTAGCAAATTAATCTGTGATAACTCATGAGGGGTTTGATGAAAAGACTTTCCACAAAAGCATGGGCAGGCAGTAAAGAAACCACCAGGGTAATACCCCAGGTTTGTCACTATGAAGTCACACCATCCTCCAGGATGCGGCCAACTAGAATTGATTTCCTTTTCCTCCAACCATAGTGAGGGAGTCTTGGGAAGAGGCACTATAACGTAATTCTCTTTCCTCTATCTGATGCCTTAGTTAGGTCTCCATGGCCAATTCCACCAAAAGGGCAAGGGAAGTGTGGGTGTGATCCTCACAGATCTGCCTACCAGAGCAGAGAAAAGGATGAGTGGTGAGCAGTGCATCAGGAGAGGTGAACAGAACAGCTCAGCAAGTACTGGAATTTCTCAAACTCTTGGTTTGAGCATAAAAACAACATTCAAATCTGCTAATCTTTTATTCTCTTGAAAATAGACTTGAAAACCAGCAGCAAAAGATCTCTGCAAGGAGTCTTTCTAAATGTGTAAGAATGAAAGGTGAGCTTGTTCATGTGGGGGAAACAAAAAACAAAACAAAACAAAAAAATGCCAAAAACTCATGAAGAGATTGCTTGTCAGCAGGCAGGGTAAGCCAACGAAATGCCCCTTTAAGGTTTTTCTTTTTCCTTTTTTTTTTTTTTTAAGTCAGAAGTCTCCAGACACAACCTGCCATCGGTTAGAGATGAACTTCTGATTCATGAGAAGTTATTCTAGGTTTCTGAAGAAAGTAGCTCTGTCTTTGTCACTGAGAGGTTGAATATGTTTAGACAAGTGATAAAACAGCTTTGTGCCTCAGTTACATTTTCTGTCTCTACTACAACACCGTATACTGAAATGTAAAATATGTATTTATTTATCAAATCAATATTGCATCTGATTAATGTAGTGTGAACCATTAAATAGAGCCAATAAGGGATTGTTGTGAGAATCTCAGACAATCTCATTCATTGAGTGGGAAAAAATATTAATATTCTCAGAAAGCATTAAGCAGTTTGCAAGATAGGTATTTCCAGCAACTAAATTCATTCTTCTGCTCTTTTTAACTGTCCTTTGTTTTTTCTTTCATCTTGTTTTTCAATATAAATTGCCTAAAATCTTTAGAACTATACAGGGAATAAGTTGTAGATAAATATAAGTAATAAAGAATTCAGCTAACTTTAAAAAAATGATGTCATACTTGAACATATTACAGAGGCCTTCTATAAAAGAATCCAACTGTAAGTCTTTATTAATATAAATAATCCTTAATTGAAATGAATAATTCTTCCTATTTATACAGCTTGATTTCAATATTCCATACTTACTTCCAAAATAAATTACACTTTATTGCAATTCTGAAAAACATAAATAAAATATACATTCCGTAATTATAGTGTGTGATTTTATTTTTATTAAAATTATTTATTTATATAATTATTTTACAATAATTATTTATTATTCTTGATTTATAAATAATAAAATTATTTATTGTTTATTATTTATTTAAATTATTTATTTGTTTATACTACTAAATTATTTATTATTATTTATTATTAATAATAAATAGGGTTCTGTGATAGAAAATAATGGCATGGTAGCCTGCATTATTTAGGGTGGTTAACAAAGGTTTCTCTGAGTTTTAAACTACGACCTGAAAGAAAAGGAATTAGCCAGCCAAGAACAATTGATTTTTACCTCATCTGCCAACTCACAAAATTTTAGGATTTAATTTGGCCACAATCATCATTAACCTAGAAAATCAAGAAGTAGCTAAAAAAGTATTTTTTATTTATAAAATGAAGCAGAACAATATTGCAAAGAGATAAATAGGTATTTTTCTGAAACACATCCAACGAAAAAGACAACAGAAGAAAATGTTCTCCAAGAGGAATGAGGAAACTCCATCAAGTCATTTCTACATCTAAGTCACAGGAAATCTGCAAGGGCCTCCTAAAGAGTGTTGGATGATAATTAGGTCCTTTTGCTTACAGGGCCATGACACCACATGAAGAAGGGAGATGGATGAGACACACGGAACTTATTCTCTCACAATGACAGAGTTTATTCATTTCAAATGTATTCACATTCTGAAGATGGTATTATAATTTATTTATTTTTAAGACATTTTAGTGAAAAGCCTCAGCCACAGCTCCTCTATTTCTCTAACATATAAAAAAGAAAAATCAAACAAATACAAAAACTGCATAAATTCCCTCTCCCTAACTGGTCTGTATTTCTGTATATACTACTTACTGCTCTTATTCATTGCAGATGGGCCTGGCTCATGGAAGTGGGTCTGAACATGCATCCTTGCTTCCCGTCCTATCATTTACATTTCCTGCCTCACCCACTCCCTAAGCTTATATTCTGTCTATTCATTAAAAAAAATAAAAATAAAAAAAAAAATCTGACTTTCCTGCAACGTCAGATAATTGCTTGTCTATCATAACTTTGGCATCAGGTCTTTTCATACACAGATACCTTTGCCAAACAAAAGGAGAGTAATTCTGGATCTCTTAGAAGATGCGGAATTCAAGATAAATCTGTACCAAATTTTACACAGTTAATTCAATCCTCTTAACATCACTGATACTGTTTTCTTTGGCAGGGCTATACTAAAATTTTATTCAAAGTTTCTGACCACCATTCAGATTATTATTGAAAAAATCATAAGCCGTTTCCTAAGAAATGTACCCCCAAGCCCCCAAGTGATATAGGAGTTAAGAAGGAATTCCTTAGGCAGATAGCAAGGGCATGGGAGTCCTTGGTGAGTCTTTTCTTTTTAATGAAAAGCAGCCCTAAATCATTTTCTAACAAAGAGCAGCCTGAGAGCTGGGAGCTTCCACCGGTGAATGCCGGCAGGATCTAAGGACTAGACATTTTCAAAATGGCAGCTCCATCTCCCCTTCTCTGCCAGTCATGTGTATGGTAAGGAGCAGACAAGATGGCTCCAATCAACTGGAAAGTCTATTTGCATAAGAAGATTAAGATGGGGCGACCAGTCTTTTCCTCCTCTCTATGTAAATGTCATGCCTGATTGAACCGATCTATGAATCCTATGTAAATCAGACACACTTCCTCAAACTGGACGATAAAACTCGGGGCATTTGCCACCAGCCGGTCTTTTTCCACTTAGAGACACCCTCCTCTACCGAGGAAGCTGTTTCTCTTTCTCTTCTACCTATTAAAACTCCACTCCTAAACTCCTCGTGTGTGTCAAAGTTCTAAATTTTCCTGGCGTGTGACAACAAACGCCGGGTTTATACCACTTCACGAGCTCACTGAATACACTCAATTTGACAATTCAAGGTTCTCCTTTAATTAACACTATAAAAAAGTTACTGTTGTCGAAGTATATGTAGGGTACTTTTCTAGGCATTGGGAAATAATGTAAGACAAACTCCAAACAATGAAAAGTAATCACCCTAAGAGAAGATAACCTGTGCCCAAAAAGTACAACCCGTTAATTTAACCCTCACTGAGCAGCTCTGACTGCCAGGCAGAATGCTAAGTGCTGGAAATACAAAGATAAACAAGTAGACCTTGACTTTGACTTCACTGAGCTGACATTCTAGTGATCGTGACATGATTTTTTTAAAAAGATTATAATATCAAGTAATTAAATGACCGTATAATTAGAGATTGTGGTAAGTGCTATGAAGGAAATAAATCGGGTTCTGTGATAGAAAATAATGGTGTGGTAGCCTGCATTATTTAGGGTGGTTAACAAAGGCTTCTCTGAGTTTTAAACTGGTACCTGAAAGTAAAGGAGCTAGCCTGCCAAGAAAAATAGGCCTGTGGAAAGGAGATGTAGCTCTGAGTGAAGGTGCCTAAGTTAAAAAAAAAAAAAAAAATTCTCATGGTTTTGTAGTGTAGGAATCACCAGAAGGCCAATGTGGCTAGAATGATATGTCACAGGGAGAGTGGCCCAAGATGAGATTAGAGATAGATGTCATCATGCTACCTCTATATGCCATCATGAGGAGTGCAGACAGCTCCAAGCAGTGGAGGAACAGGATCTGATTTATGTTTGCTTATTTAGTTGCCTGTTTTAACGGCAGATTTGTGGAGAATCTGTCTGAATGAGAGAGAGACATTTCAGGAGACTGTTGCAACACTAGTGCTAGTGGTTTGTGCCACGGTAATAGCAATAAACATAAAGAAAAGTAGAAAGAAGTGAAATATATTTGGGGAGTAGCACTCACAAGACTTATGAATGAACTGAATGTGAGAAATGAGGAAAATATGAGATTCCATCAAATACTGGATGATGTTGCCATTTACTGAGACAGGGAAGAAAGCAAAAGGAACTGGTAGTGGGAGGGAGTGCACACAGAGTTGCCTTTTGGATAGGCCAAGTTTGAGATGCTGACCATGAGTTGGATATTTGAATCTGCATATCAAGGGAGAAGGCTGGGGCAGGAATTCAGAACAGGGGGTGAGCCCTGTTAAAGCAAACTAAATATGGCCTGAGAAGGACTCCATACTTCCATATTTGAGTCCTTGTGGATGAATTGTAACACAGCTTAATGGTCAGACAAGCTTGGAAACCTAATTTAGGAGTATGTGCCTATAACAATAACTGAGTCTTAGCCAATCCCAGCGGCCATACTTCAATCACTGAAAGAGTGCTAAGTGTTCAAAGTGTGTTCAAATAAGGCAAACGCCAACCTGTAACCAACCCAGCTGCTTCTGTACCTCACTGCCAATTTCTGTACGTCATTTCCCTTTTTTTTTTTTTTTTTTTTTTTGCCTATAAATCTTCTTCCACCATGTGGTTGTGCTGGAGTCTCTGTGAATCTGCTGTGATTCTGGGACTGCCGATTCACGAATCATTCATTGCTTAATTAAAATCCTTTAAATTTAATTTGGTTGAAGTTTTTATTTAATCAGCCCTAATGGAAGAGCTGAAACTCTGAGTATTCAAGGAGAAGGAGGACTTAGAGAATGCGAGAGGGGGAAAGGCACCCAAGGTACTTAGAATGATGGGCTGACCTAATTGTGGAATAATGAATACTAAACTTGGCTGCAACTTAAAGAAAAAACATGAAAGAAATAAGGGCCAGATTCAGAGAACTTCTATATTCAAGCTTATGATTTTGTTGATTTAAGTTTGGGGAACTATCAAGGGCAACTGAGTAAAGATGTGCAGTGGGAGGTGTTGTGTTTAAGAAATATATTGTTAAAACAACTGTGACTGCGCATGTATAATGTTTGGAAGTAGGGAAAACCCTAGGCTTACGTGTGGATCTTTCAGACATTGCTTCAGTAATCATGGTGTGAATGGATGAATGTTTGGGCTGAGATCGTGGTCACAGAGTATAGAGGAAAAAAAAGAATAAAGTAACATTATCAAAAGAAAACATCAAAAATATTTGGTGCCTGAGATGGCAAGGAAAGAAATAAGGGTGAATAATTAGGTAAATGTCATTTATACCTCTTTTCCTCCTTAACTGTATACATTGGCAACATGCCTAAGCAGTGCACAACACGTATGTCTTGCTTCATGCTTTGTTTCCTCTGGAATGACAGGTACTAATTTACAAAGCAATAGTGGAGGACATTAGGGCAAAACTGATGATTGCTATGCCAAAGAAGTTCCAGCATAGCAATAGGAAATGATGAAGGATAAGATTAACATCTACAAAATGTACGCTTTGACTAAGGAAACATGCACAATAACATATCTTAGGCAGCTCACACAGCACAGTATTTAATCTTTCACTGTTCCGCCTCATGGTATAATGGAAGAGGATGATCACCAGAATGTAAATATTGTAAAAGTACACAAACTAAACCAGTGATAGGAAAAATATAATCACCAGCCAGAGCTAGCTGAATGACAAGGCAGGTTAGTAGTTGTTTTATGTTTAATTTTGGCATTTTTGTTCATGTGTTTTTGAAACAGTATCTGGCTATAGGCAATTCTTTCCTTTTTGTGTCCTGGTTTTACCATGTATAAAAGGAAACCATTTAATCTAGTGAAGTGGGAGGATTATGTTTGAGAGTGTGTGTGTGCACGTGCACACAGAATAATCATCTATGTTCTTATAAGGAACCAAGAAAATCTAAAAGGAGAAGATAGATATTAAATACTGGTTTAAATGATCTGAGAAAGCCAGTATTAAACATAATGCATTCCTCCCAAAGCATTTTATTCAAAATATCAGTAAGAAAATATTTAATAATATTAATAAACAACCTGCTCACAAAATATGATGAGTAGGAAAAGTGACTATGATGAATCATTTTAATAACTAATGAATAGATAAGATGGATGACAGCAATTGCCTTCCCTAATGCACCTTCATTCTCCTGGTAATGGACAAATTATTTTGTATTGCACCTAGGGTACACTATTAAATTCACTCCTAATCATTCATCACTTCATGGTCGTCCTATCCTCAGGAATTTCAGTTATTTTTAATGCCTACTTTCCTTTAGTAATTGATGCTTCATTCAAAGTGAAGTCATCTATTCTAAGTTAGCCTTGGGTTTCACAAAGACACATGCGATAAAAGCCTCTTGTCCTTCCAGACTACTAGGCTGGTGATTCTGCCATATGGATCCTAAAGGGGCTGATAGGTTTAATATTAAACCGTAATGAAGAGAGGTCACAGAAATATCATATGTATTTAGCATTTGGTCTTTGGAGAGACTATCTTTGTAAACTGCAGTTCCTTCTTGGCATCTTCCTTGTTTTCTCTGACTCATATATGAATGAGCCCTCATGGGGCACCATATTTCAACAAGTCACCCTGATTCCCCCATCTCTCTACACATTTGCTTTTTACATTCTCCATAAATAGTACCTTACCCTGTAATTCATCTTCCATGCCTAATTGATTCTAAATATAAGCTTCCTGGCCCTGTTTCTGCCATATTAAAATGCTTCCCATGGCAAGCTCATGTTTAAAAAGAAAATCAATTGTTCTGATTCATTGGTCATGAGCTTCTGCATGTTTTTATAATTTATTGTTCATCCTCAGGTCAGTATGATACCAGCATTAAATATTAAGGCTGCTTAGGGCACAATCCTTATCAGAAAGCTTTGCTCTGTTAATATCGGAAAAATGCTTGAATTTTTTTTTAAATTGTAAGCTCTAAAGCTTGGGTTAGCCATTGTGAAATAGTGGTAAAGAACAAGCACTACCTTGGAGACTAAAAGATAACTAGGGGTGCTCAAAAGGAAAGGCTGTCATTTGTTTCTGTCTCTTCCCACCTGCTGCAAAGGCTGTCTCATTAGTAGGCTTCAGCTCCTAAATGAAACTGGAAGTTAAAATTCCAGACTACAGCCAGCTGGAAGAATAAATTAATAAAAATAGTCCATGTACCTAAATATCTGACAGTATTGAGGACCCTGAAACTTCACTTGTCACAAAAACACTAGCTATTAGCATGGGCTTATAGAGACACTCAGACCTATATATCACATTAAAATAATGAAGAGAAGAAATATGCGGCTTAGTTATAGAGAATATTTCAACAGCTGTCTGCAAAGTTCATTGTATATTTAAAAGATTGCTGCTTATTACTAAAATATGTTGATATTCATTTGGGACTTTATTTTTATCTGCTGAAATTACTCTATTACCATTTTCTATCTTTGCTCCATAAGTGAACATTATTTAAGTAAATTTATTTAAGGTTCTGATATCAAGAAGTTATGAAATAATTCCTAAAGGACATCTAAAAAAATGTCTAAGTCTTGTTAGCTTATGACTGAGAAACTGATTCTGTAGTGAATGAAACCAAGCTGTTCTCAAGGAGGGCATACAGCCCAAGCACGTCTTTTGTGTGTGTGTCTGTGTGTGTGTCTGTGTGTATGCATGTGGCTATGTATGTGTGTATGTGTGTATATGTGTGAGTGCACTGAAGTGGGTGTCAAACCTCCATCCTTCACGTTTTTTCCCCAGTGGCCTTTTCCCAGGTCAAACCATGTTTTAATGACTATCGAAAACCTGTAGCAACGTGTGAAAGTGGGAAAGGCCTTTGCCTAAGACCCAAAAGCAGATAATAGCAGGAGGATGTGCATCATACAGATTATATGGATTGCTTATATGTACCTGAGGGTCAGGCTTTTTTTTTTTTTTTTTTTTTTTTTTTTTTTCTGAGTACCATACTACTGAAGTTGATGTGAAAGATGCTCCAATTACTGGCATCTGTGTACCTCTCAAGATTCATTTATTTTTATTTTTATTACTACCAGATATACCTTTTCAATCTCTCCAGGTAAAATAAAATCTTTCAGGTCCTCCTAGATCCTCCAGACACATTATCACTTTTGTTTGTACAGATCACTTTCCTCTGTCTGGAATGCATCCATTCCCTTTCCTTTTCCTCTCAACTTGGTTAATTTCATATCTTACATGACATTGCTTCTTAGAATCATCTTGTCCACAGAGGCAAAGCGAACTTGCCAGCATTAAATGCTTTATTTAATGCCATAACATATCAGATAATGTTTTCTTTAATATTTGCATAGAGCATTATGTTTTAATTTATTGAATACCATGTGCAGGATGCAACTTAGTTGCACAAAGCATTTACTCATTTTCAGGCAAATGCTATTGCTGTGAATGGGGGGAAGGAGCAAATACATCACATTACCTCTGGGCACCATTTACTAGTATCTTATTATTGAAAAAGTGAGAAATTCTAAAAATGAACTGATGGAAAACACTACTATGTACAACAAAATGATTTAAACGAATAGTGACAGAATGCCAACCAAATAAAACACTGCGTGTTCATTAGCATCTACCATGTGGTCAGGCGCTCTGAGCATCAGCTAATGTTCCCTCTTGCTTTGTTTGTTTCACAAATGTCAGAGTTGTTTCCCTCACACCTCTAAGCTTAGTGGAGTGCTTCATATACAACTGGCGTTAAATAAACATTTCTTGAGTGTTACGTGAATGAACAACTAATTGAAGGAAGGCCTATGTCCGTTCTATTTATTCTATATTTTTTTCTCACAACTCTTATGGTGATGAAGAACTTTTTTTGTGGTAGGTATTAAAGAAAAGTTTAAAAGAAATATTTGTTCCACTTAAAGTACTTAATTACAAGCAAAAGGGGTTAAAAAATGGAAAACTTAGGTAAAAGAAGAATTATTAGAATACATCATGGACTCAGAATTAATAGAAACCTTCAGCTTCAGAGGGCCAGAAAAAATATTAGATAAACATAAAAAGCAGGAATCCAGAGGCATGGTAAGCAGTCTACCATGCTCACTAACCTGCATCTATTGCCCCCTCTGCAACCAGTTGAGTTGTGTAGCTTCCAACTATTTCTCTTAATATTGTATATATTACAACCAAAGAGAGTATAAAATTCGTGAAAATAAATTCGCGTGCCTATTTTCTGTCTCTATCAGTCTGAGGGAGTAAGGATCTACTGGCTTTTGCTTCTTTAAGAAAAAGTGTAACCTAAAATATCCCTACCCCCATGTAGTAGGAATTTCCCGACCACCAAAACTGCATAAAGATAATTTCCAAATGGAAATAAAAGCATTATGAGGAAAAATAAATTGGTTGGGGGAAACCAAAACATATACATAATAATTGATCTTGATGATAATTTGAATTGATAACCCACACTTTCTTAATCAACTATCAGTGAACGATGGTATGTATGTGATGCTTTCTTATATTTTCAGAAAGCAGCATATGTGGATACTCTTTATCTAGGAATTTTATTTACTACATTACGTATTTACTTTTGTATGCATGACAAGGTTTTTCTCTTGTAGTTTATAAAGTGTGAATAAATATTTATGAAAGAACCTTTGTTCTGCTTTCCTTACCATCTTGAAACACTAAGGAATTTTGTTCTTGCCAATAGTTTGGTTCATTACCTTGCTCAGAAGATCAGAGACTTTGCTTTGGTGAATCCTGTATCCTCAATGTCTGGAACACAGCCAGGTACAAATGCATAACAAATTCTTATTGAATATTGATTTCTTGAAGGAGTATATTCCAGAATTATTATTGAATAATTGCTTATGATGGCAGCAACAACAAAAATGGAAACAATCTATGTATCCATTAATGAGGCAACAATAAATACATTTTGATGTATCTACATTCATGAGATATTTATGAGATGTTAAGTATAAAAAAAAAAAGCCAGTTGCCAAAAACAGTATAAGGTCATATTTTTGTTGAAATATGTGTTACTAAAAGTAGTCATAGTAAACTATACTAAAATGTTAAGAGAACTTACCACTAAGGACAGGTTTTGAATAGAAAAACTAGAAGGGTCCTTTCCCTTCTTATTTTAAGTAATTTCCAGCTGGGCACAGCAGCTCATGCCTGTAATCCTAGCACTTTAGGAGGCCAAGGTGAGTAGATCACATGAGGTCAGGTGCTCGAGACTAGCCTTACCAACATGGTGAAACTCTATCCCTACTAAAAATACAAAAATTAGCTGGGTGTGATGGTGCATGCCTATAATCTCAGCTACTTTGGAAGGCTGAGATGGGAGAATCGCTTGAACCCGGGAGGTGGAGGTTGCAGTGAGCCCAGGTCATGCCATTGAACTCCAGCCTGGACAACAGAGAGAGACTCTGTCTCCAAAAATAAAAAGTAATTTCCTTTTAAAAATTCCTTTATTATTAAAAAAATATAATATGTTCATTGTAAAAAGTAAGAAAATGGTGACAAGAAAAACTAAAAAACTAACAGAAAATATCAAATGTTGTTAGTGTATGTCCTTTCAGATCTATATGTTTATATACATAATGTTTTAATAAAATGAGATCATTCTGTACATACAATTTTTCAAGTAGATGATATGGGTGAATGGCCCAAAAGTACATAAATAGATACCCAAGATCATTAGTCATCAGAGAAATGCGAATTCAAACTACAATGAAATAGCACCATGCACCCACTAGAACAGCTAAAATTAAAAGAAAGGTTGATAATATCAAATGATGGCAAGAATATGAAGCAACTGGAAATCTTAAACATGCTGGTGGGAATTTAAAATGGTACAAATAATTTGAAAAACAGCTAGCCCATTTCTTTTAAAATTAAACATATACTTAGCAAATTACTCATCCTGTACATGAATGTTCACAGTAGTTTTAGTCATAATAGTTCAAATTCCATCAATTAAAATTATTAAAAATCAATTACAATTGATTTTATATGGGGCATAATGTATCATATCCAGTGGTCAGCTCTCTAAAGCCAGACGAGAGTATGAAG
Organism: Macaca mulatta; assembly: GCF_049350105.2. Classification (NCBI taxonomy): domain Eukaryota; kingdom Metazoa; phylum Chordata; class Mammalia; order Primates; family Cercopithecidae; genus Macaca; species Macaca mulatta. Next base: position 95,174,722 of record NC_133410.1, on the reverse strand, counting down.
GACTTCTCAGCATCCTGCTTTTCTAAACAGAATGAAAACATGGGAGTGTCACTTTTTTTTTTTTTTTTTTTTGCTCTTGTTGCCAGGGCTGGAATGGAATGGTGTGATCTCAGATCACTGCAACCTCCACCTCCTGGGTTTAAGCCATTCTCCTGCCTCAGCCTCCCAAGTAGCTGGGATTACAGACGCCTGCCACCACGCCCAGATAATTTTTGTATTTTAGTAGAGACAGAGTTTCACCATGTTGGTCAGGCTGGTCCCAAACTCCTGACCTCAGGTGATCCACCCACCTCGGCCTTCCAAAGTGCTGGGATTACAGGGGTGAGCCACCACACCCAGCCATCAGAGTCTTTATGTACAGACTTTCTGTGAAATTAAGACTAGACATTCTGGTTCTGTATTTGATCACTTTCACTCTCCACTTTTTCCTATGTATCCCACTTTCGTTTAGTTCCAACTTTTCTGATTTAGGCTTTATACGGTTTAGAGATGAAAACCTTGGATATAGAGTTTGAAGATTTAGTTTTGCCTTTTGCTCAGGGTCTCTGACTTTCTCATGTATACACAGTGTCTAAGCATATTGGGCCGTTAATATAATACCAACTCACAAGGTTATTGTGACTATTAGCTGAAATAATGCATAGAAAACTATTTTTCAAAATTGAATACTCTCTACTGATACTACATTATTAACTGCAATCTTCAAGAGCGATGGTGGTAGCATGAAATTGCAGGTCAAACAAAGTAGATGACTCCTGGTCACCTGGTACTTCTATAATAACAAAAGCAAGTTAACATAAAGTTAGAACCTTGAAGAGCATCAAAGTCCTGTAAATAGCCCCTTATTCTTTGGACAACTTCAGAATTTTAGAGTTATCAAGTATTTTTGTTGTTGCTTTCCTTTGGAAATTCTGTCTGTTAGGTGCTGGGACAAATGACAAGCATGGTTGAGTATCTATTTCCTATAATGTGAAGTCATCCCTGAAAATACCATTTCAAGTGGCAGTATTCCAGGGATTAAGGGCACACAAGATGTCTGAGCTCACTCCCTGGCTCCAAATGAACCCCAGTTCCATTTTAGACATAGCCTGATGTAAGAAACACGGTCACCAAGTTAGGAGTCTTCTGGGCTTTCCGCATTAAAGAAAAAGAGAAAAATGAAAAGAGCAAGAAAGGGATGGGTTTATAAAATTTTGGAACTTTCCGAAAGGAGTTTTGAGATTTGGAGATAATGTTTAATATCAGTTTCAATTTACAAATAAAGTAGGTAGGAAATGTCAAGTAGTTTAAAAGGAAGAAATACATTTTCACAAAACAAATTGACAATATGCTAGTCTTAGGATGTTACTCATTATCATTTTATTTCAGTGACTTTACTATGGCGAAAAATAAAATTGCACCATTATCTGAAAAGGCTCTTGAACCTAAATATTGTCTATAAGTCTTCAGTTCACTGAAGGAAATTAATTTTCTCATATTTAAATTTCATAAGTTCAAAATGCTATTTTTCAACTATTTAAAAAGCTGATTATTATATATTGCCTCTGAGATTTATGTTATATGAATAGAATTTCTGTAGCAGTCAAAGTTGCAAGTTTCCCTTTTTTTTTTTTCTTTTTGAGACGGAGTCTCACTCTTTTCACCCATGCTGGAGTGCAATGGTGTGGTCTTGGCTCATTTCCACCTCAGCCTCCCAGATTCAGGTGATTCTCCTGCCTCAGCTTCCTGAGTAGCTAAGATTTCAGGCATGCACCACCACACCTGGCTAATTGTGTTTTTTGTTTGTTTGTTTGTTTGTTTTTTTGTTTTTGACAGATTCTGGCTCTGTTGCCAGGCTGGAGTGCAGTGGTGTAATCTCGGTTCACTGCAACCTCCGCCTCCCAGGTTCAAGTGATTCTCCTGCCTCAGCCTCCCAAGTAGCTGGCATTACAGGTGTGTGCCACAATGCCCAGCTAAGTGTTGTACTTTTAGTAGAGATGAGGTTTCACCATGTTGGCCAGGATGATCTCAATCTCTTGACCTTGTGATCTGCCCACCTCGGATTCCCGAAGTGCTGGGATTAGAGGTGTGAGTCACTATGCATGGCCAGGTTTTTCTTTTAATACTATTCATCTGGGTCTGTTCCAAGATGGCCGAATAGGAAGAGCTCCAGTCTGCAACTCCCAGCCTGATAGATGCCCAAGGTGGGTGATGTCTGCATTTCCAACTAAAGTACCTGGTTCATCTCATTGGGACTGGTTGGACAGTGGCTGCAGCCCAGAGAAGGTGAGCTAAAGCAGGGAAGGGCATCACCTCACCTGGGAAGAGCAAGGGGTGAGAAGATTTCCCTTTCTTAGCCAAGGGAAGCCATGACAGACTCTACCCCAGAAAATCAGGACATTGCCACCAAAATATTGTGCTTTTCCAATGGTCTTAGCAAATGGCACACCAGGAGATTATATCATGTGCCTGGCTCAGTGGGCCCCACGCCCACAGAATCTTGCTCATTGCTAGTGCAGCAGTCTGAGATTGAACTGTGAAGCAGCAGTTTGCCTGGGGGAGGGGCGTCCACCATTGCTGAGGCTTGAGTAGGTAAACAAAGCAGCCGGGAAGCTCGAATTGGGTGGAGCCCACCTTGGGTCAACCAGGCCTGCCTACCTCTGTAGACTCCATCTTTGGGGGTAGGGCATAGCTGAACAAAAGGCAGCAGAAACTTCTGCCGACTTAAATATCCCTGTCTGACAGTTCTGAAGAGAGCAGTGGTTCTCCCAGCATGGTGTTTGAGCTCTGAGAACAGATAGACTGTCTCCTCAAGTGGGTCCCTGACCCCCGTGTAGACTAACAGGGAGGCACCTCCCAGTAGGGGCCGACTGACACCTCATGCAGCTGGGTGCCCCTCTGGGACAACGCTTCCAGGGGAAGGATCAGGCAGCAATATTTGCTGTTCTGCAGCCTCCACTGGTGATACCCAGGCAAACGGGCTGGAGTGGACCTCTAGCAAACTCCAACAGACCTGCGGCTGAGGGACCTGACTGTTAGAAGGAAAACTAACAAACAGAAAAGAATAGCATCAACATCAACCAAAAGGACATCCACACCAAAAACCCATCTGTAGGTCACCAGCATCAAAGACCAAAGGTAGATAAAACCACAAAGATGGGAAGAAACCAGAGCAGAAAAGCTGAAAATTCTAAAAACCAGAGCACCTCTTCTCCTCCAAAGGATCACAGCTACTCGCCAGCAAGGGAACAAGGCTAGATGGAGAATGACTTTGATGAGTTGACAGAAGTAGACTTCAGAGGTTGTAGTAACAAACTTCTCTGAGCTAAAGGAGGATGTTGGAACCCATTGCAAGGAAGCTAAAAACCTTGAAAAAAGATTAGACAAATGGCTAACTAGAATAAACACTGTAGAGAAGACCTTAAATGACCTGAAGGAGCTGAAAACCATGACACAAGAACTACGTGATGCATGCACAATCTTCAGTAACTGATTCAATCAAGTGGAAGAAAGGGTATCAAGGATTGAAGATCAAATTAATGAAATGAGCAAGAAGAGAAGTTTAGAGAAAAAGAGTGAAATGAAATGAACAAAGCATCCAGGAAATATGGGAATATGTGAAAATACCAAATTTATGTCAGATTGGTGTACCTGAAAGTGACAGGGAGAATGGAACCAAGCTGGGAAACACTCTTCAGGATATTATCCAGGAGAACTTCCCCAACCTAGCAAGGCAGGCCAACATTCACATTGAGGAAATGTAGAGAACACTACAAAGATACTCCTAGAGAAAAGCAAGCCCAAGACGCATAATTTTCAGATTCACCAAGATTGAAAAGAAGGAAAAAATGTTGAGGGCAGTCAGAGAGAAAGGTCAGGATACCCACAAAGGGAAGCCCATCAGACTAAGAGCAGATCTCTCAGCAGAAACTCTGTAAGTCAGAAGGGAGTGAGGGCCAATATTCAACATTCTCAAAGAAAAGATTTTTCAACCCAGAATTTCATATCTGGCCAAACTAAGCTTCATAATTGAAGGAGGAAGAAAATCCTTTACAGACAAGCAAATGCTGAGAGATTTTGTCACCACCAGGCCTGCCTTACAAGAGCTCCTGAAGGAAGCACTAAACATGGAAAGCAACAACTGGTACCAGCAAAAACATGCCAAATTGTAAACACCATTGATGCTAGGAAGAAATGGCATCAAGTAACAGGGAAAACAACCAGCTAACATCATAATGACAGGATTAAATTCACACATAACAATATTAACCTTAAATGTAAATGGGCTAAATGCCCCAATTAAAAGACACAGACTGACAAATTGGAAAAAGAGTCGAGACCCATCAGTGTGCTCTATTCAGGAGACCGATCTCATGTGCAAAGACACACATAGGCTCAAAATAAAGGGATGGAGGAAGATCTACCAAGCAAATGGAAAGCAAAAACAGCAGGGGTTGCCATCGTAGTCTCTGATAAAACAGACTTTACACCAAAAAGATCAAAAGAGACAAAGAAGGCCATTACACCATGGTAAAGGGATCAGTTCAACAAGAAGTGCTAATTATCCTAAATATATACTCACCAATACAGGAGCACCCAGATTCATAAAGCAAGTCCTTAGAGACCTACAAAGAGACTTATACTCCCACACAATATTAATGGGATACTTTAACACCCCACTGTCAATATTAGACAGATCAACGAGACGGAAGGTTAACAAGGATATCCAGGATTTGAACTTGGCTCTGCACCAAGCAGACCTAATAGATGTCTACAGAACTCTCCACCCCAAATCAACAGAATATACATTCTTCTCAGCACCACATTGTACTTCTTCCAAAATTGACCACATAGTTGGAAGTAAAGCACTCCTCAGCAAATGTAAAAGAACAGAAATCACAACAAACTGTTTCTCAGACCACAGTGCAATCAAACCAGAACTCAGACTAAGAAACTCACTAAAAACTGCACAAATATATGGAAACTAAACAACCTGCTCATGAATGACCACTGGGTAAATAACGAAATGAAGGCAGAAATAAAGATGTTCTTTGAAACCAATGAGAGCAAAGACACAACATACCAGGATCTCTGGGACACATTTAAAGCAGTGTGTAGAGGGAAATTTATAGCACTAAATGCCCACAAGAGAAAGCAGGAAAGATCTAAAATTTACACCCTAACATCGCAATTTAAAGAACTAGAGAAGCAAGAGCAAACACATTCAAAAGTTAGCAGAAAGCAAGAAACAACTAAGACCAGAGCAGAACTGAAGGAGACAGACACACAAAAAACCCTTCAGAAATCAATGAATCCAGGAGCTGGTTTTTTGAAAAGATCAACAAAATTGATAGACTGCTAGCAAGACTAATAAAGAAGAAAAGAGAGAAGAATCAAATAAATGCAATGAAAAATGATAAAGGGGATAACATCAGTGATCCCACAGAAATATAAACTACTATCAGAGAATATTATAAACACCTCTATGCAAATAAAGTAGAAAATCTAGAAGAAATGGATAAATTCCTGGACAAATACACCCTCCCAAGTCTAAACCAGGAAGAAGTTGAATCCCTGAAGAGACGAATAACAGGTTCTGAAATTAATAGCCTACCAACCAAAAAAGGTCCAGGACAGATGGATTCACAGCCGAATTCTACCAGCGGTACAAACAGAAGCTGGTACCATTCCTTCTGAAACTATTCCAATCAATAAAAAAGAGAGAATCCTCCCTAACTCATTTTATGAGGCCAGCATCATCCTGATACCAAAGGCTGGCAGAGAAACAGGAAAAAAAGAGAATTTTAGATCAATATCCCCGATGAACATCAATGAAAAAATCCTCAATAAAATACTAGAAAACTGAATCCAGCAGCACATCAAAAAGTTTATCCACCAAGATCAAGTTGGCTTCACCCCTGGGATGCAAGGCTGGTTCAACATATGCAAATCAATAAATGTAATCCATCACATAAACAGAACCAAAGAAAAAAACATATGATTATCTCAATAGCTGCAGAAAAAGCCTTCAATAAAATTCAACAGCACTTCATGCTAAAAACTCTCAATAAACTAGGTATTGATGGAACGTATCTCAAAATAATAAGAGGTATTTATGACAAACCCACAGCCAATATCATACTGAATGGGCAAAAACTGGAAAAATTCCCTTTGAAAACTGGCACAAGACAGGGATGCCCTCTCTCACCACTCCTATTCAACATAGTGTTGGAAGTTCTGGCCAGGGCAATCAGGCAAGAGAAAGAAATAAAGGGTATTCAATTAGTAAAAGAGGAAGCCAAATTGTCTCTGTTTGCAGATAATATGATTGTATATTTAGAAAACCCCATCATCTCAGCACAAAATCTTAAGCTGATAAGCAACTTCAGCAAAGTCTCAGGATATAAAATCAATATGCAAAAATCACAAGCATTCCTATATACCAATAACAGACAAACAGAGAGTCAAATCATGAGTGAACCCCATTCACAATTGCTACAAAGAGAATAAAATACCTAGGAATCCAACTTACAAGGGATGTGAAGGACATCTTCACACTGTTCAATGAAATAAGAGAGGACACAAACAAATGGAAGAACATTCCATGCTCATGGATAGGAGGAATCATTATTGTGAAAATGGCCATAATGCCCCAAGGTAATTTATAAAGCCAATGCCATCCCCATCAAGCTACCAATGACTTTCTTCACAGAATTGGAAAAAACTACTTTAAAGTTCATATGGAAACAAAAAAAGAGCCCACATTGCCAAGACAGTCCTAAGCAAAAAGAACAAAGCTGGAGTCATCATGCTACCTGACTTCAAACTATACTACAAGGCCACAGTAACCAAAACAGCATGGTACTGGTACCAAAACAGATATATAGACCAATGGAACAGAACAGAGGCCTCAGAAATAACACCACACGTCTACAACCATCTGATCTTTGACAAACCTGACAAAAACAAGAAATGAGGAAAGGATTCCCTATTTAATAAATGGTGCTGTGCAAACTGGCTAGCCATTATGTAGAAAGCTGAATCTGGATCCCTTCCTTACACCTTATACAAAAATTAATTCAAGATGGATTACAGACTTAAATGTTATACCTAAGACCATAAAAACCCTAGAAAAAAACCTAGGCAACACCATTCAGGACATAGGCATGGCAAGCACTTCATGACTAAAACACCAAAAGCAATGGCAGCAAAACTCAAAATAGACAAATTGGATCTAATTAAACTAAAGAGCTTCTACACGGCAAAAGAAACTGCCATCAGAGTGAACACGCAGCCTACAGGATGGAAGAAAATCTACCCATCTGACAAAGGGTTAATATCCAGAATCTACAAAGAAATTAAACAAATTTACAAGAAAAACAACCCCATCAAAAAGTGGGCAAAGGATATGAACAGATACTTCTCCAAAGAAGACATTTATGCAGCCAACAGACACATGAAAAAATGCTCATCATCACTGGCCATTAGAGAAATGCAAATCAAAACCACAATGAGGTAGCATTTCATACCAGTTAGAATGGCGATCATTAAAAAGTCAGAAAACAACAGGTGCTGGAGAGGATGTGGAGACATAGGAATACTTTTACACTGTTGGTGGGAGTGTAAACTAGTTCAACCATTGTGGAAGACAGTGTGGCAATTCCTCAAGGATCTAGAACTAGAAATACCATTTGACCCAGTCATCACATTACTGGGTATATACCCAAAGGATTATAAATCATGCTGCTATAAAGACACACACACACACACGTATGTTTACTGCGGCACTATTCACAATAGCAAAGACTTGGAACCAACCCAAATGTCCATCAGTGATAGACTGAATTGAGAAAATGTGGTACATATACACCATGGAATACTATGCAGCCATAAAAAAGGATGAGTTCATGTCCTTTGTAGGAACATGGATGCAGCTGGAAACCATCACTCTTAGCAAACTATCACAAGGACAGAAAACCAAACACTGCATGTTCTCACTCATAGGTGGGAATTGAACAATGAGAACACTTGAACACAGGAAGGGGAACATCACATACTGAGGCCTGTCGTGGGGTGGGGGTAGGGGGGAGGGATAGCATTAGGAGATTTACCTAATGTAAATGAGGAGTTAATGCATGCAGCACATCAACATGACACATGTATGCATATGTAACAAATCTGCATGTTGTGCACATGTACCCTAGAACTTAAAGTATAATAAAGAAAATACTATTCATTTAAAGTCATGCATGTAAATATACAATTTGGCCAATGCCATCCCCATCAAGCTACCAATGACTTTCTTAGATGGTGTGGTGAAAGGGGGAGAAAAGTTCTAGAAAACAGATTAGATGACTATCTCTCCTATTTATTAACTGTGTAATCCTGCACAGTACATGCCTAGATTCCTTTTTTTTAATGCATTTTCTTTTTATGGATTTTCTTCATCTGAAAAATGAGCATTGTTCTTCTGCAGCACTGGCATGCATTAAACTCAACTCACAACTTAGGGATGGGTGATTATATTTGGAGGGCAGTGTTACCCTCCAAATACCACCACATCCTAATCTCTAATCTCTAATGCTGTGGGCAGATAATCATTTATTTGGCCAGTGATGACTATATATGTGCCCTAATCTTTGACCTGACCTGCTCCCCACAGTTCTAGCCAAACTGATCACCTTGCAGTTCCTCAAATAGGACAGGTATAGTCCCACATCTAAACCTTGATATTTGCAGTGTCTTCTGCCTGGAAAGCTCATTACACAGCAGCCTTCCTTAGGCCTTTGCTCTTTTGCTGAAAATTCACCTCCAAGAAGTTTGACCGTTTGCATAAAAGAGCACCTTCCTCCACCCATTCTTTTTTACGTCCTTTATTCTGCTATAGCTATCTTTATGATCCTCACTGCATGGCATACTTTATATTTACTTTATTAAGCATCATTAATACATACATTATACCATTCTTAAATATCTTCTGTGTCTAGCATGTAAGATTATTGAGGGCACGGATTTTATCAGTTTAATACACTGCTGTATTCCTACAACTCAGAATAGTATTATCACACAATGCAAATCAACAAATATTTGTTAAATGAATGAAAAAAAATGAATCAAGCAAAATTTCTAGTAGTTAAAAAAACCAAGTGACACTTTAAATCTTCTTATTAGAAATTCATTGCAGATCATCAAGTGAATGGTAGAATCTAGATATTGAAGTATTATTATAAAAATTTACTGATTTGAATTTGTGCATGTATTCCAGAAAGTTTTAGGAGAAATCTAATGTCCAGAAATTCCCAACATAGTTCATAAAGGTCTATACCCTCACACTGCCCCCTTTTGTTTATAGAACCAGTTGGCACTCAAGATCTCTCAGAAGAACATATCAATTCAGATTATTTTGGCTGAATTATATTCTAGTCTTTGTATGAGTTGAGTTACAAGATGGCAGTAACATTATTGTAAATTTTTCTCTGATATCTCACCCTGACACATAAGTAATGAATAAGTCTAAAGGTGGTCCCATAACCAAAGGGTAACATACTATTTAACTATAAGTCAGAAAACAAACTGTGTAAATCTGTTTCCTTATTGCTTTTTTCCCAGTTAAAAGGCTAGAAATCAATTTTTCTCAGATATTCATGGCATACTGATGAAAACAGTATTGGAATCCTGACAAGTTATCTTTATCCAAGATAAAAAGGTAAAATGAAAGTTGGTTAATAACCACCATGCAATGTCTGAGAATGACCCCATCACCATTAAGTGAGAATTAATTGTTTTATAGTTTTTTCCAACAGATATTTAAAGTGTTGACTTCAGAAAAACACTTCCCTAATCCTAATGATTGATAGTAGGTGATTTATGCTGTAATGTTTGACTTATTTTACTGCAATAGCAATAGGTAAGATATTAAAGTAATATCTCTCAACAAAAAGTGTCAATAATAATAATAAAAAAACCCCTGAAGTATGAAAGTAGACCACTGTTTCCAAGTCCCTTACCTCATAGAAAGCAGATTGGGGTGGAGACAAAGTGATTGTGGGAAGACAACGTTTTTATGTGTGTGGCTTTTAGACATGTAAGTAATAACCCATGAAAACAAAATCATAAGTGGAAAGATTTTTTTAAATTATATTTTTGAGGCCAGGTGCAGTGGATCACTCCTGTAATCCTAGCACTTTGGGAGGCCGAGGCAGGGGGATCACCTGAGGTCAGGAGTCTAAGACCAGCCTGGCCAACATGGTGAAACCCCATCTCTAATAAAAACACAAATATTAGTCAGGTTTGGTGGTGGGCTCCTGTAATCCCAGCTACTTGGGAGGCTGAGGCAGGAGAATCATTTAAACCTGGGAGGTGGAAGTTGCAGTGAGCCGAGATCGTGCCATTGCACTCCAGCCTGGGCAACAGAGCAAAACTCTGTCTCAAAAAAAAAAAAAAAAAAAAAAAAAAAAAGAAAAAGAAAAAAATTATATTTTTGAATTTAAACATCCTCTTAGCAGCTAAATAAGCTTTCCTAGTATCTTTGAAATTTTTTCTATTTAGATTAAAAAATGCATTCTAGTGTAATCCTCCCAATACCCACCAATGGTAGCTATGATTATTTTACTTTATTTTTAGCTCTATTAACATAGACAGGAGTTTCCAATCCATAATCAGAATATATTATTAACTTCTCTTACACAGTTGTGTCGATTACTTCTGCCTCTTTCAGATAGGTAGTGATTAGGGGCACTGCTATGTCTTTTTTTTTTTTTTTTTTTTTTTTTTTTTTTTTTTTTGAGACGGAGTCTTGCTCTGTGCCCCAGGCTGGAGTGCAGTGGCGCGATCTCGGCTCACTGCAAGCTCCGCCCCGCCCGGGTTCACGCCATTCTCCTGCCTCAGCCTCCCAAGTAGCTGGGACTACAGGCGCCCGCCACCTCGCCCGGCTAATTTTCTTGTATTTTTAGTAGAGACGGGGTTTCACCGTGTTAGCCAGGATGGTCTCGATCTCCTGACCTCGTGATCCGCCCGTCTCGGCCTCCCAAAGTGCTGGGATTACAGGCTTGAGCCACCGCGCCCGGCAGGGGCACTGCTATGTCTTAAGTGTGTGTAAGCAAAAAGGGAAAGACGAGGGAATATAAAAGGCAGGGAAAAATTCTGGGAAGGCAAATACACATAGTGTATGTAAATTCTAACTTATATTAACAAATATACACTAATGATTTATATTAATAGATACATTAATGTACCTATAGTTTGGGAGTAAGACTTCAGTTAGGATGGGACACTGGAACTTACTAGCTATGTAACTTTGAACAAGTGGCTTAATCTCCATTGGCCTCAATTTTCCAATCTTTAAAATAGAACAATAGCAACAACCTCTATGACTGTTGTAAGTAAAGACATACCACAAAGTTGTTTTTCAAATTTGTGTGTATAATAAAATTATTGTATGTATGATAAAATTTTTACACAGATTGGGTAAAATCATAATTATGACTGAAAATTATCATGAGTAAGAAAGATAAATTTCCAGGAAGATTAAAATAGCTTCCTTTATTGTCCAGACACAATTTAATACTTTTGACTTGCAAAAGAAAGAAAAAACATATTGTCCATGGTAATGTGTACTTCTCTACTGCTTCAAGGTTAAAATTGGAGTGACAAATCCTATAAAGTATTAAAAAATGCAGGTAGAAGTGATAACAGACTAGTATTTTCCAATCGCTCAGTCAATGATATCTTTCTGTTAAACTGGTGCCATGCAACATGACATTTACAGAGATAAATTGGCCATTGGTTCCAACCCTATTCCAATGTCCAATTCATCATCCCCCACACACCTACATCTACAATAGCCCTATCTCCCCTAAGATTCACCATGGCTATCATCATTTCCATATATTATAATTGGACAACAAAATGAACTAAAACAGCAATAACAACAAGAGAATTATGAGATACAGCAACAATTTCATTATACCAATACAAATTTGCTTGACTTTGATCACCAAGCAAATTATTTAAAACAAAGTTCAACTCCCATTGCAATTTATATGGGACACATCCAAATCATTATTAGAAAAGGTGCAAAGTATTCATTATCTACTCCTCCAGGTAAATACAGATACAAATCTTGACCATTTTTTAAGTTCCTAAGACACCGGGTTTACGTTGTGTGTATGCGTGTGTTTGTATGTATGTGTGAATTGTTACTAACAACTGCTAACTCTGTGGAATAGAAGACTAAAGATGTTTTTATTTAATTCTGTAATCTCCGAACATCATCACAAAGTGGCCTAAATTAACAGTTTTGTTTAGGGGAAAAGTTTATGTATTCGCTCATTAAATATTTATTAATCCTTACAATATGTGGGCTACAGAGCTGTGTGCTAGAGATGCTATAACAAACAGTTCAGCCAGGAACCTGGCCCTCCGCTAATGGATCCTACTGGAGAGTATATATCTCTTTACTCTCTTGTGTCAGTGTTAGCTCATTATGTTTTCTTCCTCTTTAATTCCTAAATCTATTTTATAAAACTTCCCTAGCATATCATGATGTATAATAACAATTTATTAACAATACTAATAAAGACATTGAATAATGTATTTCAGGGAGGTGTTTACATTTGATTTATGTTATCTCATTCAATCTTTACATGAGGGAACTAAATTAGAATCAACTGTTACATTTTCATAAGCAATTAAAACTTTAAAAAATATGTTATCAATTATGTTTTAGGGTTTTTTGTGTAACACATTCTACTTAATTACTCTGCACTTAATGAAATATAACTCAGTGATAAAATTTTATACATTTAGCTGTAAAGAAAACCGCATATAGTTCAACATATATTTTGTATCAATATCAACATCTATAATATATTGTGGAAAGAACAACATAGTCAATGGTTTTAAATATTACATTACATAGTCTATGGCTTAAATTTCCAACAGGTTTTCTAATTTTTGTTTATTTTTCTGTAAATAAATAGGTGGCTTAACTATCATAGTACTCTTTAGTTTGATGAAATTATATTTTTCCCAATGGTAAAACATTTTAAAGAAATTTTTCCCTGTATTAATTAAGAAAATCACCCACAAAATATGTTGATTCCTGACAATCAACATTTGGATAAGCAAACTTTCTATAAAACGTCTACTCATGCAATTATACAAATTTATATTTGTGATACATTATGTAAATTACTTAATTATTAAAAATTTGAAGTCCAAAATCATGAATTTATCAAATTATTCTTATTATGAGTTGCCTTTACCTCTCCTGCTATTTGTATCTTGAGTTTGGATAGTAGCTCTGCCACTTACCAGCTGCTTAATTTTTCCTTACCTGTAAATCACAGATAATGAAAGAACTTAGAGCTAGAATGCAGACCTCCTGACTCATGATCCAGTTTTCCATTCTGTTAATCTATTTTTACGTTATGGGACATACAGAAACAATAAGAGAACTGTCTAACAATGTGGCATTTTAATGGTAGTATTAACCTAAATAGAAAATATTACTGTACCATCAATCTAATCCTTTAAAAATATAAAAGCAATCATGAAAATTGAAATGAAGCTTGCATTTTCTACAAAATAATATGTAAAATAACTTATGAAATATTTAGTTTTTTACTGCTAACTCCAACTGGTCATTGGAGAGTATCTGTAGCATTATCAATAGGAGTAAATAGCATGGCCTGACTGACCTTCGAGTCAGAATCTCGTTTACTACTGGTAGGTTCTTGGCTGGGTTAATTGACCTCGCTGTCTCAATCTCCCATGTGTTAATCAGGGTTATTGATACCACCCCACCATCAAAGTGGGAGGATCAAATGAGACAACTTACAAGATGCATTTGGCCCACAGTAGACGTTCAATAAACAAGAGCTCCCTTCCTCTTCCCCTAGTGCCAGCTGGCTGGCAGACCACATTAAGCAGAAAAAAGGAAGTTATGTTCTCCTTTTTCCATACAGCTGGTAATGCAGACATCACAGGCTTTCTACAAACAATGTTGACTAATTTTTGCCACAGCTGACGTGTGTCTAATGTGCCCTGCCAGTTCTCTCAATAAGCTGAATTCATGACCATGGAATAATTAAGTTGTTTTCTTCATTGCTCCTCATTTTATGAGTCCAGATTGAGGTAAAGTGGCACTTCTGTAATGTTTTGTATATTTCATGGACCTGGAAGACTTCATTTATTGTCTTGTAATAACAACAATAAAAATGTTTTACACTGTTTAGTTCTGACCACGGTACTATGATACACATAATACTGCTCCCTCCAATCTGTAGATGGGACCACTAAGAAACAAAGGTGAAGTAAACTGGTCCAGAATCACCCAGGCAGAAAGTGGCAGAGTTAGGATTTGAATCCAGTGTTTTGACTCCTGTGCCTGCACTCCAAACTCATAGAAATGATTGAGACAGAGAGTAGGATTTGCATGTAAAGTGAATAAAGGCCTTAAACTCCTGTCTACTACTTCCCATTCAGCCGAGGGGGCAAAGAATACATTACTGAACACCTGGATTGTATTAGCTATGCTGTATTTCAAAATAGAACCCTGAAATTTCCTCTTGATAGGGAAATATTTATCCCCTTTTATATCACTCAAGTACAGTACATATAGGATACAAATTCAACAGGCAATACCTTCTTAATTACACCTAAGATATTCAACCATTTGAGAGGCACATTTCTGCTCTTTTTGGTCCCTTTTACCAAAGGGGAAAGGGTCAAGTAGGGCTTGTGCGTGAATGCTTAGAACAGTGGCTGGTACATAGTGTAAACTACATTATTTATTATTGTTATTATTTAATTTTCAAAACTACTTGCTGAATCTAAACTTCTCTGATGAATTTTGTAGACCACCAAAGAACATCCTGTTGATGCCTAGGTCTGTATAACTCTGCCAAACAAAATGTGCTCCATGAATGTGTTTTATACACAGGTGCACTTGGGTGAGGCTGGAAACAGCAATTCTCACCATTATTTCAACCAAGCAAAATTGGATTTTATCTGCTTTATGAATATTGGACATCTTTGTACAATATCATTTGAAGAAAGATTCCACTAAAAACAAATGAAAATAAATAAACAAATAAGTAAAACTACTGCTATAGTAAAATATAATGATAACAGTAATCTCTAATACACATATTGGGCTTATTTAAGCCAGAAACTATTCTAAGTAATTCTCACTATTACACTATAAGTTAAGTTCTATAATTCCCATTTCATAGATAAGGAAATTGAAAAGATTAGATGACTTATCTAAGATAAATTTAGAATGGAGTTGGAACTACAATCAACACAGCTTAGATACTGAATCTGGGCTCTTCAGTACTGTGCTCTGCTGGCTCTGGATAGTAAAGAAAGTTCCGCTTAACACATTTTATATAATTTGCAATCAGTATTCTTGAGCTCTACACTTGAATGAGAATAATGAATGTAAGCTTTCTCACTTCACAATATGACCTGAAAGCAAAATGCCCAATAAGTAAACAAAATATAAATATAAAAAGAGATTCTGAAAAAGTACAAATGCAACTAAATGGAAATAGCCTACTGAGCAGTTTTTCTGGATTCCATTTAAAAAATAATAATAGGTAGGTCTAAAATGGAACTGAGGTAAGTAAAACAAAATAACATTCTCTATAGTTTCTCTAATAGGTATTATGGTGCCTACTTCAATGTTTCCATTTATATGGTGTTTATAACACTTTAGTGACCAAATCCAAAAAGAAGAGACTAAATTCAAATAAGATACCTAAAATGATCAGCAGTTTCATGTTTGATAAATTAGTAAGAGCTGTCTAATTGCATAATTGATACATCTCTATCCGCTTGTACCCTTTATCCATAGATGATCTCCTGTTGATCAGGTGGCAACTTTAAGACAGCTTAAGGTTGATTACCAACAAGCTGTGTCACAATACTAAATAAAATTAATTAAATTTTGATTTATAGAAGCTGTATTTCAACAATGTTGATCCATCACAGGTAGAGTCTTTATCTCTAAAAGTATTCACACTTCACGGGCTTCCCTTTAAAATACAGAACCAAAGCTATGAGAACCAATCCTGCTAACTAAACAAAACCCTGATCCACAGCAGTTATGAGGGAGAGACAAATTATACAAAACAATTAATATGGAAGGAGACATGGCACGTATAGAGTGGGACAGGCCAGCCAAAATGCTGGGCTCACAAGACCACACGGTTCATCAGACCTTCTGTGGCTCCTGGGCGCAGCGTACGCTCTGAAGCTTATCTCTTCTTCATAGCTGTTATTTAGACTAGCCCGGGGCTTAAAGGCAGGATGTAAAATGCAGTCCAGGAAAAATGATTCCTTATGCCCCTAAAGTAATTGTGAACTTGGCACAAGTTTTCTTAATTAATTTTTAAATCAAAATTTACTTAAGCTTATTCTGTCACATGTTTTGTTATGTTTTGTTTTGTTCCATTGTCTTCAACCAAATATAGACCACTGCGTTTCTTAAAAAACGAACTTAGGGCCAGGTGTGGTGGCTCACGCCTGTAATCCCGGCACTTTGGGAGGCCGAGGCGGGCGGATCATGAGGTCAGGAGTTCGAGACCAGCCTGACTAATATAGTGAAACCCTGTCTCTACTGAAAATACAAAAAAATACAAAAAAACCCCCCAAAAAAACCCAAAAAATAGCCAAGTGTCGTGGCACATGCCTGTAATCCCAGTGACTCAGGAGGCTGAGGCAGGAGAATCACTTGAACCCGGGAGGCAGAGGTTGCAGTGAGCCAAGGTTGCACCACTGCACTCCAGCCTGGGTTACAGAGTGAAACTCTGTCTCAACAACAAGAAAAAAGACACTTGGTAGTTTCTAAGTTAACTCCAGTTAAAAGCACTTGTGTTTCATTTGCTTGGTCATCAGAGTGAAATGATTTTATTCTTAAAAAATACTAGAATTCCTGTAACCCAGCACTTTGGGAGGCTGAGGCAGGTGGATCACGAGGTCAGGAGATGGAGACCATCCTGGCCAACATGGTGAAAAGCCGTCTCTAATACAAATACAAAAATTAGCTGGGCGTGGTGACGCGTGCCTGGAGTCCCAGCTACTCAGGAGGCTGAGGCAGGAGAATCACTTGAACCCAGGAGGCGGAGGTTGCAGTGAGCCGAGATCATGCCACTGCACTCCAACCTGGCAACAGAGCAAGACGCCATCTCAAAAAAAGAAAAAAGAAAAGTTAGAATTATGACCAGACATAGTCAGGTTGAAAGCTTTATCTGAACTGATAAAGAAGTTCTATGTGAACATAAACACTATTATTAAGAATTCAACTCTGGATGATCAGTGTTAACAAAGATGAGAATAAGGAGCACTAGAAAGTCTCTATCCTCTGAAATCCAAATTTAAATGAGCATATACTCAGCATATACACCTTCTGTCAGAAAGGTACTTTGGAGCAAGGACTATGTTAAGCCATATGTACTTACAAATTACGTTTTAATGTTTAAAATAATTTATACAGTTATTATTATTGAGTCTTCTCTGTTTTATTACCATTGCCAAAAGTAATGAGAATAGCCACCATTTTTAGTTCATTGTAATTGTTGTGTTTCCCCTTCCCTTTGGAATTAAGCAGGTGTCAAACATTTATTAGATGTCATCTAAGGTAATTCGTTGCTCATGAAAATGCCATGAACAATGCTCAGGTTGTGGCAACTGAGCTATGATTTTTTGTTAGAACTAATATTGATAAGCATAATGACAACAAATCAAGATGAGGGGCTCAGTGCAGTTGGAGGAAGAAACAAGGAGAGGAAGAGCAGAAAAGCTCCAAGGTGGACCCTGCATGCAAATGAAGAACAGAGCAGGTGTGTGGCAAAGTTAGCTTGGGGGAGGGAGGGATGGACTTAGTGGGGGAGGGAAGGTGTGAAAATAATTGTATTTTGTTTATATCTTGAAGAAAATGTCCCTAAAATGTGTCATTTAAGGAAGGATACAGTTTCAGCAACAAAAGTGGGGAGGGACGCAAATCTGTAATAATAATTGGCTATGCAATAAAAAAGATTTTAAAAGCACATTTTGCAGTAGTTATTTTGGCCTTTTAAAGATATATTCAGAATGATTACATGTCTCTCTTGAGAGGCAGTATCCACAGTAGTCACGTTCACAGGCTGTGGAATCAGATTTGTATTCTGACCCTGCCACTAGTCGATGTCACGATTTAACCTGTGTCTCAACTTCCTCATCCGTACAATTTCCCATCTGTTGCTTATAGCATTGTTGTGAGAATTAAAAGTGTATAAGTAATGTAGACACTTAGGAGAGTGGCTTGCACTTAGTAATAACACACGTTCACTATTTTTTCCAGACATTATTTGAAGCCAATAAAGAATGTTAGCAGAAAGGATGATCAAGTCAGTTAAATGATGCTGGGAGGACATTTTCAAGGTTTGGTTTTGTTTTACTACTTAGCATATAGATAAAGCCAGCAGAGCAGAAATATAATACTTATCTAGGAACCTAAACTATAGGTCTTGAGAGAAGATGATAAAAACGTTAAAGTTCTCTAATTTTCAGTTACAAAGATTCATTCCCACGTAGGGAAATTTCCCTGCAACATTACCCGCAGCATGGCAGTTTTATTGGGATTGGAATACAGTCCATATGGTGTGCTTGCTGACACTCTGGAGTTGAGGGGAACGGGCTCCTCCTGAACATATTTTACTTCTGTGAATAACCACTTGTCATTTCAAGTCACCACCCCCATGAGAACTGCGACCTCAGAGTCCTCTAGGGAAGCTGCATTTGTTCCCTTGCTATTATAAGCATTTGCGCAAGATGACTCCAGGACAAAGTTTAATTCCGCTGCTTGTTTTTTTTGTTTGTTTTTTGTTTTTTTCTCTTTCCATTTGTCTTCATGTAACATAGACTCCACAACCACAACTTCCACCTGAATTACATTTTTAGGGACGTGCAAAGACCTTGGGGCAGGAGAGGCAGAAGTCAGTGAAGCAAGAGTTCACATTTTCAATCACTTAAATAATGATATTAGAAATTCAAGTACCTTTTCCCCATTACTGGGGAAAGTGTTATTCCTTGATAGGCCTTATTTCAGAATTAGATTGTATGATCCAGCTAGCTAGGCTGACTCAAATTATGAAGCAGGCTGGCAGAAAAGAAACAACTTACAGAAGCAAAGCAAGTGTAGGAAAAAAGAATTTGAGCTATCTCTGCATGATGATCTTCTGAGTTCACTCCTAAGGGATGCTCTATAGCAAGGGAATAAATAGTCATCGACACTTAACTCTTAAAACTTGCAGAGATAAATATTACCTTTAGGAATAAATATGTCACAGCTGGGCTAGAATGATGACCCATACTTGCTATGTGCACATATTTAGGGAGTCCCTGCACATCAACACAGTCATTTCCCCCCCCCCTTTTTGGCATTTGAGAATTGGGCTTCTATTCTCTGAGTTGGAACAGCTCTTCTGAAACTTTAATGTACAAACAAAACATCTGGGGATCTAGGTTAAAATAAAGACTCTGATGCGGGAGGTCTAGGAGAGGCTTGAGACTCTGCATTTCCTACCAGCGCAGACAGGATACTGATGCTGCTAGTCACTGACCACACTTCGAATAGCATGGAGGCAATATAATACTGAGGCCAGTCCTGGACTCTGAATTTTCTTGGGTTCTTCCATTACTAGTATTTCTTCTGAGCCAATGCTAGGGGTTGAATTATGTTCCTCAGGAAAGATATGTTGAAGCCCTAACTCCCAGTATCTCAGAATGTGGTCATATTTGGAAATAGACTCTTTACAGGTCAACAAGGTAGTCCCTAATCCAATATGACTAGTGCCCTCATAAAAAGGGGAAATTTGGACGCAGTGATAGATATGCACAGAGGGAAGGGGATGTTGAGAAACGTAGGAAGACAGTCATCTAAAAGCTAAGAAATGCCCAAGTCTATCAGAAGCTAGGAGAGAGACCAAGAACAGACCCTTCTCTAGTTGCTTCAGAGGCAGCATCAACTTGCTAACACCTTGATCTTAGACTTATGCCTTCCAGAACTGTGAGATAGGAAATTTTTGTTGTTTAAATCACCCATTTGTGAAACTTTGTTACAGCAGTTTTGGGAAAGTAATACAGGTACTGTTATCAAGGACATTTCCCTGACACTTCATTCTCCTACTCTCTGACACAGACAGAAATGTTTGGTGTACCAAAAAACTTAACACAACCCGAGGACTGTGAACACAACATCGCTTACACAGATAAGGTAACAACAAAAGATGGAGGTCATGTTTCTGAGGACCAAAGCCTGCATTGCTCCTACTGTCATTTCAGGTGTCAATAATGACATGCTGTCATAGATTGCCAACACTGCCAAGTCTGAATTCCATAATTTATCCCAAACTGCTCTGATCTACAGATCAGGATCTGCCAGGTGTGGTGGCTCATGCCTGTAATCCCAGCACTTGGGAAGCCAAGGCGGCCGGATCACTTGAGACCAGGAGTTCCAGATCAGCCTGGCCAACATGGTGAAACCCTGTTTCTACTAACACTACAAAAATTAGCCGGGTGTGGTGGCGTGCGCCTGTAATCCCAGCTGCTGGAGAGACTGAGGCAGGAGAATCGTTTGAATCTGGAAGGCGGAGGTTGCAGTGTGCCGAGATCGTGCTACTGCACTCCAGCCTGGGCAACAGAGCAAGACTCCATCTCAAAAAACAAAACAACAACAACAACAACAAACAAATACAAATCACTATCACACTCTATCGTTTCACATCCTTCACACCTCATTAGCAGTCCTAAAAATTGCTTTCCTTTTTAGAACCATTTTTCCACAATGAAACAAACCTTTCTTTTTTAAAAAAAAATCACCTTGTGAGAGTTATTAGGTTTGCAATGAATACAAGAAGAGAAAAACAAACCCACATAAATTTATTTGAAAGGGCGTAGGCAAGAATGAGGTATGCTAATCTCATTCACTAGCTAAGTGATGGGTCTCTACAAATCAGATCCACAGCAAACATGATTCAAACACACTTCGTAGAAAAATGACAAGCTACTAACAAGGTATTTGCTTCAACTTCAAAAGAGTAAAATATATGCTTATGAGATCCATGAAAGCCAAGGAGTGAAGTTTTTCTATTTTGATACTTAGTCATTACACTTCTAAATATGCTTCAATCTACTTTTTATACTCTCAGTATTTTTTGCTTGGGAACCACTCCCTTGGAGGTATTTGAAAAGTGCAGGAGTGTTTGGGTTTTCGCATAAATGGAGGAGTTATTGGCATTTAACGGGCAAGGCTTGGGGAAACAAGACATTCTATAGAGCAAAGGACTATAAATATTTGTCCCTTCCCAAATAGTAAAAGCAACTGTAGATTGAGGCCCTCATCCCATCTTGGCATTTCTTTAAGATTAATGATCTTTTCAGTTTGGGCTCTCTGTTCGCCCTTTGACTTCTACCAGAAACCACACGGACATCACAGATATTCTCTGCTTTGACAGGTGTGTCATTCCTTGGTGTGTCCAAAGAACACTGGCTTCTCACTCTATCCTCCTTATGGGATGTTACCCCAAATACATGGGGTAATCAATAGAACTATTCTTGTTAGTTTTCTGTCCCACTTTCAGGGGCAAGTGGCGAGATGGGTGAAGTATTATAGATATATCTGACCAACACAGTGTACTTGAGCTAGGACGTCTTGGAGGTGTTTTTAAATATTATTTTATGCAATTCCTTATTTTCCTTCATGACTACTCTTAGTGTCTCTTTCTTTCTTTTATCCATTCATTTATTTAACATAAAAAAGGACCTGCTATGAGGAACAGATTGTGTTAGGTCCCATGGAAGAAGGTCACAATGATAATGAGATCTTCATTCTGTGATGATCAAATTTATCCTATTGTATCTCCCATTAGTTCTTTTTATTTTCGCCGATAAGTTTCCCCTAACTTTTTCTACCTCTTGATCTAGAAAAAAAATTCACTCCTCCACCAAATCATGATAGTCCTATTTGCTAAAATATCTCCATTCACAGAGTAGCTTTTTGATTATTTCTTCTACCGTAGACAAATCCATCCATACATATTTTCTCAGTTAAACTTCATAATATGTGATTTATGCTAATATTACATATGTGAGAACTGAGGGTTACAAAAGTTAAATAACCTTCCCAACTTGCTCATGGATTTCAAAGCAGATCTAACTGATCCCAGTGCCTGCATTTTTAACTAATGTAAGATATATCTGACAGTTAAAATCACTTTTGTGTGGCTTCTAGTGAGCTTATAAATACCTTACTTGAAAGACATATTTGGCCTTCATTCTCAGCACCTTGACTAGATTGTTCATGACTGGTTTAGAAAACCGATTGTACTTTCCAAGTTTCTATTAATACTACATTTTAACAGTTGAAAAACTTTTCTGGGTTTCTTAGCTAATACAAATCTGAAAGGCAGAAATTCCAAATATAACTGGGTAGTCCTTTGCACTTTTTCAATGCCTTCAGGCTTTTGAAGTTCTGTGGATTTGCCTTAATCTGTTGCTAGAACACTGCACATTCCTCTAAACAGCCTGCCAGTCTGAGAAACTTAGCGTGAATGACACAAGTGTCGCCCCCCTCCCCCGACCCAGGTCAGAGGATGGTGTGAAACAGTACAGGAGGTCAGGGGAGGGGAGGAATTGCAGGATAAAGAAATTAACTAGAGGAACAGGAAGTAAAATAGAAAAAAGAATCTATAGACCTAAAGAAAAACCTTTCCAACTGAAGCCGTCTCCTCCCCGCCAAGCACATACCTCTTGATAGATAGTTTAGTTTTTTGAATCATTTCAGTCTATTCCGATAGCAACTTCAAAGGGCCAGCACATAGCTGACAGTGTGTCATTCCACTGTCACACCAATGGAAGTCACAGATCAGGAATCTGCAGATACCAGAGAGAGCGATGGCACTTTGAGGTCTGATCAAGTGTCAGATTTAGGAATCAGGACAGTTAAGAACAAGAAATCAGTCTACAATATTTTCCTAACACTCGTCTGGCCCCAGCATAAAGCACAGGCATCAATTTGGAATTATAAAATAAATTAGTGATTTACATTTATACCTTCTTTGCTTTCCTTCCTCTCTGAAGCCTGGGAGCCTGAAACACACAGAGAACACTGGGGTAGATGGTACGAGAAAGGCCCGCCTGGGACGTCTCTATTCTGCTATGGTAAGTGCCACGACTGCTGCCATGCCCAGGTACTCCTCAAGCAGCAGGACACTATTTCCACCCCTGCCCAGGACAACTCAGTGGCATGGTAGTGATAGCATCTCTCCTGTGCATGTAAGCACACCAAAGCCTTCTAGTATGCTGATAATTTCATACTTTACACCTACACCTTCTACCATTTTAGAATTTATTTTGGTGGCACTTTTTTTTCTAAATGGCTGTATCTACTTCTTATTGACTCATTCATCCTTCCCCCACCGTTTTAAAGTTCTGCCTAAGTTAGTGGGGTACATTTGGTGTTAAGAGAGGGTTGTCCACAATGGACTAACCCACTGAACACCGCACAGGGCAAAATGATACTAAGTCTATACCTGTTTGGTGTGTTAATCTGCATTAATCGTGCCTTTTTATTTTTGTATTTCTGATGATTTGTCATCTGACGCCTTGTGGGCCTGAAGAGACTGCCCCTTCCAGGGCTACCCAATGCCTGTAATAGTAAAAGACTCACCTGGCAGTACGTTTTCACATGCAAACCAACGAATCCAGAGCCCATACCTCAACACCTCCTCTCTCAGGCTCTCATGCTCTGGGCCACTATCCTTCTGCTCGAATCACTCCAGGGTCAGGTATTAGACAACTAGAGACAACCCCTACACCACTGAGGCCACCAAAATTATAAAAACTAGCCAATCCCGAGCCTACTCACCGTGCCTTATTTGTTCCTGCCCATGGAAAACACAAAAGGCTGTCACTGCTGTTTTCCTTTGGCTCCCTCTGCCCCTGACTGACCCTGGTGCTTCCTTGTATGGCCCCTGCATGTGGTCTGCCCCTCTCTCCTTGGGAGCTTGAGAGTGACAAACTATCTTTTCAATAACAATCGCCTCCTAATCTATGGGCCTCACCATTCCTGAATAATAATGAAACCTATGTTTAAAAATACAGTTCTTACACAGACTTAGCAGGAAAAGGAGACCGTTTATTTATTTATTTATTTATTATTTTTAGATAGAGTCTCACTCTGTTGCCCAAGCTGGACTGCAGGGGTGTGATGTCAGCTCACTGCAGCCTTGACTTCCCGGACTCAGGTGATTATCACACCTCAGCCTCCCGAGTACGCAGGACTACAGGCACATGCCACCATGTCCCGCTAATTTTTGTATTTTTAGTAGAGACTGAGTTTTACTATGTTGGCTAGCCTGGTCTTGAACTCCTGGGCTCAAGTGATCCTCCCACCCTGGCCTCCGAAAATGCTGGGGTTACAGGTGTGAGCCACTGCACCAGGTGGAGACATTTCTCTATGGCCACAAAATAATCCCTCTGAACACATTAGTGTGTTCTGATAAGTTGTCAGTCAAATGAAAGCCCATTGTACAACAATAAGAGTTGGAGAAGGAACACACTCCAGTTGGTTTTACACTTTATCATAAAAATATTTAAAGCATGCTGATCTTTAAAAATATTAAAATGTAAAAGTCTCTCTTTTTATTGATTTTAGTATATTGGAGTAGTGTTCTTGAAAATTCCCTTAAGGGCAAATATGCCTATAAATAGGAAACTTTGCAATAACTTTCTACTGATGGTTCCTTGCCCATTAGAAATATTTGGAAGTTGTAATTACTTTGTCTTACAGATTATTTGAATTACATATTGATAAGAATTTTGGGGCTTTTAATGTGTAAAGAGTTTACATTGTATTGGTCATCAGTGTTTTAAAAAATTATTTATTATTTATGGTGATAGGTGGCTATTGAGGGGAACATAGGTAGACATTAGAATCTGATTTGAGGCCTTCCCTAGTATAATAGAAATAACTTAAATGTTTAAATAGCAGGAATTATATATGTATCAATATAATGACTTTAGTGGGTACCTCCTGTGGCAGGGGCCAAGAATGACAGACGGTCCTATTCCAGCAACCAGGCTGTATTCATTCTATTTCCTTAGAAGACACACTGCATTCGAGATAAATGAGGCAGGGCTCTTGAGCAGACTTGCAGAAAATGTTTATATTCCTTGTTTCCAACAGAGAATCACCTGCTGCCATCTGCTCCTACTCCATCTGCCAAGTCCTTACAGCCAGCGGTCCACTGCGGAGCCCAGTGACTGTCAGAACACTGTGGTCTCAGAGGACTAATCTACCAGAGGAATCATCACATCACATACCCTGCTCTCCAGGTTTCTTCTCTCCAAACAACCAAGGCCTAATTTAAGGAATCTAGAAGTAATAGTAGTTAAAAGTTGTGTGAGTGCCCATTATATTATCTGAATCTATACTGCTTTGGGAAGAGTTAGTAGGCAAAACAGAACTTAGTGGCTAAGGTAAAGAGACATGCAAATGACAGATAATGCTGTAAGCAACTCCCATATGCTAAAAGTCATATTTAGTGTCAGTTTACCAAAGGCCTTTGTAGAAGTGTAACTATGTTGGCATGTATAAACATTGTTGACATAGGTTCCCAAGCCTAGCAACAGACTAGATGGATTAAAAAAGTATGAATAGCAGAAATGCTAGGCACAATGGACACAGTGGTTCTTGCTGCCTGGTAGCCACTAATCTCATTCTTTCCCACTCACCCTCCCATTTTCTGCTCAGACACTGGGCAGTAACCTCTTAATTTCAAGAGAGGTAGGATTTTCCCTAGTCCCAAAGTATACATCAAAACTGCTTCCTTGTCCAAGGTGTAGAAATTGAGTGTAGGTCAAAAGAAAGAAGGTTCATCAAATGAAGAACTTAGTGAGTTTAAATTCTAGAATAAAAGTGTAAAGCTGAAAAAAGGAAGAAAGTAAGGACACAGTGTGTTAGGGAGTTTAAACATTTTAGAAAATTAGAGATATTTATCAAATATATAAATAAAGGGTAATCTTTCCCCTTATCTAGGAGAACTTAATTGCATAGAAGTAAATGTGTTTGAACAGACTGGCATGTGCTCTGAGGTCAATACCTATAATCTCTAAACCTTTTTAAATCTCTTTGCATGTTGAGGTAAGCTAGTTATCTAAAGAATAAACACACACACTATTAAAGGCTTTTCTTGGTTGTATACACTGATTATTATTCATCAAATAGGTGACTAATTTTCCAGCATTTCAACATAGAAGCTGACCATGGGTTCACATGGATGCCACATTTGAACATAGAAGACTGTAGTCCTCATAGAGGGATGAATACTCTTGTGTTGATAAAACAGTTATATGAGGCCTTCCTGTACATCTTTTCAGTCATGGTGACAGTCATGTTAAACTCTTTTCAAGAAGCAGCCAAATTTTAGATCATGAAAAGCCAACATAGTACAGGTTCCCATATAGAAACACCAATCATTAATTCTTTGTACACCACAAGTTCCACATCTGTGAAATGAAACTTTTTCTTAACTCGCATAGAAAGCATTACAGTGTTAGAGTCAGGTGTTTCTGCTCAGCATACCACAGTGCTCTTATATAGAGTCTGAAAGCAAGAAACCATGAAGAGAGTGTCTCAGGAACTTGGCATTCCACATGCATGTAGGAACAGGTGACGATCTAGTTTACAGTATTAGAATCTTCTTTCAAAACTGACATACTTTAAAAGTGGGACAGATAATTTTGATATTATATGTTCTTTGTTAATTGTTTTGAATAATTTTAATGTTCATTGCCTTTTAATAAAATTTATTTTACTTTATTAGTTTTTAAAGTCTATCAAAATAGAGATAAATTTTAAATAA
Source organism: Macaca mulatta (assembly GCF_049350105.2). NCBI lineage: Eukaryota > Metazoa > Chordata > Mammalia > Primates > Cercopithecidae > Macaca > Macaca mulatta. The sequence goes on along the minus strand of NC_133410.1, from coordinate 95,147,834 downwards.
AAATTTTAAATTTCCTTTTTTCCTTCTCATTTTATTAATCTCAGCAACAGAATTCAAATTAATTAAAACTGACAAGTACATTCCACAGGTTGACATGTTTTATTAAGAATTCTTGTTCTTGGCTTCATTTCTGCTGACTCTAAATTTTTTAAGTATGCTATTGTTCTTTCATTAGACATAAAAATTTGAGCAGTTAGAGTAATTTTTTGGTATTCCCTCATAATTATTCCTCATTTTAATGTATTGTCTTCTTTTTCATTTTAAAATCTGATATTCTTTTTCTTCTTCTACTTACGCAGTACCAAATTCCTATACTTCCCCCTTTTCTCAAATATGAGTCTCAGGAATATAAACCTCCTGTATATTTATTTAGATATTTAAAAAGTATCTCCTTTATATAGTTTATGGGTTCACTTAAGTAGCCAACATACAAAACTGACCCACCATTAAGGTCTGTTAACCCAAGAGCATGATTTTAATTCCTATTGTAACAGACTCATAGTGAGTAATACTCTGTGTTCCCATGTACTTTTACAAGCTCACATAGCAGTTGTATTGTCCTGTAAGGCTACAAAATTCAAATATGCTGATAACAAAACCTGTATAGGTTGATTAAGTTAATTGTAAGTACATCAAAAGATAGCACATATTATTTGGTTTTCTTTTGGCTCTTTTTTAAAAAAAAATAAATAAAATAACATACGCAGACACACACAAATGGCCAAGTAGAAGTTTTCATTTTGACAAGCAATTACACAGAAAACTCCCACTGCTTTTGTCATCAGATCAAATCCTAAGGCACTCTACTCTCTCAAAGTTTCAACCACTAAAATGGGTAAAGCAAAGAATACACCACAGCAAGCACTAAACAAATATAGCAATTTAGATTTTTATCGGAAGCAGTTTTTATATGCCTTCAAATTAGCACTGGAATTCTGTATATGAACAGATACATCATGTGGCAGCAGCGATTAAAGAAAGAATCCAAGAAACACTGCACTATAATGATCACATTTCAGCGTGGAAGAACAGCACTATATCCAGTCTGTTGCCACAATGTAGACACGGTGGAGAGCTGAATGGATCATGACGGAAAACAAGGGTATAAATAAAACCGCACACAGTCTAGGTCCTGAATTGGTGGTGATATAAATATCCCCAAATTATTAAACACAATCAACAACAATACCTGGCAATCTGTCTCCAAATTAAGAACAAAGCACCCAGCTCTCACCTTGCACAAACATACACTTCAGTGGTCAGTGACAAATGCAGGCTGCACTTGCAAGCTGGGAGACAGAGCAGCTGCTCTGTCCTGAGCCGCTTAAAGCACATTCGAGCCCAACTCAGGTCCTACTGTGCTTGCTCACTGCAGTTTCTCCCATGACTCCATCACCCAGGAATGGAAACCACGGCTTGCTCCCCAGCACTAGTGGGCTCCCCAGCTACTGAGCTCAGGTAAAAACGCTGAGTCCTGAAAGGTCACCACAAGGTGACCACAAGCAAAAGGAGTGTACAGGGAAGAGGAGGGGCTGTCGTGGAAAGACCCTAAACTCCAGACGCCTTGCCTTTCGAGATTCTGAACTCTGTAAATCAGAGCTGGGACAATAAAATCTGAGAATCCCAAATGGCACTAAGCCAAGCAACCAACCTAGGGGCATTGTTTAAGCAATAATCTCTCTCTCTCTTTCTCTAAACAGACACACACACACACACACACACACACACACACGTGCAGACTTCCGTGTAGCTATTCTAATTGCCCAGACATCCCTCTCAAGCCAAAAAGTTGTTTATTTTTTTCAGGTTTCCAGGTAACAGGGCTTAAAGAAGTATGTTAGAAAATCAGAGTATTTGCCGAAATCAAATTAATTCTAAGAGCAAAATGATTTCTGGCCCATAAACTCATATTAAAAAGTCTTGTGTTTTGCATACATACTGGAATTATGCAAACTCCCATATTAAAAAAAATAGTAAAGATATATTTATTTCAGAGCTGACTGACAGAATCAATTTAAATTTCTCATAAAAATTCCTATCATCTTTTTCAAAATTAGCCTCGATTACGCACATTTTAATTTTGAGGGTCTTTAAGAAGGCATTTCTTGCCAAAAATATAATCACTCTGAATGTATATATTATAAATAGAAGCAAACATGTTAATAAATGTTTCCCTGTAGAGTCTCTCTAAGTTTTTATTTCTCATATTTTGATTTTCTTAGAAGTGGAGAGGGAACAATTTTTAATCTTGCAAGTGCCTTCCGAAACATTTCTTCTTAGTTGTATATATTTTTAATAGGTAAATAATGACTTACTGAATTGTAGATTGATTGCATGAGCAAGAGATTATTCTCACCCTTTAGACTTTGTTTTAGCCTCCTTGTCCAATCACCACTGTTCATTAGCAATTTAACCTCCTAGGCATCAGTTTTGTAATCTATAAAACAGGGATTTGTTACTAGTGCCTGTTTTGTCTACTTCCTTGGTTGGTAATATGAGGGTAAAATGGGACAGAGTGTAGGACAAAATGCTTTCTATATGTGCAGTACTTGAAAAAATGCACTTGCTGCATTTCGGCCCTCTTATTTCCCCAGTGAGTACTGGGGCTAGTAAATTACTTGCTGCATTCTCAAGGAGGGCTTCTTGGGCTTCAAGGAAACTGCTTGTTTCAAGTGGCCTATAAATAGAGTTCGAGATTTTATTGAACTGCTGTTCTCTTTGTGGTAGATCTTGAGGGCAGCCACCACATGGCCAGAGTCAGTTAATTGTGAGCAGCATGAGCCCCGTCTAGTGTTTGAGGCAGAACAAGACTAGTCGAAATTCTGGTAGAAAATGCTCACATGCATGGTTGGTTACATAGTTCGCCTGGCGTCCTGTTGTACTCCTGTGTCTGAGGGGGCTGGAGAAGAGGATTAATGAAGGGGAAAGGTTAGCTATGGAATGCCAAGTTCACTGCTGAGTTAATTCAGTAACAAATGCATCTGGGCATACATGCTAATTTCCCTACAATTACGTATGCATTTTTTAGAGGTTAAGTTGTGGAGGGGGGCGGGGATCAGGGGAGGGAGACAGGTGGAGAACAGGAAAGGAACTAAAAATGTGGCCACCTGTCTTATGAGATACACAGGGCTAGGAGCTGGGAACTTTAGGTATATTATCTCAGTTCTCATAATAATCCTAGGAGATACCTGTTATTCTTATTTTACAGATAATCATAATTAGCCTGTACATTGTTAAAGGTCAGTGGTGAAGTTAGAATTACGATCAAGATCTGCGTGGTCTAGAGTTCCACAGTCTGAGTAAATTAGTTAGCTTACAGCTTTCTCAGAAAAAGAAAGGAAAGAAAGTGTGGTTTTTATACAGTGATAATAGAGAAGGCAAGAATACAAGTCACTCAGAAAAGACTAGGCAAGTTAACTTTTACAAAGAGTCCAGAGATTTTTTAAAAAATGAGTTTTGATTTTTTTTTAACAATGAATTCATTGCAGGATGCAGAAAGGAAAAATCAATTTTTATTACTAGTGCCAATACTTATTTTTTAACTTGGGTCCTGCTTGTTTTTCAATTGAAGAAGCAAGTTCAGAAGTCTTTCTGTACAGTAGACTATTACTCTGGTTTTTCTAACATACACATAATGCATTATTTTATCTTAATTTTCTTAAATTATCAGACCTTTAACAATGCTCTTAAGGAAACAAGGCAATCTCTTGAACTTCGATGTCGCAGAAGACTTTTTTTCAACTGTAGTGTGGAATATAGTATAGTAGCCATAATTTTCAGTCTCCTGGGTTTGAGGATGTTAATCAATTGGCAGGTTCTTTCAACCAATTTTATTGGAAAGCTAGAGGCAGAGTCTGAACTGCAGGGCTACATGTACGTGTCTCTGTTCTACCCTTTAAGTAAGTGTCATTCCCAGCTGTAAGAGAAATGTTTAAATCGTATCTGAAGTCAGTTTTCAATTATTCAGATATCTCAATTGAAAAACAATAAAAGTGGAAACAGAGTTTTAGGCACTTTCTTCAAATTATTATACTGTCCCACTAAGTTATTTCTTTTCTTTATTTTTCTTTCTTTTTTTTTTTTTTTTTTTTTTTTTTTTGAGACGAAATCTTGCTCTGTTGCCCAGGCTGGAGTGCAGTGGCATGATCTTGGCTCACTGTAACCTCCGCCTCCCAGGTTCAAGCTATTCTCTTACCTTAGCCTCCCTATTAGCTGGGATTACAGGAACATGCCACCACACCTGGCTAATTTTTATATTTTTAGTAGAGACAGGGTTTCTCCATGTTGCCAAGACTGGTCTTGAACTCCTGACCTGAGGTGATCCAACCATCTTGGCTTCCCAAAGTGCTGGGATTACAGGCATGAGCCACCAACCTGGCTGGGTATTTAGTTACTCAAACACTACTGCTAGTATTGCCCTAGTGTAATTAACACGGCAGAAAATAAGAGCACATTGCTTCCTCCCTTTGTCTCTGAACCTCCATTTTTTTTTTCTCTTGGATTTTAAGATCCCGATCTTAGAATCATATATGGAAAAGATACTTGCACTGAAGTTTATAAGTATGAAGAAGAAAGCATCCAGAAGAATCGGTCAACATTTGCAATCAGTGAGGAGTATAAATAAGATGTTTTGGTTTTCTATTTGGTTCATGCTACCTGCCTGGTGTTTCCTAGAGGCAGTGTTTCATTTCAAACAGATACTCATGAAGGTCTGGCCTGAAATCCTTGTAGTCTTTCCACTTAGGGTAGAACTGGGTTCATGGATGAATTAGATGGGGTTGTTTCTAGTTGTGTCTACTAATGAAGACAAGTATTTTTCTAACACATTTCCCCTGCCACTCCCTTCCATTTGGCTTTTTTATTTAGGCCTTAGAAACAACTCCAAATGATAATACTTATAAGCTGTGAAGAGCAAATACTGTCGAAACACTGAAAGTCATTTAGGCATAAAAATGAAAGTAATCCAAAATGTGAAAGCTTTTAGCAACCATCTTATGCCATCTTATGTGGATGTTTAAAGATAATCTGTGTGAGACCTTTTAACCTATTCTAGAAAATGTGGCACAGGTATAGAGTTAAAACCATGAAATTAAACACTTTCTGAGCAGTATAATTTGCTGTATTTCTAAATATAATTGTGTTTTTTTGCTCGATGGTAATATTTTTCTAGATGGGAAAGATGTACTTCTTAATGCCTTTTCTATCTTAAAATAAAAAGAACCAATGTCTTGCTTTCATTCAAAATTTCCTAAATACATTCAAGTGGTTTCAGAAAAAGAAAAAGAAGAACGAAAGGGAAGGGAAGGGAAGGGAAGGGAAGGGAAGGGAAGAGAAGGGGAGGGAAGGGGAGGGGAGGGGAGAGGAGGGGAGGGGAGAGGAGGGGAGGGGAGGGGAGGGGAGGGGAGGGGAGGAGGGAGGGGAGGGAGGGAGGGAGGGGAGGGGAGGAGGGAGGGGAGAGAGGGAGGGAGGGAGGCAGGGAAGGAAGGAAGGAAGGAAGGAAGGAAGGAAGGAAGGAAGGAAGGAAGGAAGGAAGGGAGGAACCTGAAGATTATCCCTTTGTGAACTCTGGAGAAGGAATTCCTGGGCCCTTAAAGCTTTAAGATGTACAAACAAGGTCATTGAACATATTTGAAATCTTTGTAAAAATACAGCCTTGTACTATAATTGTACCCCCTCCCCAAACACACACACCTAAAGTATAAACCATTTTAGTCAGGTGGCTCATGGCCAGCAAAGGCCATCAGTCACCCAGCTGCCTGAGATGAGTAATAACAGTGTCAGCTGCTGTTCCATCAAAACACTGCATGTGAGGTTCCTTCAGTAAGCCTGGGACACATGGGAACATGGGTGCTCCTGTTTCCACCAACTGAATCCTTGAGGGAAAAACCTTCAAAAGCATTAGTGTCAATGCCCCTAGTTCTTAAAAGACTAAATGTATATCCATATGTCATGATGCAATCACACTGAAATTAGAGGACTGTGCTAGGATTTTCATAAGATATTTTATGATACATTACTGAGTAAGGCATATTAGAAAATAGTGGGTACAATGTGATCTGAATTTTGTAATAAATATTCAATATATAGAAAAATCTGAAAATATGCACTACAATGTTAATATTTTTTATCTCTAGGTAGTGAAATTACAGCAGTTTTATTTTCTTCCTGATCTTTTAGCATTTTCTAAATGTTCTTCAATGACCATTACTACAATGTAGTGAAAGAAGGAAGGAAGGAAGGAAGGAAGGAAGGAAGGAAGGAAGGAAGGAAGGAAGGAAGGAAGGGGAAAGAAAGAGAAAAAAAGAAAGAAAGAAAGAAAGAGAAAAGAGAAAATAGTAACTCTCTAGTTCATAATAAAAATATTTTTGAATTTTTTTGACAAAGTTAATTTGTCATGCTTATAATCACTGCAAGTGAAAAAAATTTCAGTTTTCAGACATGTTATTACCATTACTCTCATCATCGGCATTAAAAATATTCATGGGTACACATAACAAAATTCTAGATGCTGCTGTACTATAATATAAAGAAAATATAGTGTACTTTGGACTTCACTGATTTTTAAAATATAAAAAAGTGATACAGGGAATATGGCAGGTATGTGTATGTGTGTGCAGGAGCAAGTGCATATAAATTCAAATATAAAGAGAATAGATATGGTGTAAATATAAACAGCATGACATACATTCATGAACGTATAATCATTGTCTGGGGGTAACTGCTTATTTCTTAAAAGGAAATGGTGAACTAACAACACATGTATGATCAAGAAAATGTATTGTCTTCTAAAATATTATATTGCATGAACGCATATTTCAGAGAGATCTCCTCTGTAATAATAACATAGATTGGTTTGGAGGTGAGCAGGGTGCATGGGGAGAGATTACATGGCTGATGTTACCTGTGTCTTATTTGTATTTTTGTTTTCATTCTTTACATCTTTCTGACATAACCAGGAGACAGCTGGTAAATAATTCAGCATTACAAAAAATAAACAAACATCAGCCTGTTAATTAAATGGCAGACTTGGGTCCTCAATGTAAATCTTGGGAACAGAGTCTTCAGTACAGAAGTCTTAAGCCGAGTCAGAATATTTGGATTCCGCCTAAAATTCATTTATCTGCTACTTATTTGTTGGTTTGTTGAAATAACATTTGAGGGACTGTAAAAACAGAAAGACCAAATCCACATTAATTGAACATTTCACTTTTTAATACTTAAGTCATAGCTATGTGTTTCCTTTTTAAATTGAAGCAAATTTTCCTAACATGCATATATGGAGAAAATGCTCCATCCACTGAACAAGGCTATGTTTCAAAGGAAAGAGATTTATTCTTTAACTAGAAAGTCAACAGAAATGAAATTGGAAGTTCACTATGCTCCTCAGATACTATTGAGCTAGAGGCTCAAAAATATAAACACGTAATATTTTTCAAAACAACAATCACCAATAAACTCTCTTAAGAAAAACAGTAAATACTTTTACATATGTTTTATCTTCGGTTTGGCCTGTAACCAAAATAATGCATAGGTTTGCATTATTCCTACTCTTTAACTGGAATAGTGTTATCATTCAAGTTACTTTTGGAAGTCGAATAAAGTTTGAATACACTTAAATTATATTTTTATGTAATGATCTGATATTATTCTAAATCTCATCTTGGTTGATTTAAAAAGTAATTAAAAATTAATAATTTATGCCTTCATATAAAAATAATAGGCTGGGCATGGTGACTCATGCATGTAATCCCATCACTTTAAGACGATAAAGCAGGAGGATCATTTGAGGCCAATAGTTCAAGACTGGCATGGGCATGGGTAATATAGTGAGATATTTTTTCTACAAAATATTTTTTAAAAATTAAACAGGCATGATGCCATGTGCTTGCAGTCTAGAGGCTACCCAAAAGACTGAGGCAGGGGGATCACTTGAGCCCAGGAGTTTGAGGCTGCAGTGAGCTATGACTATGCCACTGCACTCCAGCCTGGGAAACAGAGCAAGACCCTATCTCAGAATAATCATAATAATAAGAGTAAAATATTTGTTTTATGGATTATATTTTATCATTAAAAAGACAACTTTTTCAACTTTAATCTACTCAAGGTAATGATCATATCTGTTCAAAATTTAGGAATTTACTATGAAAACAAGTTTCTATTTAAACTTAAAGATCTTACTATTGGCTGGGCAGGGTGGCTCATGCCTGTAATCCCAGCACTCTGGAAGGCCGAGGCAGGCAGATTACCTGAGGTCAGGAGTTTGAGACCTGCCTCAACATGGCAAAACCCCGTCTCTACTAACAATACAAAATTAGCTGGGCGTGGTACTGCATGCCTGTAATCCAGCTACACGGGAGACTGAGGCGGGAAACTTGCTTGAACCTGGGAGGCGGAGGTTGCGGTGAGCCGAGGTTGCACCATTGCACTCCAGCCTGGGTAACAAGAGAGAAACTCCGTTTCCAAAAAAAAAAAGAAAAGAAAAAAAGATCTTAATATTAAAGAAAATTATATCTACAGGTTCATCACCTGTACAGTATGCCTATTTATCTGCATACAAATATAAATGTATACATATGTCTATTCCAATATTTTTCATGTGTAGAGCTTTATGTGGTTGTAGTCATAGTACATATATACATTTTTGATTATTTTACTTAGAATATTTTATAAGCATTTTTACTATAAATTTTTGATTTATTATTTCACTTAGAATATTTTATAAGCATTTATACTTATATCTCCAATCTTTAAATGAGATATAAAACAGTAGGTAAACTGTAAAATAAAATATTTATATATTGTTATTTTCAATGCTTGCATAATATTTTTTGAATTAATATGATACTGCTTACTTAAACTTTATTTGAAAGCACATATTTGTTTCCAGTTTTGTTAGTAAAATTATACTTTTATGCTACTACAAAGTTTTCTACAGATTTCTTTTTTAAGATCTTTTAGAACAAATTTCTAGAAAAATGAATCAGTAGATCAAAAAGTCTATTCTTCTTTGTCTCTCAAAAGTTGAAGAACAATTCATCGTGGTGAGTGTTGGCCAAACTCCTCAGTGTCACTGTATTTCAGTTTCTTTTAAAATTATTATTATTGAGCAAATACGTATATTTTAACTTTTACTTTAGATTCAGGGGTACATATGCATTTGTTGTATAGGTAAATCACATCTCATGGGGGCTTGGTGTACAGATTATTTCACCATCTAAGTAATAAGTATAAAACCTAGTAGTTAGTTACATCCTCACCCTGCTCCCTCCTTTCATCCTCAAGTAGGGCCTAGTGCCTGTTGTTCCCTTCTTTGTGTCCATATGTACTCAATGTTTAGCTCTCACTTATAAGTGAGAGCATGTGGTATTTGGTTTTCTGTCCTGTCTTAGTTTGCTAAGGATAATGGCCTCCAGCTCCATCCATGTTGCTGCAAAGGATGTGATCCTGCTCTTTTTCACAATTGCATAGTATTCCACAGCAAATATGTATCACATTTTCTCCAGTCTACTGCTGATAGGCATTTAGGTTGATTCCATATCTATGCTATTGTGGATGGTGCTGTGATGAACATATGCATGCATGTATCTTTATAATAGAACAATTTATATTCCTTTGGGTACATACCCAATAATGGAATTGCCAGGGCTAATGGCAATTCTACTTTTGAGTTCTTTGAAAAAATGCCAAATGAAAAAGTCATGTTGGAAGGCTAAGGGGAAGCAGCCATGTCTTACATGGTCACAGCAAAAGCAAGATAGAGGGGTGAGAAGGTGCCTCACACTTTAGAATGACTAGATCTCACAAGAACTCACTCACTATCACAAGAACAGCAGCAAGAGGAAAATCTGCCCACATGATCCAATCACTTCCCACCAGGCCCCGCCTGAAACACTGGGGATTACAATTTGACCTAACACTTGGTCTGGACATAGATCCAAACCGTATCGATGGCTGAACTAATCTACATTCCCCATCAGCAGTGTATCGGAGTTCGCTTTTCTCCACAACCTTGCCAACATCTGTTATTTTTTTACTTTTTAGTAGTAGCCATTCTGACTGGTGTGAGATAGTATCTCATTGTAGATTTGATTTGCATTTCTCTAATGAGTAGTGATATTGAGCATTTTTTTCATATACTTATTGGCCATGTATATGTCTTCTTTTGAAAAATGTCTGTTCATGTGTTTGCCCACTTTTTAATGTTGTTGCTGTTTTTTACTTGTTGATTTGTTTGAGTTTCATACAGATTCTGGATATTCAACTCTTTTTGAATGTATAGTTTGCAAATATTTTTACCCATTCTGCAGGTGGTCTGTTTACTCTGGTGACAGTTTATTTTCCCATGCAGAAGTCCTTTAGTTTAATTAGATTCCATTGGGCAATTTTTGGGTTTTGTTGCAATTGCTTTGGCATCTTTGTCATGAAATCTTGGTGAGGTCCTATATCCAGAATGGTATTTCCTAGCTTGTGTTTCAGGGATGGTATAGTTTTAGGTTTAAAATTTAAGTCTTTAATCCATTTTGAGTTGATTTTTGTATATAGCGTAAGGAAGGAGTTCAGTTTCAATCCCTGCATATGGCTAGCCAGTTATCCCATTACCATTTATTGATAGAGAGTCCTTTCCCCATTGCTTGTTTTTGTTGACTGTGTCAAAGATTAGATGGTTGTAGGTGTGTGACATTTTTTCTGGATTCTCTATTATTCATATTTTACATGCTATATTTACTTTTTATTTATTTATTTATTTATTTGAGACAGAGTTTCACTCTGTCAGCCAGGCTGGAGTGCAATGGCATGATCTCAGCTCACTGCAACCTCCGCCTCCTGGGTTCAAGCAATTCTTCTGCCTCAGGCTCTCAAGTAGCTGTGATTACAGGCACCTGCCACCATGTCTAGGAAATTTTTGTATTTTTTAGTAGAGATTAGGTTTCACCATGTTGGCCAGGCTGGTCTCGAACTCTTGACATCAGGTGATCCACCTGCCTCAGCCTCCCAAAGTTCTGGGATTACAGGTGTGAGCCACTATACTTGGCCTACATGCTATAGTTTTAAGAGTAATTTTAAAGTTGTTATTTTAATACTTACTGCTCAATATGCCCACATAATTTCCATATTATTTAAACTAGAAAACACAGAATACATTAAAACAGTGAAAACAAGTTTGTAATCACATGTAAACTTGCTTTCTTATGTAGAATTTTCTTTATGTTTAAAGGTTATGCTAAAAAATAATATTCAAACACAAGGCAGAATTTTAGTTATAAAAGTCTATAATAAAACATATTGTGTAAAAAATAAGAAAGCTAGTCTATTTTGGGCCGGGTGCAGCGGCTCATGCCTATAATCCCAGCACTTGGGAGGCCGAGGTGGGCAGATCATGAGGTCAGGAGATCGAGACCATACTGGCCAACATGGTGAAACCCCGTCTCTACTAAAAATACAAAAATCAGCTGGGTGTGGTGGCAGGTGCCTGTAATCCCAACTACTTGGGAGGCTGAGGCAGAAGAATCACTTGAACCTGGGAGGCAGAGGTTGCAGTGAGCCGAGATCATGCCATTGCACTCCAGCCTGGGGTCAGAGTGACACTCCGCCTCAAAAAACAAAACAAAACAAAACAAACAAAAAAGCTAGTCTATTTTTCTTTTACTTTTCTTTCTTTTATTTTTTTTTTTAAGACAAAGTCTTGCTCTTGTCCCCCAGTCTGGCACGATCTCAGCTCACTGAAACCTCCGCCTCCTGGGTTTAAGCGATTCTCCTGCCTCAGCCTCCTGAGTAGCTTGGATTACAGGTGCGTGCCACTATGCCCAGCTAATTTTTTGTATTTTAAGTAGAGATGGGGTTTCACCATGTTGGCCAGGCTGGTCTCGAACTCCTGACCTCAGATGATCTGCCCGCCTTGGCCTCCCAAAGTGCTGGGATTACAGGCATGAGCCACCATGCCTGGCCAGTCTATTTTTCAAAAATATAAATCTGCAGTATAGAAGAGCTTTCTTATGGTATGTTAATAAATTTGTATTAAATACATTTTTTCTTTACTCATTTTTCTTTTTACTACCATTGCACATTTCAACAAAGAGAATTAGAAAAGCAAGGAAAACCTAACTACCACCAAGAATCAGCAACAAAGGTGGAAAAATTACTGGAATGTGAGTCAGCCAGATCCAGCCATTTCCCCAACTGAGCAACCTTGGGTAAATCACTTTCCTCTCTCTGTTTCTATTTTCTTAACTGTCAAATGAGATTGCAATCAGATATTGGATGTGGAAATGACATGTAAACTGAGAATCTAAAGAGTTGTCATTATATGACAGTCTGCACTAAATTTTATAAATTTGGCATTACACTGATTTTTAAATGAACTCCATGAGTTTTACTGCCAGGCAATTCTAAGTAATAACACAATATAAAGGCATATGGCCATCAGCATATGCCAATATTTATTCGTAAACCTAAGGATAGAGGAAGGATGTGTAAAAATTTAATTTGTAGGCGTTTCCATACAGCTTTTGCTGCTGCACAACTTTTCAAACTGGCTAACCTATGGCTCTCAAAAAAGTTGTATCTTTTGAAAAGTACCTCCCTCCATAAGCCCCATGACATTTCTGTTTAAAACAGAACAAAACAATATAATGGCAATCTGTTGTGAAGACTGTCGCTGTAACATCTTGGGAGAGAAGCAAAGACAAAGAATGAAGAAGTGTAGGCCGGGCGCGGTGGCTCAAGCCTGTAATACCAGCACTTTGGGAGGCCAAGACGGGCGGATCACGAGGTCAGGAGATCGAGACCATCCTGGCTAACACGGTGAAACTCCGTCTCTACTAAAAGGGGCGGGCGCCTGTAGTCCCAGCTATTCGGGAGGCTGAGGCAAGAGAATGGCGTGAACCCGGGAGGCGGAGCTTGCAGTGAGTTGAGATCCGGCCACTGCACTCCAGCCTGGGCGACAGAGCGAGACTCCGTCTCAAAAAAAAAAAAAAAAAAAAAGAATGGGGAAGTGGTCACAGGCAATAGCAGATGCAACAGACATATCTACTCACAACAGGGAATCAATAAATGTTAACTGGATATAGATAATAAAAGAGGATTATTTCACTGGGAAGGAAGAGAACCCAGTGTAGAGAATAAATTTGAAAGTGGAGCCCTTGTTCTCTCCAGTGAAAATACATATTATCTAAAACAAGTTTTCAACTTCTCACTAAAGTCCTGACTGTTGTGGTCAACAATATCAGAAGCAGAGGGACACATTTAAAAGGACCAGGTGACACCTAATTGAAGCCCTTTTGCTGATCAATCAATCACTCTCTGCTGTGGTAGTGAACATTTCTTTCTTAATTTACGTGGTCTCAAATTACGCTAAAATGGTCAAGAGAATGAAGAGAATCTATTTGACCTCAGAAGTCAAATGCTTTGCCTTCTTCACCACATTTCTGAATAAAAAACACTAATTATAGACCAGTGACTGAGTGGGTATAAGTATTTTTAATATTAGCTTGTGTGATGGTTTTGCATGAGCTAGAGAGACAATTTTAAGTATGTTCTGTGGTGCGGGTGGACAGGCCTCTGAGGAGTTGATTTCAACCCTTGCATGTGGGCAGGAGTCCCAGATAGGGCTCAGTCCTAGAGAACCTCTGGTCTATAAACTGGTCTTTGTGGAACCAGGTGAAGCCAGTGTGAACTCACCTGGGGGTTTCCTTATCTGTATTATTAGAGAGATTATTGTATTTCTGCATTCATTCTACTTGATCATTTTGTGTCATTCCTTTTTTGTTCTTCTCTGCCATACATATTTATGCCAAAGTTGAAACTTCTTGATATAATGTCATTTAAACCATTTGCATATTTTCCATGTGCCAAGCTTTATTCTAAATTAAATAATCTTTATTTTAAAAAAGGCCTTGGTTTATGAAATAAGACTTGGGAAAACTCAATATCACTCTATCGTGATATCAGTATCTTCTAGTAAGTGGCCAATATTATAACATTTTATTAGATCAAATATAAATAGTGATAGGGACTTGTATTTTAAAAGTTAAGATGGTTGGAATACCAGATACAGATTATGCTAACTTTAAGAATTTCATCAAAACAAAGCAGTGACAACTGGGACAGATCCTAACCTAGACCACAGGATCTGGGATACAAGACCAACATTTTGTATTAAATACCCCAGTAAAAGTCTTTACATAGAAAGGATTACTTTCACTGTACTTTTTACACTTAATTTTCATAATGCAATCAGATGTCAAACTCTTTGTCCTAATAAAATGAATTATGTGGGAAAAGTTCCACTTTTTATTATTTATCAAATACATAATTCAGTAAGGTTTCACAAATTGTATGATGTCTTCTCCTAATTTGCACCCAGTACTTACTTCTCATTTAAGGATATGATGGACACAAAAATATGGATATCCATATGCAGAAAAATGAAATTGGACCCTTAACTCACATCATACACAAAAACTACTTGAAATGGATTATAGACTTAAACATAAACTGTAAAACTACTAGAAGAAAATACATGAAAAAAGCATTTTGGCATTGGTCTAGGCAATAATTTTTTTTGGATATCACTCCTTAGAAAGCACAGCTGACAAAAACAAAATAGATAAATGGAATTACGTCAAATTAAAAAGTTTCCCTGTAGCAAAGGAAACAATCAACAGACGAAGAGACAATCTACAGAACGGGAGAAAAATTTGCAAACATTTGATAAGGAGTTAATGAACAAAATATATAAGGGACTCAACTTAATAAAGAGAAAACAAATGACCCAATTTTAAAAATGGACAAAAGGACTACTTGAATAGGCACTTCTCAAAGGAAGATATACAAATGGCCAACAGATATCTGAAAAGATAGTCAACATCACTAATCATCAAAGAAATGTAAATCAAAACCACAATGAGTTATCTGTTACTTCACACCTATTAGAATGGCTAATATCAAAAAGACAAAAAATAACAAGTGTCAGGGAGGATGCTGAGAAAAATAACCCTTTGTACCATGGGTTGGAATGTAAATTGGTGCAGCCATGACAGAAAACAGTATGGAAGTTTTTAAAAAATTAAAAATAGAATTACCATTTGACCCAGCAATCTTGCTTCCGGTATATATCCAATTAAATGAAATCAGTGTCTGGAATGGAAATGCACACTCCCATATTTATTGCAGCATTATTTACAATAGCCAAGATATAAAATCAACCTCAGTGTCTACTGATGGATACAGAAAATGTGTTATACATATATGTATACCAAATGACCATACAATTGTAATTATTTGCTTTAATTTTGAAAGAAAAAGATCCCAAAGGAATAGAAACTAGGTAAAACATCAAAAAAAGTTTTCTTTCTTGAGGAAACTTTATTGTATATATAACGTTGAAAAATTAGCCTTAAAAAAGAAGGAAATTTTGTCATATGTGAAAACATGAATAAAACTTGGGGACATTATGCTAAGTAAAATAAGCCAGGCACAGAAAGGAAGATACTGCATGATCTCAATTATATGTGGAATCAAACTCATAGAAACAGAGAATAGAATGGTGGTTGCCAGGAGCTGGGGAGCAGCAGACATTGTGAGATGTCGGTCAAAGAGCACAAAGTTTCAGTTAGGCAGGATGAATATGTTCTGGAGACCTAATGTACAGCTTGATGACTATACTGAAAACACTCTATTGTGTACTTGAAATGTGCTACGAAAGTAGATCTTAAATGTTCTGATATGGTTTGGCTCTGTGTCTCCACCTAAATCTCATCTTGAATTGTACTCCCATAATTCCCATGTATTGTGGGAGGAACCTGGTGGAGATAGTTGGATTGTGGTGGTGGTTTCCTCCATGCTGTTCCCGTGGTAGTGAATAAGTCTCACAAGATCTGATGGTTTAATAAGGGAAACCTGTTTTACTTGGCTCTCATTCGCTCTTGCTGCCGCTATGTGAGACATGCCTTCTACCTTCCACCGTGATTGTGAGGCCTCCCCAGCCACGTGAAACTGTAAGTCCAATACACCTCTTTCTTTTGTAAATTGTCTAGTCTCAGGTATGTCTTTATCAGCAGTGGGAAAATAGACTAATACAGTAAGTTGTAACAGTAGAGTGGGGTATGGCTGAAAAGATACCCGAAAATGTGGAAGCGACTTTGGAACTGGGTAACAGGCAGAGGTTGGAACAGTTTGGAGGGCTCAGAAGAAGACAGGAAAATGTGGGAAAGTTTTGAACTTCCTAGAGATTTGTTGAACGGCTTTAGCCAAAAGCCTGATAGTCATATGGAAAATGAGGTCCAGGTTGAGGTGGTCTCAGATGAAGATGAGGAACTTGTTGGGAGCTGGAGCAAAGGTGATTCTTGTTATGCTTTAGCAAAGAGACTGGTGGCATTTTGCCCCTGCCCTAGAGATTTGTGGAAGTTTGAACTCGAGAGAGATGATTTAGGGTATTTGGCAGAATAAATTTCTAAGCAGCAAAGCATTCAAGATGTGACTTGGGTGCTGTTAAAGGCATTCAGTTTTTTAAGGAAAGTAGAGCATAAAAGTTCAGAAGATTTACAGCCTGACTATGTGATAGAAAAGAAAAACTAATTTTCTGAGGAGAAATTCAAGATGCAGAAATTCGCATAGGTAATGAGAAGCCAAATGTTATTTCCCCCCAAAATGGGGAAAATGTCTCCAGGTTATGTTAGAGGTCTTCATGGCAGCCCCTCCCATCACAGTCCTGGAGGCCTGGGAGAAAATAGATTTGTGGGCTGGGTCCAGGGTCCCTGTGCTGTGTGCAGCCCAGGAACTTGGTACCCTTGGTCCCAGCTGCTCTAGCTATGGCTGAAAGGGGCCAAAGTATAGCTCGGGCCATGGCCTCAGAGGGTACAAGCCTCAAGCCTTAGCAGTTTCCTCGTGGTGTTGAGCTTGCGAGTGCACAGAAGTCAAGAACTGGGGTTTGGGAACCTCTTCCTAGATTTCAGAAGATGTATGGAAATGCCTGGATGCCCAGGCAGAAGTTTGTTGCAGGGGCAGGGCTCTCATGGAGAACCTCTGCTAGGGCAGTATGGAAGGGAAATGTGGGGTTGGAGCCCCCACACAGAGTCGCTACTGGGGTACCACCTAGTGGAGCTATGAGAAGAGGGCCACTGGCTTCCAGACCCCAGAATGGTAGATCCACCAACAGCTTGCACCATTCGCCTGGAAAAGCCATAGACACTCAACACCAGCTTGTGAAAGCAGCCGGAAAGGAGGCTGTACCCTGCAAAGCCATATGGGTGGAGCTGCCTAAGACCCTGGGATCCTACCTCTTATATCAGCATGCCCTGGATATAAGACATGAAGTCAAAGGAGATCATTTTGGAACTTTAAGATTTGACTGCCCTGCTGGATTTTGGACTTGCATGGGGTCTCTAGTCCCTTTGTTTTGGCCAATTCCTTCCACTTGGATCGGCTGTATTTACCCAATTACTGTACCCGCATTGTATCTAGGAAGTAACTAACTTGCTTTTGATTTTACAGGCTTATAGGTGGAAGACACTTGCCTTGTCTCAGATGAGACTTTGGACTGTGGACTCTTGAGTTAATGCTGAAATGAGTTAAGACTTTGGGGGAATTTTGGAAAGGCATGATTGGTTTTGAAATATGAGGACATGAGATTCGGGAGGGTTCAGGGGTGGAATGATATGGTTTGGCTCTGTGTCCAAATCTCATCTTGAATTGTATTTCCATAATTCCCGCATGTTGTGGGAGGAACCTGGTGGGAGATGGTTAGAACATGGGGGTGGTTTCCCCCATGCTGTTCTCATGGTAGTGAATAAGTCTCACAATATCTGATAGTTTGATAAGGGGAAACCTGTTTCACTTAGCTCACACTCTCTCTCTTGCCACTGCCATTTGAGACATGCCTTTCGCCTTCTGCTATAATTGTGAGGCCTCTCCAGCCATGTGAAACTGTCAGTAAAGCTTTTTCTTTTGTAAATTGCCCAGTCTCAGGTATGTCTTTATCAGCAGCGTGAAAATGGACTAATACATTTTCTTACTACAAATATATATATAAAACTAAGTTGATGGATATGTTAATTAGCTTGAGTGTGGTAATCATTTCACAATATCTACAATATCAAAACATCAGGTTTTATGCCATAAATCTAGACAATCTTTCTTTGTCAATTATAGCTCAATAAAGCTGTCAGTGGGGGGAAGAAAATATAAAACTCAAATAAAATTATTTTTTCATAAGTAACAAAAAAGGGATATGTGAGATCCCCATCAAGTAGGACTTATAATTATTTAGGCAGTTTTCACTTTGAAGAATTATACTGTAACTCATAGATATGAAAAAGACTGTAGGAATTTTACAACTGAGGACACTGTCACCATCAGACAAAATGTCCCTTATCCAAATTCGCATAGATGTTGACCATCTGAGTCAGGCCTAGAAAACACAACAAGATTCTCCATTTGGTTATTGTTTTATTTTATTACGAAGTTTTGTCTCATGATTCCTACTCAGGTAGTTAGGCCTTTTCCCTCCACCCCCCACTATTATAGCTCCATTGGTTTATATAATCAAAGTAAATCAGTTTATGGAGAAATTCAAATGAACTGCTTCCCTGTTGTTCCTGTGCATACCTCCGATGTGACTGCTGGGTGCACTGAGGTGTACTAAGGTAGTTACTACTCTGTTGTGGTCTTCATAAAGAGTAAGACTATTTCTGATTGTCATGCAGTGATCAGAAATAGTCATGCTCCTAATTCATCTTGGAACGAGGTACTTCCTTCATCCTGGAATAAGATACCTCCTTGAAAAAGAAAATAAACTCAGAAGAAGGCTCTCAAGGGATGCAAAATGAAACTGTGTTCTGGCTCACAGACATATGTCTAAGCTTTGGGGGATGTGAAAGTGTTAGAAGAGTCTCCTAGGTAACAGGTTCTAAGATAGGTCCTCAACCACACTGAGGAAGAAATGGGGCCACGGTGTAATTGAGGCAGGTGACCCTGGAGAGTAGGTGGTTATTTCACGGCCAGATGATTCAGTTCCTTGTTGTTATCCTTTGCTTTCCCTGGGTCTTTTGAAGAATCCATCCTTGTATCAGGTGTTCTATTGGCTATAATCAGGAAAGCTGTATTGATCAATTATGAAAGCAAAAAACCCTGTGAAGTAATTGTGGTGATGAAAACAAACAGCTAATGGAAACATATCTCCTGAAAGGAACTCTCAAGGAACTCAGGGAAAGAGAATTGGAGCTATGAGTCTCATGTGGGACTTTCCTATTATTGACAACCTGCGGAATCTGGGTTTTATTGTTAAGACTGGGAGTGGTTTCCTTAACACAGGAGATTTTTTTTTTTTTAAGGGAAAAAACTCTGGGTTAGAGTTTCAAATGTTGGGTTAGATTTAATCTAGATTCTGAATGGAGTGTGAATTAGTTTCTCTCTTTGGAAATTAATGGATGGTATAAAAATAATCTTAAAAGCTCAAGATATCACTGTCATAGTTATTAAAACCCCCATAAACCTGTGTTTGAAATGTACCTTATAAGCAATAATATTTTAATTAGTTATTATCCAGTAATCATGCTATGAAACAGATATGAAAATAATTTTTGGAAAAGTGACAGGTTCTCACTTACTTGGAGCTCCAATACTTATTATCAGAAAACACATTTTATTTATTTATTTATTTATTTATTTATTTATTGAGATGGAGTCTCACTCTGTTGCCCAGGCTAGAGTGCAGTGGCAAGATCTCGGTTCACTGCAACCTCTGCCTCCCGAGTTCAAGCAATTCTCCTGTCTCAGTCTCCCGAGTAGCCAGGACTACAGGCATGCACCACCATGCCCAGCTAATTATTGTATTTTTAGTAGAGATGGGGTTTCACCATATGGGTCAGGCTGGTCTCAAACTCCTGACCTTAGGTGATCCGCCCACCTCTGCCTCCCAACCTGCTGGGATTACAGGCCTGAACTATCACGCCCAGCCAAAAACACATTTATTATAAAGGTAGAAAAAACTAATTATGTCACCAGCGTTTATTTCTTTATACACATATATTAAGCACAGAAGAGCAGTATGACCTTATTTTAAAAAGATGCTAAAATCAATTTTGGATGTAACATGTGTTTTGATTTTTCTCTGCATCTTCCTGATGATTGTGAACTTATTCACATAATAACAAAATATGTGAAGACTTTCTCCAAACTGTAAATAATTACTCTGAGTTGGGATTATATCTTCATTATAAAATTTTTCTATTTGTGCTCCATTATCAGTGGGATATAATGATAAACATTTAAGTAATGTCATAAAAAAATAAAACTTTAGGGTGAAACCTACTTAGAAATTGTATCATAGAGATGAAGTATCATGAATGTAAGCGGCAGTGGAGGTGGGAGGTAACTGTGAGCTCTCCTTGCATGTTAAGTTTCTCCTGGGTCGTGCAGCTCACTACCCTAGACTAGAACTCTCTTTCCATCCATATTCACTAGCAACTGGATCCAAGTTCTGGAGTGAACTCATACCTAGGGTGAGGAATAGTGAGCAAACATTTACTAAAGAGAAGGGAAGCTTTAAAATTTGCATCATTTTAATCTTTGTATTTAAAATACTTTATAGCAATTCAACATCTTAAGACAAAACCTTTAGACTCACATTAGTTACATCTCTAGAGGTCATTTCAAATGCTGCCATTTAAAAATAAACTTCTCAAGAGACACACAGAAATCATTGGCTCTTGGCATTAGAAAAGGTGCTAGTAGTCATGTAGTTCAAATCCCTATCTTGTCATTAAGTTAAAAATATTGATAGAATTACATTTTTTTCTGTTAACTATAGTTGAGCCTTAACATTGCAAGAGAGCTCTTCCAAACCTTTCATAAATGTGGAAATGTTTGTATAGGCGTTACAGGTCATGAGCCATCAGGTTCACTCATGAAAAGTAAAACTATCAGGTAAATATTGAGGGTGTTTTGATTAATGGACATGTTGCCTTCATACTATTGTCTATGTTTTAATAAAATTAATAACATTAATAAATTATTTGTGACAAGGTCCCAAATTTCTGGTGAACATGTGTTATAATAATTTGCTCTACAAAAAGAAGTGACACTGAAGAAACATTTTTATATTTGATTTGGTTCAGAGGATAAAATGCTGATGTTTAGCTAAGTTGTGGCAAAACAATTTAAGGTTTTTATTAAAACTATTTATTACATGTGAAGTACAGTACCACTAGAATAGATGAGACATTTGAAGACAAAAGATTTTCTGTATAATGCCACTGGAAAATTAAATGGTATAAAGGAAGTCTAGAAAAGTAAGAAACTGAGGCATAAAACAGCTAAATGACCTGCCCAAGATCATTCAGCCATGTTAAGTGGATGAACTGTGAGTAGTAGTATAGGTTGTCTGGCCCCAGAATCCACGCATCTGACAACTTCACTATGCTGCACTACGAAGCACGTTGATGCATATGCCTGTACTTTGCTTTAATTGCGATCAAGGACAAAATGGACAGCATCCTATTAGAACATGGCCTTGCAGAGCACTACCCTTACTCAGGATATTATTCCTGTTATTTCACATGTGAAAAAATAGAATCATATAAAGGTTAAGGACATTTCTCAAAGTTACATAGCTATTTTGAGCTGAAAATTAAAGATGAAGATACTGTCTAACAAAGTTGGTAATTGACTTACATCAAAGGCAAGGCTGAAATTTTTAAAAAGAAAGCTTGGTAACATCTAGCATTTATTAAGCATTGGTCACATTCCGAGGACTTTGAATACATTTTTATTATCCTCTCAACAGTCTTGAAAGATAGACTCTCATTTTATCCCATTTTATGATTTTATAATATGTTACAAATGAGGAAATTGAGTCTCAAAAAATTTTAAGTGACTTGCCCTCCATTACATGCCAGGCAAGTTACAAATCAGGATTTGACTCCAAAGACCATGTGCTTTCAAATACACCTTTGGAAGATCCCAGTTTATATTTCCATGCTAGCAGTAGAACATAGGGAAATGACAGAAGGAGAAATTCCTTAATTAGGCACACATATTTCCTGCTTCTTGCAGTCTGTCCCAGACATCTCCCCCTCAGCCTGCATGGCTAATGCCCTTCCACCATGCATGGCTCCTCCAATCTGAAAAGCCTCATCATGTCCACATTGAGGGGCTTATTTATCTTCTGAGGTTGCCTCACTGGAATGCTCCGTGAGCCAGAAATTTTACAAAACAATAAAGGATGTTATAACAAAGCATTGAAAGTCCTGAAGTAAGTTCTATATCTGAAAAAAAGAGTGGGTGCTAAGGAATGTCAAATAAACTTTTATAGGCATTAATATATTCAGTTACATTATAACATTTTGGAAGTGTCTACGCCTGAATGGAACAAGGTAATTCTCTCTCTCTTATTTGAATACTTACTTGATTAACCACATGAATAATTCATTTACTGACTCTGCCATTAACATCTTGAAATATGAATCTCTATATAACCAGACGGATATGTATATTTCTTTTCTTAATTTTATACCATAATATATTCTCCATCTATTTAAATGGAAGAATTCACTTGCTTTTTAACTTGAACTCCTTTCAGTACCTAATATAAAACCCCCCAAATGTTAAGAATGTTGACAATGGTGGCTAGATATATGTCAATCAATGTTTATAGTGATAACTAGAGAAAAAAATGTCTTTGATCTTGTTTGTGTTTGTATTCATAGAAAGCCCTTCTGTCCTAGACCAGTTGACCCTGAGGCTGGTATCTCCCTTTGTTTACCTAAAACTTTAACAGGGTGTGAGTAATGATTTTCTATGCAATGGTTATGACAGCTACTTACTTTACATTGGATGAAAGGTGGGAGGAATTGTGTAAACAATTCTGTAATGATCCTTTTTATAACTTCTAGGAAGACATAGTCCCCAGTTCATATGTAACACAGAGCTTGTTTTCTGCTGATAGATTAATCTTTTAAATTACCCACCTTCTCTCATCAAAGAAAACTTTTTTGTTGTTGCTTTTTTTTTTTTTTTTTTTTAATGCTGTTTTACTTAGTTGCTATTCCTTTTGGGTTACTTTCTTTTATAATTAAAGCAGACAATCACTTCAATATAGACACTGAGATGGCAGAACAGGAATGAAAGCAATCCATCAAAAATCTCAAGACAGGACTGAGAAGGACCTGCAACATCAGGACCAACTTTCTTTAATTCTAGACTCTGGATAACCTCTCTTGATCTTCCTTCTCTCTGATAGTTTTTTGGCTTACAATATTAAGAATACAGACAGAGAGGAGACAGAGTGGAGGTAATACTGTAGAATGTCTGGAAATCCACCTTGCAGACCACTCCTTCCTGGGACAGGCTAAGGAACACCGGCAACTGATAGCATAATTATTTCTTAACTGAAGAAACTCAAAACACATGTGCCTAAAGCAAGTGAAGGAATATTGAAAAGAATAAGGTGCAAACAAATGAAGGATTTACAATGAACCAAAAAAAAAAAAAAGTTAAAGTGGCAGAGTGTTTGGAGCAGTTGAAAGGATGATAATTTACAAAGCAATGCTGCTGAGAGTTGAAAGTTAACACCTGTCTAGATAGATACTACGTTAGAATGCCAATGTCTGAAAATGCCTGCTTATAACCCCTAGGACTTAACATTGAGAATTTTGCTTTATATTGATGTCTGCTACAGAATTTTCTCAAAAGGGTCACAATGAAATAAAAAGCTTTTTTTTTTTTTTTTTTTTTTTTTAATTGGGAGGAAAATAAAATGAGAATGCTGAAACATCTGGTCTCTTTCATTACAAGAAGCAACAGACAACTATGTAAAACTGTCAGAGCAAGCAAATAAAAATATGTATTAGAGTGAGTTAGTAAGAAAAAAAACTCTCAAGAAAGATATCTCAACATTGTGTTTATAAAGGCTCAGGGAGGGTGAATTTGTTTGGGAGAGAGGGGGAGACAAAAATAAAAAGAAGTGCCTTGAGGGATACAGACCAAAGTTGCTGGCCTCAGGGTAAGAAAACATACTCTCCAAGACTAGCAAGTCATGGAAGCTTTGCCAGGACCTTGGAATAGTGGTGCTTGAAGAACCCCTGGGAGGTTACAGGACGTGGAGAATGGTGGCTTGGTACAATTCTGAGGTCAGCCCCTGCACCTCTGGGCTCCAAGGTTGGAGGTAGGCCCAAATACCCTAGTGATCTTGGCATGGAGGCAACAAAAGCATCCGTCATCAGAGCAGTATGTGGCTTGGACATTAATCATTTCAGCCAGTGTGAGTTGAGGATCTGAGAATCCTCTCCATGAAATTTTAATACAACCCTAGTCCCAGGGAGGGGTGGACAAATAAGGCAAGGAAAGACAATAATGGGTATGATTGAAGCTTTATTTATTCAACATCCTGGTGACTTGAATTTCAGAGTTTGATTTAAGATAATTAGAAAAACAATAGGTTGTTTGGCATTGTATCAGGAGTGGGATAAAAATTATACTAAAACCATCATTCTCAGCAAACTAACACAAGAACAGAAAATCAAACACCGCATGTTCTCACTCGTAAGTGGGAGTTGAACAATGAGAACATATGGACACAGGGAAGGGAACATCACACACCAGGGCCTGTTGGGGGTGGGGGGTTAGGGAGGGATAGCGTTAGGAGAAATGCCTAAAGTAGATGACGGGTTGATGGGTGCAGCAAACCACCATGGCAAGTGTATACCTATAACAAACCTGCATGTTCCGCACATGTATCTCAGAACTTAAAGCATAATTAAAAAAAACAATAAAAAAGAAAAAAATTATACTGTTAAAAATATACAATTTTACAAATGCTCTCTGACTTGAAGACCCTAGCGTGAGCTGAAAACATCTTTGTGACATTGAGTGCCTTTGATTTGGTTAAAAAGGTAAATACAGTTATTTTAGAAGAGCATAATATGGTTATTTTGTTAAGTTAAAAAGTGTATTACATATGTTTTTTCTACCACTTGAAAAATGCAAGGCTTTATTCAGACTGATGTAAATAAATCTGGGAAAAAGTCATATGTAGCAAAAGCTACATATTTTGGGGCAGTCATAAGCTTTCTCTTAATTACCTAATTTCTGAGTTACATTAGTATTCTCATCTTAGAAATGGAAAATTGGAACTAGAGATTACCCAAGTGAAC
The DNA here is from genome assembly GCF_049350105.2 of Macaca mulatta. Taxonomy (NCBI): domain Eukaryota; kingdom Metazoa; phylum Chordata; class Mammalia; order Primates; family Cercopithecidae; genus Macaca; species Macaca mulatta. The sequence goes on along the minus strand of NC_133410.1, from coordinate 95,122,686 downwards.
TTATGAAAACAATAATTATTCAACAATTGAACTGGTGAAAATCTTTATTTCTTACCTACCATTTTTGTGCATGTTTTTTTTTCAGATCACAGTGGATTATACAGCAACATTCTCCTCTTGAGTTCCCAATCCAGCCCCCAATTAAAAAAATATGACTGACATAGGGAACAATTGCTACCCACTGGAGGGTGTCATGTTCTTCTATTATGTGCAGAGTGTTTTCTAAAACCTTCTCTCAAATGCCTTTAGAAGTAGAATATGTAATTTTAGGCTATGTAATTCATGATGGTCATGCATTATTGCCAAACAGCATATTTTCAACAATTATACATATTTTCAACAATTAGTTATACTAACTAATCTTCTGTGAACTTAAATGGTAGCAAGCATTGCTTCCTTGCTCAGAAGCCTGTGATAGAGTCCTCTAGATGTACCTCCCCTTAGAATCCAGTTCAAGCATCCCTTCTTCTCTTTTAGACCTTAGATCAGTGGAAGCCAAGACTTAACGACTTGCAACTGATTTAATTTATCCCTCTTTGAGGTCAGGGGTAAAAATACTCACTTGGGAACCATCAGACTGAACCAAATTGGAACAAGTTTAGTTTTCTAAACTCAAAGTTCATGCTTCCTGAAAAACTTTGAAAATCTGGTCAAATGAAGCAGCTGAATGGGTTAGGCTGCTAAAAGGAATGTAATGCTGTATGTATGAGAGAGACAAACAAGTATGTCTGAAGAAGAGATACTTAACCTGCGATGCATGCCTCCTGAGAGTCTAGGAGGCCCTGAAATCGTATCCAAAATTCTGTGATTACGTACACATGTGCATTGTTCTAGAGAGACGATCCTGATTTACATTAACTTTCCAAATAGGCTTGTTAAGAACAATAGTCAAGGGTTTAGGCACTGCTAGGTTCTGGCTGACCTCTTCTTGAAGCTCAAAGTTGATCAACATCATTCTTTGTGGAGCAGGAAAAGTTAATGAGCACTAATGGGGCATTAAAGAAAGGCCAAAGGAAAAAATCCAAAGCTCAGAAAATTTACATTTTAATGCTGTGGCACACCTGAGCAAAGTATTTCAAGCCATAAAGCCTTTGCTACTGTGCTACTAATAAAGAACCCTACAACAGCAGGGGAATCATTTGTGATCAAGACATTTTAATATAATTCCCAATCAACACAGCTGAGGAGAAAATTTTACATCTTTCTTTCCAGATGGTGCCATTTTATCAGAGTATCACTCCTTGGTATGTTCAGTTAATTAAAGTCCTTACTATTTGTTAATGGCAGATTTGTGCAGTAGAAATGACTCTATAACAGATGTCGGTAAATTTATCAAAGCATCTGGGTAATCATCCTGACTGTGCTCTAAAGAAGTATTTCATTTTCACCCACACTGACTCTTAGAGGACCTAAATATCACCTTTGCCTTTAGTACTTTTCGAAAGGAGGCAAGGGGAAGGGGTGGTGTTGGGAGGCAGGAAACAGCGAGATTATTGGTCAAAGTCATCAACTTTGAAACGAATAATCAGTAATGAAGGCACTCTAGCACAGTTTCAAAGACAAAAGTATCAAGATGATATATATTTATGAGACTCTTCCTACAAGTCTCACCACAGGCTGCCTAATCAACTTGCATTCGTATTTGCTATAAACTTGTAGCTCAAATAAACTTTTATCTCATACCTTTGTTCTTGTTTTGTCGGCATGTATCTGCAACTAAGATGGTACCTAATATAACTAGAGATTAAAGGAAAAAGAAATAGAAGCCATTGATTAACACAAAAAAAAAACAAAAGCTATGGTGGCTACCTTATTCCACCTCCAAACCTCCATGGATCATTGAACTAAAAATTGCAGATGGGAAGTTTTGTGTATACTGGAATATTGTCTGTTCTTTGACAGTTTCAGAATGCTGTACATTCTGAATGTAGAACTAATGTCTTCAAGAGAAAAACCCAGGAAAAGGTTAGAATAGAAAGCTTACATTCAAATAAAATAAAATATTTTGAAAAATGCAAAGCCCTGTACAAATGCAACATCTTTTAAAAATTAATTGATTGAGGTCTCTCAGAAAGTCATCAGTTTGTGATATACTGTAAAATGATGACAAAATTCTTATCTGACTTAGTAATTGGATTTATGTTTCTGAGCTGCCTGCTCCACTGTATTTTCTTTAAGCCATGTTCATTTATATACTGTTTGGTAGTATTACCTAGCTCTCTGAAAGAGAAGAAAATGACCTCCGTTCAGTTAATAATGTATATTTTAATGATTCATAAAAATCTTGTTTTATGTAGCATTTTATATCTAAATTTACATAGTATATATTTTAGTATATATTTATTGTAACTATTGCAACTACTGATGATACAAGTACAGTACCTGTTGTAAAGATGAAGAAGAGCTGCTGCAAAGAATCACAATATCATTCACTAAGTTACTGGGTCAAATGACAATTAGACCTCTAGTTGGTCCAACCTTTTTTATTACAATGCTTATTATAATGCTTATTGTAATGAGTTGTACAAAATTTTGGAGATTTTCCTAAATCTAATTGTATCTAAAATCCCATTCTATAAAATACTATTTAAATAATTTGTCAATACAAAAGATTAGCCACACACCTGTAATCCCAGCTACTCGGGAGGCTGAAGCAGGAGTATCGCTTGAACCCAGGAGGTGGAGGGTGCAGTGACCCAAGATTGTGCCAATGAACTCCAGCCTGGGTGACAGAGCAAGACTCCATCTCGAGGAAAAAAAAAAAGAAAGAAAAAAAAAGAATTTGTCTATTTATAAAAAAATATAAAAATTCCAATCTTCCTGGGATTGGAAATGAAGTGAAACATATTTCAGAACCATTAGGAGGCTCTGACTCTAATAAAAATATGCAAAGATCCATGGCACACTGTTTGCAAAGCCATATTCTGTAAATCCCACAGTAGGGATCACACAGAAAAAAAGTGTGAACTGCCCTGTAAATCACACGGAAAAGAGGGTGTGAATTGTCCCCTAACTAATTAACCTGGGCAAATGGCACAAGGGATATTATGGCTATAAATTTTAGAAACAAAAGATTCTCAATATTTTAAAAGATTTTGAGGCAAATTAACCTTGAAGCCCACAAAACAGAAGGAAATAGTTACAAATACGAAGAGGTAAAGAAAGGAATAGTAAAATGAGCATCATGATGAAGATACAAAAATTGTTCTCAAGCTGTAGGCATGAAAGTGTTATGCTGTCCCTTCTTCCTCTTCATTCCAGTAATAGGGAAGACGCCCTGGAAGGGATCCTTCTTAGACAGCACATGAATTAAACTCTAATTTAGTTAAGGACAATATTACTAGCACTAAGCACACTTCCACAGCAATATATTTTCTAAGATTCAGAAAACTGTAATACACTGAAACCTCAATTGGTATAGGAGGTGACTATGACTGTCTTTGTGCTCCCACATGGGCCTCAGTAAGGCACAAAAGTCAGACCCAATGTAATATTTTGGTATTCTGAAGTTCACAAAGTATAGTGTTTAAAGACTACATGTTGAACTCCTACTGTGTGCCAGACAATTTATATACCTTAATATATCATTTGTTTTTAGCTTCATCAATTATTTTTATAATTATTATTGTTTAGCAAATGTGAAAACAGAAATTCATGGATATTAAATGACTTCCTCAGGCTGTACTAAAGAGTTGGAAATGGCAAAGCAAGTCCATCTAACTCACGACCCCTTTATCCTTTTTATTCCAATGTGTTGCCTGAAACTACCTTGACTTACCATACAAATTATTTTCAAACTGGGTATTAACTACTTTAAATCCGATAGTCTCAATTCTTTTCCAATATAACTAAAGTTTTGGTTTCTTGTTTGTTTCTTTTTGAGACAGTTTCGCTCTTGTTGCTCAGGCTGGAGTGCAATAGTGTAGTCTTGGCTCACCACAACCTCCACCTCGTGGGTTCCAGCGATTCTCCCGCCTCAGCCTCCCGAGTAGCTGGGATTATAGGCATGCACTATCACATCTGGCTAATTTTGTATTTTTAGGAGAGAGGGGGTTTCTCCATGTGGGTCAGGCTGGTATGGAACTCCCGACCTCAGGTGATCCGCCCACCTCGGCCTCCCAAAGTGCTGGGATTACAGGCGTGAGCCAACATGTCCGGCAAGTTTTATTTTTCTTTATCCATCATTATAAATTATCTCCTTCTCTGGACATGTACTAGTTCAGCTCTTGAGCCCAGTTCTTAAGTTGAACTCACAAGTGTTCTGTTTCAGTGCAGCACAGTTAGGCAGACATGAGTCATTTCATAGCTCAAAACTCTTTCTGGCATTAAAATAGAAGTAGGCAGTGAATATGGAGGGTGCTATCTTCATTGAGAAATTTTTATATAGGTGGGGCCTATAAATATTATCTTAATCATCACAATAACCTTTGGAGTTGGATACGAGATTTTGGGAGGTTAAGTAATTTGATTAGCTCTACATAGCAACTGGTGGTCACATTGGGAAATCAAGAAGCCAGTGTTATTAATTTTTATCCAAACATTTTCAACGAAGGGGCCCTAGTTAATGAATTTTATTTATTTCCATCTTCCGTGACGTTCACTTTATTATAAAATAGCTTAGTTCAATTACTAAAAACTCATTACATACACGGCGCATTCTTCAGAGTCCAGGTTCACCAAGTCATCTTTCAAATGGCATTTGGCTTTGTATGTATCTTAATTTCATGGAGAAATAACATTTTACTAATGAAAGTAATCCAGCCCAAATAAAAATGGTGCTAGAGCTCTGGTCTTCTCCATCATTCTCTTGAGCTTGAATAATGTATATATACCTATAATACATGGATGCACTAATAATGGGCTCACCATGTCTGGATAACATATTGCCAGGGAAGGAATGCCTGCCTGAGATGGCCGGCTCACTTCCCAAGGGGGAACACAAGCAGTCTTTTGTTTGAATAAGTAGCTGCTGCCCACACAAGCACATGGTTTGATCTACAGGGAACAGTTATATATGATTTCTACAGGACAGAGAAATGTAACAGTCTCAGCAATCCACTTCAGTTACTCCTATTTTACTTAGGGAATCTCATAAGACACCATCTATACATATGCCCAAGGGATGACGCTGTAAATATACATATTTCAACCTTTACTCTGAAAGAAAATTCCTGTAGCAGAGCAACTGACCTATCATATGGAAGAGAAGCCTTATATCATATTACAACTATATGAAAAATGTTATATAATGTTTAAGTACAGCAAGACTTGATAACTTTTCCCAGGTTTTTACCTAATTTAGACTTCGACCACACTTGAAATACAGTTAGGAATATTTTTCATTTAGTATTTCCTAATCATCCAACATAAAGCATTATTTGTGTGCCACAGACCCATCTACTAATCTGGTGGGCATTATAATAGGTGGATCTGAATAAAGAGTACGATATAGGTTTAGCAAATTTATCACCTAATTAGACTGTTTTTTTGTTTGCTTGTTTGTTTTTTTGTGACAGAGTCTCGCTGTCACCCAGGCTGGACTGCAGTGGCGCGATCTCAACTCACTGCAAGTTCTGCCTCCTGGGTTGATGCCATTCTCCTGCCTCAGCCTCCAGAGTAGCTGGGACTACAGGTGCCCACTACCACGCCCAGCTAATTTTTTTTTTTTTTTTTTTTTTTTTGAGTTTTAGTAGAGATGGGGTTTCACCGTGGTCTCGATCTCCTGACCTCATGATCTGCCCGCCTCGGCCTCCCAAAATGCTGGGATTACAGGCGTGAACCACTGAGCCTGGCCTACACTGTTATTTTTAATGCACTTTAAAATTGCTATACGTGAACAAAAAAAAAAAGAAAAAAAAACTATAGATAGTTTAAAATGACTATTAATAACTGAGACATAACCATCCATAGTTCACATTTGAGGCATACATTGTGTTCATCTTAGAGCTGTACCAAAGCCTTGTGTTTTTATGTATTTAATTTAAAAAGTTTTGTGGTTTTATGTATTTAACTTAAAAAGGACACTTTAGTTTGAATGATTTCTTAATATGAATGATCTTTTTCTCTTATTGAGAATTTTCAACTGGAAATAGTATGCAAGCTGCATATATTTATCTTATGAATATCTAGGAAATAATGTACCTAGATATGCTAAAATGTGCTAAAATGTTATTGAATAATATATAAGGCAAACATTAACATTTTTAAAATTCCAACATTTAACGGAGTGCCATATGGTTATAAGTATTGTTTCAGTGTAGGCTGTTTCAACTGGGCAGCAGAAATTGTTCCAGCCTTTTGATATTGCTTAATGAAATAAGATTTGTATTCTAATAATTAAGTTTTATTCAGAACAGTTTCTTTGAACATATTTTCCTCCTCCTCCTCTTTTTTTTCCTTCTTTCTCTTTCTCCTTTCCTTCTCTCCCTTTTCTTCTTCCTCTTCCTTCTCTTCCCCCTCTCTCCTCTTCTTCCTCCTTTTCCTCCCCCTGTTCTTCTTCTTAATTCCTACCCTATGTCCTGCAATGGTTTAAGATGTTGTTATTTTACCATTGGGGCCCTATTTCATTCAGCTTGGGACCTACTTTCTTCTTTGCTCTATCTGAGCAATTCTACTCTCTGGTACAAGAGCAAAGAGCTGGAGGAAACTGTCACCAATCACCAACACAGTGATTCTCAAGCCCAATTCACTGTCACAATAACCTGGGGAACTTTTTTCTCTTTAAACTTTTTAAATTCTGAAATAATTTTAGACTTAGAGAAGAGTTGCAAAGGTAATACAATAGAGTTCCTGTATACTCTTCACCCAGCTTTATCTTGTGTTAATATCTCACATATCCTTGATACAATTATCAAAATTAAGCAATTAATTTTGGTACAGTATTATAACTATACTACAGAGATTACTCTGCTTTCACCAGCTTTTTATTTGTCATGTTCCTGGATCCAATTGAAGATCTCATGTTGCATTTAGTTTTTATGTTTCTTTAGTCTTCTCCAATCTGTGACAATTCCTGTCTTTCTTTATCATTTATGACTTTGACATTTTTGAAGATGACTAGTCTGTGATTTTGTAGACTGCCCCTGAATTTGAGTTTGTCCGATGTTTTCTCATCATCAGATTGAGGTTACACATTATTAGAAATGATGACACAGAGAGGATATGCCCTCTCAGTGGGTCACTCAAGAGGCACATGATGTCAATATATTACCGGTAGTATTAACTGTGATCACTTGGCTAAGTAATGCTACCAGGATTCTGCATTAAAAGCTATATTTTTCTCTTTATAGTTATTACATATTTGAAAGGAGATACTTGGAGGCTATGCAAATTTACTGGTTCTACTTCAAATTATGCCCACCAATTTTAGCATTCATAGATAGATTTTCCTGTAGCAATTGTTATTTTCAGAGTGATTTATATATTCCTTATTATTTGGATATTTGTGAATTGGAATTTTCTATAAGAAAGAATTTTCACTTCTACCTCATTTACAATTTTTCAGTAACTTATTTCTACTAGTATAGACTCATGGAATTTTATCATAGTCCTCAGGTTATAATCCAATACTATCTTTCTTTCCTTGCTCAGATTATTCCCACTTTGACCATTAGACGCTCTTTCAGGTTGGTTAGTATGCTTTTTCAATATGCCACTTTTTTTTTTTTTTTTTTAAGCAAATCCTTAAAATCTGGTACACAAGGTGTCCCAGATTCTCTGCACCAACCCTGGAATCAATGAAGTCTCCAAGGCATTCTAGTTATTGTTTTTTGAAAGATGATGTTTAGAAACCAAAATCTGAGCATTAAGTGTGCTCTTTGTTACTGGGGCCTCACACTTTATAGCCTCTCTCAGTGTATACAGCTATGAAACATATGCATGTATGCTAATTCATGTACACAGTTCTCAGTATATATTTTTAAAAATTATTCCATGTTAATATCTCTGACTCTAATTCAGTACTATAGGGTGGTTCATGCTAATTTTCCACTTTTCTGTCCTCTTTATTTGCAAGCATTTTTTGTAATTGTTTTCATTGTTTTTAAAGCCTAACATTATTAAAATATCTTTCATTTTTAGAATAGTGTAAGCACCCATTTTATTTCTTCTATATCCAAGCTAATTATTGATACTTTTTTGTTTGCTATGAAAAAATCAAAAAATGAAAAAGAACTTTGTTTCCTGATTCTCACCAGAAATCCACCCTCAATTTGCTATAATTTTTAACTATCACTTTTGCCAACTTTATTTTGAAATAATTTTACCCTTATTTAGAAGTTGCAAAAGTAGTAAAAAAATTTATTCTGTAACTTCTGTAGCTTTCCCTACAGATAACATCTCTGGAAACTATAGTAAAGTAAGCAAAAGCAGTGTTACATAATTAACACTTGCACAATACTATTAACTAAACTCAGATATTATTGGAGTTTTGCAAGTTTTTACATGCACTCATTTTTTTGCATTGTGGGGAGGTGTACAGTCCTGTGGAATTTTGTCATACATATTGATATGTGAAACTACTATGATAATCAGGATACAAAACTATTTGATCACTCCAAAAAGCTCCTTCTTGCTCCTTTATATTCACACTCTTTCCCCAGTCCCAATTCTTGGCACTCACAGCTCAGTTCTCCATCACTATAATTCTGCAATTTCTAAGAATTTTATATAAAATGTAATCATGCTGTAGGTTGCCATTTGAGATATGCTTTTCACTGAGCATAATGCCTTTGGGCTCCATCCAAATTGTTGAGTTATATCAGATGACACAGGTGTACCACTATTGCTGAGGGAATATGTTTAGTTAAGTAGATGGGGCCCCTCATCATTAAAAAAAATAAAGTTATATCTTGCAACTTTTGGATTCAGAAATCCTAGGTTTGAAACCATAAACATTGAATCTCTTTTTTTAGCAGTAAACTCAAGAGATTTGACTAAGCTAGATGGCTTTAATTTCCCTTTATGATCTAGAACTTTGTAAAAATGACTTTAAAAATAAAGCCCAACAGGATGTAAAGCATTTAAGGCATGCAATAAATTCTGCAGTTTTGCTCTTCAGATATTGTGCCTCTATTTATTCAAGGTTGTTTTGCCCCCCTCTCTTCCCCTCTGAAATAATTACTTTAGTCTGATAATGGCATTCTGAGGAAGGCAGGGTTGGGAAAGCATAATATCTAATATCTAATGAGGTCAAAAATAATAACACATCTTCTGGCTTTGGGGATGCCATGTGGCACAAGTCAGGCTAATTAGAGTCAACATACTAACTTGTGGGATTTTTGTGACAATTGACAAGAAGAGAAACTTTGTTCTGCTGAATTATTCATACCATAATATGGAGGCAGCCAGCCTAGAATGAAACTACCCAGAAGAAAGCAATGCTGAGAAATGGAGAAAAAGCAAATCCTGCTAACATCATTTGAATATTTAGATCTGACCACCTTAGCTATAAATTAATCCTTTTGCCTGCTCTGTGAAAATGGATATGGTTCCTTTAAAAATTTTTCCTTTGTCAGGCGGCCGCGGTGGCTCACGCCTGTAATCCCAGCACTTTGGGAGGCCTAGGCGGGCGGATCACGAGGTCAGGAGATGGAGACTATCCTAGCTAACATGGTGAAACCCCGTCTCTACTAAAAATACAAAAAAACTAGCCGGGCGTGGTGGCAGACGCCTGTAGTCCCAGCTACTGGGGCGGCTGAGGCAGGAGAATGGCGTAAACCCGGGAGGCGGAGCTTGCAGTGAGGTGAGATCGCGCCACTGCACTCCAGCCTGGGAGACAGAGCGAGACTCCATCTAAAAAAAAATAATAAATAAAAAATAAGAATAATAAATAAATAAATTGTTTTCCTTTGCCAGCTGGTACCACGCTAAACTCTATCATCAGTAGAGGGCAATAGAGAGACACTGCAGAAGAAAATGGGATTTTGCTTCCTGGAGCCTGTATGCTGGCTCTGCAGGCTCCTGCAGCACAGGCAGCTTCTCTAGCACCCAGTCCCTCCAGTGCACACATCTTTCTCAGTGCCCAGCTTCTGCAGTCCCTCCTCACAAAGCAGTTTCGTAGCAAATTCCTCTAGTGAGATACCTCGCCAAGAATTTTTCTGGCACTCTGGAGGGCTAATTTCAACCATGAAATGAAGGAGGACTTGCAGAAAATTCTATGGGCACAGCACCGCCGTGATGTCTAGTGAGTAAAGGCCATAACGTCTCCAAAGAGCTCTAGACCTCAGCCTCGGGTATAAGCTTTTCCTTGGGTGCTCAATTTCCCCGACAGGAGTAGTGGCTGCTCCTCAGATCTGCTATTCTTATATTCTTTAGAGTTCTTTTTACTTCTTATTAGCCAATCCTACATACTCTAATTCCCTGTAATAGTTGATCATTCTTTATATTAAACTGTCTCTGTTCAAATTACTATGTGGTTTCTGTCTCCTGATTGGACCCAGATTGATACGCTATGCCTGAAGGCTGAGCTTCCCTTGGACCTCTCAATTTTATGATCTAATAAATTCCATTTTTTTTTTGCTGATGTTGGCTTGAGTTGAGTTTTTGTAACTAGAACTAGAAAAGTTCTGATACAACTGAGATGCATTAAATTAATAGGAAGGCTAATAGAGAGAAAATTATTTTAGAAAGCCCCATAAGTATATTTTTTTAAAGATAGACTTGATATTCAAACACTGTTAACACAAATTCAAATTCTAGCAAACTTTTTCTCAGCTACTTAGGAATAATATTATAATGATAACTTAGAATTTGCTCTAAATTGTATATATACGTGTGTGTGTAGTAGTAGTAGGTATAAAAGTAAACTGGGTAAATTTCACAACTTTGATACAAGAATGTATAGGTTTGTGCAAAAGTAATCATGGTTTTTACTATTATTTTTAATGGCAAAAACTGTGATTACTTGTGCACCAACCTAATATTATGAGGGACATGTTTCATGCAGCATACATTACCATATCCAGGGAACAGCCTTTCTTCCAGGGAATTCTGGGAACTCTGTGATGGTGAATCAATGTAATCAAGTAAACATTAAGCAGTTAATGTACCTGTATTTGATCCAGAGACTATCCAAGATGAACATGTGTGAATGAGTGAGGGAAGATTTAATGTATTAATAAGATGCAAGTACAATAAGCTGTGTGTCCTTAAGCAAAGAAATACCACAAGTTACTTTTAGTTTTGGCTTTGTGTTTTTATTACTTTGTCTTTGCTCTTAGCTTATTTTTATACCATATTACATTAACTGAAAATATATCACCTATTTGAGGAAGAGACATAAATTGTGTCTTCATGTTAAAAGTACAAAATAACAAAATCTGTAAGGTCTCTCAAAGATACTCTTCAAGTAAGAAAATAACATACAAATAAGTAGCCTTGTTCCAGATTCCAATTGCCAAAATACAGGAAGGACTCCCATAATTTGGATATGAGTATTTAATAATTGTCGCTTATCTACAAATTTCCAAATAATCAAAATGATAAGAAGAAATATTCTAGGTAGAATTTGACACTAAAGTCAGATAAATAATATTTTAAAACTTAAAGAACAATTGACAAAAACCCATACAAGCAGGGTGTCAACTCTAACATGCTGGAATCGACAACCAATATACCATATTGCCTTCCAGAGGGAGAAAAAGGAAGGGAATAGAAAATAGACCCAACAGAGAAAGAATGATGAAGAAAAGGCCATTAGATTATTACTATATTTTCTTGCCTCTGGAATAACATTAATTCCTATGTATAAACTTTGTATAAATTTCTATATCCATGCACGCATCAATTCTGAGACAGATGCCATTTTCTAAAGTGTTGAAACAGGAAATACTGTAACGTGGAATGGAAGAAATATGGTGATGAGGGGTAACATTCTTCCGTTTTCCTGGAGGGCCTTCCTTGGCACTGGAGATTATCTACAAACTCTGAAAAGGATCTCTGGCTGATATAACATTGTTCCTTTTCCCCAGTCACTATACTTCTCAAACTGTTGTTTAAGGAAGATAACCCAAGAGGTACATGGATCTTTATTTCATCAGTTGCAGAACAATATCACACCAACCAGTGCAGATGAAAAGAGAGTGCTTACATGGGTGCAGGCTCAGTGTTACTCATTCAAAAGTCACATACTTGAAATTTTGTAAAACATATTGAAGATAATGTTTAAATAAAAGAATTTGCAGGTTGGGTGCAGTGGCTGTCACCTGTAATCCTAGCACTTTGCGAGGCAGAGGTGGGTGGATCACGAGGTCAGGAGTTCAAGACCAGCCTGGCCAACATGGTGAAACCCCGTCTCTACTGAAAATACAAACATTAGCCAGGTGTGGTGGTGCATGCCTGTAATCTTGGCCACTTGGGAGGCTGAGGGAGGAGAATTTCTTGAACCCAGGAAGTGGAGGTTGCAGTGAGCCGAGATCATGCCACTGCACTCCAGTGTGGGGCACAGGGTAAGACGCTGTCTCAAAAAAAAAAAAAAAAAAAGAAAAAAAGAAAAAAGAATATGCAGTAACACTTTGAAGATGAAAGGATATTTAAAAAGCATTGTACACAATTATATTTGGGGATTATTCTTTCTCCCTTTCTACACTTCATTGATCATGTCACTGGCTTTATAATATTACAAAAAGTGTTCTGAAAACTTTAGAAAAATAATCTTCAGTGGCATATAACATCTCTGTTTCACTCTACCACTTTAGTATTTCAATGGAATTCAGATATCCTCTAGGCAGATGTAAACTGCATTATAATGGCCTTACACAGCCCCCATTCGGTTGTCTGAAACAACTCTTACAAACAGCAGAAATGGTAATAGAAAACAGACACTTCTGTTGAAAATAAAGATATATTACAAAGGATTTTGTCCCTCAAAGTTCCAGAATGTATAGTTTTATCCCCTCTCTATGATATATTAATAGATTTGGATTGTTAGATTAAGCCATTTCCTCTGAGCATGAGAAATACTGTTCCCTAAAGAAAACAGCAAGTTATATGACAACTCTTCTTAGTCATTGCTTCATACTCTTAAATAAATCACAAAACTTACTTCTCAGGTGATGCCTCAGTAAATTCTCTTAAAAATTGTCCTATTTATATCCCCAGAATTTTGCTGTTTCCTTTTCTTATATTATGCTTGCAATGAATCACAAATTATCAAAAAGAAGGCACTGCTTCTTGTGTGTGTGTCTTTGGCAACATGTGGTATGTCATGAGCAGTGGATAAGTATGAAGGAAAACACACTTAGGGACTACTCATATTTCCTTTTCTATGTACATACAAGAACATTCTATTTTTGTGACAGGAAATAGTCTAATCTCATCCCCTCACATATTTTATCTGAGATTTAAAAAAAGAGTATACACAAAATGAGGGTCATCATTTTAAAACTTTTAAGGCTTGTTTAAAAATAAAATGTGATGACAGAGTTTGCCAGATGCCATAAATAGAACTAAAACAGGCAGGATAATCTATCCTTTGAATATTCTGTGGGAAATAAGGTTTGAAATTTCTACTAGCCCTGTTTTCATTTCTTCCAGGCTATGTTTTAGGAAATCAGTAACTTAACAGCCCCACTATTTCAAAACCATGGCCAGAAATCAAAGCATACATCTCTAAGAAAAAATCTTTTAAGATCTAGAGGCAAAAGACGTGCTTAACTCTGTTTCTTTAAGGATTCTTTATCACCAAAGCTTGTCGTAAATGAGCAATTTGAATTATCCCTGGAGGTTTTCGAAATATACATTTTAGAGTTACTTCAGACTCAAATATGTGCATTAAGCTTACTATTTAGACAAACCTAAAGCCAATAAATTCTGTGCTACTTCATGTTTCTACAAGTAGAGGGTAGCGAATGGTGTGTGCTGTAACATTTATGGCCTCCTGCTAACACAAAATTTCATTTAAAAATTTATTGGTGTTATATAACTGGAAACTAACTTTGCTTCTCTTGTATCTGTCAACTTTCTATTTATCTTATTGTCTTCAATTTATGATGCCAGAAAAAATATTACCCTATTTCAACAAGAATTTCTTCAGTACTGAAAAACAATGGATTCTCTGCAAACAGTGACATCTTTGAGCTTAATTAAATAATGACAGGGAGTTAAGACAAGTCCAAGTATTAGTTGATGGGTGCAATTTGTTGATGTTCTTCAGTGGTGCATGACAATAAGATCTGACAGAGCTTCAAACTGTACTACAATAAATCAACTTGATGATCTCAGATTTCTAAAACAGGAACTGTACCAGATCTTTGGGATCAGATATTTCCTGAGAAAATAAAGCCAAACTGAGAAAATGTGTGTAGAGACAGCGGAGACAATCAAGGAGAGAAACTGCTTGAAGTAAGAAAAAATTTTTTTAAGAAAGGAAAAGGAGAGTCCATAGGCTGGATTTCAGGGAAACTTTTTTTTTTTTTTTTTTTTTTTTTTTTTTTTGAGGGTTCAGATAAGCTACTGGGACAAACGCAAGAAATGAAAAAATTTTAAGAGCTATTGCAATAAATTCAGAATTGTAACATACTCTAATACAGTCCAAGAAATTTCATTGGATTAAATAAAATATTTATTCTTACTGAGCCATTGTTTCTTTAAAGCAGTCTGTGCTATGAGTAGACCATGTGTGGCTTGGCTTTTATATTGGTAACATGGGATACTCCATTTTTCTTCCTTGGCCTTGGTTTTAGGATGTTTCTTCAGAACTAGTATATTCCAAATTCTCTTAATCCTGACAATCATGTTTTATTTGAAATACAGATTTTAAAACTATCAAAGGTTTAGATTTTTATTGGAGTATGATGTTGTATTTTCCTGTATTTGTATTATTGATTACAAAATTGCTTCAAGCTCATTTTAAAAAAAAAGGCTGATGTGTTAGGAAAAATTAGAATTGCCATCCCATTTGTTCCCATTTTCAATATTCAAATGTCATCATTGACAGTTTTGTTGTATATTTCTGCTCTCTACACAAATGTTTCAGTATCATTTTTACCTCCTTGTAGCTCACACCTGACCACATAATTGAACTAAAAATCACGGTTCTTTTCATTAGGCTGGCTCTTGAGCTCCATTAAAGGATACCCAATGCACAATTGGACATTACTGACCACCTCCACCTTTACCTGGGAAATACCCATTTTCTATCAAAACATTTGAAAATTTTTGCCTCCATATCTGCATTTGTACTAGTCAAGATAGGCTAAATTATGCTGCACTAACAAGTAGTTCTATAACAAAGATTATTTCTGACTTACACTAGTCCAATGTGGGTCAGCAGAGTCCTTAGCTCATCATAGTCACTCAAGCACCTCAATATGTGCTTCCATGATCCCATAGCCATGGGAAGGGCACACGATGACCCCAATCGTGGCACCTAAAACTTCTACATGGAAGTGGGTCATATCACTTCTGTTCATTTTTCATTGGTCAAAGCAAATTACCTGGCTGTGACTAACTTTAAAGGAGGGAAGAGATATAATTGATATAACTCTCTTTTGTGCCTGGAGAGCAGAGAGGTAGAAATATTTGGTGAACACTTTTCATAACTATCTCAGTATTTTAACACATATAATTTATTTCCTGGTGTCACTTTTCAAATCTTAATTACTTAGTAGAGAGCAATATTTTACATTTGTACCTCTTATCTTTGCCCTTAAATATGCCTTCTTGCTCAATCTGAATATGTTATAGCAGAATTTATAACACTGAACACATTGATGATAAATCCATTCTGAAAAACAAAAATATAAAAGGCCTATACAGATGCCCACCACAATATGGACATTTAGTTCTAACCACACCTGCTTTTTCAGGCAGCTGCCCTTATACACCATTTAATGGAGTTCTTTCCTTTCTATCATGCTTTATTTCTTTGTTGGGTTAAAAAGGGGAAGGACACAACAGGTTTTGACCAGCACTGGATTCTCAATCTGCTGCATAAGCCTACTATTTAGTTCTTACAGACCTTAATGACAACAAATGTTTACTGATTAATGGGTAAAATCCTGATATATTTATTTTTAGACCAGGTTTTAATTTTTTTCCAATGTAGTTCATGAAGAGAAAAATCATATGTGAAACAGTCATACTAAACTTGGCTGAAAACAAAAGGCTATGACTACACTGCCTGGAAGAATGCTTATTCCATATTCCCTAGGCTAGCATATTTCTCAGTAGAGACAAGAGCATATACTGTAGCCATGGAAAATCTGGAGAACGGAGCATTTGAAAATACCATTTATACTACATCAAACTTGAGCCCACTCAGGCAATGTAAATCTTTCCCATATGTGATGACTACTTGTTGTCCAGATTCCAGTTCTAAAGAGACACTGTAAATATCCCAAATAGTCCTTTTAAACTCCTACCAAGAGTCTGTCTTTATGCTTGTGATTGAAAGAACAGTTCTCTAATAAATGTGAAGGAGAGATTTTTCATTCTGGGAAGAGCAAAAGGATATAATCTTGTATTTCAGGTATAAATTGAAACCATTTTCATATCTCAGAATGATTATAAATTTCAATAAAGTAAGTTTCCCTTAAAATCATAGAGACAATAAAACTAAAGACAGCCAAATGATTGTTTTCAAGATTGATTGTATCTTGAATTATAAATTGGAACCTAAAATTCTCAATGTTTTGGTGCAAGATACAGCTATTGGAACCATTTTCAGAGCTTGAAATAGAGATATGGTGTGAAAAAGAATGACTTGTGTGCTACATGGGACACAAGAGACAGTCCGAGAGGTATAATACGGCTAGTAAACTGTCAAATTTCCCAAGGCATTTAGATGACTTAAAGCAGTGCTTTCCAAAGTGTGGTCCATGGACCACCTGAGCCATAATCACCTGGAGTTTCTGTTAAAATGCATATTCTGGGGCCCCATATCAGATTAGCTAAATCAGATACTTTGGACATGGGGCCTAGAAATTTGCATTTTAATTTATTTGAGTGATTTCTGCATCTAATAAAAAAATTGTAATGTACACAGGTTTATTGAGAGAAGAAAAGAGAAGAGGATATGTAAAATCAGGGCATTGGAAGACAGTCCAGAAACTTAGGCAATGACTAAGGAAACATTCTTACTTAGATCTTAAAGCCAGGAGATGCAAACATCCAATAGCCTTAGAAGAGAAAATATCATACTGATGATGGTTGATGAGTAGGACTTCTCAAGAAGATTCTAGTATATCCTTAACATTGTCTCTCAGGGAGAAAGCAATCATAATCTCCAGCAACAGTTTCTACAGTGAATGTACTGGAATGGTTGGCACCAAATTCTCCATTCCTTTAAGACCTTGTGGTAGTTTACCATGAATGTTAAAAGTCCAGAACAGGATAGCCCTGGAGAATACCTGACATTCTGTATAGGTTTGCAATACTTATAATACACTTTTCTGCACTACCACTTGGCTCTGACTGCCAACTCGGTTTTGCTTCATAATCTGTAGCATCAGATGTTGGTTCTATTATAAGTTGAATTTTTGCTTTTTTTGGTGTCTCTGTTCCTATCTAATGACCAATACTCAATGAGCCTGCGTCTTTCTTGCCATTTCACTCTTAGGAAGAGTTTTATCCCTGAATTTCAGCCAATCTGCTGACTGATTACCCTCTTTAAAAAAAAAAAAAAAAGAAAAAGAAAAAGTCTGCCTGATCTGTTTAGTATTGCCTTTTCTTTGATTCTCTGTAGAGTTTCTATGCCATTTATGGGCCCATATCTCTTTGAATCTTGATGTGTTCACCAACACAGACACTCTTCAAAATACTCTCTTTTATTTCTTTTTAAATAGAATTTCCATTACATAGGCATGATTAATGAAGTTATTGACCAGGGGTAAGTAACTCAGCCTTCAGCCCCTCTCCCCTCTCTGGAGGTTGAGTGTTGGGACTAAAAGTTCCAACCTTCTAATTGCGCCTTGGTGTTTCTGGAGACCAGACCCTGCACTGGAGCTATCTAGGGGCCCCAGCCACAAGTCACGTCATTAGCACACAAAAGGCACTCTCATCACTCTAGAGATTCCATGGGTTTTGAAAGCTGTGTCCCAGGAGCAAGGAACAAAGGCCAAGTATGTATTTCTTATTACGCCATATCCTCGAGAAACAGAAGTCATTTTCCTTTTTGTACTTGATCTCTATGGAGCCATATCTTAGAACAGGTGTTACTTTCTGGGAATCTTAGCTGTACTTTAAGAACTTGGGTAAAGATCAGTCATAACCAGTATGGGCTCAGTTTATAAGGCACTTTCAGCCAAGCAACAATCCTTTGAGTGATTTATGAAAATTTCTGCATTTGCTTTGTGTCACTTAAGATAACACTGGTAAGGAGTGGAAAGATAATAAAAGTTTGTGATCCTTAGAGACCAGAATTTGGATGAAATATAAACTAAAATCTGAAGTTTTATTAAGCTGTCTAAGTGGAGATTCTCCTGTAAGATTACTTTATTATTCCCTAATCCTCTCACCTCTATGGTCAAGACCTAACCAGGTCAAATCCTACACTTTGTATTTCAAGCTTTGAAATCCCTCCAGCTTCAACGAAAAAAGTATATTTTACACTTTTGATAAGATTATAAACCATTATTAACAACCAAAATTTTTAATAGCAAAATAGATAGCTAAAAATAATTGGTTTAAGTTTAAAATATAATTTATGTAGAAGGAATAGATGTTAGTCTATAAAACCAGGTGTATAAGATATAACTTCCTTGTTTTTTTAATATTGCCAGGTGGCTGCAACTTAATTTTGATTAACTTACTTTCTCTGTATCATTTGATGTCAGGAACAGACAGAGTTACATGTCCTGGGTGGGGATGAGGGGGAATATGGTCTGTGGTTATCACCTCCTGCACACATAGGCATCTGATATGCTGGCTTCCTCATCCATGTCTGTTCCTAGGCTTAAGTCCACAGACCCTGTGGCTAGGTTTAGGCTTCTCTGGATTTGTCTCTCTCACCACTCCTTCTCTTCCCTTCTTGGCTGCATTTAGGGCATGTGGTTAACCTGGGAGGCTGTTTTGGACACATCTGCTTAGATATACTTTTCAAATGACCTGGCACTATGCAGGGCACTAAAATGTGATTCATGCACCTTACATGGAAAGTGACCCACAGGTTCCTTTGCTCTTAGATTTTTCCAGTGCAATCTGGATTTTCAGTTCTGTGCCCCATGTACTCAGTTCAGGGAGTACCCAGCATGGAGTGGCAGAACTTGGAGCACTTAGAATCCTGCCACCACTCCAGAACCTGATGTCTCTTTGTATCTCCTCTGATTCTGCCTTTGGCTCCATTACCTTGAGAATTTTTAATATCTGCATTATTTGCTCTTAGTGGTAGGATAAATAAATCTGTTTTATTTCATTGTTGTCATTATAATTTAAAATTTGAACCCTGAGGACTTATGGAGTTAGATTTTTGAAACTCAAAAGCTGTTGCAAACAAAAAATCCAAAACACTTTTTTAAAAAATTATCCCTTTTCTTAGGCAATATTTGTCACAAAATAAATGGGATTGGAGCAAAGCCAAATGCAAGGAGGTAGACCACGAGTTATCATCTCAAAATATCTCTCAAATGTCAGCATTGAGTCTAAGTCCCTATCATGTGAAGCAACTGCTGAAACTCCAACCAAATGGTGAAGAATATAAGATAAACGAAGTTGAATGAGTCACCTGAATGGTCATCTGCTTTATTATGAAATCTGAGCAAATAACAAATGAAATATATGGAGAGCAAAACCCTGGAATGATTTAACAAAAGGGAAGAAAAGCAAGCTCATATCCTCTTGTTGGTGTCTTTTTACTTTCCAGTCATCTAATTAAATGTCCACTGCGACAGGCCGGGCAATCCGTCAGCACATCCTCACAGAGGATATGTGTACATTTGTAACAAGACCAGAGCGACACTGGACCCCAAAAGTTGGGATCTGTGGGTGAAACACCATGCTCAGACAAATACGTAAGACAAAGCCCCTGACCTCAAATAGCTTACAGTCCAGGTAAGCTTAAATGGACTGGTCAGTAAGAAGTCAAAATGTGAAGTGCTGAAAATCACAGCAAAGTTTTGAAAGAGGAGGGATGAAGTAAAGGAAAGTGATTCAGAAGTAATGATTCCAGAAAGACAAGACCTAGGAAAACCTCTCTGGGCTGAAAAACCACCTGCATGTGGCAGACCACACAAAGGTGAGAAAGTACAGAAATGATGAAGCCAGCCATGTATATGAGAAAGTGGGCAGAGTTGGTGACAAGCCTGAGGGAAAGGAAGAAGGGAAACTTTCAACATTTACTCTAATCAGGTTTGTTGTCCCAAACAATTTCCCCCGATATCTGTGTGTGTGTGTGTGTGTGTGTGTGTGTGTGTGTGTGTGTGTTCATAAGAGATACAGTATTTCATATTATAAAACTTCCATAATATCATGTTAACACTTTTTGGAATGCATATCTCTGACCCAAAGATTTGCTTTACTTCAGAGAATACTGTGGAGCATAGGGAGCTGCGCTTTGGGGGTGATTCATAAATATTTTATTATTTTATTTGTTATGTATGCCACTAATTCCCATTTCAGGAGCTACAGAAGTTCAAAGTCAAGAAAACATTGTATGGAAGGCTTCCCCTACTAAAACGCAGCTCCTATGAATGAAAGAGGATGGATTTCTAAGATGTTATTCCTGCTGACAGCCAAAGATGAAGAAAGGAAGAGAAGGCTCAGGTTTATTTCTGCTGCAGGTTTGAGACTTTGCAATGGAATTAATACTGCAAGAAGTTGCCAGTATGGCTGCAGGTTCTTACAGAGGAAACACATTCTAGAGTTGCTGTTTGATTATTGATAAGTCACTTAACTTAGTTTGGACAGTTTTGGTCATTAGAGAAATATGTGGGGGTTAATTAGAAGATCATTAAGTTCCCATCCAACTTCCCAATTGTATGACTCATGCAACTTCCATTTATAAGTAATTAGTGAGTTAACTAAAGAAATGAAATAAGCCATAGATGCTAACAACAAGCCTAAGTCCTCTTACAGAAATAAAGGTAGTAGTGGTCTCTGAGAGAAGCATTAGAAGAGACACTAACAATAACCTTCCAAAAACCCATCCTGGGTATAAGAAATGATGGTCACTTTATCTTCCCAAAGTGACAAGCAGGTGTCACTCTGGAAAATTAATTTATGACTCTAGGGTAGCAGTTATAGCAAAATAATATTCCTGGCACATGTCTGAAGACCCTTAGTCATTACTTTGAAGTATTTCCACTTAAATTTGACAACGGCACTGATGGATTCTTAAATTCAAAGAAAGGACAGTATTCTGGCAAATGAGGCAGCCTGGTGTCAAAAAACCTGGGATAAGTTTCTGGAT
The DNA here is from genome assembly GCF_049350105.2 of Macaca mulatta. Lineage (NCBI taxonomy): Eukaryota > Metazoa > Chordata > Mammalia > Primates > Cercopithecidae > Macaca > Macaca mulatta. The sequence continues at coordinate 95,101,343 of NC_133410.1, read as the reverse complement.
ACTCCAGTTGCTTGTTTTGTTACACTAAGAATAAATAAAGAAAACCACATATAAACATTGAACAAAGGAAAGTGTTTATTTGCCTTATGTAGTTTGTAATTGTTGAAAAGAAAAAAAAACCTCAGTTTACTTTTCTTCCTGCCCTTTCTTAAAAAACAAAACAACAACAACAAAAAACAGAACAGGGAGATGATTTTATCTCAAAATAAAATATAGTACTCACTTACCTTTGTTTTACCACCACTTGCAATCAGGCCAAGACCATTGGTATTATCTGAATTTAACTTTACTGTAGACTTCTTCGAAATCCAAATTGAACTCAGAGAATAAAGCAGTCTCTTTAAGATAATTTGGATTCCATTTTTATAATGTCTAGTATAAATAGAATAAAATGTTTTCTTTTGAGTGCTGAATGAACAATATATGGGAAATGCTCAGAGCACTGTAGCCGGCACATAGAAGGTTTTGACATAGGTTATTCATTATTGACACCCTGAAACTGAATAACACATAGGATGACACATGTAAATGCACCAAAGCTGGACCTCAAATTCTGAAATTCAACTTTACAGCTTCTACTCCTGTCCATCTGCTAAGGACTCATTGAAAAGTCGGGGGGGGGGGGTATAAATATATTTATCTACATTTATGTATCTATATCTAGATAGGAAAGTAAGATAGATAGATAGATAGATAGATAGATAGATAGATAGATAGATAGATAGATAGATAGAAATATATAATCATCTTCAAATTGCCAAATGTATAGAGGATAGATTGTAGTAGAAAAGGATTGGGGCAGGGACAGTAGGCTCACAAGAGGGAATTCTGAGCAAGAATGTGGCCATGGAAATACAAAGGAAAAATGTCAAGAAAATGGTTTCTAAAATTCGAATTGACACCTGGTTGTATAAAAAGTGATGGAGGAGATGAAAGATGGAAGGCTGATTTGACTGAGGGAAAGACGTGGAGTTTGAATCACTGGAATACCATAGACAGCACTGAATAAATAGGAAGCCCTGACCAGCAGGGCAACTGCCTGAGGTTGTGCAGGCTGAGCAGGGGCTGAAATCCAGCTCAATTTGCTGCCAAACTGAAGATCCTGATGCGAGCATTGTGCATCTGGAGGAAGAGGACCTTTGTTATAACTTCAAAGGGTGAAAGAGGCCTTGCTGATCAGATATCTACAATGGGCTTTAAGATGAAGCCATAGGCCTATATGAAATTTTCCAAGGAAGAAAGACTAAGGGAGAAAACAAAATAAACACAGACACTGAAACCAAGAAGGTGGGAAGAAAACAGGAGCCCTCCAACAAGAGGGAAGAAAAAAAAAAAGCGTAGGAGAGGGGCAGAGCCATAGGCTAGTACAAGATCTCCGATATCAAAAGACAGAACTATTTCAAGAAGAGCATGAGGGTAAACAGCATAGATGGCAGAAAGAACAGAAGGTGAAGACAGGGATAAAAAGCTGTTGAATTTAACTGTTAATTCAGCCATCATGAGCAACCTCTGAGAGGGTCATTTCAATATTGTGGTAGAAATAATGCCAAAGTGCAAAGGGTAATCGAATTAGAGGGAGAAGAAACAAAAAATATAATTTTTTCTTGGCACCAGGAAGAAAGAGCATGGTTGAAAAGGCTGAAGATTTGTTTGTTCGTTTCGTGTAGCAGAGGCCTGAACATCGTTATGCAGTGAGGAAAAGCAAAGGTGCAAGTAAAAGGACATAATTTATGAAGCAAGTCCTGGTTCCATCTTCATAAATATTTTGTTTAAAAGTTCCATAAACACCAGTGGCCCAGGAAATACTTTAGCAAATACTCATTAACAAAATGACAGCTATTTTAAAATGTTCCCATAGCTATCATATGTTTATCACTCCTTGAGAATAAAATCTGGCATGGAATCATGACTGTTTTCTTTAGTATGAGAACCCTTCCATTCCCTGGGGATTTTCAGAGAATGGGGTACATGATTGACCTCTTACTCAGACAGAAGGAAATTATGCTTTTGCTTCCTGCCCCTTTATGTATTTGTCACCAGTCATTACTTCTGGCTAGATACAAATATTAGACTGAAAGCTTGGAAGCCAAGGTTCTAGATGAGTAATATTTCAGGACTTAGTTCTCTTACTCTTAAAAAAAAAAAAAAAGTGATCAGGACTCACTAATTTCCAAGTCATTTCAGTTCTGAAATAATCAAATGAGCAAATTCATACATAAAAGAAAGCTTATCCTAATTTTATTCACCGCAGAAGACACTGAAGCAATGTAGGTCCCCAACAATGGGAGTCATGTTCTATTATGTACAGAATAACCATAGAATGGAAGAATATACAACAGTAAAATTATTTTTCAAAGTGTTCTGATTGATATAAAACAAACAATTTCCACAATACTTACAGCAAAAGAAACAAAATCAAAGAAAAGGGGGGTCGTGTATAGAATAACAGTTGAGACCTTCTTGTACCCCAATTCCACTTTCCGAATTATTATCGACTGTAGATGCCTGATGCTTTTTCTCCTGGAAATTTACAGTTCCAAATTACTGTTTACTAACAGTAATTTCATAATTTATTGAATGGCTTTGCTTAATGAACTGTTCATGTTTTAGCATGATTCAGCAGTACCCTAAGTAATAAATACTCCAATAATCAAATATGAAATAAAACATAGCAGTTTTAGCATCATTTTATTTGTCAATGTCCTTTTAAATTAAGGTTTGAGAGTAATAGTCATTCAACAAACATTTATTGCATAACTAAGATGTAGTAACACAAAAAGAACCTTGGATTCATCCCACCTCTTAAACTGTCCAGAAGCTCCAATTTAATATCTTAAACAAAGGCCAATATATAGGAATATACTTGAGTCAGTTTGAGTATCTTTTTTCCCTGGGAGGTTGTAATTGAAAATGAACTAAATGTGGATTTTTCAAAGAACAAAGCATTTATCTCTTTCTCTGTTCAACAACTTCAGAAATCTCAATACCTTCTCTTCCCTGTCCACAACCTACAGCACTAAGCTTGACAGCTCTTTGCGAACCATAAATCTTGTTCACTGAATTATAATTTAAAAGGGGCTGAATTCTGACACTTCTGGAGAATTCTCATAAGGTTGTGTTAAGAAGGACCCTTATAAGGTGTTACCAGTGAATGCTAACATGCATTAATTCATTTAAATGGTTGTTTCCTTTCCCAGGTTTAAAAAAGTATCTTTCCAAATTGAAGTCTTCCTAAGCGTGTATTCATAATGACACTGACATTTCAGGAATTTTAAATTTAGGTCTTGTGGTACTAAAGTTCTAAGTTTAAAATACATATTCCCTAGTATGTCAAATTTCCTATTTAGGTATGAACATGAAAATTAAATTTCAATTAAAATGAAAGACTCAGTCAAGTGAGGAAAAGCTTCACTGAACTGACTTAACATAGTATATTTTCAATATAAAAGAGTGGTGTTTCAATTGGAATAACATTTCATTTTAAAATAAGTCATACCACCTAACTGAAGGTAGGAAGCAAAAATAAGCACAATTTCTAGACAATTGTTTTTTTCTTTTCTCTTTCTTTCCTTCCTTCCTTCCTTTTCTTTTTATTTATTTATTTATTTATTTATTTATTTATTTATTTATTTTGAGACAGAGACTCACTCTGTTGCCCAGATTGGAGTGCAGTGGCGTGATCTCGGCTCACTGCAACCTCCGCCTCCCAGGTTCCAGTGATTCTCCTGCTTCAGCCTCCCAGGTAGCTGGGATTGTAGTCACGCACCACCATGCCTGGCTAATTTTTCTATTTTTTTTTAGTAGAGATGTGGTTTCATCATGTTGGCCAGGCTGCTCTCGAACTCTTGACCTCAAGTGATCCATCTATCTAGGCCTCCCAAAGTGCTGGGATTAGAGGCGTGAGTTACTGTGTCTGGCCTAGACAATTGTTTTAGACAAAGTTAGCAAACATATGCATATCCCAAATTTGTTGTTGCAGACAAAAGGCAGTCTCTAATTCATCATTTCAAACAGAAAAGTTTGTCATATACACCATCTGATGCTTTAACACTTAGGAAAAATTTCTACAGTGACTAGGTGAAACTTGTATTTTTTTAAAAATTAAACAAAAATGAGCTTCTAATACAAAATTCTTCACAATGTGATTCCAAATAAAGTTAAATGATCAAGTATTTAGCCAAGGAATCCAATTAAAGTTGAAACTTAGAATTGCCCTGGACTCAGCTTATAGCTTAATATATGTGTGTAATATATCCAGTTTTTTTTTCTTTTGTAGAGTGAGATTAATAAAAGTGACTACTATCATTTTCAAGAGCATTGAAAAACCAGTGATTCGTTTTGCTCTAAAATGCACAATATAAAAATATTAGAAGAAAACACATATTGTCATATATTGTGCTACTAATTCATTGTACATGGTTTATAAAATTGCCTTGTAGTGTTTTTCAGCTTAAAAGAACTTGTAATTTAGAATGCAGTTCAAGAAATCAGAAAAATCACTGAGAAAATAAATCTTGCCTTATTTATTTTTTTTCTTAAGCATAATCTCCACACAAAAGAATTGAATAAGCTAGAAGATGAATATTTTTTTCCTTTTCTCTAACCCTTTCCTACAAGCATTATTATGCTGTTTTCCCGCTATGCGTGCATGTGAGCAGCGTGATTGTGAATCGGACTAAAATAAAATACTTAGTGCTTGATTAATATTAGGTATGCCCCTTGGGATTTGTCTAGTCACCGATTCCTTGACACATACCTCCGGTAACTTTATAAAAAGAAAAACAAACGGCACTTTCTGTATAAGATGCAGTAACACATTACTTATTCCAGAACTACTTCCATGGCAACCTCTACTACAGAACACAACTAAGAACTTGGACACAAGCCAAATGTCTCCTGAGCACCCAAAATAGATGTCACCATGTATATGTCCTTTGGCACATGCACATTTCTCAAAAGAGAATCTCTTGCACCCTCAGATAAAGTTATTGCCTCTTATTCTATCCATAATTTTTTATAAACTTGTTTATTTTCTGCTGTTCTTGCTCCCAGTGCAAAATAATAATCATGAAGAGGTGGTTGAAGTTGAAGGGAGTTATTGGAGATATGCAAACTGTCTACACCAATAAGTAAAGAAGTCACTCTTCCATATGGAAGGTGGACACAGGAGGGAAAAAAAAGTCCTATAAAAATAATACAAGAATTAAAAAAAAAACAGTGATTATGTGACCTTTTGATCGAAGAGTTAATAGCCTTATACACCATGCAATGTATGACTGCATTATAGAAAAATTCTATAATATGTATCCATGAGTAATACTGAGAAATTAAGGCAACATTAAATTGCATTTAGTCCCCTCCAGAGAGAGCTTAAAACACATAGTGGATCTCAGAAAGAGAACGATCCACAAGTGGCTAAATTCTTTCAAAAGCTTTTCAAGTTTTCAGTGGTAAAAGTTTACTTTTTAAACTTCACTTTATGGAAAATTCACATATATTGAACCCCTTAATGTTCTCCATTGTTGTTTTATTGGCCAGCAGCAAATATTATATACTAGCTAGCCAGGGCCTTGGGGAAAGAGTGACACCTGGAATGCTAGGGTACACAGGGATTTTCTTCTGTGCCACATTGGGCTATTCCCCTTCTGCTCTGGAAGCCCCTCCATGGCTCAGTGACTTGAAATCTTTTTGAAAATGTCGCTCTTCTTAGAAATGTTGCTCCATTAAGGTGAATGAGCTTACACTAAGATAAGCTTTATTAAAAAAAAAGAAAGGTAGACTTATTAGAATTTTTTTAAAAAAAATGAATAAAGAGAAGGAAGAATTAAAATTAACAGCTATGTACAGAAGCAAACTGGAAGCAAAAACCCCACATCAAAATAACTGTGTTTCCCAGGTCAGATCTACCAAGCTGTGATGAGTTTAGTGAGCCTTGACTGAATCAGTTAAAGTGACTAGACTGCCCTACCCAGGTTCTCTTGTCTGATTGGCTCCATATTAGTTCTATATTTCAAGCTGAAGATTCATTAACCTCCCCCTCCTGCTCAGTCAAGAACATTCTGTACATTCTGTAATGCTAAAGTGTATTCCTCTTTATCCAACACAAGCAATAAAACACAAAAACCACACATGACAAGATACAACAAAGAAACAAACCTAAACTAAGTTCTAAAATAAAACAACACCAACAATCATCTGGTTCCTGAAAACACTAACAAAACAAAGCAAAATCCGAGTAGTTTCAAATATCAACAGTCACAAAATAATACACTTAAAAAGCTAAAATATTTTCAAGAGTATATTTTCTCTCAAAATAGAGGTGAAGAGGGAGGAAAAAAAGGTCAAATGACCGCAGAATACTTGTCCCCAAAACAAATGAACCCTGAAGATTTAAATGAGTAAAAACAGTACCTTATAAGTCACTGGTCTGATCTACGCACAGCTGTTCCCAGTGCCGACTCTTGTTTAACTGTCCACTGCCTTCAGTTTAAAGTTAATTCTTTTGGCAAAAATGTACAGAGCTTGTCTGGAAAACGCTGTTTGGACACAAACCATTCCTTTCAAAGCAGTGGTAGCTATATTTAAGTTTTCTTGTAGAGGGGGATATAAACTCTTCCTGTAGCTAATTTTCTTTCTCCTCCTTCTCAGACTTAGTCAGTATCCTCCCATCCCATATATTGAAGAAAGAGACAGAGAGGGGAAAAAAAACCTACAAGGAAATATACCTTAAATAATGTAGTATTTGAGCATTTAGAAACAAAACAAAACAAAATAAGAAACAGGAATCATAGAAAGCTCATCAGGGCCTTAAATATAATTTAGCCCAGTGCCCTCATTTTGTAGATAAGGGAAGTGAAACCTAGAGAAAAATATGATTTGTATAAGGTCACTCACATGCCTAGTTAGTGCCACAGTTAACAGATAGCCAGGTTTCACAACTCCTGCTTCAATGCTCTTTCCACTACACTAACATACCTGAGGGGAAATGGTTTACCTTTTTCTCTATATCCTTGTATAATAAGCAAAGGAATTGACAGGGAACAGTAACACAATTAGGATGTGAGAACTATCTCAGAGAAAACATTTCCTTTGGATTTAAAATCCTTAATATTGACACTTTCCCTATAATCTCCAATTTCTTTTTATATTGGGAAATAGTCTTTTCCTTTGCTGATTGTCCAGAATATGTTTACAATTCAGGAGTTGCCATGTTTCAGGGGATGCTAACATCTATTAGTCCTTACAGAGTACTGCTTTAGTAAGGCATAGTGCTGTGACAGGTGGCAGAGTAAGTGTTCTACCTAGTATCAGCGATACTACTCTATGGCTCTTAAACTAGACACACATTTACTTTTATCACCAATCCCCACTTTCAATCTGTCAAGATTTTTTGAATACACACATTTGGTTTTGATTATTATTGATTGTATACTTTGCTAAATAAAACAGAGAAATAACATAATGATTTTCTTTGATGTCTTTCATGTATTTCCTATTTATTGGTGAATAAATTATTTTTCTCTAACTGAAGGAGTGATGTGCTTATTATAATAATTTTTAAAATTACCTTTTTGAAATGTATTCATTCATTCACTTATTTAACAAATATTTATTGAATATAAATATAAGTAAGATCTATCTCATCCCTCCCACGTGAAATAGTGTAACAGACAAGCAATAATTTCCTTAGAAAAGTATGGAATTTTCAAATAAAATCAAAGGGTTTGCATGGGAAGTAAGGTCAATTCTCTCTAACGATTTCTTTATTCATTCTCACACTTCAAACACGTGTCCTCAATTTATTTATATCCTATCGATTGGGTTGCTCTAACCTTAAAACATCCTGCCCAGGTCAAGTAAACCAAAATATGAGGTGGGCCACATTGAAATCACTCTGGCCACTATTAATCTTTCCATTTGATCTGGCTCCTTAAGTTTTAAAGCAAAATCTACTTTATACTTTGTAATTCTAAGACACAATGAGAAATGCTCAGATCATTCAAGGCCTATTTTCAAATTGCCACCCATTCTTTAACTCAGAAATACACTGTTTGGTTTTAATATTTCTCATCTACTTTTAAGGCATCTACTCTTGCCCTGTTCTTTGGCAGAAAGCAGTATGCTTATGACCAAATAATTATAAAAGTGTAATTAATATTTAAAATGACAATTAGATTTTCTGGAACACATTTTCCAAAATGTTGAGAAAATAATGGGTATGATAGCACTTTTCTAATGCTGACAAATAAGCAACTGATATTCAAAACATAAATGTTGAGAAAGAAATTTTGGAACACCATACTTCATGGTTTTTGACACAATGACAGCATCCTATTTTCCTTTTAGTCTCTTTTGATTATGTCTATTTCGGCCCTATGCAAAGGTTAAGCAACATTAATATGTCAAATGTGACAAGAGTTGGACACATTGATACATATTACCTGCATTTGCTAAAAATATTCCATATTTTCCTCTTACTTCTTAAGCTTTACTTTTGATGTTGACGGTTTTACCTTTAGTCCGTTAGAAAGAACAGGAAGGAAATATGAGTAAGACCTTGAAAGGTAGTAGGCCTTGAGGAGACATAGAGTTTTACATGGAATGAGTCAAGGTGATTCAGAGGGTTAAGTGGCAGCACGAAGGAAGGAAAGAGTGAAGAGAAGTCACGGACAAACAGATTGTTTAGAACAGGAGTGGGCTGAGCCATAGACAATAGATTATGGGTATTGAATTCAAGAACCAAAGTCTCCTAAAATAGGCTAAACAAAGAAGGAACTAGCAATTTTGGTGACCAGTGAAAGCAATAGGAAATTGGCCTTCAAAGCTACTTCGAAATTCACGGCATGGCTCATCTCTACCCATTGGAAGGGAATTATGTGCTGTCAATATGTGATCCAATACAATCTAAAACGGCATAACATTTTTGCAACCATTTTTAAAACTGGTGTTCTGCTCTATTTGGGGTCCTTGGACGCACTCCAGGTTGCCCTACTCTGGGAATGCTCTGAATTTCAGAATACTAGTGTAGTTTAGTGGGGAATAGTCACTGTATTTTGAAGATTTGCCCTGTGGTGTTGAATTTCACTGATGGGAGAAATACTTCCAGCAGAGGTGAACTCCAGGGCAGGCTATATTAACATAGGGAAGGCAGTCGGAATTCTCTAACTCTTGATCTCCTCCTCTCAGTTTTCAGGTTTATAGTAACACTAGAAGAAGGCTTTTACTAAGAAATCCCAGAGAGTTCTTTGGTGATGCAGTGAAGAGTAGTGACTACATGAACAGCTACTAGATTCTAATATTCTATGCTTGGGGGCAGATTTCATGCATGGAAGTTCTTAACAGAAACTGACACACATAAAAATCTCAAGCATCAACTCTCTTAAACCAATTCCAGCACATGTGTATACCTCTCACAGTTCATTCTCCTCAGAGAATCAGAATCATCATTCCCCTCCTTGTACCCATGATTTCTCATCTTTCCCATCATTCCCCTGCTTTGCTGTTGAACAATTTCCCATGATTATTCTCCTTCATTCCTTCCATTGGTTTTCCATTGTTCTCTTGCTTTTCATTGTCCAGTGATTTCCCATAATTCCCCTGCTTCAGCCCTATCACAATCTCCCATTGCCCTCAGTATAAATACAAATGCCTAACCATGGCATCCTATGTACTACATGATTTAGCTTCAGTTAATCTTTCCTGCTGATATGGTTTGGCTGTGTCCCCAACCAAATCTCATCTTGAATTGTAGCTCCCATAATTCCTAGGTGTTGTGGGAGGGGCCTGGTGGGAGATAATTGAATCATGGGGACAGTTTCCCCTATACTGTTCTCATGGTAGTGAACAAGTCTCACGAGATCTGATGGTTTTATACGGGGAAACCCCTTTCACTTGGTTCTCATTCTATCTTGCCTGCTGCCATGTAAGATGTGACTTTAACCTTCCCTCATGGTTGTGAGGCCTCCTCAGCCAATGGAACTGTGAGCCCATTAAACCTCTTTTTCTTTATAAATTTACCCAGTCTTGGGTAAGTCTTTATCAGCAGCATAAAAATGGATTAATACATCTACTGAATTTCCTAACCTGCTATCACATCTGTGTGGGATGCTCCTCCCTTATATTTTCGCAGAATGATCTCCTTCTCATCATTCAGGATGATGCTACCAAATGCCACCTCCTCAGAAAAAAAGATTTCCTGACCATTCTGGTTAAGCATCCTCCCAACCACATATACCCTCCATCCCATTTCCCCATTTTAATTTTCTTTCATAGCACTTTCTATATCTGAAATGATCTTTTGTTCTTCCTTACTTACTATCCATTTTAGTAGTCAATTGAACTATGTTTGCTATGTCTCCTCTAGAGTAAGTTTTATCAGATCAGAAAGATATCACAATATATAAATAGGATTAGAAACCTAAGATTTAGGTTTTTGAACCACATTACTCTTAATGTTCAGAACAGTATCTAGAATAAAACAGGCATTTGATAACCATTTCTTTAATGAATTAATTATACTTTCTGCATGAGCTACTATTCTTCTGTCAACAAACATTTAACGTAAGTCCATAAACATGAAGGCAAAATCTAATCGACTTCTGTAATTGACTTAACACTGCAAATCTCCCCTTGGCTCCAGCAGCTAGGAATGACAGGAAATGAGGAAAGAGCCCCAGCTGGGTCCTAAATAGTTGTATCTACATAAGATACCTGTAACCTTTCGAATTGTATTAACACAAACGCCAGCTAATATCTTGACTTGCCAAAATATCATCCGTGGATATATGTACCTAACTAGATATGTGATTACATTTACTAGAGGTCCTAAGAGCTTCCAGAAATCTCTTTCATTTCCTGAATTCTGTGGTAATTTCTCTTATTGAAACAGTAGATAGCCTAGAGCTAATTCTATCCTTTCCAGGTGGTTTTAACAAGATGCCCTCACCTGCCAACTCTTCAGGAGCAAAGGCTAAATCTTTGCACTTGCAACATATGTTTTCTAAATGAAAAGGAGGGAAACCAAATAATTTTGGAGAGGTGAGCTCACAGATAATTTAATCTCCCATCTAAGCTCTGCTGCACACTCTTTCAGAGCCCTCCAGTGAACTGTAAATTAGATTTCCTCTCCTGTCTCATGTCCTACTGCTTACTAATTACCTATTCTAGTGAGTCAGCCTCTCTGGGTCCTGGGGCTCAGACACGTTGTGGGATAATGTGACTGACTCACTACACTTCAAGTACGGCCACATCAGAGAGGTGGTCATGTGATGGCAAGAGTGGGAGAGGGTGATTCTTTGTTAGGAAGAGAATAGTTTTCCCTAAGTGCCATGATAGCCCTCCTCCTGGGACAACCAGGGAGAGGGAATTTCTTGCCTGAGCATTGGTGTCACTCAGAGGCAAATAATTCCATTTAAAGTCATTAAAACAAAAAGTGCTATATTTTTCTATTGTATTGACTATACATTAATCTATGTATATAAATGGCATTTATTTCATCAATGGATCAAAGCTAAAATATTTATTAATTGCCTCTGTGGACAAGACCTTGTGCTAGCTTATGAAGTTTTTGTAATAATTTCTTGTTATCTCATTGATGATAACATTTCTTATTCAGAATACAAATTTCCCCAGGAAAATAAAGTAAAAATTCCTTTCTTCTTCCTTGAATTTATTGACGTGCCTATATTTGTTGAGGCCATATAATGTACCAAATGCTTGGGTACAAAGAAAACTAACTCCTGCCTCAGAAACCTTTGTTTTTGGAGGTGGGAGACATTTAGACTATTGTGGAGGTAAGCACTGCTTCACAGGGGAGCCTGGAAGCAGCAGGGAATTAAGACAGGAAGTAACCAAGGAAGGCTGCCTTGAGGAGATAAAACCAAAATACAATTTGAATGAAGAAAGAGAGGATTAACATTCCAAGCAGGAGATAGGGTACGCTTGGGTCACTTCAAGTAGTTCTATAGAGCTGGTATGTGGAATGAAAAACCAAGACTGATAGATAAAGTATGCAGAAAGGAAGACAGGCAAAAGTCAGGCTCAGGGGTTTGTTTGTCTTTTATTTTTTTTTTTTTTTTTCTTCTTGAGTCAGAGTCTCACTTGTTGTCCAAGCTGGTGCGATCCTGGCTCACTGCAACCTCTGCTTCCTGGTTTCAAGCGATTCTCCTGCCTTAGCCTCCTGAGTAGCTAGGATTACAGGTGCCTGCCACCGCGCCCAGCTAATTTTTGTACTTTTCATAGAGACGGGGTTTCACCATGTTGGCCAGGCTGGTCCCAAACTCCTGACCTCAGGTGGTCCACTGGCCTCAGCCTCCCAAGTGTTGGGATTACAGGCGTGAGCCATCACGCCCGGCCTAGGAGTTTGGTTTTTATCCTCAAGGAAATGGGTATCTATTGAAGGATTTTAAATAAGGGATATTGTGGTTTTAGAATGCTAAGTGAAGAGAAAATTCAGGGACAGGTTGTCTAAAGGACTATGACATTTCTATGTCTAAGTAATACACTGTGGAAGTCTGAAATTAGGCAGGAAGGACAGAGAGAGAGATGGCCCTAAAGTTTATTTTAAAATTACTACAGGTAGAGAGATGTTAGAAGGCAAACTTACTCCCAATATCTCCATAAAATAATTACAGAAAAATATATTAATGTTAGAACTGGATGAAACAAGTATTTTATAAGAATTGATTATGTAAAAGACATTTTTCATACATTCTCTCTCTTTGCAGATGAGGAAACTGAGGCATATAACTGAAAAGAGTGATTGCACAATTTAAAATCACATTCATCTGTCTATGAGGCGTGTATACTTTACACTAAACTGCCTGTCTCTGTAAGGGCAGCATACATTTCGGACATTTTTAAAACTTGGACATTGGGTGACTAGACTCAAAGACATTGTTTGGAGTATAATTTGGCAATATCTTAGTAAATTTCATGGGCAGAAAATTAGGTTTCCTAGGCATCAGCATGTCCAAATATGAGATTCTATACATAAACAATTGTATTTGCATGGTTTCTATGGAACTACATATTTAGCTACTTTGCAAAGTACAAATCCTTCATCAACTTCCTCTTGATAATCTAATTGTCTTTACGCCTGGAAGACTTATTCACACACTATACTAGGACAGCCAGTGGAAACCAGAATGAAAGTCAATTTGGCAGATACCCTAGTTCCATCAAATCAAATATGGAGTTTCAATGAATCTAGGAAGGCAGGAAGTAAAACTAAGACATTGAATACAGAAAGGGGCAGATACAGCTCAAACAAGAGAAAATGCTGAGATTTGTTTTAAAGTTGGAATAGGAAAATTCCTTCTCTAACATATTTTATACCCCCTATGGATGACCCTATACTTACTGTCTAAACCTTAACTCTAAGAGTAAGAGGAGGCACTGCTGTTAACGACAATGAGATTGCAGATAAAATTCAAGACTCTTACAGGCAAACCTGGACACATGTCACCCTACCTATGAAGTTGGAATTAATACTGACCTAAAGATGATGATAGTATCAAGAATGAAGTCATATGTCTTAGAGCAACTAGCTCCTGAGTGAGGAGATTCTTACACAATTTGGACACATTGCTCAATAGTCAATAATAAAGGCCAGATTAATAAACTATTTGTAATATTTTATTATTTTAGTGCCACAGTTTATTTTTATTTAAAAATGGCATAGAAAAACCAGGCACAGTGGCTCACATCTCTAATCCCAGCATTTTGGGAGGCTGAGGTGGGCGGATCACTTGAGGTCAGGAGTTCAAGACCAGCCTGGTCAACATAGTGAAACCCTGTCTCTACTAAAAATATAAAATTAGCTGCTCACCCGTAGTCCCATCTACTCAGGAGGCTGAGGCAGGAGAATCGCTTTAACCCGGGAGGCAGAGGTTGCAGTGAGTTGAGATTTTGCCACTGTACTCAAGCCCGGGCAACAGAGTGAGACTCCATCTCAAAAAAAAAAAAAAAAAAAAAAAAAAAAAAGGGGTATAGAACAATGCAAAATGATGAGGCTTCTCTTTTAGAAGACATTCACAGATAATGGGCTGTGATGGTTAATTTTATGTGTAAACTTGACTGGGTTTAGTGATGCTCAGATAGCTGGTAAAACATTATTTCTGATTGTGTCTGTGACTGTGTTTCCGGAAGTCATTAGCCTTCGACTTAGGAGACTGAGTAAAGAAGATGGCCCTCACCTGTTTGAGTGGGCATAATGCAGTCTGCTGAGGACACGAACAACAGGCAGAGGAAGAATTTATTTATTTATTTTCTCCTTCTCTCAGACATTGGTACAACTGGTTCTCAGGCCCTCAGACTCAGACTGGAATTTACACCATTGGGTCCTCTGGTTCTCAGGCCTTTAGGCTTAGACTGGAACTACACCACTAGGTTTCCTGGGCTTTTAGCCTACAGAAGTTCATGGAAGGTCTTAGCCACCATAATAGTGTGAGCCAATCCCTCATAGGAAATCTCCTTCTATATATGTATATGTCTCCTTTTGGTTTTGTTTCTCTAAAGAAGTCTAATACACAGATATACAGTGTGTACTCTCCCATATAAAAGAACATATTTGCAAACACCGTGGCTATGAAATAGGGGGCCCCCAAGCTATTTTGATTATTTAAAACATAAGCACAGGCTTTATTTCTTCATTGTGTTCAATGTAACCATTAGTAAGTCAATATTAATGAGCATCCGACTAAATCAAATCTCAGTTTACTCTCCTGTCCCACCCCTGCAACATTCCTCTGAGGTTGAGCACGTTCTTAAATGGCAAGTTTCCTTACTGGGTTAGGCCAATGGGAGGACGGGCACAGTGTGTAAGGCAAACATTCCCAGGTACAGACAGGAGAGATCAGTAAAAATTAATTAGGTCTCCAAACTTGGTTCTGTCAGCAAGTAGCTGTTTGACTTTGGCCAAAACATTTCACTTTACGGAGACTTTGTTTTCTCCTATATAAAATAAGGGGATTTAGTAAGATTATTCTTAAGGTTCTTTCAGATGTGAAATTTGACTATTGTCTGAGATAATTATCTCCCATATGTTTTAAATTCGCTTGAGGTTTATTTATCTTGGAGGATTGAGAGGATATCTGTTGTATTCTAAAGAAATTAAAACAGGCAGTTATTGAGAAAACAACTGTAATGGTAACAACAATAATGATTTCCAAGACTCCCAAGAAAACAAACCTAGGAAGTAGGGAGACATTTATTTTGTGAATAATAGGAGAATTTTCTCCTATTAGAATTTTCTTAGGGGAGAAAGCATTAGATATAAAACGCGATACCACACTGTGCTGAATAATTTTTAAATATTAAGCTTACCCGGGCTCCCAAACACACTGAGGATTAAGATTCTTGAGTTTATACAGAAGAAGATTTCTCCCGGAAGTGTAAAGATGCTCCTCTACACTGTCATTTTTACAATAAGAGTGAATCCACATTTATAAGGTAGAATGCTGGAAATGAATAGAGGAGGCCCTTCATTGGTCTGTATTCTTTGACAAGTTCCTAGACAAACAAATGTGGCTCGGAAAATAAATTGCCCATCAGTGCTGGGGTATTGGCCAACCCCAATATATAAGTATATGTATATTTAAAGTTATAAGTATATGTAAAATTTAAAGTTCCTACCTTCTCTACCCTCACCAATACTATTCTTAAGGATTAACCACTACTGGCCAGGCGCAGTAGCTCATGCCTGTAATCCCACCACTTTGGGGGGCCAAGGTGGGCAAATCATGAGGTCAGGAGTTCAAGACCAGCCTTGCAAACATGATGAAACCCCGTCTCTACTAAAAATACAAAAAATTAGCTGGGCATAGTGGTGGGCGCCTGTGATCCCAGCTACTCAGGAGGCTAAGGCAGGAGAATCGCTTGAACCCGGGAGGCAGAGGTTGCAGTGAGTTGAGATCAGCGCCACTGCACTCCAGCCCAGTGACAGAGTGAGACTCTGTCTAAAAAACAAGAAAAAAGGAAAGAAAGAAAAAAAAGGATTAACCACTACTAACAATTTACTGTGTATCCATTGAGATATCAAGCTATCAATATCTATCCATATATATATATATATATATATATACACTTATACACACATATGTATATCCACAAATGGGTTTTTGGAAAGAAAATATTATCTTTTTTCCAATTCTTGCCATATTTATTAAATTTGTTGACATTATTTATTTATTTATTTATTTATTTATTTAAGATGGAATGTTGCTCTTGTTGCCCAGGCTGGAGTGCAATGGTGTGATCTCCACTCACCATAACCTCCACCTCCTGGGTTCAAGCAATTCTCCTGCCTCAACCTTCTAAGTAGCTGGGATTACAGGCGTGCACCACCACGCCCAGCTAATTTTGTATTTTTAGCAGAGATGGTGTTTCTCCATGTTGGTCACGCTGGTCTCTAACTCCCAACCTCAGGTGATCCACCCGTCTTGGCCTCCTAAAGTGCTGGGATTACAGGCGTGAGCCACCACACCCGGCCTGTTGACATTTAAAAACAAAGAAACAAGCAAAACAATAAATGTGTCTTCTCTTCCCATCAAAAAAATCTCCATCCTTAAACCCTCAGATTTAACTGTAAAACTTATCAGGAGGTTAAGAAAAACAAGTGCAATGATACATTACTAAGAGTCAAGATGCTCAGCAAAATGAGTACCTAATATATGTTTACTGATTTGAATGAATGGATGAATCACACCAATGACCCTAATCTCATTAATCTGGGAGAAACTGCTAGGAAATAACCACATGTGAATTGACTTCCCTCATATCCATTCCTCCTTTTATCAAGTATTCAATCATCGCTTTTTTGAATGTCTTTTAATCACTGCTTTTTCATCAGGATGACTATTTCTAATATGAATATTTCTAATATGAATATTATATTTTTCATCATCACTATTTGACCATTTGGCAATAAAAAGATCCTCATCCTTCATCATAAATTAGACTCTATAGTGTCTCTGTCATCATTCCAATCAACATTTGTAGGGTCTATTAATCCCAGTATCTTTGTTGAATTTACCTTATCTGAGACTAAGAGATGTTAATATGTTTGATGTCAGTTTAAGTTTTAGGTCCAGCAGGAGACCCTAAAAGGATAGAGGAGGAAGTTTTTCTCCCCTACACAGGTGATCTAATCTTTAGTTGTTTCTATCACTTTTTTTTTTTTTTTTTTTCAGTTAGCGTCTCACTCTGTCACCCACGCTGGAGTGCAGTGGCACAATCTCGGCTCACTGCAATCTCTGCCTCCTGGGTTCAAGCAATTCTCCTGCCTCAACCTCCTGAGTAGCTGGGATTACAGGGGTGTGCCACCACGCCCGGCTAATTTTTGTATTTTTAGTAGAGACAGGTTTCATTATGTTGGTCGGCTGGCCTCAAACTCCTGACCTGGTAATCCGCCTGCCTCAGCTTTTCAAAGTGCTGGTATTACAGGCATGAGCCACCGCACCTGGCTATCATACTTGATTATTTTAGATTTGACAAGGCATTTTTCGGATTTTACTTTGCCTGCTCAACTCAGAAGAAGCATTCTTTTCCTGCTGTATTATCACTCTTTGAGCTCATAAACACTGATTTTATGGTTTCCTTAAGTCCTTATACAATTGGGTACTTGTGGATGACTTTAGATTTTCATTTTTTTAAATCCAATCTTCAGATTTTGGATAAAAAAAATCAAACTATATGTGCCATCCTGTTTTCATTTGCTCTCATCTTTCTTTTTAATTATTTTATTTTTATTGCTAACATTTTGCTATAACTTGTTTGCAAATTGTCATGCCAATTTATTTCTCTTTTCTCATGGTTAACACAGCAGCCGCATCTAAACAGTCTATTTTTTTGAGACTGTAAGGGCAAGTCTCTTTGACACCTTTCCCACCTTGGTAAAACACTGTTTATCTTTCAGAATGCCTCAAGATTTTCAAGTTTAGAGCAATTCCTTTCCCCAACAGCCATTTCCAAAGGCCAAGCTATAAACAGAATTTAATAGTGTAAGCATTGTAGCATTATATATACAAACATGCACTCTATTCCCCAGTTCACACATCGGATCATTTGGCAGATAAAAACAAGGGTAACAGAGTTTAACTCTGACCAAGAATGTCATAGTTTGCTAAGAGCCTTTCTCGCTGCAATAATACATGACACCTGTTAACATCAGCTAGAAAATATTTTGTTCTACCATGACTAAAATATGCTACTGAAAATTTAAAACATTGTTTCTTTTCTCTTTAATCATTTTCCCCTTTGGGGTAATCTATATGCTAGAGAACAGGTATCATTTTTATTTTTCATCCCTCCCAGGTACTCAGTTTGCTTTTGTTGTTGTTGTTGGGATGCTCTGTTCAAGTTTCCAGTGTTTATGACTCATACAGACAACCCCTCTTCCTCTTCCACAGGAATTCCATAAAGCATGTTGTAATTTTAGGGTATATAATAAAGGTGATGAAGCATTCACATGTGAATGTGTGAGGTGTATGTATGTCTCTCTTGTGTGTATATATGTGCATGATGGTGACATAATACATTCATAACAAACTACACCTAAAAAGGACATATCTATATAAAAATGGTCAGTTGGCAGCAGTGCAATCTGGAGAGACATTTAAGTTTACTCATAATCAAAACATTAAAATATTATTACCTGAAGACTTCAGCTAGGAACAATAAACACACATCATTTACAACTATGGTCATACACTGCTTAACAATGGGGATGCATTATGATAAATGCAATTAGGCAACTTTACGTTGTGTGAATGTTGCGGAGTATACTTACACAAACTTAGATAGTATTGCCTACTACACACCTGGGCTATGTGGTATAATCTATTACTTCCAGGCTACAAACCTGTATAGCACTGTGCTGAATACTGTAGGCAGTTGTAACACAATGGTAAATACTGTGTATCCAAACATATCTAAATATTGAAAAGACATAGTAAAAATATGGTATTATAATCTTATGGGAAGAGTATCATATATGCAGTTTGTTGTTAACCAAAACATTGTTATGCAGTGCATGACTGTATTTGTTAAACATTAAAATTGTGAGAGTGTTTGTTTGACATTGAGAAGCCGTGAAAGGCAGGTAAACCCAGTGTAGTTTGTGGTTAAATGACCTTAGTGATTTATTCTCAAGTGGGAAGCACTTGGCATAAAAGGGGAATTTTGTATTTCCTCCTATTTATGCTTTCACCTCAGAAGATTTTTCATCTGTTTTTTTACATGCTGTTTCATTGTTCACTGTCTTTAGTCTCCAAGGAACAAGTGCATATTCTGCCAATAGATACGGGGTCATATTAGTCTTTAACATGCATAGGAATCACCTGGGAATCTGCTTAAACATGCAGAGTCTGATTCTGGCTCCAGGGTAGAGATCCAAGAATTTGAATTTTTAATAAGTTCCCAAGTGTTGCTGCTAGTGAATGGCAAAGATCTGGACACTAATAACCGAAAAAGAGTAGTTCAATTTTAAAAACCTAGAAGTGCTATGGCAGCTGAAGAGCAAGGAATTATTTTCATGTGTTAAGTTGCAAGACCTCTATATAAGTGCAGAAAATTCTCGACTCTTCTTTTAATATTGTTATGATTGTTTCCTTCTCTATGTTTTCTTTTTCTGTGTGTCAGTTTATTGATTGCCAGTCCCTGTACCCCATCTGTACTTCCTTTATTTATATATAGAAGAATGGTTCAATCACAATATTCAGGATTAGGAAATAGGGACAAGATTTTGATGACTTTTCCTCCCTGGGCTCTAAATATTTTGATTTTGTATCACCTTGTTGATGTTACTTTAGGCTGAAAAGAGATTGTGAAGTACAAGAAATCTGACTAATGATTAAGTGCAATGGATAAACAGTTTCAAAATTTGTACCCCATAATTCATAAGGGTGAAAATAAAATAAATTCCTGCTGGCAAAAAAAAAAATTTACAAAAAATCTAACAAGACCCCAAAGCAAAAAACAACTATGCATTTGAGTGTAAATTTATTTTTGCTCTGCTGTCAGCTTTTATAACCAAAGAATGTGCTGTATGTGAGATCTTGTGTTTTAAAAGATCTTGTGTTTTAAAATCAGTTATCACTGATTTTTATCAATGTACTTTTCGTATGAAAAACTGGTCTCTGTCTTTTAAACCTAGAATTAGAGAGTATATTTTCAATTTTCATGATAAACACTTATATCCATTCTTACTATTGCCATTACTTTCCATGCTTATTTTGTTACTTTTATCCCTCTGAAACTTCAAGTAAGTAGTAATTTTTTATCTAATTATATTATTTCTTAATATACCAGAAGCTTGTAAAGAGTAGTATATGCCGACAACTCTCTATTTAAACTACTATGATGCTTAGAGATGTAAGAAAATATATAAATCCTTTTCATGCCTAATTATTTTTCCATATTGTCCCCAAAATCTTTTTATTACATGGACCTTAGTGAATCTTTCAACTCATTTTTCTTAGTGCTTATTGGGTAAACATTAATTATTTATCTTGAATCCATAGATCACACCTACATGCTCTAAGCTTAGTCTATGAATCAGTTAAAACAAAAACATTTTAATGCCACTCGCAGGTGTGCTCTAATATTCTACTCATTACACAATCCAATTCCCACACCATAAAATTATTTTCAAGTCAGGCTCACCATACTAAGTTAAAACATACAGTTTTATGCAATAGCTACCTTTCACCAAACACAGCTTTTTTTCTAGCATGTATAGTGTATTCAGTTGAAGAGTTTACTTTCATTTAAACATTAGTTTCAGGAATTAAAATGTAAAGTGTGATTCTTATGCTAAATCATTCACTTAAAAGGCCTAACAAATGTTCCTCTTCTATTGTGTGGAAGCAGATATAGACAAACCTCAAACTTAATCAGCCATTTGGGCCAAAATGTCTAGATAAGGTAAAAATCTTTAGATCTTCTCTATGATAACATATGCCTTTCAAGGGGCAAGGAACAAGCATTACTGGTTTGTTTAAACATAAACACAGGCAGAATTAGTACAAACTTTCTGAAGTGCAAATGCTAATAAGTAGTTGTATAATGAGAGATCTTTGAGAATTACAATAACAGAAGAGGAGATCTACTTATGCCATACCAAAAATATTAATATAGAACGCCTCTCTCCTTGTGAGCATTCAGAAAGTGATCCCTCACCCAAATAGCTTTTGTTCATAGAAACAAAAGTCAGAAAATGTCCTTGGTTTCTCCTCTGTATTCACTGCTGGTAAAAAAAAACCAATTACTCTGGGGCCTGAAGAAAAGGGGAGGAATGGACCTCCAGTTTCTGTAAACAGCTCAACACTAACAAAATCTCAGATCTTGCTTCTCAATCAATACCAAGCTCAGTGGTTAAAAGAGCTGCATCAAACCTGTGTTTCGTCTGGTTAATGATATCAGTAAAGGTTGTCTCTACGAAGAATGAAAAGGCCACTAATCAAATTGCAGTGACTCCATCACATCATTATTGCTTAGGAATGCGTTTTATTGATTGTTTAAGTATTTCTGTGTAGAATCCCCTTCCTTTTAATGCATTGATGAGAGCAGCGAAGAACAACAGTAAAATGTTGCCACAGAAGCGCCCTCACACTACAGTAGATAGATAAGCAGATCCCTTCAACATCTCTCTTTATGATAATAAATTTGAAATTGAGTAGGAAGAGGTAAAAATTAAAGAAAAATTGGAGAAAAGAAAATTTGGCTTAGAGATTTTTTGGCGGTAAAAAGAAACCATCAATAAATTCTTCAAGAAACTCTCAGTGTTGTCAGTAAACTCCTGGGTATTCAGCATGACATGTGATGCTAAATTATATACATATACATACATATATATTTGAAAATCTACTTCCTTACAGATCTTACATTTTTGGGGAGAGATGGAAAATTAACATTAAAAATGAAGTGTGATATGTACACTGATATTAAAAATATAGGATGTTGACTTTTGGATTTTATGTACAATGTTAATGTAAATATCAATTCTGTTTATTGCTGCTTTTGCATTTTGTAAAAGCCTTTAGTGTGAAGGACTCTAGCTCTTGTATGCCTGGTAAGAAAGCATGCATTTGTGATTGCTTAGATGGTATTTATTAGTACATCATATACTTCTGAAAACTCAAGACTGTTACTCCATCATTATTATTTTGGTAAGGTATTTGAAACATGTTCACTCTTCAAAATAAAGAAATACATGAATTATTAGTAATACTTTGGGAGAAGTATTTGAAAGATTTTCACCTTTCAAAATAAAGAAATAAATGAATAAAGAAACAAACAAACCAAAAAATAAATGAATAAGTAATTCTGGACACCTCCCTTTGCCTCTGAAGGCTCTGGGCCCCTCTACTTTCTTACTGGCTGGTAGTTTCATTCTGAACTTCCAATCCAGGTCTCATTCTCAATCTACCCTATCCCTTGCCTCTTGTTGTTGGTAGGTGTTCTCTCCCTAGGGAACCTCAATTATTCCAGTGGCACCAGGGTGGATCTAATGGCTTCCCTGCAAGATGGAAGATGCCATTAGATGCTAAACTAAGAGGTTTTATTACTTGGAAAATATAAGAAACAGCTGTTCATGTAAGTGCCCCTGGCATCCTGGTTAATCATTCTTGCAAATAACATTAAATGGGATACAATTCTGGATTGCTGCATTTGGTTTTTTGCGTAATATAAGAAAATAATGGCCTAGTCACCTTAGCAGAAAGTCAGTGATTTATCACAAATGATTGCTATATTTCACGCTTTTTCAGAGTTAAGTAACAACACCAAATTACTCCACTTGGAATATTAGCTTCCTGCAACTATAAAATATAAGAATCTGGCAGTGGGTATATATCCAAAATACTAATATAATGTATGGGAGATGCAAAACATGGTAAAATGGTGCTTTTAGAAATGTTTTACGTTTTAAAAATGTAAGATCTGTAAGGAAGTAGATTTTCAAATATATATGTATGTATATATGTATAATTTAGCATCACATGTCACATTTCATAATAATAGGAAAATCAATAGTCCAAAAGAAGACTTAAGCTATTATGTCACGAAATTTAAAATGTGCATTTGAAAACAAAATCATAGATTCTTTGTTTTATATCCTGTCGTCTTGTTTTTCTTTTGTTAAAAGAAAGAAAAAAGCATTTCTAAGCTTGTTGATCTTCACAGTTATTCTAGTTAAACCAACTGTATAGAGTAAATCTCTTCCTTTTAGGCACATGAGAGAATTCTTTACATAAGTGTAATAGAAAATTATTTCCTGGTGGGTCAGCCGTTGGAGGAGCTTCTGGCCAGAATTTGGGGTTTGGAGTCAGACAGACCTGGAAGAATCCCGGCTCATTCACTCATGGCCTGTGTGACCTTGGGCAAAGTTTTTAAACACTGTTTCCCCTCAATTTCCTATTTTTTCAGATAGAGATCACTTTCTCACACATTTGTTTTAAAGAATGATTCAGCGAAAATACACAAATTGCTAAGCACAGTCACCTGTAAAACAACACAGTTTTGTTAATTATAATAATTGTTAGTTTATGTTAACTAGGTTTGGTACAGAGTAGGTGGAGCAAATGGGAAGGCTAGCAGCAGGGATGTGTTTTCCCTCGCCTGGATTCTCCTTCAATCGCTGTCCTTTCTTTCCTTCTCATTCTCAAAGAAAAAGTATCCTATGGTTTTCTGTACATGAGCCAAATGTTCAGAGAGTAAATGATGTATCATGTTACAGGTTTTTAAAAATAAAAGCGAATGAAATTTCTTAATGATACTGGTGGTTGCTCCGTAATGTAGGTTAGTATTTGGACACTATTTTGAACAAATCATTCTTTCTTAAATAATGTTCTCTATTCACCCATAACCACATGACACTTCAAATGGAAAACTGAGTTTAAGTAGAATACTGAAGATGTATCCTCTGTTGGGATGTATTTATACTTGCTGGTGGTGCAATTTTACCATGGCCACTGGCCAACTGGCTGAGTTCTTAAAAAGTCAATATAAAGGCTGTGAGACATAAACAGGAACTTTGGGGAAGAAACAAAATAGCACTGTTGATCATAATATAGCCGTTACTATGGACTCAGTCTTCCTTCTCTCTGCAAACACCTTAAAACCATTTGCTGGTTCACTGAAAGCTGTGCTTTTCTCAGGAAAAGAGCATCCAGCATCCAGAAGGTTAAAACCTTTGTAGTGCTGAGGTAAAAAGACATCACCTCAGCTGCCTGTACCTTGAGATATCCACTGCTTCTGAAATTCACCTTCATTACATCTCCCAGAGAACGTATAACATATATGTTAGGCATCTTTTTGATTAATCTGAGTCTCCAACCTGTTCTCATACTGCATTCATTCTTCATTCAACCCACACATCAGAATCACATTATTTTCTCTTAAAATAAAAAAGTCTTCACCAATCTAGTCAGATTTCCAAATGGATTTCTCATTGGTTTCCCTTTAACCACTTCCATTCAGTTTTATCTTTCCCCTTCTCTTGATCGCTCCTTCCAGCTTGGAGGAACCAACAGGAGAATTCACTCACATAAACCAAAGACCAGTAAAGATTCCTATGTACTCCAGTGGACTCTTTTAGGTGGATGCAAGTGAATGCTAAGAGATGAGACTGGGAGAGGAGAGCGTTCTTAGCCACTGAGTCCATAGTGAAACTAAAGAGAAGACATCACAAGGCCTGGAGAAATATCTCTAGAAATATCTTGGCTGCACTGATGAGATTTTGGGTGCATATTTCTTTAACTGTGATAAAACATGAAATAACAAGAGAGAATCGAATTAGGAAGAACTCCAGCTATCTCCAAGCTGTTTGTGATCTGAAGCACTACTGGGGAGGTAATTGTGGCTGATACACCACCACAAAAGATTGAGAACATCTCCCTCCTGTAATAATCAGACTAATGTTTTCCTCATTATCATGTCTTCATTTTTCCTGCCCGACAATACAATGACTGCAGAGGTCTCATTACTGTTTTCCATATTTTTGTTTTAAATTATTGATAAGCTCTAGTAGGGCTGACATGTGACTGAAAACCAGCCGTGGCAGGTAGTTAAGAAATAGTTTTCAGAGAACCATTGGAACATAACACATATGCATCTGTCAAGATTGGAAAGCAGAAAACATACATGAGACACAGTTGGGCTGTTCAATTTGTTAACTACGTGGGGCAAGTCAAATGTCTCCTGAATGCAATATGTTAGAACGGGGCTAAAGTGATAGGACTTGAACTCTTCCAAGCTCCGGGCCTTTTGGCTCCAGGTCTTCTGTTTTTTGGCTTCAGGCCGTCTGTTCTTCCTGCATCTCATTATGATAGCAATTATAGTCCAAACAACATCATATGGCAATGATTTAATTGGCTCAAGTCCTGCTCCAAAGGTAAGTGTCATAGACTTTTTGGTCCTATTCCCCACTTTTCCTGTTTGGAAGCAGATTACTCAAATAGCAGAAATAAAATGTCATTTCTGTTGCCATATGGGAAACTTAATGCTACAGTTCAAGAAAGACTCATGTAGAAAATTCTGTTTCTTAAATGTGGCATGTAAAATTCCATTGCAGTAAAAAAGGATGACATTTCATATGGTTGAAACATTTACAATTAAGGAGTATAAAGCCAAAAGTCATGACTTGGTCAGTCATAAAACTTTTTCAAAACCTTGATATGTAAATATTACTATAGATCTCAGGTTAATCAGCATAGAGTGAACACTAAATAGTATTTTAGCAGTATTATGGAATATTAAAATAATGTAATCCTGAACCAGTTAAACTAGAGTTCATTTCAGTTAGGCCAATGTTTAGGTTTTGTTTTTTACTATTTGGGATTAAAATCAGATGTCTCATTGAAATAACTTTGTGTTGTTTAAATTAAAGAATAAATGGAATTAAACATTTTAACATGTCATTTAGTAAAACTGATTTTTTTTTTTCAGAAGAAATAAGGAAGAAAGTTTGTTTGATTTTTACCAAATGAAACCAAAACCCCACAGCTATCTGTAACATTTTGGAACTGTGAGTTAATGAGACACGTTTTCCTCTCATCTTTAAGTCTTCTTGTCTCTATCTCTGAGTTGACTACTGAGTCTTGAAAATGGAGATGAATTGTCTTTGTTCACATCCTAAGTGGTTGCAACACACAAGGTTTTTTGAAGAGAGAACTTCTGTTTCATTCCAAGAATTGATAAAGCTTGTTGATAGTTTCAAGCTAACAATCAACTTGTTCCCCCTTTCGTGTCTGTTTCATGTATCACCCTTCTTTCCATTCCCACTGCCACTGTCCTTTTACATAGCCTAATTTCCCCAGACCTGGACAATTTCGCCTCCTTTCTAACATACCCTTGCCTCCAATCTCAGCCTCAGTCCTATAGACAGAGAAACTATCCTTAAGTGCAACTCTGATCATGCGACTTGGTGTGGATACCTACCAAAGTGATTGCTGAGTAAATTTCAACCCCCCTAACACTCTCCATAAAGCCTTTTATAATCTGCGTTCAATCTCCTTGCCAGTATTACAGCCATCAGTCCTCCTTCTCTAGTCAAGGTAGTATTGATTAATTATTCCATTCCTTTTTGCTAACATATTTTCACAACTTTGTTGGTAAAAGTCCTATCTATATTTTGAGGTCTGGTTCAGGTGCCATTTTCTCCATTAAGTCTTTTCTGCTTCTTCTGGCAAAAAGTAATTTCTCCCTTCTTTATGTTCTTCTAACATTTGGTTATATCTTTCTCCTATGGTCGTTATTAAATTATTTCTCCTAAAGTTATTATTGTATGATTTCACTGTTTGTGATTCGAATGCAAGGGTCCCCAGATGATACACAGGGAAAAACTAAAATTGAGATTAATATTTTTCCAGCAGTATTGGGAATAAAAGCAAGATTCTACAATGGTATTTTATATTTGTCCTTATTGAACATCTGATAGTCAAATTTGGGAATTAAAGTGCAATTTTTTTTCTGTAAATTGCAAGCTAAATTGTACAGTTCATGCTGTCCTGTGAGATACATTCAAAGAAGTAAGGTAACAATAAAAAGGATAAAAATATAGTTTTCCTATTCAAACCTCATCAGCAAAACTATATCAACTTCTGAACGCTAAGCCTCTCTTTTCTTTGGAATGGTCCTGGGGTGACTCACACATAATTTTCCTTAACAGTTCTTAATGTTCTCCTCTTCCAAAGACTTTGGTCTCTATGCCTTTGATGCTCACTGTGTGGCACATGAATATTTGAACCACTCTTCCCTTTTGTCTTCATCTTGTCCTTGCCACCTTCCACCAAGTCGTTCCTCCTTGTGATGTCTTACAAAGTCCTTCCTCTTGTCCATCTTCCCACTTTCCTTCCTCCAATGTGCCATGTGCAATGAGGTGCCAGGCTCATCTCTCATAGCATAAAACCGCAAAGCAACATGCTCACAACCCCTTGCCCAAATTTCCTTAGGAGACAATATCAGAGGGTAATGAGAGTGACAGTCTTCCCTGCAAACATGCAATCTATAAGGAGCTGGGGGACTTCAACTCCTCATGAGCTGGAGTTGAGCACCTCCTTACCTGCCATCTATTGTCTACAAGTCACCCCT
The DNA here is from genome assembly GCF_049350105.2 of Macaca mulatta. NCBI lineage: Eukaryota > Metazoa > Chordata > Mammalia > Primates > Cercopithecidae > Macaca > Macaca mulatta. The sequence goes on along the minus strand of NC_133410.1, from coordinate 95,073,755 downwards.
GCTTACTAGAGAGGTTGCATCACTATCCCTCATTTCTCACTGCTGGTCTTTAGGCCTTCTCTCTCAACATCCACTCACAGGTGGCTTGATTCCTCTCATGGGCACACACGATAGGCTCCCTTTGAGGACCCTTACACTTGTAGGTACATGGCTATCTCCAGGAAGATAACTGTTACATTCCTTAGCATTGACAGTCTCCTCTCATTGTACTAGTGAGGTTATATTTGTCTTTTATTCCAGTTTTGGTGAAACACACGTACTTACATGCATAGATCACTGATGCCATAGTATTTTTGACAGAAGTAGTAGGGAATACACTTTTAAAACCATTAGGCTTTTTTTTTTCCTTTATCTTTCAAAGCACATAATATAGCACAGAAATTTCCTAAAGAGTTGGTTGCATTAGCCAACAGACACATGAAAAAATGCTCATCATCACTGGCCATCAGAGACATGCAAATCAAAACCACAATGAGATACCATCTCATACCAGTTAGAATGGTGATCATTAAAAAGTTAGGAAACAACAGGTGCTGGAGAGGATGTGGAGAAATAGGAATACTTTTACACTGTTGGTGGGACTGTAAACTAGTTCAACCATTGTGGAAGACAGTGTGGCAATTCCTCAAGGATCTAGAACTAGAAATACCATTTGATCCAGCCATCCCATTACTGGATATATACCCAAAGGATTATAAATCACGCTGCTATAAAGACACATGCACACGTATGTTTATTGTGGCACTATTCACAATAGCAAAGACTTGGAACCAACCCAAATGTCCATCAATGATAGACTGGATTAAGAAAATGTGGCACATATACACCATGGAATACTATGCAGACATAAAAAAGGATGAGTTCATGTCCTTTGTAGGGACATGGATGAATCTGGAAACCATCATTCTGAGCAAACTATCGCAAGGAGAGAAAACCAAACACCGCATGTTCTCACTTATAGGTGGGAATTGAACAATGAGAACACTTGGACACAGGGCGGGAAACATCACACACTGGGGCTTGTCGTGGGGTGGGGGGAGGGGGAGGGGGGAGGGATAGCATTAGGAAAAATACCTATTGTAAATGACAAGTTAATGGGTGCAGCAAACCAACATGGCACACATATACACATGTAACAAACCTGCACGTTGTGCACATGCACCCTAGAACTTGAAGTATAATTAAAAAAAAAAAAAGAATTGGTTGCACTGACCCCTTGCTGCCCTCTAGTGAGTGTCTGGTATATCCCTCAGTGTTCCAATCAGGATGAAAGTAGACTTTGGTAAAGACAAAGACAGAGATGACCTGGCCCAAATGTGCTACAATTGACTTACTCCAGCCTCAGAAAGATTATCTGGCCTCTAGAGAAACACTGGGCTTCAGAAACCAGAAACTGTGCTACTCTAGTCAGAAAACAAAAATAAAGATGAAAAAACAGCTTTGAAACACAGTTAAGATTACTCGGGTCTCCAATAATACCCAGAGATAAATTTGTTCTTTGACTATTGCTGTAGGATTAGAGCCAGTCCAGCCAAGGGCTTCCACTATCCTAGTCTTAATTCAAATTCCCTTGGTCAACAGGGGGCTTTGGAGTTATACTGCACATCAATAAACCAGCTCCTGAGCCCCAGGGGTCAGCAAAACACACCAAACTCCAGGAGCCAAAACACCTTGCCAGAGAGGCAAACAACACACAAATGATGGCAAAGGTTTGACACTGTCTTAGGTGTGACTTACGAGAATTTTTCTCTGAACAGTATCAAGACTCAAAGGCATTGAAGTCACTGAAATGTTTCAAGTCATTGGAAGAAAAAAGATACAGAGATGAACTTGCTTAGCATCCAGACTTATATTTTTAAAGCTTCTCATTTTTTACTATGAAACTCTGATTATTATACCTTTTGGAAATGAAGAACTAGATTCTGAAAGTCCTTTTGTAATAAATAGAAGAGAGTACTAGTTACTAATGCCCTAAAAGTATATTATGATCAAAAGTTTTGAGATCAGGAATTTCAGCATTTTGAAGTCAGGTGTCAAATGTTGAAGCTCTGATTTTTATAAGATAAGTCAGGCATAGATCATAACGTCCAGTTCCTAAAAATGTATTTTTCTTGATTAAATATATAGAACAGCTTACTTACTTGCAATTATTTTGTATGTGTGTGAAACATTTAGTTTAATCAGCTCCTCTATTAACTATTAAGAAACAATCAAATGGGTATGAATGTATTGTATCATCTGTTGTAATCTATTGTAATATATGTATCCTCAATGTATTGATATATCAATACATACATCGATACATCATTAATGATACATATATTACAATACATTGATAATCAATATATTGTATCATCTATTGTAATCTTAAACATTATTGCATTTCTTAGAAGCTTATCTTTTGCTAAAGGGGGACGTGAACAATGCTCAGCCTGATGTTACCAATCACAATTGGTATAAAAGAAAAGAAACTTCCCAGACCGGGCACGGTGGCTCATGCCTGTAATCACAGCACTTTGAGAGGCCCAGGCAGGCTGATCACCTGAGGTCGGGAGTTCGAGACCAGCCTGACTAACATAGTGAAACCCCGTCTCTACTAAAAATACAAAAATTAGCCAGGCATAGTGGTGGACACCTGTAATCCCAGCTACTCGGGAGGCTCAGGCAGGAGAATCGCTTGAAGCTGGGAGGTAGAGGTTGCAGTGAGCCAAGATCGTGCCATTGCATTCCAGCACGGGCGACAGAGCAAGACTCTGTCTAAAAAAATCAATCAATAAAAAATAAAATAGAAGCTTCGCATATAATAAGATTCCCCCCATCCTTAGGTCAGTAGCTGAAGCAGTGGTAACAGCTGAGGAAATTTTTTCACTTTCCAATAAAATTAAGGAAGAAAACTTGCTCTTCAGTCATTGAAGAATTCGGGGTTGTGAAATCAGTGTGTGACTGTTATTTGATGTGTTGTGACACTCATGTGCTGGAGATGAGCACCTCCTTACCTGCCATCTATTTTCTACAAGTGTAGGGGTGTCTAAATTCTGGTGTCTAACCTCATGCACACTTAGAAATACATTTCACTGAGATAAGGAATGGACTTCTCCTCTACAATAGACCTTCACCTAGAGCATGTAGGCAAATTAGTTAGCATGAAGGGAGAATTGTCCCCATAAGTACACTGGGATGGTAAATAAGGAAAAAGAGTTACATTTTATGATTCAAGAAAAAATGTCAAGTAACCTCACAGAAAATTGAAACGGAAGAATCACTTCCCAGTATTTTTCTGTCCAAATTTATGCAACAGGTTCCTTCACTTATTTCTTTCAGGGCCTAATACAGGATTTGTGACACAGACACACTCTCTATCCTCAGAAAGCTTGCAGAACTTGTAGAGGCAATCCATACCGAGGCCTTGCATCTGAATAGCACTTTAGAGCTACAGAGATCTTTCACATGCTTCCCCTAATCTGATTTTGTAACAACCTGGGGAGGTAGACAGTAAATAAATAATCATCCCTATTTTATAAACTTGTAAACAGAGGAACCAAAAAATTAAGGGACTTGCTCAGTGTCGCATGATAATGACAGTTTCAGCCAGGACTAAATTCAGTTCTGCTGATCTAAGTTCATGCCCTTTCCAGTATTTCTGACTGCTTGTAGTATTGGGCAGACGTTCAAACCTTTTACCAATTGCTCTTCCTGGTCCTTATAAATTGTCAAGATTCAAACTTAGACATTCCTCACTCACTGGAATTCAAAATTCTGTGTCTACCCAAATAAGAAGTATTGAATTCTCCATGGATTCCCAGAATTGTAAGTAGGACCTTTAAAATTGTGTTGTCTGTCGTGTGTATCTTTATCTCTTCTCTGAGGACTGTTTCAATCTGTGCATTTCAAGGGAAGATTCTGAGAACTTAAACATCACTAAAGTTATTCTCGTAAGGACAACGCATGAGAAAAATCTGCTGTGTATTGTCAATGGGAGTTACTACTTGAAAGTTTGGTACTTTGAAAAAACATCTGCACTTCCATGTTTACTGCAGCACTATTCTCAATAGCCAAGATATGGAGTCACAGCAAATCAATGCATAAAGAAAATGTGATATCTGTACACAATGGAATATTATTCAGCCATAAAAAAGAATGAAATCCTGTCATTTACAGCAACATGGATGGAACTGGAGGTCATTATGTTAAGCCAAATGAGCCAGGCACAGAAAGACAAATATCACTTGTTTTCACTCATATGTGGAAGCCAAAGAAGTGGATCTCTACCAGGGATCAGGAGGTTCCCAGAGGCTGGGTGGTTACCAGAGGCCAGGAAGGAAAGTAGGGAGAGGCGGGTGAAGAGAAGTTGGTTAAGGGGTACAAAAACAGAGTTAGATAGAAAAAATAAGTTCTAGTATTCAATAGTGGGCAACAGAAAAATTATAGCTAACAACAATTTATTGTATATTACAAAATAGCCAGAACAGAATAATTGTAATGTTTCTAATACAAAGAAAAGATAAATGTTGGAAATGATGGTTCTCCTGATTTCCCTGATTTGATCATAACACATTATATATAGATATTGAAATATCCCATGTACCCCCAAAATATGCACAATTATGATATATCAATAAAAAATTCAATGAAAGCCATTGCTTAATAAGCACAGTTCTAGAAAAAAACTATTGCAAAACAGAAGAATGATTGCTGATCTGCAAAGAGGCCAGAAAAGGAAGCATTCCTCCTTTCAAAACCAATTTAACAGAAAAGGATTTGAGGAAGCCATTAGCCAGTGCAGAAAGACTCATGTGTGGGGCGCATAAATTGCTCTACTGAAATGTTGACTTCCAAATATTACTCTGTGAAACATGTGCTAGTTCAAAGGCTAGGATGATACCCTCACGTTAAGAGAGAGACTTTTTAGCAAACAACGTAAAGGCAGGTCTTATTATAGTTTGATGTGTACATGAGGCTTTGAAATGAAAGTCTTAAAGAAGGACTACCTAACTGTCTGAAAATTATAAATATATGTATTTGAGTTTCCTCCTCTGTATAGGCTTAATTCCTAAGAAAGGAGTGACATTTCTAATGGTACCAAGTCTACTATGCCCATAACCCAGAAAAAGAAGAAAAATAGAAGGAAGGAAAAAAATAAACTTACAAACTTCCTACCATTAGAACATCTCCATACAATTTAAATCTATAGTTTTCATTCTCAAATGGGCTTTCTAATCAGTATAACAATAGCTTCAAAAAGACACATTCTTTCTTTTCTTTTACACCAGTCACAAGAAGGTGTCAGAAGATACCTTATCTCTTCACTCTCACATCCTCTTATATCCATCGAAAAACTTCTCCCAAATTAAACATCAACCAGATAACTGAATAAAAGTTCAGTTCCTACTCCTGAAAATAATATTTTAATCAGTGCTGTGAAAAATATTCACTGCGTTATCCCTGGCAATACAAATCCTCTACAATAATGAAATTCTGGTAGTATTCAGAAGTAAGTATCTCTAGTGCCAGATCAATATAGAGAATCATAAATTAAAGTTAACGCTTATTTAGGACCTCCTTTGTGCCAAGCAAGGTGTTAGGCACATTACATCTATCTTCTCTTGTAACACACAAGAAATCCAACCCAGCATTTTTAATGAGTGTTATTAGCGCAATTTTACAGAGAGGAAATCTGATGGTCAGTGAAGTGAAGCAATTTGCTGACAGAAATGATGGTATTAAGTACCAATGTCAGGTTTTAAACTCAGGCCTGTCTCTTTCCAGCTCCTGTGGTGCTCCCTTCACTATTCCAAAACATGTAAGCACATTGTCGCTTTTCTCATGTGTAAAAAGAGTGCTGTGCCTTAATATTTAATACTGATTGATTAACATTTACTAAGACCCACATCAGAATATGGAACAGCATTTGAGATTTTGTTTTTGTTTTTGTTTTTGTTTTAATTTAATGAGAAAATAACCACAAAGGCATTCCGCAAAGATAACTAACATTGAGGCAAGAATGTGTGCTTCATGGAGCTGGGGGATTCTCTCTGGTGACATGTTCTGAGTGAAGAGTTTGAAAAAGGGAAGTGATGCTTCCTAGTGGGCACAGAATGTTTTGCAAGTGGCAGACGGTAATACTGACACAAGCTGTTCTTATCCACTGGGCTCCCCAGTAACTGCACACACCAAATGGGCCTGAATTATGGCTTATCCAGATGCCAGACTTTGAGGACATTCTCCATACACTCACCTGTAAGGCAGAGTGAGCACCTGTTGGATGACTGAAACGGCTCAATGCTTATATCTTCAGGGCAGAAATGGGTTCCAGATGCATGTTAATGCTTGTATGGCTACACAAGCATGTGGCCAGGAGTGGCACACTCTTTCTTGCCACATCCCCATAGTTTGAATATTCAGAGCACAGCAGCAAGGGAGGAAGGGAGAGGGAGGGAAGTTTGATTTATTCAAGCTAGAATTCAGTGCTTAATACTGTGCTAGGCAGTGCCATAGGCATTGTCTCGTGTATTTTTTAAGGTAGTATCTGTATTCATTATTTGAATCAAACTGGAGAGATTAAATGACTTACCTAATGTCATTCTAGAGCCCACTGGGAGTCCACGTCCATATTCTTCCTCTCCCCTATTCAACTACCTAATTCCTATAATGGTGCTTTCACCAAAACTTGAGGGATTGGGAAGGCAGTTTCCTGGGAATAATCCTGAAGGGAAATGTGGATTTAGTTAACAGGAAACTGTGCTTTTGTCGTGCTTACAATCCATACTGTTTTCTTATTTTATCCAGCAGAGCTTAGCATCCAAGATATTTACTTGTCTGTTTCAACAGCTGTTAGAAATTAAAAACAAACCAATAAACAAAATTGGGCTGAGAGCGTTGGAAAGGAATTTGGCAATGTATCTTAGGTTAAACCATATAACACTGCCAATTTTGACTGATTTTGGCCTATAAACCCCAGAATTTCTTATGGTCATCCTAATACATAAATTTAATATACACACTCATAATATTTGAGTCAGCTAGCATATCAACATACATTTATAAGATATTGCAGGGTTTTTTCTAATAACAAAGACTGCATAATGCCTAAATGCCTATTAAGAGCTGGATTAAAAAATCTAATTATTTTGCACCCATGAAATGGAATACTATGCAGCTATTAAAAAGAATAAGTAAATTATATTCGCCAACGTAAAAAGATATCTAAAATCAATTAAATGAAAAACAAGATGCATAACAAGAACAATATATTCTATAAATTGACAAGTGAATGCACATATATGAATCATATTGATTTATAAATAAGCAGATAAATAATTTGTACACACATATATGTCTATAAATCTGGGCAGAGAGATTGATTATTTGAAGGCAATAACTCAGGAAAAACTCATTTTTATGTGTATTCTTTTGTGGCATTTAATTTTTTTTTTTTTTACTCTTTGTATAGTATTTTAAAAATCATTATGATAGGCAAAGAAAACACTCTGATAGCCACAACAAAACTATGTAGAAGAGAAGAGAGATCTCTGAGACTTCTGCCCTACAGTGAAACAGAGAAGAGGAACATTTCTTAGTGGAAAAACAATGACTACAGATAGAAAGGAATGAAAGGGGCTGGGCCTAGTGGCTCACATCTGTAATCCCAGCCCTTTGGGAGGCTGAGGTGGGTGGATCACCTGAGGTCAGGAGTTCAAGACCAGTCTGGGCAACATGGTGAAACCCTGTCTCTACTAAAAATACAAACATTAGCTGGGTGAGGTGGTGCGTGTCTGTAATCCCAGCTACTCGGGAGACTGAGGCAAGAGAATTGCTTGAGTATGGGAGGCGGAGGCTGCAGTGAGCCGAGATTGTGCCATTGCACTCCAGCCTGGGTCACAGAGAGAGACTCTGTCTCAAAAAAAAAAAAAAAAAAAAAAAAGAAATGAAAAGACCCATGTTAATCCCCTTGGCTCTAGAAAAAGGGTGAGATAAAGCCATTCTGGGATTAAGAAGTATCTGTCATGGGGCAAGATAATAAGTCATCTTGACCCTCCCAATCTCCCAGGTTCCTAATGCTCCCTGCTGGAGTCCCTTGTCCTGGCTATAGAACCATAGCTGCTGAACAGGCGTTTAGAAATCTCTGATCTCACTATCTAAATAGACTCCCAAATCACTCCGTATCACAATCCCCTGGTTTATTTTACTCAAAGAAAAACATAGCACTTATCACTAACTGACACTTACACATTAACTGACAGTTATTTATGTATTTGCTTATTTTAAAATTTTCTCCTACCAAAAAATAAATTCTAGAAGAGTTGACATTTCATCATGTCTAATAGTACTTCCCTAGAGTCTAGAACAGTGCCAGGTACAGTATGTGAGGGGCAGGTGGGTGGATGTCTGTTTGCATGCAGTCATGGATGGATGCATGACTAAGAGAGAGGGTTGCTGCTGCTGCTGAGACCACAGAGAGGAAGTTCTGAACTCACTATTCTTTAAAACTAACACTACAACCTATGGTTAAAACTGTATTTGTGGAGGCCGGGCATGGTGGCTCACACCTGTAATCCCAGCACTTTGGGAGGCCGAGGTGGGTGAATCACCTGAGGTCAGGAGTTCAAGACCAGCCTGACCAACATGGGGAAACCCTGTCCCTACTAAAAATACAAAAAGCTAGCCAGGCAAAGTGGCAGATAACTGTAATCCCAGCTACTTGGGGGGCTGAGGGAGGAGAATCGCTTGAATCTGGGTGGTTGCAGTGAGCCAAGATTGCACCATTGCATTGCAGCCTGGGCAACAAAAGTGAAACTCCATCTCAAAAAACAAAACAAACAACAACAACAACAACAAAAACGGTATTTATGGGGGTTATAGTTTTCAAACAATAAAGAGGAATGCCTAGTTTCACAATCTGACAAGATCGAGAATAGAGCAGTCTTGAAAAATCTTTGGTGGGTGGTTTACATGACTTCTATATCAACTGGTAATAATTTTTCAGACACATAGTAGTCTAGCTTTTTAATTGTTTTTTTTTTGTTCGCAATGGAGTGAGACTCTCCTAAGGACATAACAATATGGAATAACATAGTTGGCACAGGAAATGTTTTCTGAATTCCAATCAACAACTAAGAAGCAACTATTTGAATGTAAAGCTTAGTAAACTGGGGACTGCTTGTAGAGCAGGAGTTGAAGGAACTCCTAGAATCTATCTTCAGCAAAGACAAAAAGACGACATATTAGATCTATGTGTCTTCTGCAAGTCCCTATCCTGATACCATAGCTGATTAGTCACAATAGAGCACTTCATGCTCAATTTCATGTTGGGCTGGATTCCTGTTCCCAGAAATTTGGCATAAGAGCTAAGAAGAAGCCATCCAGTATGTCTGTGTGACTAGAGGTATAACATCTTTAGAGCTGTTGGTGACCGTATTCTGCCACGTTGAAGGAGAGACAGGTGTGCCAGGAGAGACAATGATGCACATGTGCCAGGATACATGAGGACAAGAGCTGGAGGGAAACACTGTGTCACAGACTGTCAAGTAAAGTGTTCAGGCTGATCCTGAGGCTTTGTGGCAAGTTTTATTTGAGTACCTGCCACAGTTCCACAGTATGAAACAACAATGAGGCTTGAACCCATTCTGATTTTGCTCTTATGCACAGGAAATACTGTCTTTCTGAATCATACGTGGGAGAGAAAACATATTTTTTTTTTATCTTGGCGTTTTTATTTTTATGTAAATCTTTTTTCAAAGCTTGCATATATTACAGCATATATCAGGTTCTTACTGTCTCTCTCATACATCTACAATTCAAAAATATTCCCCTTTTATTTAAACATCCAAATACTTGGCCATTAATTTTGTCTGGATCATATATTGTTTCTAAGTTTAAGTTTTTGTTAGCAGGAACAACTGAGTTTAATCTACAATTACTTTCTGTACTATAAATAAAAGATGTGACTATTAAGCAGTGTCGCTGCTTTCAATCTTGAACAAATTCACCAGATTTTGTCTATTTAACTATCTTTCTGGCCTATCAGAATATTTTCTTAACCCCAGCATGGCATATGTATGAGAAAGGGAGTTATGGATTTCTACTGGACCGCAGAGTAAAAATCTTTTAAGAGCCGTTAATACCATATGCTCGGAGAAACAAGGACGATTGTGTAATTTGTTTGGAGTAGGTGGTCAACATGCATAGAGGTAGGGGATGGCCCAGGTTGCTCACTGGTGTTAAAGACATCAAAGCCAAAAGCACTTGAAGTCTTTCCTCTTCTAGATTAGGGTTCATTTAAAACTAGCCATTTGCAAACTTGAAGACAAGTGCCTGTCTTACAGGGAACCTGTAGAGGGCAGTATTGCAGTGTATTTTGTATCTGTAGACTAAGAAACTATGTCCACACACCAAACAACCTAGGCATGAACAGATAGATAAAAGCTGCTAGATTAAAAGTCTAATTGGTTTTAAAGGATACCTGGTTTATCGCTCTTATTTTTAAAGTCACTCACAAAATTTTAAAACGTTGTCTCCTCCAAATCTTCTTTACTTATTCACAGCACCATTTTTATAGAACGTTCTGTCCTAATGATTTAGGTTCTGTCCTTAATGACTTTAAAATATACTTTAAAAATTACAAATTATTCTATTTCAGAATCTAAAGGTAAATAACAGATATTCAATTTTCAGCTATTTTAATGCCATATTGTAGGTGGTTCTATTTTGTTTTTATTTGTGTTTGGTGCTTTTTTTTGCTAAAGAAAATACAAAAGATATCTAACAAAATTACCTCTCTAAAACGGATTTTTTTTCAAAAGCTATACAAGATACTTTCTACTCTAAAGATATTTTAATATGATCACATTTTAAAACATAAGCGAAACATAAACTGATAATAGGAGATTTAAAAAGCAAAAAATGAAAGAGCTTATTTTAAAAGTGAGCTTTGCTCATGTTGCTCCAGGCATTTCCTTAAAAGTAGAAAAAAAATGTTTCTAGCGTTGTTTATAATGGTTTTAAAAGAAGGAAAGAAGCAGCTACTCTCATAAGCATTTGTACTAACTGGCAATGATGTCCCAGTCATGGTTTAGTTATATACAAATAAGGTCCCTGAAGTCCTATATAAAAGGTTTCCCATTAAAACAGGCCAATCAGGCTGGGTGTGGTGGCTCACTCCTGTAATCCCAGCGCTTTGGGAGGCCGAGACGGGCAGATCACGAGGTCAGGAGTACTAGCCCAGCCTAGTCAACATAGTGAAACCTCGTCTCTACTAAAAATAGAAAAATAATTAGCCAGGCATGGTGGCAGTCACCTGTAATCCCAGCTACTTGGGAGGCTGAGGCAAGGAGAATCACTTGAACCTGGGAGGTGAAGGTTGCAGTGAGCCGAGATTGCACCGCTGCACTACAGCCTGGGTGATAGTGCAAGATTCCATCTAAACAAAACAAAACAAAACAAAACAAAAAAAACAAGCCAATCAAACAACCTGAGTGCCTCTCCTGTTCAGGCATGTGGTTAAAAGACACATGGAGGCACAAAATACAGCCCCTGCCTTCAAGGAAATCACAATAGAGGTTAGGGTATGATATGAATGTAAACAAACAAACAAACAAAAAAATTGAAATTATACAAAGGAAATATAACAAATACAAGAACTAGTATAAGAAAAATGCTTCTCTTGAAATTAAGTATTTTTGGCATTGGTTATTTTAAGGTTTGCTGGTAGAGGAGCTGGGCTTACAGGATGGATAAGTTTGTAGAAAAATAGAAAATGAGGAGCATGAGAACTCATGAAAAATCAGTCAGATACTCAGAAGAAAAAGGGCTGCATAGCACAGTTTTAATATTTGCAACACTAAATGATTCTTAACAAGGAGGCAGATTCCCAATCCTGCCTATCCATTCCTGGAAACTGGGTATCATGTCGCTGAGGAGGAATTTAGCCCTGATTCCCTAGCTTGCCCTTTCTTTCCCACTTGGGAAAAGTACACAGTGAAAAAAGCAGGTATCTCTATTACTGTGTTCACTACCTCCTCCTTCACCACTCCTAGGAAATCTACAGAATTATATGAGAACAAAACAAAACAAATAAAAACCTACCCCTGACTTGACTTTAATTTACATCAAATTGCCTTTAACAGTAAATGTGTTCAATTGCTGACATGCCTATTTTCTTAGCCAACTGGACTGTCAGGCTACAGGGGAAGGGACTGGGTTTTGGAATCATAGTACCTAGCCTCATACTGCAGAGCCAGGCTAGGCATTAGAATAAACTGCAGAACTTGGAAACATATAGATTCTTGCCACCTGATAGAAATTTTCCCTCCAACAAACTTCTCCAGGACTTTGTTTAGCATGAAGAACATTCTTCTATGTATTACACTTAGTTTGGTACTCTGTATTCAATTAGATTATTATGAGATTATTCACAAGTCCAAGGGCTATGTTTTATTCACTTTTTATGTCTTTCATACTGTGTAATAAGAAAGCAGGTACACGGGATGTACTTTTTTAGGTTTTTTTTTTTTAGAGATAAGGTCTCACTCTGTCACCCAGGGTGGAGTACAGTTGTGTGAGCACAGCTCATTGCAGCCTTGAACTCCTGGACTGAAGGGATTCTCTTGCCTCAGCCTCCTGAGTAACTGGGAACCACAGGCACACGGCACCATGCCCAGCTTTTATATATATATAAAATATGTATATATAGTAATATATATTATGTATCCACATATATGTATATATGTATATATAATACATATACTACTATATAATACATATACATATGTATATATACATATATGACTTTATATTATATATGTATATATACTACTATGTATTATATACACATAAATGTATATATACCACTATATATTATATATACATATATACATATTATATATGTGTATATATAAAACTAGTGTGTGTGTGTGTGTGTGTGTGTGTGTGTATAGTAGTTACTGGGGTCTCTCGTCATCTTGCCCAGGCTGGTCTCAAATTCCTGGTCTTAAGTGATTCTTCTGCCTCGGTCTCTTGAAGTACTGGGATTATAGGCATGAGTCATCATGCCCAGCCACTGGTTAAATTTACAAGCTTCTCTCCTTTTCACGTTTTCCTGGGCACAAATTTACTGATATCTGACAATGACAACCACTTTAAGGATGAAAGCACCTTTCTCTAACCTCACACTCGTATTTAAAAATTGTTTGGAATTAATAGTGGAGAGCATTGGGACTGGATTAAAGAAGGCTTCTGAAAATGGAGGGCACATTTAGACTTGTCTAGCTGTGTAATGGAGGCTGGCATATGATATTCTGTACCACCTGGCTAATTCCCTCTAATGACTGGAAAACCTATTAAGAATTCTCTGAAATAAGGACTTAACAAACAAATGGCATGCATGAGGAAAGATGTATTTTTAAAAGACTAAAGAACCATTTGAAAAAGCAGCAATACATAATGAAAAATATCCCAAACCAATATGAAAGATGATTCAAGGCTCTTTTGTTACAAGTTGTTCTGGAGTCCTGTCAGTCAGGATTGTCATAGCTACAAGTAACTTGTTGGTTTGCCTCTAACATGTGGAGGGTGAAGGATAGAGGGGTTAGGGGTGGAGGATGGAGGGTTTAGGAGAGAGTTCAGTCATCTGCTTCCTAGCTCAACCTCTCTCTCTCTCTGTGTGTGTGTGTGTGTGTATGTGTGTGCGCGCGCGCGTGTCTTTCCTCTCTCCTTAAATACTGGGGTAGCATTTAACAACCAATATCAATATGCTAAAGACCCATTCTCCTTGAATTTCTGCTCCAAGAGTACTAATTTTTTGCTCTCATTTAGGAAATTCTATTCACTTATTTTGTGACTTGGGTCTTATACCTTTCTCACACATGTAGAGTGAGTATGTGACTGAGATTAAAAACAGAATCCTAAAAATTCATAGATTCTGGGACTAGGGGATTCAAAATCAAGCAAATAACCATTCCAAGGAACATAAGCCAGACTCTTTGCCTCTCCAGGACTGAAGCTTAATGCCAAATATGTTTGAATTGTGGTATTACAAGTAAAGTACTCTGGGGTCTTACAAAATGAAAAGCACTTTTCAAGTAGAAAATGGCTTCCATGTTTTTCTACAAATATTTGGACAAAGCTGAATTCATATGTGATAATCAAAACAAACACACTGGAAACAGATGCATCTACAAATGGATGAATTCCTTAAAAAGAATGTGTGTGTGTGTGTTTTTAATATGGAGGATGAAAATCACCTACCAAACAACAATTCCGTAGCTCTTAGTAGCAACCATAGGCAAATCTTGGGATTTGAGAACTTGAAAAGATGCTAGGAATTAAATAATCTGTTAGTTATCAGTCTTGATACCATACTGCTGTGTTATATGCTACAACTTAATAGTTGCTAATTAATGATAAAGTAGTGTCATTTGTAAGAGATTTGCTTATTTATAATTAAAGTTGATTTAAGTTTATTTTTACTTAAGTTTTGGCATGTTTCCTTGAATGAGGGAGCCAGGATGACATTAGAGTCATTGCACTCTTGTGCTAACTTGCAGTCAGTCTTATTTGGTCTGTGTGTCTTATCGCAAAAGAAAAAAAAAAAAAGATTTCAGAACTGTTCCTCCGGTACAACAGTTCTGCTTCTCTTCTCTGTGGGTTTTGTTTCATCGACTCTTTCTTTTCTGTTTGTTTTCTTTTGTTTTGTTTTTGAGACAGGATCTCACTCTGTCACCTAGGCTAGAGTACAGTGGTACAATCATGGCTCACTGCTGGTTCAGCCTTCTGGGTTCAAGTGATCCTCCTCCCTTGTCCTCCCAAGCATCTGGGACTAACATGCTCAGCCATTTTTTTTTTTTCTTTTTTTTGAGATGGGATCTCGCCTTGGCTCCCCAAAGTGCTGGGATTACAGGAGTGAGTCACCACATCTGGTCCCCTCACTGGTTCTTTCAAATGCTTGATCTGAAGTCCCTTTGTCTTTCTCTCAGTTTCACCTCCAAGGTCCCAGACCTCTTTTATTCCCCTAAATATCTTCTTAAAGGCAGTGCATGATGGTTTTTTTTTAGCTGAATTATATGATAATTTGACAACACTGTCTTCCCTTTGCTTTCAATTTCTTTCTGGTGAATCTGAATTTCAAAAACATTTATCATTGCCTAGAGATTCAGATTCTCTAATTTTAACTGAGATCTGGAATCCCTGATAATGCACTAATTCTGTATAAAGGCAACAATGTTTCAGAACTTCCATCTCCAGGCCCCCTATAAACCATGAGGTTTATACAATTTTACATAATTTAGGTGTCCTGTGTGAAATTTCAAAATATCTAAATTTTAACAAGTTAAATCGATATGCTAAAGATTACAGAAATTATCTGTTGCTTATAACCTATGTGCAAAATGGCACTAAAATATAACAATTTAAGACAATTGTTTTCGCCTCCTAAGAAATGTACAGGCTAGCTAGTGATATTTAAAAAACTTGAAAATAATTCATAATAGAGAACACATAAACATTAAATAACAGCACATACTTTGGAGTCACAAAAATCAGGGATTGAAACATGTCACAAACCTCAGTTTCCACATCTGTTAATTTGATTTAATCAAATAACCTATTTTCATGGTATTATTATGAAAATTGACCTAACACCTTCTTATCTGATGCAGACATTCGATTAACCAATTCAATATATATCTATATCAGTCTATACATCTATACATATAGTGCACACACTTTTCACTTTTTTTTCTCAAACACTTAAACAGTAATTTGCTAATTTTGTTATTCAGAAATTCAGGTTGCATGTTCCATTCAAGTAGTGAGCAAAATCAAGCTCAAGCTTAGCTGGATAGACAGGCTGAATAAATTAGTATTCCTTTGCTCATTTTCCTCCTCCTTCTCCTCTCTTCTGTGCTCCCTCATTTTCTCCCGCTCTCCAGGTTGCATGATAAGAGCGAGACATCATCAATATCTCAGCCCAGTGACTGCCTATCTCTTCTGGGAGAAAGCAGACTTTTGGCCAGCTGCCAGCTTCTGCCTCCGAGGTTGAGGACAATTGCTCACTCTGTGCCCCGGTGGCCAAATCCTGCCAAACAGCAGCAGATGGTGTCTTCCCCACAGACCTTCTACAAGTCACATGGCAATTGGCCTGGGTGAATGTTCCAGCTCCTTTGTGGCTGGTCTATCCCAGTCTGCCCGCCTTTCCACTCCCTCCCTGACTCTGGCAAATAGAACATAGACTTTTAATCACTGTCACTTTTTCCATAAAATCCTCACTGGAAAAGAGAGTTTTTAAAGAGTAGATCTTTTTATTTGGTTTTGGTCTTTGAACTACATAATCATACCACATAGAATAGTGTCAGATGCTCTAGTAACATGCAACTACAACATGAAACATGAAAAAAAATTACCAGGGTCTGTAAAACAAATATTTGCCTAATAATCTTTTTCTCTCCTATATTCATGGAATGGAGCTGTGATTTTATAAAATTATGCACTAAAATTTCACTAGGCCCTGAAACAAATTCAGTTTCTCTCTCACCTTTCAGCCAGTTTCAACATGGTTGCCCTCCCTCCAACTCCAGGGAAAGAAAATGGCCCACATTCAGGTAACTGAGGCAGTGAGTTCTGCTCATCACAGTTGCCATCATCTACCAGCTTTTTGGCATTCCTGCCTGTCCCCAAGCCATACACATGCCCAAGTGAACAAAACTGAATCTAAAAATAAAAATAAAAATGCAGAAGTCATACTCAGAGCTGGAAGTTTAACACATATAATGATATTGCTGTAAAATGATTTGTATTCAGAGATATTTCTGAAAATGAAAACAAAAACCCTGTTTATTTATTTTTTTAAAAACCCTCCCTTTTCTTTACTTCTGGGTAATTTAATAAGATAGCACCATCTATAGGATGTTCCCATCCTTTTCCTAACAGCAAAAGCCATTCTAGCCCCATCTCTAGGATGATCTTAATATTGTTTTCTGTTATCTTTTTCTTCTCTCTTGTGCCTAATGGGAAACAACCACCTCTCTGGTGCTGAAGGGAGGAAAATCTCCTCTAAGTGTCGAGCTTTTTTAGATTTTTCTGAAAGAACAGCTAAATGGTTATGTGAAAGGGACCCTGTGTTTGCTATTTCACTGGCCGGTGACCTAGGGCAAGTTACTTTAACTTGAAGCTTCAATTTCTTTGTAAAATGAAGAGAATAATGTCCTTAACTCATAGCATTGTTAAATCAAATTAAATAATACGAGCACTGTTAAATTAAAGAATATAATAATGAACAGAATGAATACTCAAAAAAGTTAGCTTTCATTACTACTCTTTTAAGCACAGAGAATCTGTGTTTCTGGGATAGTGTAGGACTATTGAGATGCATCTATAAGACAACAATATATTGTTAAATATTCTCTGAAGTGAGGATGATGGCAAGGAGGAGCTTCTAGGAGCTTGTTTCATGGTAAAATAAGCCATGTGTTACAAAAATATGCAAAGAAGGACATCATCTTCCTCTCACATGAAGGGAAGAAGGACAAGAAGAGAAATGATGATAAGAAATATAATAGTCCTCATATTTTATTCATTTTTATTGAGTGCCAACCACAAGCAAGCACACAGTAAATAAATGGTAAATAAAACAGGTAAAAGGCAGCTAAACAAACTATTAAATTCAGAATAGAAAGCTCTGTAATAGATATGAAAAAGATGACTAATAAAGAACATCGGCTGGGTGAGGTGACTCACCCCCTATAATCCCAGCACTTTGGGAGGTGGAAGCAGGCAGATCACTTGAGGTCAGGAGTTCGAGAGCAGCCTGGCCAACATGGTGAAACCCCATCTCTACCAAAAATACAAAAATTAGCAAAGCATGGTGGTGGGCACCTATAATCCAGGCTACTCAGGAGGCTAAGGCAGGAGAATTGCCTGAACCCAGGATGGGGAGGTTGCAATGAGCCGAGATCACTGGACTCCAGCACTCCAGTCTGGGTGACAGAGGAAGACTCTGTCTCAAAAATAAACAAACAGACAAACAACCCCCACTCCCCAAAAAAGAAAAAAACACAACAACAACAACAAAAAGAATATCCCAGATCGGGGGGAGGTACTTTCAATAGAAGTTCGCCTCTGCGAAGAAAGCATTTAAATAGAGGTTTGAATGATAATAGCCAAACAAACGAACAAAACAAAACCCAAAGGCATGTAGTCTATAAGGAGGGGGTCCAGCATGCATGAAAGGCCTTCGATCTGAAAAATCTTCAGACATTCGTGAACTGTGTGGCAAGTCTGTGTGGCTGGAGCATGGGAGCAAAGGGCGATGGGGGATGGGATCCTGTAGGCTATAAGACTGAACTTGGAGTTTTCACTATATGGAGAGTGTGATGGGAAGCTTTTGAAGGCTTTACACAACCAGTTAGCATATTTTAAAATGATCTTTCTGGAATTTGGAAGAAAATGGGCTCTAGAAGGATTAAGTGCAGAAATCTGACGGAAAGATGATTTGGTATACATGAGAATGAAGAAACAGGAGATAGAAGAAAACTGAGCAGAGATATATTTTGGAAGCAGAATCAGCACAACTGGTTGATGACTGGATGTCAAGTGTGAGAAACAGAGAGGATGCAAGGATAATGCCCTGACTTATGGCAAGTCCGAAGCTTTTCGGTCAGTTAAATGCATATTGACAACCTGAAGATGGAAATGCATAGAAGAGTTCTGACTAGACTCAAATTACAAAGCCTACTGCACCAGGGAGGCAGGGGAGAGGGAGGCAAGCAAGCAAGAAGAGAGCTGGGTGGGGGAGCCCAAGCAGTCCTGGCCTGAAGCTAGGAAAGGGGCAAGGCCATGGCAAGAAAATCAGTCAACAGAGGAGTCAGGTGTGGCATGGTCTCTAAATGCTTCTTTTATTTTCAAGGTTTTAATAACATCAAAAGGCAATCCATGATGTTCTCAGGCTAGAACTTGGGGATCCTCCCTCCGGCTAAAATAGACAGCAGGCGGCAGACAAGAGAATTATTGAAAATTAAAGAATGAGACTTTTTAAGAAACATGTCTGGTCTTATGCCATCTGCAGCTGACTCAACCAGAGAGAGAAAAACTCATAATTTTAAAAATGAAAATGATACGAAGACAATCCAATGGGGAAAAAAAAATACTGTGTTCAACACATGGTGCTGGAAAAACTAGACAATCTACATGCAAAAAATGAAGTTAGATTCCTTTCTTATACCATACACAAAAAATTAATTCAAAGTGAATAATAGACATAAGTGTAAGAGCTAAATTATAAAACTCTTAAAAGAAAACATGGAGATAACCCTTCAGGACCTTGATGTAGGCAAAGCCTGCTTAGACATGACAGAAGGTGATCAAAGACAAAAGAGATACATTGGATTTTATCAAAATTAAAAAATTCCGTGGTTCAAGGACACCATCAGTAAAGTAAAAGAACAACTCATGGGATAGGAGAAAATATTCATAGGTCTTATATCCGACAAGAGGTTTGTACCCAGAATATATAAAGAACTCTTACAACCTAACAATAATAATAATAGAAAAAAAAAAACCCAAATGAAAACTAGGTTTTGAAAAGACATTTCTCCAAAGCAGATATATGCAAATGGTCAAAGGCACACGAAAAGATAGTCAATATTAATTAGTATTAAGGAAATGCAAATAAACCACAATGAGATACCACTTCCTATCCACTAGGGTGGCCATAATAAAAAAGATAGATGCACTCTGGGAGGCCAAGGTGGGTGGATCACCTGAGGTCAGGAGTTCGAGACCAGCCTGGCCAACATGGTGAAACTCTGTCTCTACTAGAAATACAAAAATTAGCCAGGCATGGTGGCAGGCACCTTTAATCTCAGCTACTCGGGAGGCTGAGGCATGAGAATCGCTTGAACCTGGGAGGTGGAGGTTGCAGTGAGCCGAGATCATACCACTGTACTCCAGCCTACATAAACCAAGCACACTAGAAATGACAGTGGTATTCCTACTTATACTGACAAAATCAAGAAAATTTAATACTAATATAATCAAAGAGAATATGGAAGAGTGGAAAGACAGCTAAGTAGAATGTTGCTAAGTATGAGCCAGCTTCCTTCCTTTCACTATAATCCCTTTACATTGACCCTTTCAATACAATTTATTTACATTATGGGTTGGTGTTAGGATTCTATCCTTTTCGTATTTTCCAATAAGTGACCTGAAAGAAAGAGCAAATTTGCAAATGCCATGAAAGTGAGTACATGTAACAGCTCCAGTGTTCAAATAGTTGAAAAAGTGCAATATTATCATCTCCTTGTTGCTCCCAATTATTTTGAGCAGCAAGAACATGACAATATTGCACTTTGCATGGAGATGATATTTTCAGCCACAATTAACATACTGAGCCATTGTGCTTGGCTCCTTCTGTGTAATTAAGTCAGTGACCATTAGACTGAGCCCACAACCAGTTTGCTGCCTAGAGTTCCCCATGCACAATTAGTTCCATTAAGAGTCATCACATCAGTAGCATAGTAATGGCTTTGAGGCTTTGTGTTTCAGGCTGCTAATGAAATGGCACTGCTGGCTTCAAGGAAGTACAGGAGATATTCATGTCAAAGGAAGCAGAAATGAAATCCACTAGAGTCTACAGGTTAGCAAAGGGCTGAACAGAATAAGTGAATTTTTCATTTGGGCACCAGTTCATATGCACTGGGGAAAGGGGTCACTTATGACTCAGGTCTGGACTTCCAGCATTTAAAGAAGGAAGGTTATACCATCATGCAAAAAACAAACAAACAAACAAACAAACAAAACCATATTTTTGCACCAGCACACAGATCATCTCATTCTTTTTCCATTGAGTACCTTCACATCAATTGAATTTCACACATCAAGTAGGGGAAAGATGACAGAGAAGATGTTACTAAACATATCATTGAATTTGAACACTTTAGAAATAATGAGGTTTCATTAAAGAAAGGTGAGTTTAGGACAAGTTAGACACATATGATGGTAGACTAGTGGGATAGTTTATACTAATTTACACAGATCACCATCCTCATTTGGGTGACACTAGTTTACAGACATTCACATACATTGTCCCATCTGTTAGTTCCACAGTGTAACATTCACTTAACTGTTGAGGAAGTGGATGCCACAAGAATTAGAGAATTGCCCAAGAGATACAGCAGAAACAAAAATCTCTTCTCCTCTACCTACTTACTAGTTTTGTAAGTGCTCGATTGCTTCTAAAATGGACTTGATCAGCGTTTCCTAGAGTGTTCAATGGAATTCCACCTCTACGGGATGTTTATTGGAATGATAAACAATAGTTTCTTGATGATGAAAATTTGGCACATAGTATCTTGCTCATTGCTGATTCTTACTAAATGTTTGATTAACTTAACCAAACTTTGAGTCCGAATTGAATCACAGAATCAGTGTAGCACTCAAGGATTTCCGATTAGTAACCCCAGAAGCTACCCATTTCTACATTACACTAACTTCCTGTGTCTGCCTTCCTTCCTTCCTTCCTTCCTTCCTTCCTTCCTTCCTTCCTTCCTTCCTTCCTTCCTTCCTTCCTTCTTTTGTTCAACAAATATTTATAAATGGTTATGACATGTCAGGCAATTTGCTGTACACTAGACATAAGATGATGAGCAAAACAAAGTTCTAGCTCTCATGGAACTTACCTTCTTGAGTGAGAGACAGACATTATTTATATAAGAAAAATGGCAAGAAGTACAGATCATGGGCCTTCAAAGTGGGTTAAGACATCCTTTGAATATAAGGGAGGATCAAGTTTCTTTTCTAAAGAAGCAGCAATTGACGTACCATTTGAGAGATGAGTAGTAGTTATCTTATGAATCTTGGAATGATGAGGCGGAGCCATTCTAAAAACAGGGAACAGCATATATAAAGGTTCTGTGGCTAGTGTGATGCACTGCACATTTGAGAAACTCAAAGAAAGTCAACATGGTAGAGTTCAGAGAGCAAGAGAGAAAAATAAAATACATCAGGGGTAGTTACAGGATATAGCCCTGTAGACTGTGATAGATTTTTTTTTTTTTAAATAGGAGGTGACTTGATCAGACTTGAATATTAAAAAACATCACTGTATATGGGAGCTCTATGTACTTTTAAATGTAATGCTTTATAAACCTAAAACTTCTCTAAAAATTAAGTCTATTAAAAATATCACTCTGGCTACAGTGAATGGGAGAGAATAGAGTGGGGGAAGACTAGAGTCTGAAGACAAGCTAATAGAATATGGCAATGCTCCAGGACAAAGAGGACCAAGACTGAGTCCAAGGGCCCTCTGCCATGATGAGGTAAGGGAGAAGAAGAGAAACAAGTAATGGTGACTAAGACACAGGGATAATAGAGTAGGATGGAAAGTAGGAAAGTTAGTGTCCTAAAAGCCAAATGAAGAATGTGTACCCAGAAAAAAGGAGTAATCAACTGGGTCAAATGATTCTGATTGGGCAATTATTATGAGGATTAAAATGAAATCAATGGATAAAGAAAAATCAGCTGTCATCAATATCATTAGTAAGAAAAAATCTGGTGGAATGAGGGGACAAAAGTTGATTTGAACAAAGATAGAAATTGGAATGAGTGTGGTATAGTTTTGTTGCAAAAAGAAGCAAAACACATGAGGTGCTGGGTGATGGGAGAAGTGTGGTTAAGAGATTATTATTATTTTTTTAATGCAGAGAACTAATAGCATGATTGTATGTTCATATTTTTAAAACTTTAGTATGCATGAGACTAATTTGCTTTTTAAATAAAAATATCAATGTACTCACATCTGTAATCCTATGAGAATACACTATAGGAGCCAAAGTTATATAACAAGATAAAAAACAGTACAATCAATAGATTATGGTTCCTGAAAAGGTGGGAGTGGAAGGAATTCAAAGACAGATGAAAAACTGGATTTAGGAAGGAAAGGGGGCAGTTACTCTGTAGTAATTTTGTATACTTGGTATTAGGAAATTAGGGGAATATCCATTAAATTAAGTTGGCGGTAAGGAAGGCTATATGTGGGAGACAGGATGATCAAAAATAAAATGCAAAACAAACCAACTACTTAAATAATAACTGATTTGCATCAATTATATCTGAAGTGGAATGAGTTACTTGTCTTTCAATCAAAGAACCCATTATGACAAATCACAGCCCAGAGATTAGAGCCAAATAGCCCCTAAGCACAGTTCTGTCATTATCTCCACTGTGATTCCGGTAAGCAAGTGACACATCAGAAATAATGAGTCATGAGAAGGACAATGTGATTGTTGAAAAAAAAAAATCCCTGAATTATGTCATGCCCCTGCACTAATCGTTTTCCAGAAGCCTTAATTGCCTGTCTTGACACCCCTTGCTCCTGTGTGTCCTAAATGACAAGTTGGTAATTCACTACAGAAAGCTTGGACAACTGGGTAAGATGTATCAAGTGCTGCCTTTGGCTTTCTGCCTCTGTCTAGACGCATGACAGTAGTATTTAAAGCATTAGTGTACCACTTTTAGAGAGAAGTTTGTCCTCAAATAAAATTAGCCTTCACTTAAAAAAAATAGACAAATAAAGACAATAACAACAGCACTAAGGCTAGATGTCTAATCTATATCCTTTGGGCAAAGTGATAAAAGCAAAACAACAAAACGCTAAGAGTAAAATTAAGGAGAGTTTTAAATCCAAGGTCAATTTTCAGGAAAATAGCTAGATATACAATATTTGTTCTTTCCCTGGACAGCCTTCATTTTTATTTCCTGTGTTTTTAGTTAATGCTTTGGTTGCTAAATCACTCAGCTTTTTAAATATTTGTGGAAGGAATAAGTAGAGTTCTGGATTATAGTGTGGTGAACATATAGCAAGGTCTGGATTTCTGCTTCTTTGAGGAGTAGGGTGGAGCTCCACCAGTCAGTCAGAAACATGAGGGCAAGTTTGTCCCCTAAAATAGAGAAGCCTTTAGAAGAACAGTAAAGTCTCGTTTCCTTTTTTATTCTGATATGGGCTTACTTGTGTTTCCTCAAAATACAGACAAGGAGCTCTGAACCCCCAATACCTCAGAATGTGACCCCATTTGGAGACAGGGTCTTTAAAGAGGTAATTACTTTAAAATGAGCTGATGAGGGTGGCCCTAATCCTATATAACTGATGTCCTTACAAGAAGAAGAAATTAGGACACAGAAGGGCACTGAGGGAAGACCGTGTGAAGACACAGGGAGAAAGAGATGATCCAAGGAGAGAGGCCTCAGAAGAAACCAACCCAGCTGACACCTTGAGCTTGAACTTCTAGCCTCTAGAATTCTGAGAAAATACATTGCTGTTGCTCATGTCACCCAGCTGTAGTACTTGTTGTGGAAACCCTAGACAGCCAATAAACACACTAAAGATTCTTTCTACTCACTCCCCTTTCTTGTGAAAGGCACAGAAAATTTTATTTTAAAAACAGTGCTGATGAAGCAGAAGTTCATAGAGAAACTTTCCATATGGGACTAGAGAGTCCTTAAACCATTGCCCCTTCATATTAACAGTGTAGGGACTGTCCTACAAAGTTGGTGAGGCTTAGGCTGGGCACGGTGGCTCACGCCTGTAATCACAGCACTTTGGGAGGCTGAGGCGGGTGGATCATGAGGCGGGCGGATCACAAGGTCAGGAGATCGAGACCACCCTGGCTAACATGGTGAGACCCTGTGTCTGCTAAGAACATAAAAAATTAGCCGGGTGTCGTGGCGGGCGCCTGTAGTCCCAGCTACTTGGGAGGCTGAGGCAGGAGAATGGCATGAACCCGGGAGACGGAGCTTAAAGTGAGCAGTGATCGTGCCACTGCACTCCAGCCTGGGCGACAGAGCGAGACTCTGTCTCAGAAAACCAACCAAACAAACAAAAAAAAACAAACAAAAAAAGTTGGTGAGGCCTATAAGATCATAGCTGGTTGATGCAATTTGAATGTAATATAGAAGTTTGAGGTTAGGCACGGTGGCTCATGCCTGTAATTCCAGCACTTTGGGCAGCCAAGGCGGGTGCATCATCTGAGGTTGGGAGTTCGAGACCAGCCTGACCAACATGGAGAAAAATAAATACTCTACTAAAAAAGAAAAAATACAAAATTAGCCAGGCATGGTGGCACATGCCTGTAATCCCAGCTACTCGGGAGGTTGAGGTAGGAGAATCACTTGAACCCGGGAGGCAGAGGTTGTGGTGAGCCAAGATCACGCCATTGCACTCCAGTCTGGGCAACAAGAGTGAAACTCCGTCTCAAAAAAAAAAAAAGTTTGAATTTTTGCTTATTAATCCTATGTTTGAAATATAAGTATTTGATTAGCATGGCCTAAATGAACCCACAAATGAATAGGCAAATAAAGATAAGGTCCATTTTAAAGCCAGGAAGCCTGACAGTCTCAGGGATGCATTATTGGCCTGCAGATGGTCCTTGAGGTTTTATCTTTTGAAACATTCAGGACCACTTCATCTCAGTTTTCTATTAAAAAAGAAAAGAAAAAACCTTCCTTGGTTCCCTGAGAGTTGGCACAGGTCTCAGTGATATGCCATTGCTCTGCTGGCTACAAGCTTATCTCTCACTCTTAATTATCAGCAGCTGTTCTGCTGCACACTCATTTTCCTCTTCCTCATCTATTTCTTTTCCTATGAAGTATGATTCCCCTTTCTCATTCTGACATCATTCCTAACCTATTGGTTGTTCTCTCCAGTGGCCATCGAGTCACCCAAACACACTCGTTCTGTGGCTCAAAGAAGTCCTACCACAGACCTGCCTGGACAAACTCTTTGTAATAACAGCAGCCAACATTTGTTTAGTACTTTGCTATTTTCATAGCATGATCAGATTGCAAAGCCCTTTTCAATTATTGGATAAAAGAAGCAGGTGAACACAAATGGCCTGAGAATGCATAATTAAAGCCATGTCACAAAGAACAATGGGAAAGATCACATTTATTTCAGCAACAACTTCTTTATAAATGTTTCTGTTTTCAGAGTAATGAAAGACACTATTGGTGTATTAATGAAGGACTCAAGGATGAGGAGAGTACTACTCTCTTTTATTTAAAAAATTGACACATAATAATTGTACATATTTATGGGGTAGTTACTGATGTTGTAAAATATATATAATGTATAGCGGTTAATCAGGATAATTTGCATATCCACCATCTCAAATATTTATCATTACTTTGTGTTTGGAACATCCAATATCCTCCATCTGGCTATTTGACACTATAATACATTATTGCAAACTATGGTCACCCTACAGTAGTACAGAACACTAGAATTTTTTCCTACTATCTAGCTATAATGTTGTCTACTTTTAAAATAGTGTAGAATCTGAGAAGTTAATGAACTTCTCTAAGATCTAGTCTCAGGAGGCACTGGGTAAAAGGTCAATAATCAAGTTAAATAACTCAGACCTAGACAACTCTAATTTTGACTAATCCAATGTGATCAATCCATAGATGATAAAACTGCAGTCTCATTTATTCATTAATTCAACAAACATGCATTAAGCATATACTACATGACAGCACTCTGCTAGGCAGTAGGGATAGATGGTGTCTCTTCTCAAGAGCTTCCAATCTAATAGGGAAGGAAGAGAACACAGACGATGCAAGGACTGTGAGTATGGAGGAGAGAGGAATGAAGTGCCGAGTATACTGACTCTTAAACCCATAACCCCATTTCTTCTTGTCATCCTTATTTCTCTTAATTCTTAGATATTTGGCATCAGTGTGGGGTAGATAATAAACCTATCCATATTCTTATTGGTATAAGAAAGTTGTAACATGTGGTGGTTTTGTGGGCTCAGATGGGTGTGAAGCCTGGCTTTAGCACTTGTCAAAAATGTGAATTTGTACGACTGTTTTACATTTATATATATATATATATTTTTTCTCATAATCCCATTTGTGGTAGGTATATCTTTACCTATATATACCTATATATATTCACATTCATATATATATTCACATTCATATATATATATATATGCCCAGCCCCTCTCTCTGTGTGTGTGTGTGTGTGTGTGTGTGCAGTTATATTACATGAGTTATTGTATATAATGCCTGACATATATCAGTACAGGGCCTGACACATATTTCAGTAAACATTAAATATGAGTATTATGGGAGCATTTCTTATACTGATGGTAAAAGAAAACCGGTGAGTTTGGGGCCGGGAGATGTTAATAAATGGGTGGTAAGGAAATAAACTACCCCTCTAAGAAGATAAGCTTAAGTTTGTTTTACTCACAAATAATGTATTGTTATTTTCTGTGAGATACTTAGAGGGTTAAGATACTAATGCAAGCTGGGTGGGGTGGCTCATGCCTATAATCCCAGCACTTTGGGAGGCTGAGGCAGGAGGACTGCTTGTACTCAGGAGTTTGAGACCAGCCTGGGCAACATAGTAAGACCTCATCTCTACAAAAACAAAAAAATTAGCCGAGCATGGTGATGTGAACTTGTGGTCCCAGCTACTACTCGGGAGGCTGAGGCAGGTGGATCACTTGAGCCCAGGAGAGGTTGAGGCTGCAGTGAGCCGTGATTGCACCACTGCACTCCAGCCTGGGTGACAGAGTAAGACCCTGTCTCAAAAAACAAAACAAAACAAAACAAAACAGCTAATGTACATCAATATAAAGGAAAACTTAGAAGACACTTCAAGCTTTTTTGATCTTGCCAGAATTGCTTCCATCTCAGAATATTTGTAAATAGTTCCCTGAATTTGTGTGGACTGAACAAAATACGGGAAATGTTTTTCATGCTAGGCAAATCCCATCTTCTATTAATGGTATTTGTAAAGTCACATAAGAGATTTCAGTTCTGGTCAGAATCTAGAATCCCAAATGAACTGAGACAGTGTTTAAAAGAGAATATTTCAGTTTGGTCACTAACACTTTTAAAGTTCAACGTGATTTAAAGAATAGATATTATTCAGAGATGGAACTTCGACATAAAAATATTGGCAAATAGTTCCTGAATCATGATTTTGAGGCAATGGGTAATGCCATGGCCTGGGGAGACAGGCTGTCTCAGAGTTCTAATTCTGGCTCTGGTGGCACCAGTGGGGATTAGTGATTTATATCAGTATTTCAGCTTCCTTTTCATAGGTTTGCTTTTTTTATCTAGTCCAGAGGTCAGCAAACTATGCCCACGGGCCAAATCTGGTTCACTGTTTATTTTTAACATTTTTAAGTGGTTGGG
Organism: Macaca mulatta; assembly: GCF_049350105.2. NCBI lineage: Eukaryota > Metazoa > Chordata > Mammalia > Primates > Cercopithecidae > Macaca > Macaca mulatta. Next base: position 95,045,564 of record NC_133410.1, on the reverse strand, counting down.
AAAAAAAAGAATAATATTTCTGATATTTGTGAAGTATATACAATTCACATTTCAGTGTCCATAAATAACCTTTATTGACATACAGCCACATCCATCTGGTCATGTTACCATGGCAGAGTTGAACAATTGTAGTGGAAACCTTATGGTCACAAAAGCCTAAAATATTTACTCTCTGGATCTTTCCAGAAAAGGCTTGCTGGCCCCTGGTCTAGCAAATAGTGATGGTGACTGGATCAACACATCTAACAACACTGTGAGAGAACACTCCTCATAGGGACACTTCACAGGAGAGGATCATATGATCACGCTGTCCATCAGTTCCTAAATGCCCCAAATGTCTGTTGGTCGAAATGACATTCGCCAGAATTTCAAAGGATTAAAAACATTTAAATCATTTTTTAACATGGTTCTTTGTACCATGTTAATAGTTTCTTTCAAGTGTATATTGTAATGTATTTTAAGTAGGAAGGGAATTTTGAAACAAAAATCTCAAAAACTTTTTTTTAAGTAAAAGAACACATAGTAGTTAGTTAATACATGCTGTTTTCACCAATGCCTTTATTTAGTTCATGTAGAGTTACTTGTGTATATAGAATTATGTTTTCATACCATCAGCAACTCCTACTCACATTCTCTAAATGATTTGCACATATTAAAACTAAGCCAAAAAAATATATACAAGCTTCAGGGCTGCCTACAGACTTAGGCAGACAAAAAAAGAGATTGTCACAACTGCTTTAGGGTAACAAATGTAATTGCATGGATTTTAACTTACAGAACACAAAAAGGAAAAAAAGTTAAGATAAGCGAGTGTTGTAACATTAAATGCCTAAGCAGCATATTTAACTGGTGAACAAGAAAATGACTAAACTTTATGCTACAACACAATTAAAATATTCCTACATTTTCATATAAAGTATATGTCAAATATTGGCTTACATTTTCAAATGACAGCAACTTAATGTAGCCAATGACATTATTTATTCAACCCAGAAGGAGTCACAAATGCAGACATGTATGGTAAACTTTTATTGCTGTTGTTACATTATTATCCCAAAAACTCAAAAATTGGCCAAACTTTTTCTTTCAAAGAGACATCCATGAATCTATCTCATAACTATTTATTTCTCAGCTGGCCTATTATGTAACACAGCTGCAGTAACCATCTAAGTAGGTTGAAGTTTTACTAAATTAAAAATTTTACAGCCTCCAGACCTATGAAATGTTCCATCCAGGAAAAGTTATTTTGCAAATGTGCAAAATAGGTCTGTGGAGTTACACAATCATAGAAACAGGAGAAAGAACAACTGAATCAGAGAGGTAAAAGTCTAAAACTGATTGGTATACCAGATAATTATAAATAATGGTTTATGCATACATATACATAGATAAATGCATAGGAACATAGACACATTAGTTAAAATAGAGATAGATAAAGAGTGAGAGAGATAGAGATAATAAAGTATTTGGTCCCCAGTATAAACGATTATTCTTAACCTACAGTCAATGATTGCATTTTAGGGAATCTCTGAAGCCCTCAAAAGTGTGTGCAGTTTTGGTAGGTATGTGCCTTTTTTTTTTTTTTTTTTTTTTTGCAAAAGGATCAATGCATTTATTAGATTCTTTAGGCACCCATGTCCTCTAACTTTTCACCTATCTCCTAAGAAATCCTTCTGGAAAAATAATTAGAATGGAAAGTTTTTAAAAATTGAAATGTACAAAAGTAACATGTAATTGTCTGAGGGTATTGGAAATAATTAGTACAGTTGTGGCTACTTTTGTGTTCACCTCTTCTTTTCTTTACCTGGAGGAAGGCAGAGGAAAGTATACCTCCTAGTTTTAGTTATTATTGATTTTAGGCTCTGGGTCAGATGGGCCTTTTAGGGTCTGGAATATTGACAATTGCCCTTGAAAGACATGATGAATCTTTGCTTGGTCGGTGGACTGAGTCCCAGCATATGATTAATATCAGGTGTCTTGGTTGGTTGTTAGACAGTGAGTGATAACTTGGCCAGTATATGAGGGGAGTTTTTGCAGAAGCTGAACAATTTCAGCAATGTGTGCTCGGTAATGAAAGAATTGGATCCTAGAGCGTAACAGTTGTCTATAAGAGAGCACTCCATCCGTAGAATCCACCTTTGTTACCTTTATTCATAATAAGGAAGATCACTGCAGGAAAATGTCTGTTTCTCCCCACTTTTTCATGGTGGGATTGTTGTGGCCTTAGAACATGCTTTCAAAAGAACTGTAAGTGGGCATCTCTGTCTAGTGCCTATTTGTATTATATATTGTATTATAAATAGCTGCTAAAAAACCAAAATGCCTACCTTATCAAGTGCCAAAATTCTCATTCTTAATGAATGAGTCTAGAAAGATACCAGTGTATCCATTCCAGTTCAAAAAATAACTTCACATGCTCATATTTTAGAAAATAGACTCCAGACCTTTTTTATTTTATTTTATTTATTGAGATGGAGTCTTACTCTGTCACCCAGGGTGGAGTGCAATGGCAAGATCTCTGCTCACAACAACCTCCGCCTGCCAGGTTCAAGCGATTCTCCTGCCTCAGCCTCCTGAGTAGCTGGGATTACAGGCACACACCACCACGCCCGGCTAATTTTGTATTTTTAGTAGAGACGGGGTTTCTCCATGTTGGTCAGGCTGGTGTCCAAGTCTCGAGCTCAGGTGATCCACCCGCCTCAACCTCCCAAAATTCTGGGATTATAGACATGAGCCACCGCACCCAGCCTAGTGTTAGCTTTCTAACCTGGATCAAATTACTTCTCTGTGCCTCACATCTGTCATTTGTAGAATAAAGATAATGATATTACCTGCCTTATTGAGTTGTAGTAAGGATTAAATAAAGCGATATATGCGAACAGCCTGGAACATTCCCTGGAATTCAGACGTCTAGATACTGACAAGGCTACAGACATTATAATGGATACTGTAGTATTCTGTCTAGATCCCAAAGACTGGTATGTTGGTTGCTGAAGGCACAAAGAGATTCTCATGGGAATTGTTCTACAATGGAGCAGGGAACAGCTTCACCCAAGTTTATCTGTCTCCCTGCTCCCAATCAATGACTAGCTGGCACCAGGAAACAAAGCCCCAGCCCCTCAGTTTGAAGAAATCTTGAGAGGGATCACAGTCTCAGGGGACCCCACTGGATCAGCTAAGACCTCAGTTGCTATGGCATTGCAGGGCAGGTGCTCCTGTCACTTCCTGCTTTCCTCACTTCCTCGCAGAAAAAGTATCTTCACAGAACCTTTCCCATGACAATCTAATGTCATTCTCCATCAGCGTGTGTTTCCTGGAATCCAATCTAAGATTATAGATAGATGTAAATAAAACATTTTATCCCCATTATCCTGGAATTGCAGCTAAGTCCCACCCCCTGCTCCCCAAAAGAGGCTAAAACCCCACATTCTAAGTTGAAAAGACCAATGGAAATTGCGCCTAGCCACTTCTCTGCCAGGTTTACTGAGAGAAAGCATTGCATTTCTGAGAACCCAAATGGCCCTGACTGCTTTGAAGGAGAAACTAGAAATGAGGAAGTGCTACTTGGAGAAAGCAGTTTTCAAAATCAACACTGTTTTTTGAGGGGGAGGACTAGGAATTCTCCCAACTATCGGAACAAGAGTATTGCTGGTAAATTTTGATGTGTGTTAGAACAGTGACCCACTCCTTCTCTAAGTCAAGGACTCATGATGGCCTCTGGAGCTTGGCAAGTCACTGACCTTGCTGGGCACTGAAGCTGATAACCCGTGGAGAAAATGACAAGACAAAGGAGGCAGCAACAGTGGAACAGCCTGCATTTCCCTTACATTGCAGGCCAGGGTACATGAGTTTCCTAGTTGCTGAATAAACACAAAGCAAGCAGCTGGCCTTTGAGCCCTTTTGCTGTATCCCATCCAACAGGACAATCCCAATGCCGGGAGAATACTAGCATGTGAAGTGGATTTCTAATTCCAGAGACCCTGAAAAATCCACACATGCACCTGTGAAAGATTCAGCCTTTAGAGAGGAATGTCTGTAATGATCAGTCAATGATCAGTCAGCAATATCAACTGTGTAGGAAGATCTCTACCTTCTTCCATCCATCTCTAGGTCTCATCATCAGAAAGGAAGGCAGAAAAGTAGGAAAGGAAGTATGTAAGGAGTTTCTCTCCACTTTAGCCACTAGAGTGACAAAGAGGTCTTTGCTGCAACAGGGGAGAAAAGGTCTTATGCAACAGGAAATAGTTCAGCATAGCAGAGTGGGGGCAGTTTCATATGATTGAGATTTCTCCATAAGCCTGGTAAATATATGCACTTCAATAAATATTTGTTTAGCACCATGTGTTATATTATGCTATTCCCAGGTGTTCGGTATACAGTAATAAGCAAGAAAGATGTGGTTTCTAAATATATGAAGGTACATATAGTCCTCCTTTGTCTTATTTTGCCAATTTCTTGTCTGTTTCTTTGTCATTTTATTTTTTTCTCTGAGAAACTTCTCTCCTAAGAAAGCTATTACATCATTATTCCAATAATTACTCTTTATTTTTTAAAACATTTCAAGGAAAACTCAACTAGAACACATTTAGAGAAGCAGAAACCAACTGCAAGTTCTTTCTTCAAGAACCGTTTGTTAAAGATTTGCCAATCTTTCCTTCTCAACCACATTTCCCAAAAGTTTGGACTTTGGCCATAGAAGTTCACTTCAGTCTAAAATTTGGCATGTCTGACAGAGAAGACTTCAAATTTGCCAATTTGGCTGATATCCCTTTGAATAACAAGTAGAGAAATAGGACAAATTTGGAGCGAAAAATCTGTAACTCATGGCATTATTCAGAGAGATAATTCATTTCATAGGATAATGAATCTATAGGAAATCAACCCTAAAACACAGTGGATTTATTTTCAGATAGGGTTTTACAAAAGCCTAAAATATGCATACAAATATAGTTTGTAAGCAAATATAAGTAAGTAATACACAAAGACCTGAGACACTCAATTTTATTGAAAATTCTTGTGTTTTATTATTTTTATATGATTTTGCTTGGTTTCATAGGATATTTCAGTATAAAGCAAAAGCAAAAATAAAACAAAACAAAAATTTCTACATATATATAGATACATATGGAAAAATTATCAAGACATACAGCGCACATATGGATAAACTATATTCGTAACGCACACACAAATGTGTATGTATGCATGTAGTGCTAGAATAATGGCAAAGATCTTGCTAGAGACTTTTGTGAGTTCTGTTGGAAATCATTACGGGCAGATGAGATTAAAATATGTTAAAACATGTAATCTCCTCCTACTCACTGATAAACTCAGAATAGTTAGACTTGAGTTAGCTATCCATAAAGACAGACACTTGTTGGGTTTGTAAGCATCATCTTTATAACAGATTTTCAGAAGTGGCAATTGAAATAATTTTATAGAGAAAGCCAATCTAGAATAAATATGCTTTATGAGGATCTTCTGCCAGGTAGGCCCACAGCCTGCCGAGGGTTCTATACACGTTACCAACCACATTTCTGCAATCCTTGCTGCCTCCTATGCATTCCGACAAATAAAAACACTCTGTTGTAACATCCCAAATTCTCATGTTAAACAATTACACAACTGAAAAACTGAAAAATATTATCTTCTCATTCCCACTTGCAAAGATAAATTAATTGTTATGCTATCCCTGAATAACCCCAATAATGCAAATATTGATGAAAGTAATCTGATACAGATCCCATGTTATCACAGAAGTACAGAAGCGTTTGCCTGGAAACGCCATCCTGATGTCAAAGGCACACCAATAAAGCCCCGGTGACCAGGATGAATGGCACAGACACTGGATTCTCAATGTAGTGCTTTGTGTTTCCAGCTCTGTCTTCAAAGACACATTTGGAACACTTCTCTTCACACTCCATAAGATGATTTAGAATTATAAAACCTAATTTAGCAGCTATTACATACTGTATTAATAATTCAGGAAGCATCTTTTCAAATGATCTAGTTGCATACTATATTTATCTCCATAATTACAGAAGCAAGCTTGAATTTCCTATAATTTTTTTGAAAGGACAACCTTCAGATTCCATATTACACAGTCTTAAACTTCTTTGGCTTTGTTCTTCAAAAGCCATTATGTCATACGCACTGCATGTGAAACGGATGATTTAGAATAGCAATGTTGGAGAAGAGGTTTTATCCACTACTTCCTGGTCTTGAAGACATGGCTCTCTCTAAAACAGTATTGAAAATATCCATCTATATTACTTGAGAAGTTCTTCACCAAAAGATGAAACCTCCTTGCAGCTAGCAGACTGAATGGAAAAGTAGACCTCTAGCATTACTGGAGATAAAGAGTCAACCATCAGTTCAATACCATGCTGATTTAAAAGCCAACATGAGCTATTGTCTGAGAATAAATCGGAAAAGAAATTTCCTCTACTGATACTTCAAAGACTTTGTAACATCTGGAATCTGGTTCTATACAGGGTATTCCACTAAGAAGTAAGAATAAAAGGATTTTAATAAGGCAAATAAGATTCAGGTTTCTTACAATATGTTCTCCCTGGAGGGAAACAAATAACACATTGCATCTGACTAACCTTTCTGCACTTCAGCGGCATTAATTAACATTTAGTCATGGATTCCATCATGAGCCAGATGAACTTAGTGCTACAGCTGTTTTCATCGAGGGGAAAATACGCCTTTCCATTTTAGATTCCCAGCATTTATAAATATGGGAAAAAGACATTTTATTGACTGCTTTGTGGTAGCATTATTGATAAGAACTCCATATTACTTACCCAAATAAATTCACACCAACCCTAGACCGTGATCAAATCAATATCAATATTACATAAACTGGGTCAGCTGGAGCCAATACTATAAAAACCAGATTCCTACCTCCCTTTTTCTTACATTGAGGGACAAGGAAAGGTTGAAGAACTGATCAAAAAGGTAGGTATCACGGCCTTGGAGGAATTGCTGCTGGGTGAGTCAAAGATTTTAGTGAAGATCAGATACACTAAGAGAAATGAATACAGATGACTAGGAAAAACGAACGGATGTTTCAAAAGTTTAACTGCAGGATTTGATGTCTTGGCAGAGCTGTCTTCAGCTTTACCAGCGAAACACGTGGAAGTGGCTGGTTGGGAGCAAAGCTGAGGTACAGAACTGTAATACTTGGTCAGTATTACAAGTATTAAGGAGTAAGAGTTTTTGTTTTGTTTTATTTTGCTTTGCTTTTAGCAAAATCTCCTTTAAGATGCAATTTTGTGAGGAAATATGTCAGTGACTCTGCTGGGCAAAGCATTCAACCTCTAACACCTTGTCAAAATTCATATCACAAGAGCACTATAAAATCAAATTCACTTCAAGAGTCCTGAACAAATACTGTGTCATGACTTGTGGTCAACTATGGAGTCTCATGGACAAAGGAAAATCCAGTAGTTACATGGTCAGAGTATGTGTGTGTGAGTGCATTCATTTGTACTAGTATATAAACCTGCAGTTATTATCTGTGTCAACACTAACCAAACCTCAAATTAAGGTTCTCAGTCATGATTCAAAAAAGAAAGAAACCTGTCTGACCTATCTTCACCTTTACCAACACAGGATGACAATAATTTAATCAGACTAGGAAAATATCTTACCTGGAACTACTTCAAAAAGGAACTTCCCTGGGTTCTCTTCATTGCAGGGATGCTCAAAAACTTTATTTCCAGACAGAAAAATAGCACCCTGTGAACACAAATACTCAACACATCAACATCATCGGATAGCAAACATTATATATCATCATTATAATCAGTGAATATCCAAGGTGTATCCATAACCCAGTAATACAGTAAGATGCATCAGACTCTTATATTTCAAATGATCAAAAATTATGTGCCAGAATAATATTCACTCCAGATTTAACGAACACTTGTTGAGCATCTAATATGTATAAGACTAATATATCTGTTAGCTGCTAGATTCATCTTAAGTACCAATTTATTAAACACATTCTGTGTGCCAGAAATTTTGCCAAGCATTCTACCCACACCATATTATTTAATTGTTAGTATAATCTTACGATGTAGTTATTCTTTTCCCCATTTTATAGCTGTGAAAACAAGGGAGACTTAGACAAAGTTGTGATAAGCCTTCTCTTATCTCTTCACTCTTCTCTTTTCTCTCTCTCTCTCTCTCTTTTTTTTTTTTTTTGTTTGTTTTTTGAAATGGAGTTTTGCTCTTGTCACCCAGGTGGGAGTGTAATGGCGCAATCTCAGCTCACTGCAACCTCCGCCCCCTGGGTTCAAGCAATTCCACTGCCTCAGCCTCCTAAGTAGCTGGGATTACAGGCACCCACCACCACACCCAGCTAAATTTTGTATTTTTAGTAGAGACGGGGTTTCAACATGTTGGCCAGGCTAGTCTTGAACTCCTGACCTCAGGTGATCCACCCGCCTTGGCTTCCCAAAGTGCTGAGATTACAGGCATGAGCCACCACGCCCAGCTATCCTTTCTCTATCTTTACATTTCTCTCTTTAGTGGATCATTTCATTCAGTGCTGAGATATATTTAAAATTCCGTGCCATTTAAAAAAATTGCTTTTGACTTCCTGCTATCATTCTATTTCTTTTTCTTTGCCTATTGTCTATACTGAATCTATTTCCTCACTGTATCCACTGCAGCCTGGTTGATGCACCCAGCATTCCACTTACATGACTCTCACAACCTACATGTTTGATAATGTTCACTTTTCAGTGACTTGACTTTCCGGTAGTGTTCATCACTATTGACCACTTTTTCCCTGAAGCACCTTCTTTCCTCGTTTCTTGGTTTTCTCTAGGTTTTTCCCTAATTTCTCTGTTGTCTGAATCTCTTTTGCTGACTCTAATTGACCTTTAAATATTAGAGTTTTTAAAAAGATTTATCCAATAATTTCTTCTCTTCTGACTCTAGTACTCTCTTTCTCCAGGCTATCTCATCCATGCCTATGACTTCAATAACCAACTGTAAGCCAATGAATATCAGAGTAATATTTCTAACCTAGGACACTTTGAGCTTCAGATACATTCAAAAGCTTATTTGACATTTCCACTTGGGTATTTCAAAGTCATCTCAAACTTAACTTAGTCAAATTAAAATGCAAGTAAATCTGGCTCTCATTATGTATCCCCCAGCTCAGTGACTGACACCCTCTTCTATTCAGTTGCAAAAGCCAGAAATGTATAAATCATTATCTCTACTATGTATCTCTACTACTACCACTCTCTAATTTCAGGCAACTATTATCTCTCGTCTTGAACTTTTCAAATGCCCCTTCACTGAATTCTCCACAATATTCTAACATCTTTCAATCCATTTTTATTTTTCTTATTGCACCTGGAGTGTTTTTAGAAATAAAACTTTGGCCAGGCACGGTGGCTCACGCCTGTAATCCCAGCACTTTGGGAGGCCGAGACCATCCTGGCTAACACGGTGAAACCCCGTCTCTACTAAAAAATACAAAAAATTAGCCTGGCGTAGTGGCTGGCAGGCGCGTGTAGCCCCAGCTACTTTGGAGGCTGAGGCAGGAGAATGGCGTGAAGCCGGGAGGCGGAGCTTGCAGTGAGCCGAGATCTCGCCACTGCCCTCCAGCCTGGGCGACAGAGCGACAGAGCGACAGAGCGAGATTCCGTCTCAGAAAAAAAAAAAACAAAAAAAAAAAAACAAAAAAACACTTTGATGTTGCTACTTTCCTGCTTAAAAATCTTCCACGGCTTTCATTTGCTTTAGGAAAAAGGTCGAGGTGGTCTGGCTCCACCCACATCTCTGAGTTAATGTTTCTGCTCTTAAACTTTTTTGCTTTCTATGGCTTTCTATCATCCAGAAACTACCCTTCTATAAATGGCAGCATGCTCCCATCTACCCTAGGACAACATTCTCTCCCTGGTAATTTTATACTATTTTTAAGATTGCCGGCCGGGCGCGGTGGCTCAAGCCTGTAATCCCAGCACTTTGGGAGGCCGAGACGGGCGGATCACAAGGTCAGGAGATTGAGACCATCCTGGCTAACATGGTGAAACCCCGTCTCTACTAAAAAAATACAAAAAACTAGCCGGGCGAGGTGGTGGGCGTCTGTAGTCCCAGCTACTCGGGAGGCTGAGGCAGGAGAATGGCGTGAACCCGGGAGGTGGAGCTTGCAGTGAGCTGAGATCCAGCCACTGCACTCCAGCTTGGGTGACAGAGCGAGACTCCGTCTCGAAAAAAAAAAAAAAAGATTGCCTACATTTAAAATATACTTGCATGGATTCTTGAATTTTTCCTGGACTGATTTACCATTGTATGTAGTTATGTTATTTGTAAGATGAATTGATTAAAGTCCATCTCCCTCATTAAACTGTAAGGGAAAAATAATATGTGTTTTGCTCCCTAATTTACCACCAATGCTAAGCATTTTACCTGGCATATGGTTAATGTCTAAAAATGTGTATTGTTGAGTGAATGGAAACTGTTAACATAATGAAGCCAGTGTTAAAAACTAAGTGTGCTGAACTCAAAAGCCCATGCTCTTGTCCACTGTATCATATTGTCCATTTTTCCCAGCTCAAAAAATAGTACTGTTTAGCTAAAGTAGTATTTTACTCAATTTTCAACCTACTTGGTTTGGCACAGAAAATTATAGTCCTCAGCCATTTCTCTCTTTCTGGGCTTAGACTGATAAAGCATAGCACTCTCCAACCAAAACCCAAGAAATTGTACGTTAAAGGATCCCTCTCCCTCCATGCCTTACAAGGTGAGGTGTTGGAGGAATTGCCTTTGTTCTTCTCTAGGAAGTACATTTTCCTGCTTTTTTTTTTTTATCATGTCTAGTTTTCTCTGGCCTATAGATCCCATTTCCCATTTTGTTTCCCTATCTTTGACGCAATTTTTAAAAATTGCTAAATACTTTGAAGATACTCATTTAATAAAGACCTTTTATTACATAAATTTAATCTATATGGTTTCTACATAATGTGTAAAAATAATTGTTTCAATTAAGAATTTATTCTACTTACTGAAATGACTTTGCAAAGTAATTCATTTTGTGATTTATCTCAGTTTTAGAACATAGCATGTAATATTCATTTTATCCACATGTGTGTTTGTGTGTGTATGTATAGCTCCTGTTTAATTCTATATCTTCAAGCTCTACTTAAGATCTTGAATTGTACTTGTGCCATATAAGTTGAATTCAAGCAACACTCTGGCATAAATGCTACCTCCATGAAATCTTAAGCTATCACATTTGGTAATTTAAAAACTCCAAGTGATGCTATACTTTGTTGTCTTTTTTTGTACATGTGAAACAGCTACTTCTGGCTGAAATTTTTATTAACATTTTCTTATTTGACATTATATAAATTTTATATTTTGACAAGTTTTTCAAACAAATTATAACATAAAAATAGTAGTTTAAATATCAACAGACAAGGTTTAGGGCAAGATATGCTGTAACTGACAAACATTTACTGTGGTTAATTTACTAAGTCATTCAGTAAATAAAATAAAGTCCTTTAACTGCAATTGTTAACTTGATCACATTGTATAGAGTCCATTCTGTAAAGTCCATAACTAAGGGAAATGTCTTAATTGTGATAGTTATTTTCAAAGCGTTTAGCAATGTTTACAGTGTTGAAAATACAGGTAAACAAACAAAAATGTCTAATTTACCCACTACAGATAAACAATGTTAACACCATATAAATTCTCCCATACTTTTATTTATTTGTGCATGTGTGTATAAACATACAGAGCAATTTTCACAAAACAGTAATCAAAATAAAAAGATATTTATTATCTGCTTCAAAACTTAAAAGTCATGTATTGTTATTATGCCAAATGTAGTCATCTACAGCATTTTAAAAAGCTGAATTCTATAGTACTTGCTTGAGTATACATACTTTTATGTCCTCTACTGCTGTAATATGTTTATAATTTTTGTCTTATAAGGAACATTTTATGTTATAAAGAACACGAAGAACATCCATGAAGCTAAGTCTTTGAGCTTTTCCCTAATGTATTCCTTTAGGGCAAATACCTAAGAGAGAAATTAGCCATTAAAAAGTATGTACTGCTTGTTTGTGTGAGTTGGTCAATTCTTCCATAGCTGCTCTAAATTAACCAAAGAAGCAACGAACTAAGAAACAAGTACAACTCAGGTGCCCAATCTAACTCAAAAAGTAATATGTTGACAGACTACCATGTCTCAGATATTATTTCTTTAAATATCTCAGGTGCTGTGAAGTGTGTGAAAGAAATACAAGTACTCTCAGTACAAGAATAACACAGTACATAATTTTAAAACAAATGAGTGTGACACTATTTAGAAAATCAAGTAAATATAATAAAAGTTTAAGAAGAGAGTGTCATAAGGGCAGGCTGATTAGTTAGGAAACAGTATATAAAGGAAATGGTTTCAAGAGGAAGATAGGGTTTTAAGATTTAGTGGCCAAGGGGTAATCTTTCAAAGTAGAGGAAATAACATCAACCAAAGCAGAAATTAGAACCATATGTGCAGAGTACATTAGAATAAGCAAAAGACCCATGTGGAGGAATAATTAGGAAGTGAAGATTGTTGGTTACATGTGCTGAGGATGTGTTGTAGAAATTCTAAGCCTAGGCAGAGGATGTTACACTTGATATCTGTAGCAGCTGAGAGCCAGGGTAGGTTCTTGAGCAAAGCAGATGGAGATTTAATGATACCACACTCTTAAAAGTTTGTTATCATAAAGCAACTAATTTGACATAAGGGGGTAAGGTCAGGAAAGGTGTTGGCAGTAGAAATGGCATACATTTGCATTACAGATGCATTATTATATATTGTTAAGAAACATGTATAGAAACTAGCCATAGCTTAAGCAGGAAACAAAGAAGGAAGAGTAAAAGATGACTTCAATTTTTCTCTGTATCTAGAAGAATATTTCCCATGTTAGAAATGGGAATTAGGAATATTTAAGCTCCATACAGCCCATGCACTTGAGTCAAAACCATGTGATATTTTAAAATTCTCTCTTAGTAGATATGATGGATATTCTCTGTTTGTTCCCCCAGATATTCTATCCACTCCTCACTCTATTCCATGCTCTAAGAGATTAATCTCCGTAAATTCTATAAACCAAGCTCTCCTGATCTCTGGCTTCAGGTTGCGTTAGAGAGGCTACATCGGGATGTCAGAAGAGCACAAAAGAGACAGGTCAAGATATTTATTCACCTGTTTCCTTCCATGCTAGTTGCAACATGGTCCTACTTGTATTGGGGTAAATCTTAAAGTCACAGGCTTCCCCAAATTCCAGTAGAGCTAAGAGTGGTCAGAGGTTCCTCTCTGTTTTTCACCTCAGGGTGTTTTACCCATCCATTGGTTTTCATTAACCTTTCCAACACTTGGTAAAAAATTTTTTTTTAATCACACGCTCTTCAATTATCCCTTTTGGGACAAAGCTATCAAGGTGCTTTGATATAGCAGGGTGCAAGTGTCTTGAGTTTTCTAAGTAAGGGCATGTCATCGCTGATGTTCAATATGCCTCATGGCAAACTTTGGATGATCAGAGAGAAGAGGCTCAAGTACAACAAGGAAATGTAACCTTTTTGATAAGAATTCAGCACATATGGCAATAATTTCATGACAATAATTAACCAGCACATTCAAAATGGAATTATACATATTTTTATTCCTGATAAGAAATATTCCTTTTATAACGAAACTTTACAACTTTAAAATGAAATATGATAAACAAAATCTTTTATAGTTTGACAGCTAAGAGTTGGCAAAAGCGACATAATTCATAACCATACTAGTAGTTTGCTGTCACCTAAAATTACTATTAAAAAGAAAGCTCATATCTAGTTAATACCAGATCACTAAGCCAAAACCACATAAGTTTGGGGTAAGGCTATATGCTGTTGAAAACAGACACAGGGATCTTATTCTTTGGAATTTGGATTGGAAAAAAACACGCATGTGCAATAGCTCTGTTAGTTTAATAAGCACAATCTTGAGATTTTTTTTCCAGCATAAACAATGACTATGAGCATCACAATGAACTAGAAAAATCTCAGCTTGAAAATATATGTCTATTTTTAATAAGATTAGACAGAGGTTTGAAAGTGAGATCAAGATGAAATAAATATTATTCAACAGGTTTTATTAAAACAATATGTTGGTTCAATTTTTTTCTTTATAGCAAGTAATTTCATTCACTTATTAAATAAATATTAACATTAATTAAACAACATGTAGCAAGTCCCAGGCCCTGTCCCTGGCACAGAGAACATAAAGGCGAGAAAGGCCAATAAAGTCTTTGCACTCCTATATCCAAAAATTACTCAGGGAAGGCAGAAAATTGAAAAAAAGGTATTACATATTAAGGCCCTGTTATGAAAAGAAAACAGGATACTGTACACTTATGAAAAATATTAAATTATAACCATAACTGTTCTGACTATATAATAATTTCCTGATAACAATAAATTTTGTGATTAAGTAAATCTATTCTAGAGTCAAACTACCTAGGTTCAGGTTCCCATAATACCTTTTAGTCACACGACTTCAGGCAAAATATTTCTTGCCCTTCCTCAGGTTCTTCATCCGTAAAATGGGATAAAAATAGATCCTACTTCATGGCATCATTGTTAGCTAATACATGCGAAGTTTGTAGAAAAATGCTTGGTACACAGTATTTATTATTTTAATATTTAAAAATCTAATATACCAGACCTTTAAGCTATTTGGGGCCCATATTTTGCTAATCCCCAAATAATGAAATGATTGTAGTAAAGTTTCAATATATATCTGCTGGTATTATTACCTAGGTGAGTAAACAGAGAGATAAACTAACTAGAAACTTTGAAGTCAGTTTTTACTATCATGTTTGCAAGGCTAGACTGGTTAGTAAAACAAACCTCTAATTAGCAATCTAATAATAAATACTATAGCATTTGATGTTGACAAGGATGATTAGTGATATTTCTTGACTATTACTTTGCTAAACACTTTGCAGGTAATTTATGTCATTGATTCACCAAATTACTCTGTAACATAGGTATTTCTCTTTTTATAAATGAGAAAAATAAAGCTCAGGGAACAACAGGCAGACTCTGGCATGATAAATTCTTAACACATATTTGTGTGAATAAAAAGTAATGGAATAAATGCAAACTGCTTTAAGGATTTACCTTTAGCTGTTAAACCAATTTATGTTCCTCTTTCTAATCAATGACTGCTATTAAAGCAGTTTGGGGAAGTTTTATAAATAGTTCTCAAGTTTCTTCTTAGCCTCTGAAATTAGTTACATAGATTCCTGGGGTACTGCCAAGGGAAGAAAAGAGATGGGAAGACTTGCAAATTGGTAACCATTTTGGAATCTACCCTAGTACTTCTGATGCATAATTTTTTGGCGGGAACACTGACCTAAGCATTGTTATAAATTTCCTTATAGAAAACTATAGCATACTACCAATAAAGGTGTACACACTGTAGAATGTACAATATTCTCAGTTAATAAAAACACAAAAGCAAGGAAAACATATAATATTTCCAAGTCATTATTTAAATTAAAAATGACACACATAATTGTATGAGACTATTTTATAATTAGCAAATAAATAGAAACCAATTATTTATACAGATGTCTCATCTTGCTGTTTTATATTGTAAACTGCAGATCTACACTTGAGAAGCATTATCATTCTGGGCTCATTTAATTTTAAAGCATTTTCATTATATTATTTAATATTACAGGTATTCAGATCCTAGGAGACTAACAGGAGTGCATTAATTTTGATAGAGAAAAATATATGTAGTATTTTGAGTGTTCCTGATATAACTCATTTTAAAACATTTAACCCTTTCTTTTTTAGGCAAGGATCCTTTACCCCATGTAAATCTCCACACTGGACAGAACACAGGAACATGAATTTCTTCTCAGATAGAGTTTTCCTGCATGGCCATTCTTCTTAGGAGCATAGCCATCACCAGTCTAGCTACCCTGGGGTCACTTCTGTTTTTTAACATGTTTTGATTCATTGGAGAATAGAGACATTCTCTGGAACATCCCACTACCTTTCTTGAGGTGCTCTTTGTTATTTTCAAAAAATTTTAATTGAGACAAAAACTAATGCAAATGTTGACACAAAACTACCCGCCAACAATTTCCATTCCAAGTTCCTCCACTTGGAGTGCCTTTTCCCACCCTGAATTGTAATAAGTAACATCTACAGAGGTTTACTGTGTGCCAGAACTATTGTCATCTTACAGAAGGAATGGTAAAGCACCAGTAAGTTGAGGAGCATGCAGCTGATAAAGTCAGAGACACAATTGATCTTGAGGAGTCCAAGCTCCACTTCCTTAACCAGATCATCTGTGAAGGGAGACGTCCTGTGATTTAATGACTCCTTCACTTATTCATTTATTCATCAAACATGGATGTAGGACATTGAAAATGCCAACATGCTTAGAAAAAAATGAAACTGTTAATATAGGTTATTTTTGGATAGTCAGGTTATAGATGATTTTTATTTTGCTAAATTTTTCTATTTAAATTTTGTTTTTAAATAATGAGTACATATTACTTGTGCACTAAGAAAAACATAGAAATATGTTTTTATTAATTCATGAACTTATTTGTTTGAGGTAGGGTCTGACTCTGTCATCCAGGCTGGAGTACAGTGGTGAAATCACAGCCTACTGCAACTTCAGACTCCCAGGCTCAAGCCACTTCCCATCTTAGCCTCCTGAGGAGCTGGGACTCCAGGGACTCCAGGTGCATGCCACCATGCCTGGCTAATTTTTTTATTTTTTGTGGAGATGGGGTTTTGCCATGATGTCCAGGCTGGTCTCGAACTCCTAAGCTCAAACGATCTGCCCATCTCAGACTCTTCAAGTGCTGGGATTACAGGTGCAAGCCACCATGCCCAGCCTAGAAATATATTTTAAAAGCAAATAAAAATGACAGGAGATGGCAGGGTTGCACAAGGGCATTTGGGAACCTTAAACCTAGGTTTCTGCCTTGCAGTAAGGACTGTGGAAGGCAGTCCTAGAAATTGTGTAAATATATATCACTTACTGAATAATGGCCACCCAAAGATGTCAGGTCCTAATCCCTGAAACCTGGAAATGTTACTTTATTAGAAAAGAGGGCCTTTGCACATGTGATTAAAGAGCATGACAGAGAGATTATCCAGGATTGTCTGGGTGGGCCCTAAATCTAGTAGAAAGTGTCCCTATAAGAGAAACAGGGAGATTTGGTTCACACACAGAGGAGAGGCTACATGAACATGGAGGCAGAGATGGGTATGACACAGCCACAATCCAAGGATTGCTGACAGTCACCAGAAGCTGGAAATGAAAAGGAACAGATTTCCCCCCAAACCCTCAGAAGACAGTCCATAAATATCTTTTGTTTTAATCCACCAAATTTGTGACAATCTGTTACAACAGCCAAGGGAAACTAATACAAAAGAGGTGGCAACAACACTTCCAATGACCTAGAAAGGAGCCTGTAAACAGCTGGGGTTTTTAAATGAGTCTACCCTAAATCCTTAAATACTGGCAAATAGTCCTAACTTTTAATTAACCAATCAGTTTTGGGGAGAATTCAGAGTGTGCAAGGCATTCAGAGAGGTGGTAACCAAAGAAAATCCTTTCTCACGCCACCCTCTCCTCTGTTTAATAGGAGGAAACTGTTAAACCAATGGCACGTTAATGTCCTTGGAATCCCAAGGCAGAATATCTGTGGTAAGAAACTGAATTCAGTTACTAAATGTCATTTTACAACTCTTATTATTTCTCAACTAGGAAAAGAAATATGAACTGTTCAGTGGGTGGTAAATGACACATGTCTGAAGCAAAGTCTACGGCAATAGACAAAAAGAAAAAGAATAGGTAGGGTTTCGAAGTTTGTGTCTCATTACGAAACAGAAATGTGAAGAGCGAAAACTAGTCATAGCTGTACCATATTTACTATGGGAAACTCTAGGACTCTAAAGAGAAGGCCCAATACGCCATTATCTGTGGACCAGAAAATTGATGATAAAATAGCCTCATTTGAGATCTTGTTTTAATTAACTAATAAACCATCTGTGTGTTTAAAAAATGAAGTGGAAAGGACTTAGGATTAGCTTTGGAAGAAACTATGCAATCTTTAAGTCTGGAGTACCAGAATAACCTGATATGCTGCGTACAATGACCTTGCTAATTTTTTAACCACCAAGTAAAATTGTTTTATAGCCAGGTTAATAACTTTCCACATATTTGAATCTTAAATTTAGAAAGTTTCATAGGGAGAACAGTGTCTCAGCAGGAAGAAAGCAATTTAGAACTTAATCACACAGATGCTTTTGACATTCTGAATTTGATTTTTAAAAAATCAATTTGATGTAAACTTTTAATACAGTTTTCATTTTTAAACCAAGATAATATTTTATCTATTCATAGATTAAAATAAAAAATAAAAGTAATATGCAGAGAAAAAATGTATTTCACAAAAACGTTAATACTTTTTCTATATGGTTGATTTTTTTTTTTTTTAAGTTTTAAGTTCAGGGGTACATGTCTGGGTTTGTCATGGGGGTTTGTTATATAGATTATTTTGTCACCCAGGTACTAAGCCTAGTACCCAATAGTTATTTTTCCCACTCCTCTCCCTCCTTCCACCCTCTACCCTCCAATAGGCCTCAGTGTCTGTTGTTCCCCTCTATGTGTCCATGTGTTCTCATCATTTAGCTCCCACTTATAAGTGAGAACATCTGATATTTGGTTTTCTGTTCCTGCATTAGTTTTCTAAGGATAATGATCTCCAGCTCCATCCATGTACTGCTAAAGGACATGATCTTGTTCTTCTTTTATAGCTGCATAGCATTCCATGGTATATGTGTACCACATGTTCTTTATTTAATCTACATGAGTATTTAGGTCTTTGCTATTGTGAATAGTGTTTCAATGAACATACACGTATATTGTCTTTATGACAGAATGATTAATCTTCCTTTGGGTACATACACAGTAATGGGATTGCTGGGTCAAATGGTAGTTCTGTCCCACCAAGAGCGTATAAGCATTCCTTTTTCTCAGCAACCTCGTCAGCAACTGTTATTTTTTGATGTTTTAATAAGAGCAATTCTGACTGGTATGAGACGGTGTCCCACTGTGATTTTGATTTGCATTTCTCTAATGATCAGTGATGTTGAACTCTTTTTTCATATGCTTTTTTGCTGCATGTGTGTCTTCCTTTGAAAAGTGGTCATGCCCTTTGTCCACATTCGAATGGGGCTTGTTTTTTGTTGTAAATTTTTTGAAGTTCCTTATAGATGCTAGATGTTGGACCTTTGTCAGATGCATAGTTTGCAAATTTTTCTCCCATTCTGTAAGTCTTCTCTTTACTCTGTTGATAGTTTCTTTTGCTGTGCAGAAACTGTTTAGTTTAATTAGATCCCATTTGTCAATTTTTGCTTTTGTTGGTTTTGGTGTCTTTGTCATGAAACATTTGCCTGTTCTTATGTCCAGAATGATATTGCCTAGGTTGTCTTCCAGGGTTTTTACAGTTTGGGGTTTTACATTTGATCCATTTTGAGTTGATTTTTGTATATGTTATAAGGAAAGGGTCCAGTTTCAATCTCCTGCATATGGCTAGCCAGTTATCCCACTACCATTTATTGAATGAGTCCTTTCCCCACTGCCTGTTTTTGTCAGCTTTGTTGAAAATCAGATGGTTGTACGTGTGCAACCTTATTTCTGGGTTCTATTCTGTCCCATTGGTCTATGTGTCTGTTTTTGTACCAGTACTGTGCTATTTTGGTAGTATAATTTGAAGTTGGATAGTGTGACGCCTCCAGCTTTGTTCTTTTTGCTTAGGACTGCCTTGGCTATTTGGGCTGTTTTTTTTTAGTTCCATATAAATGTTTAAATATTTTTTTCTAGTTCAGAGAAGAACGCCATTGGTAACTTGATAGAAAAAGCTTTGAATCTATAAATTGATTTGGGAAGTATGGCCATTTTAATGATATTAGTTCTTCCTATCAATGAGCATGGAATGTTTTTCCATTTGTTTGTATCATCTCTGATTTTTCTGAGCAGTGGTTTGTAGTTCTCCTTGTAGAGATCTTTCACTTCCCTGGCTAGCTGTATTCCTAGGTACTTTATTCTTTTAGGGGCAATTGTGAAAGGGACTGTGTTCCTGATTTGGTTTGTGGCTTGATTGTTGGTATACAGGAATTGTAGTGATTTTTGTACATTTTGTATCCTGAAACTTTGCTGAAGTTGTATATCAGGTGAAGGAGATTTCTTTATTTGTGTGCTGACAAGGGGTCATTAATAAAATGTTAAACTGAAGTGATAATAGTAAATGTTCTTAACTTAGCCCTAGTATTAAAATGGATGCTTTTAATATGTCATCACTGGTTACAATGATGACTGGAAGTTTTTTTTACAAGATACTGTGCTCTTTAACATTTTCAAGGGGTTCCTCTCTATTCCTAATTTACTAAGAATTGTTTTGTTTTCATTTTAATATCAGGAATGGGTGTTACATTTTATTATTATTATTTTTATCTGTGGAGATAATAATATGATATTGTATCTTGTAACCTGTTATAATATTCATAATTATTAAATTTTAAGTGAAGCAGAGGAGATACTATATGCATATAACCATTTCATTTCTCTCCTGGGCAACCAGCAAAATTTTACTTCCCAGGCACCTTTGCATTAGGTGAGATCATGTGACTGACTTCTGACAACTACTAAGAAAGGTAGAAGGATAGTGCTAATGGTATGTAGCCCTAAAATGCCATGCTTTATAAAGACCTCAAGAATAGACCTACATTATATGTATTTATCTATCCTCAATAGTTTAAAGGGTACTGGGAATATAGAAGGCACAGAAAAAAGTTTACTGAATGGCTGATTAAATGAAGCCACCTAATTTTTTGGAGAGTTTCAGTATGTGTAAAATAGGGATAATTTTAACAATGCATACTTAAACGAACATAGAGGATAACTTGGAGATTAAATAAGGCATGTGAAATTTGTAAACTGTAAGACTCAAGAGAAAATATAGTTTTATTTTGTTCTTTTATTCTCCCAGGAGAATCTGTCAAATGATAATAGATATGAAGGTAAAATTGCTTTCTTAGGTGATTTGAGCTCTGTTTTATCAGAAGAATTTAAATATGATCTAAAAAACCCCTTGGTGGGGTTGTCAGGAAGGGGATGCCAACAGAATGCGCCCTCTGACTTGACATCAGCTGTCCTTTCCAACTGAATTGCACAGTGATGGAATAGAGCAGGAAGGTGAGTAAGATATGCATTCATCAGGGTTATTTTTTAGTAGGGGAAGACAGTAAAGTGGATAAGAGGATAGGCTTGAGATTCTGACAAATTCATTTTAAATTCCAACTTCCATGTCCTAAATATATGACTTTGGGAAAATTGTTATAAATATCTGTACCTCTGTTTTCTCATTAGTAAATGGACCTTTAAAAAAAAACAGTCTAACACAGAGGGCTGTTTTGAGGTTTAAATAAAGTAATAGATGTGAAGTGCATAGCATAGTGCTGATACGTGGTTAGGGATTAGTAAATAACAGCCATTATATTAACATCATTTTTCTTTTAAGTCGTGTTTGGTAACTAATTTGGTAATTACTAGAACAGAGTTTTCATACTCCATAAACATCTATTATTATTATTTATATTTATGGTCTAATATTACCATACATATTGAAAAGTGATCACAAATATACATATATTACTCACAGTAATATATGCTGAAGAATAAACAAGGCCTGAACAAGAAAGTATTTGATGTGTCTGTGAGTTTTCAGGTTCATTTTGCAGGGAGATTTTCTTTGGCAAATTAGGAAATGAAGACCAGCAATCCTCTGACCTAGAACTAGTCCAAGTTCTGAACAGCAATTTCCTCAGCTCTCTCAGATCATTATGCCACCTACCAATGACAGGCAGGTGGAGATTGGAAAATAAGAAGCCTATTATTTCCTTTCTTTTCTAAAAAAGAAATATACAATTAACAAGTAATTTATGACCTAAACCAGCTGCTTTGTGAATACTCAGAACTCAAGATGCAATAGTCATGCTGGTCTCCTTTTCATTCCAGGTTGAGGTAATCAACTTTCATTCTTGTGCCAGAGACATCAGTGACCTAATTTTTGCCTAGGACAATAAACGGTCCAACGTTAATAATGTTCATTAGTGGTCCATTCCTTTTTCAAGAAAATAGCACATATTGGGTCCTGCACATATGTCCAAAGGGCAGAAACTCTTTTCAACTATTTCTATTTCTAACAAAAAATAAAAAAAAATCTATAAGGGATCCCTACTTGTTATTACCTATGTGTTTATCCAGAAGTTTCTGAGGATCTAAAGTCTGAATTTAAAATCAGCTTGTATTTTATGATTATTATAACCACCAAGGTATCAATGGTGCATATTATTGGAAATATTTTGCTAGATGTGGTGAAAATAAAAGTTAATGGTTCTTATCTCCATCAAAACAAAATACTAATTCAAGAAGCACAAGGAAGAGTTCAAACATTTCTCTGGTGAGGGGGAAAAAAAGCACAAACAGATCATCTATATTTCAGCATTCTCTTTACCCACAAAATCTGGTAAAAATATTTCCTTGTATGGGTGTATAGCAGTGATATTAGCAAAGAAATCTGAATTTAAAATACTATAAAGGCTGGGTATGGTGGCTGATACCTGTAATCCTATCAATCAGTTTGGGAGGGCAAGGTGGGAGGATTTTTTGGCCCCAGGAGGTAACAGCAAGGGCAATATAGCAAGACTCTGTCTCTACGAAAAATTTTTTAAAATTAACCAGGCTTGGTAATATGCTCCTATAGCTCTAGTTACTCAGGAGGCTGAGGCAGGAGGATAACTTTAACACAGGAGTTCAAGGCTACAGTGAGCTATGATCACACCACTGCACTTTAGCTGGGTGACAGAGCAAGACCCTGTCTCAAAACAACAGCAAAAACCCCTATAAATAAAATAAGGTGTTCATTTAATATATCTCAAAAATACATCTTTTTGGCTGGGTGCAGTGGCTCACGCCTGTAATCCCAGCACTTTGGGAGGCCGAGGCGGGTGGATCACGAGGTCAGGAGTGTGAGACCAGTCTGACCAGCATGGTGAAATCCCAACTCTGCTAAAAATACAAAAATTAGACAGGCGTGGTGGTCGCTGCGTATAACCCCAGTTACTCAGGAGGCTGAGGCAGGAGAACCGCTTGAACCCAGGAGGCGGAGCTTGTAGTGAGTTGAGATCACACCACTGCACTCCAGTCTGGATGACAGAGTGAGACTCCGTCTCAAAACAAAAACAAAAACAAAAAGAACATCTTTTTGAAAAGCATGTGTTTCAGGGAAGTGTGTTTTGTGTCTAGTGGAAATCTGTTTCACTAGATTTTTAAACTATATTAATGATGGTTAGTTATAGAAAAATGTTGATATAAAAGTGGACTCTATATTAAAATTTCTTATTCAACAGATGAGTTTTAGTAAGCAAGTTGAAATTTTATGTTATCAGTTCTTCTTAACTAGTAGTTTTCACAGTATATTAAGCATTTTTATTTAATAATCAAGCAAAATATATTTTTATTAAATTACTTTAAAATATGGCATATCCAGTGATCGAATGGATGTAGTATTTAACAGATTGGAAGTCCATCCAAAAAAAAAAGAATTTCAAAAAGAGTTTCTCTAACAATTTTACATCTACACATCACATAAAGTAGTTTAGTTACTCAGTTCATCCTCCTACCAATGCCTGAATTCTGTCTTCAACCAGCTGGAGGAAGATCTCTTCATAGTGGTCACCTCGATCTTTTTGAAGTTCTACTTTATATCCAGCTGAAATCTGGCTCTTGTGAATATCTGTGCCCTCTCCCCTGCAACCATTGGCTGAGAATATCCTCTCGTTCTTGACATCTTTAAAGACACCTGCCATGCCTACATTGTCTTCCTTTCCCCTCTTGATATTTTATTCATCTGTTAAGAAAAATTAACCTCCAGACCCCTCATGACCCAGATATTCCATCTAAATCCATGCTTATTTGTCACTGTAACTGTTACAGCATGGTGCTCTGAAACAGTGCCCAACATGAGAAGCCACAGAAGAGAGAATAAAAACATGAATTCTGGAGTCAAACTGTCTTTTTTCACATAGAAACTTTCTTCCTTGTTAGGTAAAACTTTGAGCAAGTTCCTGACCCTCTCTGTGCCTCATTCTCTTCATCTATAAAATATAAATAATACTAGCAATTAACTCATGACCGTTGATAGCTGAACACGATGCCTGCATGTGGTGAGCACACGAAAAAATGCTCATTTCTAAAAATGTTGGACTATAACCTTCCCTATCTACACAATGGAATTCAATCAAAAGGTTCTGAAATTTTGCTCACTCTACAGGTGTTCTGATGACATTGTTGTTGCTCACAGTCAGTGTCTAGTCACTTTCCACAGGAATATTTACACACATGCAAGTGATACTATATTCATTCAAGTAATTATTGAACTTAAATATGTATCTGTCTTATTTTTATATGTATATTTGTACATCTTGTTTAAATTTTCTTGTTGGTTTGAGTCAAAAAATTAAATTTTAAAGTTTAGTATCTGTCATTTGTGTAAATTTTAATACTTTACAAAGAATTTTTAAATATATCTTAAACTTAGTAAAAATCTCATATTTCATTAATTTTTAATTTGTATTTTCTCATTTTATATTTTTAAATTTGGGATACATCTTATAGACAATAGTAGATCATAATTCAAATTATAGTGTGTTATTATTCTTAGTAACACCTAAAATGATGGTATGTCTTACATTTGATTTGGTCTGACATTAACTGAACTATGGTTTAAATGTGAAGAATAGGTATATTAATCACAAAAAGCAACAAAATCTAAAGGAAACTCTTATCTTTTCTACTTTCCTAAGTGATTCCATTCTACTTAGATTTATCCACTCCAAACTTTTAAAACTTATTGACCCTTGGTCAATCAAAGTACCTTATGATGTTTTCTCACTTTTCATTAAAAAAAAAATTCTATCTGGTTGCTAATACATTCAAAAATCTTTAATAAGCCCTACTATCTGCTGATAAGTTATTGAGGATATAGTACTTAAAAACAAAGAACAAAATATAAGTTAACAAAAACAAAATGTAGATCTTGTCCTCGGGGTTTCCTTTGTAATGAACAAAGAGAAATATATGCCATATGATGCCACATATTACTTAAAGTTGTTCAAAATATTTTTAAATAAATGAAGACCAAGAACTGGGTGTCATAGTTTTTAATCCCTCTACAGGTCACAGCACATTGGCTTATATACTGTAAATGGACAATACATTCAGTACTTCGTGAAGGTCCTTTGGCAAAAGCTACATTTAGATACTGCCCAACTTCTCCTATCACTACCATATTTTCTTTTATTTTTCGATGGCCTCCATTCCAAAACCATCTTATAAAATAATTTTCTCATCATGGTCAATAAATTTTAACTCATAAATAAGGGGTTTGAAGCTAACACTTCAACACATTCTCCTAAGCATTTTTAGAAACCTGAAGTTGAAGAAGAAATGGTTTCTTTGACTAAAAGGCTGGAAGCTACAACGGTAGAAAGAAGATATACTGAAGTGCAGCATTAAAAACGTGTATGCAAATGTCCATAGTGGATCTACTAATAAATCTGACAAATGGGGTACAACCTAAATATTTTTCGGCAGGTGACTGGACAAAAAAACTGTGATATATCCATACAATTGAATTGACTACTACTCTGTATTGAAAAGTAACTACTGGTAATGCACAACAGCATGAAAGAATTTCAGGTGCATTATGTTCAATGAAAGATGACAGGCTCAAAGGTTACATGTTATAGATTACATAATATAAACGTTCTGGCAAAGATAAAACTGCAGGGACAGAAAATATACCAGTCATTACCAGGGGCTGAGGGTGGGGGAGGGGTTGACTATGAAGGGGCATAGGGGATTTTTTTGGGGGGTAGCAAAACAGTTCTATAGCATGATTGTGGTAGTGATTACATAACTGTATGTAAATTATACCTCAATAAACCTGACTTTTAAAATGCAGTGTTGTTGATGCTCTGGGGTGTCGGAAAGTGCCTTAGTCTGTTTGGGTTGCTATAACAACATACCACAGACTGAATGACTTGTAAAAAAGATAAATGTCTTTCTCACAGTTCTGGAGGTTGAGAAGTCCAATATCAAGGTGCCAGCAGATTTGGTGCCTAGTCAGGGTCAGCTTTCTAGATGGCAGTCTTTTTGCTGTTACCTCACATGGGAGAAAGGGCAAGGATCTCTCTGGGGGCTCTTTTATAAGGACACAAATCTCATTCTTGAGGGCACTACCCTCATGATGTCATCAACTCCCCCAAGTTCCCACCTTCTCATATCATTATCTTGGGGGTATTTCGATGTGTGAATGTAGTAGGGGACGCTAACTACAAACATTCAGAACATACAAGAGGGTTGCCCACTGCTGCCAGCCAAGTCAACGCAAAACAGTACTTCATCCTTACTGGGTGTCTAGGACCATCTGTCATCTCATCTCACCTACCCTGAACATCTACCACACTCAATGCAGAGAAAACAGTAGTGTCTCTCACATGACACGTACTAAAAATATGTGTAGAATGAGAAGTTTAATAAATGAATAAAACCATGTGAATGAATTTCTTATATGTCTATGGTCTTGGTGACCAGGCAACTTTTAATTATTCTATTTCCACTGACTTAAAGGATAAAATTTACTTCTTTCATAGTCTCACTTTTATCAACAATGACCCACTTGTTTCAGTCATAATCTTGGTAGGATCCTTAGTTTCTTTTATATTCATTTTTCCCCTTCACCCTCCCAATAAGTGGGCTTCTCTTCTCTATTCTTTCCCCTAAGTAAATTCTCCTTTCACATGCTTCTCGGTGGTGGTCTCACTTCTGACCTCCACCTCTGCCCACCTCTGTCCATCATAGCTGGCCACAAAGAGCCTTCCCTGTCACTGTTCTGAGTATATTTTGTATTTCTCAGACCTCTTCATGGGTCACTTATAACAAGTTAAAATTTCTGTTTATGCTTACTTGCAGGTTGTTAATGAAGCTGGGGGACTGTAGATACTAGAGCTTCAATATACACATACAACAACCAAAGTCATGTAAAACTAAGCATCATCTACATTTTCACAATAATGAAAGCTGAAGTGAAATATTCAAAACTGAGTACAAATGATGCTGTAAATTAAATATGCATTTAAATCTTGACAATCTAGTCATATATTCTGCAGACAACCTCATCACAGGACATCAAAACTCACAAACCCCAGGGTGAACAAATGCGAAACAGAAGACAACATTTATATTTTTGTTTCTTGTATTTCATTGAATAACTTATTGACAATTTGTGTAAAAAAGTTTATCAAATTGGAGACTAATTTTTTATTGTTTCAAGTGTGTATTTTATAATACTTTAGAGACTACAAAATATGAATATATGTTAATGTATATGAAAAGATTTCAAAAATACATTTAAGAAATAAATTTTATAAAATAGCTGTCAAAAATGTTAATTATTAATTAAATTGATATGTTTGCTATGCTGCTAATAACCTAAAACAATCATTTCAAGGTATGCATTATTCTAATTTTAAGAACGTTGCATCTGTATAAATACAATGTACATCTGTTTCTCTAGGCAGAAGAAGAAAAGTAGATATTTTTTGAAAACTTGTTTCACTTCTCTGTTTTGTTCTGCCTTTTCACCAAAACATAATAGAATGTACTTCCCCTTTTAAGTTACTTCTCTTCCTTTGTCTATATATTTACATATGCTAGAGTCATAAAGAGAGAAGCTTTATTACATGTGTCGGTGTATATATTATATACATACATCTTATAACTAGAGAGAAAGGAAAAAGAGAGACACACATTCACAGGCTGACTGGAATGCAGGGGAGATGAAACAACCTTTCAGAAGAAAAATATGTACCATGGGTTGATGGACTTTTGGACAGTCTTCCTTAGACTCAGGAACTGAGTCCAAATCTCTGGTTATTTTGTTCTCTCAAACAAGACATGAAGGAAGTATGATCTGACCACATTGCAGATGGTTTGGATAATCAGCATTCAAAAAAGAATTTTTATTAAATCCATTTACCATATGTTTCCATTAAGCTGGAGCCTCTATTGTATTATACAAACACACATAGTACACACATATCTATATATGAATCTTCATGTCACTAACTCTATACTTTGTGCTAATGTAAGAGCTTACTGTGTTCCTGAACATCTGTCAGGACCACCCAAGAAATTCTGAATTGTAAAAAGAAAAAATTTCAATCAACCAAAATCTGACCAGATAAGACATGAAATATCAGGACAGGCTTTTGTATTTGTGACAGCTGTCCCAAATTCTTCATTGATTGATGTATTTATTTTACAGTAGGATGCAATCACTGTGAAACAATTGCCATCTTAAGATGCATAAGGTATAGTTTTTTTTTGAAAAGATGCAAACAACAAAATTGACAACGAAAACAAAACAAGATGACATTGGGGACTCAGGGTGGGAAAAGATGGGAGAGGGGTGAGGGAAAAAAGACTACATATTGGGCACAGTGTACAGTGTTCAGGTGATGGGTGCACTAAAATCACAGAAGTCACCACTAAAGAACTTACCCATGTAACCAAAACCCTCCTGTATGCAAAAATTATTGAAATAAAAAACTAAAACAAAACAAAAGGCTATGAGGCAAGGAATATAATAAATAGATAGTGCGATTAAGAAGATAAAATGTGTTTTAATCTAGTGTGGCCATACGCAAGAAGAAATACAAGTAGTTGATGGAGGGAGAGATAATAGCAAGTGGTCACTATCGCATCTCCTTTTCTATAAAACTTTTCTTTAAAAATCATGTAATTATTATGACAGAGAAACTAATGAAATACCCAAAAGTTATTCATTTTATTTCTTATAATGAAATATTTCTTCCAATTCAAGATCATCTTAATTCATGAATTTCCAAGGAGAAAAATTTCTCAAGGAATAAATATTGCAAATTATGTCTACCTAAAAAATACAACAGCATGAAACAAACAAAGGGAAATATTTTATTTTTGTTTTGCCTGCTGGAAGATATTATAAAAAGGAAAGTATACGAGATACATTTAAAAAATAGAGTGATTTTCCATTTTTTTCTCTAGTGATATCTTACATTCACCATGTCTACTTTACATCAAACTCTTAAAAATAAAAGGGTCTTTTTAGTGGACTCAGTATAAGTTTACGTTTCAAGCTCAGACTTCTAACCTTGATTTGTTATTTATATATACTGCTCTTTCTCTACTTGGATATCTAACACACAACATTAAGTGGACACAAACAGAACTAAGCTCTTTAACCACCACCTTCCCAACCACCATTACCACCATCAGCCTGCTCCCCCTGTAATCCTTCCCATCTCCATTGATGGCAAAAAAAAAATCTTTCAGGGTATGCAGCCAAAAATCTTGAAGTTGCCTTTGACCTTCCTCTTTTACACCATGTCAGGTGCATTAGCAACTCCTTTTGGCTTCTTCTTCCTTCTTCCTTCCTCCTTCTTCCTTCCTCTCTCTTCCTTCCTCCTTTCTCCTTCTCCTTCTCCTTCTCCTTTTCCTTCTCCTTCTCCTTCTTTTTTTTTTGAGACAGAATCTCACTCTTTTCCCCAGGGAGGCGTGCAGTGGCATGATCTTGGTTCACTGCAACTTACGCCTCCCGAGTTCAAGCAATTCTCCCTGCCTCAGCCTCCCCGGTAGCTGGAATTACAGGCACCTATCCTTACACCCAGCTAATTTTTATATTTTTAGGTTGGCCAGGCTAGTCTCAAACTCCTGACCTCAGGTGATCTACCCACCTCTGCCTCCCAAACTGCTGGGATTACAGGTGTGAGGCACCACGCCCGGCCTGGCTCTATCTTCAAAACAGATGTATTGGTTACTTATTACCTCTACTGCGTGATCTCCTCAGGAAAGTAAAAATCACTGCGAAATATGAGCTTTAAAATCTCAATTTAGTTTGTTTAACATAGTGTTTCCTTAATATTATTAATTTTTAATGGATAAATGTAACATTTTCCTATAGATAACTTTGTAGCTGTGCTTTTATTCACTCAATAATACATATTAAATGCCTACTATGGACCAGGCACTATTCTAGGTACTTTGGATATATCAGTGAACGAAATAAAGATATCAGTCCTAGTGGATCGTATACTTAATGGGAGACAGACAATAAACAATACACAAAATGAATACATTATATACTATCTTAGAAGATGATAATGACTATTGGGAAAAGAAAAAACAGTAGAGGAAGTGAAGTCAGGAGTTATAGCAGGGCGGGGAGAGTGTTGGTTAACAGTATTAAATAGGGTGGTCAGGATATCTTTCTGAAAAGTAAATTAAAAAAAAAAATTAGTGAGACAGGGTCTTGCTCTGTTGCCTAGGCTGGAGTGCAGTGGCATGATCATAGCTTACTGCAGCCTCGACCTCCCAGGTTCAAGTGATGCTCCCACATCAGCCTCCCAACTAGCTGAGACTACAGGCATGCACCACCACATCTGGCTAACTTTTTTGAAAAATTATTTTTTGTAGAGACAGGATATCATTACGTTGACCAGGCTGGTCTCAAACACCTGGGCTCAAGTGATCCTTCCACCTCAGCCTCCCATAGTGTTGGGATTACAGGCGTGAGCCACTGCCCAGTTTGAAAAATGAAAATTTTTAATGGACACTTGTCAGTTTGATTTCCTTCTGCATATCTAGGAAGAAGATTAACAAGGAGGTGCCAATAATAAAATAACATATACTGCTGTAGTCTCTGATTCAAATCTTTCTCTATATTCATCAAAGGATCATGTTTGAAAGGGAAAAAGCAAATAATAGATGGGACAAGGATGCAACCAAAAATATCCACTTATAGGCTGAATATTTGTGTCTCCCCAGAATTCATATGTTGAAGTCGTAATCCCCAAAGTAATGGTAATTGGAGATGGAGTCTTTAGGAGGTACTTTTAGATAAGGTCATACGGGTGTGACCTTCATGATGGGATTACAGCCCTTATTCTTGCAGTGCTATAAAGAAATACTTGAGACTGGGTAATTTTTAAGAAAATAGGTTCAATTGGCTCATGGTTCTGCAGGCTATACAGGGAGCATAATGCCAGCATCTGCTTCTGTGGAGGCCTCAGGAAGCTTACAATCATGGCAGAAGGCAAAAGGGGAACAGGCATGTCACATGGTAAAAGGAGGAGCAAGTCGGGGGTGGTGGTACCACACACATTTCAATGACCAGATCACAGGAGAACTCGCTATTACAAAGACAGCACCAGCCATGAGGAACCTACCCTCATGACCCAAACACTTCCCGCCCAGCCCCACCTCCAGCATTGGGGATTACAACTTAACATGAGATTTGGGTGAGGACAAATATCCAAACTGTATCAAAGAGTGTCCTTGCTATGTCTCTATTTGTCATGGGAGGACAAACTATGAACGTGCTGTGTGGAAGCCAGGAAGAAGCCCTCACCAGAACCCAACCATGTTGGCACCCTGGTTTCAGACTTTTAGCTTCCAGAACTGTGAGAAAATAAAAGTCTGTTGTTTGAGTCACCTGGACTATGATTTTTTGCTAAGGCAGCAGGAACACACTCAGAGACCATTACAATGTTAAGTGTTGAAACATTACAAATGTGAGCGTACAAAGCCAGGAAGGGTGTTATATAGAGAAGTGCCATGTTCAAATATAATTTATAGCACCTCCCAAATGTTGAGGCATTTAACATTCAATGAATCCCACAAAATCATGTTAATGATCCCTCTGAAGAATTTCTGGGTCTGTCCACTTTCTATATTCTATAGATACATTTGTACAGTTTACTTACACTTAGTCCCCCAGCTCCCACTCTTTCCTCCCCAGGCAGACAGTCACAGAAACCCTTCCAATCTTCCATGGGTCCAGCAGTCCATCAAATGACTAAAAATGAAGCTGCTCTGGTAAGAAGCCAAGCTCCAAACTGATAACAATGGTGAAATATCTGTATACCTGAACTAATTTAATTTTGTCATAAATTGTCACAATGGGCAAAGCCTTAACAAAGTTTTAGTGAGTGCTTGTGTAAGTAGATACTGCTGGCTAGCCTTCCTTCCCACTTCTCCCTTCCTCACTCACACTCCCTTCGAACACACACTTATTGCTTAATCTTGCTTTACAAATAATAGTATATGTTTGACTAAGAAAATATTTCAAGATTAAACAATGAACATAAAATGAAAATGGACTCAGTATTTCTATCAAGTTTTTGTAACTTTTTCGAATTGGGTTTCCCTAACTTTAATTTTAATGGTTCTCTGACACCTCCCTTCACCTCTGGTCAAGGCAACCTTCCTTTTCCTGCTTGTCTCCCCTCCTCCACCTCACACAGAGACATTCATTTCCATTTCCTGTGCTTTTCTTATTCCCAGTGTGTTCTATTTTCTAAAAGTTCAGCCTCTACCTTCTTCACTCTTGTTCTCAGAAACAGCCCACTTGACTTCCATTTCATTTAGTATGTTAACCTCTCTTCTAGAACACATTAATAGAACTATACTATCCTATCCACTATCTGCTACACAGCTGAGCTTACTGCCAGCAGTATGTTATGTTATTCTAAGTATGTTCACTCGTTTTATGCATACATATTTTCTGTGCACAACTAGATAAGCTCCTTGTGTATCAAAACAGCATTACATTATTCTTTATAACTTCTTTAGAATGTAGTCCAGTGCTAAGGACAAAGTAATTCTCTCTATATATAATAACATAAATAATTTTGTTGACAGCATAAATGCATGCCTGTTGACTAAATGCATTGGAAAACAACACAAAACTATGAGACCCTTTCCTCACTAGCTGATCATTGGTCCAACAATTTTCTACAACTAAAAGGGGATTTTTCTTATAGTTTCAACTGTGGCACATTCATTATCCTCCGATGTTATTGCTCTCGATTAGATCCCACTATCACTCCATATGCATCCTACTAGGAAAAAAGCTTCTGTCATTATTCATCCCTTTCAATGCCTCTTTTTCCACTGAAAAGATGGGGCCATCCTCAACCAGTTGATCAATGTTCCATTTATCTCACCATTTCTGCATGGTGTCCTTTCATATAAGAGTGCAAGGAACTCTGGCATCTTCTCCCTCTACTCAGTTGAAAGTGCCGCCCCAGATTTAGCTATGAACATGATTAGTTGGGTACTTTTATTCACAATAAGCACAATCCCGTTGTGAGTTAAGTAGAAAGAATGTTATGTCAGTGAGACATCTTCAGCAAACTAAATTGCCATTTGATGTAAAACTTAAGATGTATAACAGGGCATTCAACTTATATTAAAATAATACAAAAGCATTACAGGCATTAAAAATGAAAATGGAAATACACTAACAAAAGGAAGGAAACAATCCACGAAGCTGAAATGACTCAGGTAAATCATTCTGCTTATTGAATTCTAGATAGGATTGTATATTTCCCAAATAAATATCTACCTTTTCCTTATTCTGATGGTAAAATATTGTGTAAATATCTTTTCTTCCCATTATTCAAGTTACCAATCTGAATGTTAGACACTAATAAAAGCTGATGGTGAAGCAGGAAGAAATAAATATATTCAATATGTATTTACTTTTAGGAATTTAAAAATAGGGCATTTTACAACTCACTTTTAATAAAAATAAAAGCTGTTGGATCCTAATAAAACACTAGTAAAAGCTGATGATGAAGCAGGAAGAAATAAATACATTCAATATGTATTTAATTTTAGGAATTTAAAAATAGGACATTTTAGAATTCACTTTTAATAAAAATAAAAGCTGTTGGATCCTAAATGAGACCCAGCACTCCCAACCTAGTTCATATATTCTGAAAGATTAAAATCATGGAAAAGTTAGTCTATCTACGAAATACGATATTCTCATTTATCTGTGTATGGCTAAACATAGATGAAAGGAATCTGCTCATACCTCTGGCTGCCTTAAATTATTTGCAACATTGTCAATATATTTCCTTTAGGAAAATAAATTATGGAATTGTATTTGCTGTTGGGTACCATACGTACTGAGGATGGGAGATAGGAAGTAGCAAACACTGCATAGTATATTACACTAATTAATTTGCTTTTATTCAAATTCAACTGATTAAGAGGAAATTAAATGAATTTACTCTAATGAATATTAACTCATAGTAGTTAATTTGAAAACATTCATCTCTAATTTATTTGACTTCCTGCTGTTATAATTCAGCAAGTGATGTAGGTGTGATTTATTTAGCTTCAGACTTTTAACATATTAATCTCAATATTTCAGGGTCAGTGACAATCAAATTGAGTACAAATCCTTCATTGATAATCACATTTGCTATGACAATGGGGTTGTCAGCTCAAAATAGAAGGTTGCTAGTTTACAAAGAGACCCCACACAAGAATTTTTTTTCCATCTATGATATGATTGAGCATTCTTATTATGATGGAATATATTTTTATTTTTAACCTCTTTCACTGAGCTAAATGAACCAGGAGTTAGCTAAACCTTCCCCACACCCGCGTAATAGACAAACATGTTAGGTGAAGGCAAACCCTGTCTTTATTGGGCACATGCCATGATCTATGCGAATATGAACCATGGTTTTTAGAAAGTAGCAGAGAACTTACATACCTGTAAGTTAAGCTATCTAAAATTAAGTCAGCATCACTTAATTTTTTATGTAGAGATGGCTAAATGCAGGAACCAAACCATTATTTTGCTTTACTTTTCACAGAAATAATTCAGAATAGATAAGCTAAAATATGCATATACCATATTAAGATCTTCCAGTTGAGATGAAGTCTGGGGATTTTAATTCTTCTACTAAAATCCCAAATAAAAACCTGAAGATTTTGCCTAAAATATGCCTTGGAGTGCTATGCATATCATTTTACCTCCACTTTAATTGTTGTTGTCCTAACTGAGCTAACAGTTGCACTTACATTTAGTTATTACCATTAATATCTTGTATGAAACTGATAACTCAGGTATGACATGTGGGGCTGACTTGTTATTTGAAGAGTTTTATTTAAGACAAGAGTCATAACTAAAAAACAATATCAAGATGAAGATCCATTTATATGATTAGGAAAGGAAACTCTTTAATATACTTGCCCAACACACTCTTTCTTTGTAGCCAAAACTTAACCTGAAAAAACACAGTTATGTATAAATAAATATATGTATGCATGTATACATTTGTTATGTAAAACACACACACACACACACACACACACAGAGAGAGTGAGAGGCTGAGGGAAAGTCAGGGACAGTGTCTTCAAGGATGAGAAGCCTTTTTTCCACCATGTTTGCAAACAATAGAAACATTTTCTAGTCGTTTAGAGATTATAAAAATTAATGCTACTAGTACTATTAATAATTGTTAATAACAATACTAAAGCTTTGATCCATTCATTCAAAAAGTGATTGTGCTGCTCTAGATGCCTGGCATACCATGGTGAATAAGACAGATAAAGGTCCTACTCCACTGGAGCTTATGTTTGGTTGATGAATAAGTTTTTGATATATGCCACTGGCAGACTGATTCCTAATCCCGTGTTCTTCCAGCACCACCTGGTTGATTTACAAGTTTCTCCTGCCTTAACACACAGTGGTTCTTTCCCACTTGAACAATCCTGTAGTTTCTCTGAAATTAAAGAAGAGTCGAAGAGGAGGGACAAGATGGTGGACTAGATGTACAAAAAAGTGCTGCTCCCACCAGAAAGACCAAAATTTTGAGTAAACCAACATAATTTGAATAGATTTTCATAGAGAAAATGCTAGGAGTAGATGGAGATGCAATGCGGACACTGAAGCTGAAGAGGTAGGAAGCTGTGAACCATCCGTGGGGTGCTCAAATGCTAGGGCTAGTTCCTGGGCCTGAAAGGCACCTGGGGAAGGAGTGGGTGAAGGAACTGTATGACTCTCGCCATGGCCCTCTGGGATTCTAGCCACAGGGCACCCCAAGCACCCCATATACATTTGAGTTGGGAGGCAAATCTGCCTGGAGAGTAGGCAGAGACAGGGCTTCAGCAGGCATGGAGCCAGGGGCCTTGATGCACCTGGCAGCCATAGGCATCCATGGCCCCTGGGCTTTCCATCTCTCTCTAAGAATCTCTAGCCCCAGCTAGATGCCAGGCCAGGAGAAAGTGGGGCCAGCTTCCCTGTGGGACTAGGGCATATCTGTTCTGCAGTCCCTCCTGTTCGCCAGCCTATCCCAGGGCCCTTGCCTGGCTACTCAACAGGAGTGTGTTCATGGAGCATCTGTTGTTGCCCAGGCTGGTGTTTTGCTCCACCTGAATATGTTTCTGGTGGCCTGGGAGCAGGATGGCCCAGCACACCAGCACTCCTGGGAGCACTATGGCCCAGCACACCTGATGCCCAACCCAGGGTATACAGGATGGAGCCACCAGCAGGTCCCTGTGCCCCAAGGCTGTAGCATGAAGCTTGAGACTGCCCAGCTGAGATGTGTGGCTGACACTTGAGCAGGGGAGGAGCCCACGGTCTCAGAGACTGAGGCGGTGAGGCATGGGGGCCTGTGGGATGGCAGGAGAGTGAGGCATGACTCCTTCACCAGGCCAGTTGGGAAAGGATGTGGCCTATTTCTTTGCTGTAGCCTCTGCCCAGGGAAGCCCTGCAGCCCAGAACACCTAACAAAAGAAATGTTGATGCAGTGCTAGTGATTGAAGGGTGCTCCCCCAAGGCCCAGGCGTGGACATGGAAATGGGGGTCACTTCTCTACCCCCAGCACTGAAAAGCAGAGCTATAAATGTGAGGAAGTAAAAAGGAGCAGCCCAGCTGCCAAGTTTGAGCCTATTTACTGGCCATTACTCTTAATTACCATCTACTGGATCACAGCCCAAGCTACAACACCAAAAATACTTTGCCGATATACTCCCCTGTGAAACAATGGGCAAGAATTCAGCCACAAATAAAGACCCTGTGCAGAGGGGTTGGCCACCTGAAAATATCCAGAAATGAATACAATTGACTACATTCAATCTTGCCACAGTTAAAGAAACACTAACCCTCCCAGGTGAGAAAGAATCAGCACGAGAACTCTGACAATTCAAAAAGCAAGAGTGTCCCCTCACTTCCAAATGATTCCACTAGCTCTCTGGCAATAGTTCTTAACCATTCTGAAAGAGTAAAATGACTGAAATGACAGACACAGAGTTTAGAATCTGGATGGTAAGGAAGATACTGACATTCAGAAGAAAGTTGAAAACCAATCCAAAAAATCCAGTAAAATAATCCAAGAGTTGCAAGATGAAATAGCTGTTTTAAGAAAGACCCACACTAAACTTTTGGAGCTGAAAATTCACAAGAATTTCATAACACAATCAAAATATTATCAGCAGAATAGATCAACCTGTAGAAAGAATCTCAGAGCCCGAAGACTGGTTCTTTGAATCAACTCAGACGAAAATAAAGAAAAAAAAAATTTTAAATGAACAAAACTTCTGAGAAATATGGAGTTATATAAAAGGAGGAAATCTATGGCTCATTGGCATTCCTGAGAGAGAAGGACAGAGAATAAGCAATTTGGAAAATATATTTGAGGATATAGTGCACAAAAATTTCCCTAATCTTGTTAGAGTGGTTGCAAATTCAAGAAATTCAGAAAACACAGGCTAGATACTATACAAGATGACCATTCCCAAGGCACACAGTCATCAGATTCCCTAAGCTCAATGTCAAATAAAAAAATTTTAAAGGCAGTAGAAAGAAGGGTCAGATCAGATATAGAGGGAACCCTATCAGGCTAGCCATGGACTCTTCATCAAAAACTTTACAAGCCAAAAGAGATTGGGGGTCCATTTTCAGCATCCTTAAAGAAAAGAAATTTCAACCAAGAATTTATATCCCACCAAACTAAGCTTCATAAGGGAAGCAGAACTAAATCCTTTTCAGACAAGCAAATCCTGAGGGAATTCATTTCAACTAGACTAGCCTTACAAGAAGTCCTTAAGTGAATGATAAATGTGGAATCAATAGAACAGCACCTGCTACGACACAAACACACTTAAGTACATAGCCCGCAGACAGTATAATGCAACAACTGTACAATCAACCAGCTACGAACATGATGACAGGATCAAAACTTTACATATAAATACTAACCCTGAAAGTAAATGGCCAAAACGCCCCACTTAAAAGGCACAAAGTGGCAAACTGGATAAAAAAGATAGCACCCAACCATTTTCTGTCTTCAAAAGATTCACCCTATATGTAATGACACCCACACACTTAAAGTAAAGGGATGGAGAAAGATGTATCATGCCAATGGAAAACAAAAAAAGCAAGGGTCACTATTCTTATATCAGATGAAACAGACTATAAACCCATAACAATTAAGAAGGACAAAGAAGGGCATCACATAATGATAAAGGGTATAATCCAATAAGATTTAACTATCTTAAATATATCTGCACCCAACATTGGAGCACCAAGATTAATAAAACAAATCCTTCTTGACCTATGAAAAGACATAGACAGTCACACAATAATAGTGGGAGACTTTGACACCCTACTGATATCATTAGATAGATCATTGTGGCAGCAACCTAACAAAGACATTTTAGACTTAAACTTGGCACTTTACCACTTGGACTTAATAAGAAATCTACAGAACACTACACTCAACAACCATAGAATATACATTCTTCTCATCTGCATATGGAAGATATTCTACGACTGATCAAATGCTTGGTCATAAAGAAAGTCTCAACACAATTTTTAAAAAATCAAAATCATACCAAGCATACTCTCAGGCTACAGTACAACAAATATAGAAATCAAAATCAAGAAGATATCTCAAAACTACACAATTACATGGAAAGTAAACAACTTGCTCCTGAATAACTCCTGGGTGAACATCAAAATTAAGGCATAAACCAAAAAATTATTTGAAGCTAATGAAAATAGAGATGCAACTTACCAAAATCTCTGGGATGCAATGAAAACTGCATTAAGAGGACAATTTATGGCACCAAACACCTTCACCAGCAAGGTAGAAAGATCTCAAATTAGCAACCTTACCTTGCACCTAAAAGAACCAGAATAACAACAACAAAAGAACATCCAATCCCAAAGCTATTAGAAGAAAAGAAATAACTAAAATTAGAGAAGAACTGAGCAAAACTGAGATGCAAAAGTCCATACAAAAGATCAATGAAACCAAGAGTTGGTTCTGTGAAAGAAAAAAACAAGATTGATAGACCACTAGCTAGATTAAGAGAGAAAAAAAAAAAAAAAAAAAAAGAGTAGGGGGGAGAACATCCAAACAAAATTAGAAATGACAAAGATGACATTACAACTAACTCTATAGAAATAAAACGGATCCTCAGAGACTACTATGGGCCAATCTATGCACACTTTAGAATATCTAAATGAAAGGGATAAATTCCTGGAAACACACAATCTTCCAAAGTTGAATGAGGAAGAAATGGAAACCCAAATAGACCAACATCAAGTTCTGAAATTGAATCTGTAATAAAAAATATACCAACACATACACAAAAAGCCCTGGACCCTGAAGTCACAGCTGAATTCTACCAGGCATACAAGAAAGAACTAGTACCAATCCTACTGAAACTATTCACAAATATCAAGGAGGAGGGATTCCTCCCTAACTCATTCTATGAGCTGGAATCAGCCCAATACCAAAACCTGGCAGACACAATAAAAAAAGAAAATTTCAGGCCATATCTCTGATGAATATCAATGCACAAATCCTCAACAAAGACTGGTTCAACATAAACAAATCAATAAATGTGATTTACCACATAAACAGAATTTTTAAAACCATATAATCATCTAAATAAACAGAGAAAACTTCCAAAAAAAAAAAAAAAAAAAAAACAACAACATCCCTTCATGATAAAAACTCTCTACAAACTAGGCACTGAAGGAACACCTCAAAATAGTAAAAGTTATTTATGACAAACTCATGGTCAACATTGTACTGAATGGACAAAAGCTGGAACCATTCCCCCTGAGAACTGGAACAAGACAGAGATGACCATTCTCACCATTCCTATTCAACATAGTACTATAAGTCCTAAACAGACTACTCAGGCAAAAGAAAGAAATAAAAGGTATCCAGATAGGAAAAGATGAAGTCAAACTATCTCTCTTTGTGGACTGTGTGATTCTATACCTATAAACCTTAAAGACTCTGACAAAAGCCTCCTAGAACTAATAAATGACTTTAGTAAAGTTTCAGGATACATCATCAATGTACTAAAATCAGTAGCAGCTGGGCACGGTGGCTCACGTCTGTAATCCTGGCACTTTCGGAGGCTGAGAAGGGCAAATCACTTGAGCTCAGAAGTTTGAGACTAGCCTGGGCAACATGGCAAAACCTCGTTTTTGCTAAAAAAATACAAAAATGTAGCCAGATGTGGTGGTGTGCACCTGTAGTCCCAGATACTTGGGAGGCTAAGGCCCAATAATCACTTGAACCCAGGAAGTGGAGATTGTAGTGAGCTGAGATTGCACCACTGCACTGCAGCCTGGTGACAGAGCAAGACTCTGTTTCAAAAAAAATAAAAAATAAAAACAAAAAAATCATCACTAGCATTTCTATCCAGCAATAACATCCAGGCTGAGCGTCAAATCAAGAATGCAATCCCATTTACATAGCCACAAATAAAATGAAATGCCTAGTAATATAGCTAACCAAGGAGGTGAAAGATCTCTACAAAGAGAACTACAAAACACTGCTAAATGAAATCACATATGACATGAATAAATGAAAAAATAAACCATGGTGATGGATTGGAAGCATCATTATCATTCAAATGGCCATACTGACCAAAGCGATCTACAGATTCAGTGCATTTCGCATCAAACTACCAATGTTATTTTTCACAGAATTAGAAAAAATCTATTCTAAAATTTATATGGAACCAAAAAAGAGTCCAAATAGCCAAAGCAATCCTAAGTAAAAGTAACAAAGCCAAAGGCATCACACTACCCAACTTCAAACTGTACTGTAAAGCTACAGTAACCAAAAAAGCATGGTTCTGGTACAAAAACAGACACATAGACCAATGGAACAGCATAGAACACTCAGAAATAAAGCTGCACACCTACAATAACATGATCTTCAACAAGGTCACAAAAACAATCAATGGAGAAAGGACACACTATTCAGTAACTGACTAACCATATGTAGAAGACTGAAACTGGACCCCTTCCTCTCACCTAAAAAATATTAACTCAAAATAGATTAAAGATTTAAATGTAAGATCTCAATCTATAAAAATCCTAAAAGAAAACCTAGAAAATACTCTTCTTGACATTAGCCTTGGCCTTAGCAAATAATTTTTGGCTAAGTCCTCAAAAGCAATGGCAACAGAAACAAAAATTGACAAGTAGGATCTAATTAAATGAAAGACCCTCTGCACACCAAAAGAAACTATCAACAGAGTAAACAGACACTTTACTGAATGGGAGAAAATAGTCACAAAGTATGCATCTGACAAAGGAGTAATATCCAGAATCTGTAAGGAACTCAAACAAATCAACACACAGAAAACAAATAATCCCATTTAAAAAAATGGGCAAAGAATGTGAAAAGCAGCTTCTAAAAGAAGACATATAAGTGGCCAACAAACATGAAAAAATGCTCATTATCACTAATCATCAGAGAAATGCAAATCAAAACCACAAGATGTTATCTCACACCAGTCAGAATGGCTATTACTAAAAAGTCAAAAAATAACAGACGCTCACGAGGCTGTGGAGAGAAGGGAACACTTACACATTGTTGGTGCAAATGTAAATTACTTCAACTACTGTCGAAAGGAGTTTGGAGATCTCTCAAAGAACTTAAAATAGAACTATTGGCCAGGTACAGTGGCTCATGCCTGTAATTCCAGCACTTTGGGAGGCGGAGGCAGGCGGATCATCTGAAGTCAGGAGTTCAAGACCAACCTAGCCAACATGGTGAAACCCCATCTCTACTAAAAATACAAAAAATTAGCTGGGCATGGTGTCAGGCACCTGTAATCCCAACTACTTGGGAGGCTGAAGCAGGAGAATTGCTGGAACCTGGGAGGTGGAGGTTGCAGTTAGCCGGTATCGTATCACTGCACTCCAGCCTGGGCAATAAGAGCAAAGCTCTGTCTTAAAAAAAAAAAGATAGAACTACCATTTGACCCAGGAGTTCCATTACTGGGTATATACCTAAAGGAAAAGAAATAACTCTACTGAAAAAAGAAAGAAAAAAGAAAAACAACACTCACATGCAATTGCATGTTCATCGCCGTTCACAATACAAAGACATGGAATAAATCTAGGTGTCCATTAATGATGAATTGGATAAAGAATATATGGGGGGGCGGAGCAAGATGGCCGAATAGGAGCAGCTCCAGTCTCCAACTCCCAGCGCGAGCGACACAGAAGACCGGTGATTTCTGCATTTTCAACTGAGGTACTGGGTTCATCTCACTGGGGAGTGCCGGACGATTGGTGCTGGTCAGCTGCTGCAGCCCCACCAGCGAGAGCTGAAGCAGGGCGAGGCATCGCCTCACCTGGGAAGCGCAAGGGGGAAGGGAATCCCTTTTCCTAGCCAGGGGAACTGAGACACACAACACCTGGAAAATCGGGTAACTCTCACCCCAATACGGCGCTTTAAGCAAACAGGCACACCAGGAGATCATATCCCACACCTGGCCGGGAGGGTCCCACACCCACGGAGCCTCCCTCATTGCTAGTGCAGCAGTCTGTGATCTACGGGCAAGGCAGCAGCGAGGCTGGGGGAGGGGCGCCCGCCATTGCTGAGGCTTAAGTAGGTAAACAAAGCTGCTGGGAAGCTCGAACTGGGTGGAGCTCACAGCAGCTCAAGGAAACCTGCCAGTCTCTGTAGACTCCACCTCTGGGGACAGGGCACAGTAAACTAAACAAACGCAACAGACACCTCTGCAGACGCAAACGACTCTGTCTGACAGCTTTGAAGAGAGCAGTGGGTTTCCCAACACGGAGGTTGAGATCTGAGAAGGGACAGACTCCCTGCTCAAGTGGGTCCCTGACCCCTGAGTAGCCTAACTGGGAGACATCCTCCACTAGGGGCAGTCTGACACCCCACACCTCACAGAGAGGAGTACACCCCTGAGAGGAAGCTTCCAAAGCAAGAATCAGACAGGTACACTCGCTGTTCAGAAATATTCTATCTTCTGCAGCCTCTGCTGCTGATACCCAGGCAAACAGCGTCTGGAGTGGACCTCAAGCAATCTCCAACAGACCTACAGCTGAGGGTCCTGATTGTTAGAAGGAAAACTATCAAACAGGAAGGACACCTACACCAAAACCCCATCAGTACATCACCATCATCAAAGATCAGAGGCAGATAAAACCACAAAGATGGGGAAAAAGCAGGGCAGAAAAGCTGGAAATTCAAAAAATAAGAGCGCATCTCCCCCGGCAAAGGAGTGCAGCTCATCGCCAGCAACGGATCAAAACTGGACGGAGAATGACTTTGACGAGATGAGAGAAGAAGGCTTCAGTCCATCAAATCTCTCAGAGCTAAAGGAGGAATTACGTACCCAGCGCAAAGAAACTAAAAATCTTGAAAAAAAAAGTGGAAGAATTGATGGCTAGAGTAATTAATGCAGAGAAGGTCCTAAATGAAATGAAAGAGATGAAAACCATGACACGAGAAATACGTGACAAATGCACAAGCTTCAGTAACCGACTTGATCAACTGGAAGAAAGAGTATCAGCGATTGAGGATCAAATGAATGAAATGAAGCGAGAAGATAAACCAAAAGAAAAAAGAAGAAAAAGAAATGAACAAAGCCTGCAAGAAGTATGGGATTATGTAAAAAGACCAAATCTACGTCTGATTGGGGTGCCTGAAAGTGAGGGGGAAAATGGAACCAAGTTGGAAAACACTCTTCAGGATATCATCCAGGAGAACTTCCCCAACCTAGTAGGGCAGGCCAACATTCAAATCCAGGAAATACAGAGAACGCCACAAAGATACTCCTCGAGAAGAGCAACTCCAAGACACATAATTGCCAGATTCACCAAAGTTGAAATGAAGGAAAAAATCTTAAGGGCAGCCAAAGAGAAAGGTCGGGTTACCCACAAAGGGAAGCCCATCAGACTCACAGCAGATCTCTCAGCAGAAACTCTACAAGCCAGAAGAGAGTGGGGGCCAATATTCAACGTTCTTAAAGAAAAGAATTTTAAACCCAGAATTTCATATCCAGCCAAACTAAGTTTCATAAGTGAAGGAGAAATAAAATCCTTTACAGATAAGCCAATGCTTAGAGATTTTGTCACCACTAGGCCTGCCTTACAAGAGACCCTGAAAGAAGCACTAAACTTGGAAAGGAACAACCGGTACCAGCCATTGCAAAAACATGCCAAAATGTAAAGACCATTGAGGCTAGGAAGAAACTGCATCAACTAACGAGCAAAATAACCAGTTAATATCATAATGGCAGGATCAAGTTCGCACATAACAATATTAACCTTAAATGTAAATGGACTAAATGCTCCAATTAAAAAACACAGACTGGCAAACTGGATAAAGAGTCAAGACCCATCAGTCTGCTGTATACAGGAGACCCATCTCACACGCGGACACATACATAGGCTCAAAATAAAGGGATGGAGGAAGATTTACCAAGCAAATGGAGAACAAA
Organism: Macaca mulatta; assembly: GCF_049350105.2. NCBI lineage: Eukaryota > Metazoa > Chordata > Mammalia > Primates > Cercopithecidae > Macaca > Macaca mulatta. Next base: position 95,000,758 of record NC_133410.1, on the reverse strand, counting down.
AAAAAGCAGGGGTTGCAATACTAGTCTCTGATAAAACAGACTTTAAACCATCAAAGATCAAAAGAGACAAAGGAGGCCATTACATAATGGTAAAGGGATCAATTCAACAGGAAGAGCTAACTATCCTAAATATATATGCACCCAATACAGGAGCACCCAGATTCATAAAGCAAGTCCTTAGAGACTTACAAAGAGACTTAGACTCCCATACAATAATAATGGGAGACTTCAACACTCCACTGTCAACATTAGACAGATCAACGAGACAGAAAGTTAACAAGGATATCCAGGAATTGAACTCATCTCTGCAGCAAGCAGACCTAATAGACATCTATAGAACTCTCCACCCCAAATCAACAGAATATACATTCTTCTCAGCACCACATCATACTTACTCCAAAACTGACCACGTAATTGGAAGTAAAGCACTCCTCAGCAAATGTACAAGAACAGAAATTATAACAAACTGTCTCTCAGACCACAGTGCAATCAAACTAGAACTCAGGACTAAGAAACTCAATCAAAACCACTCAACTACATGGAAACTGAACAACCTGCTCCTGAATGACTACTGGGTACATAATGAAATAAAGGCAGAAATAAAGATGTTCTTTGAAACCAATGAGAACAAAGATACAACATACCAGAATCTCTGGGACACATTTAAAGCAGTGTGTAGAGGGAAATTTATAGCACTAAATGCCCACAAGAGAAAGCAGGAAAGATCTAAAATTGACACTGTAACATCGCAATTAAAAGAACTAGAGAAGCAAGAGCAAACACATTCGAAAGCTAGCAGAAGGCAAGAAATAACTAAGATCAGAGCAGAACTGAAGGAGATAGAGACACAAAAAACCCTCCAAAAAATCAATGAATCCAGGAGTTGGTTTTTTGAAAAGATCAACAAAATTGACAGCCCACTAGCCAGACTAATAAAGAAGAAAAGAGAGAAGAATCAAATCGACGCAATTAAAAATGATAAAGGGGATATCACCACCGACCCCACAGAAATACAAACTACCATCAGAGAATACTATAAACACCTCTACGCAAATAAACTGGAAAATCTAGAAGAAATGGATAATTTCCTGGACACTTACACTCTTCCAAGACTAAACCAGGAAGAAGTTGAATCCCTGAATAGACCAATAGCAGGCTCTGAAATTGAGGCAACAATTAATAGCCTACCAACCAAAAAAAGTCCAGGACCAGATGGATTCACAGCTGAATTCTACCAGAGGTACAAGGAGGAGTTGGTACCATTCCTTCTGAAACTATCCCAATCAATAGAAAAAGAGGGAATCCTCCCTAACTCATTTTATGAGGCCAACATCATCCTGATAACAAAGCCTGGCAGAGACACAACAAAAAAAGAGAATTTTAGACCAATATCCCTGATGAACATCGATGCAAAAATCCTCAATAAAATACTGGCAAACCGGATTCAGCAACACATCAAAAAGCTTATCCACCATGATCAAGTGGGCTTCATCCCTGGGATGCAAGGCTGGTTCAACATACGCAAATCAATAAACATAATCCAGCATATAAACAGAACCAAAGACAAGAACCACATGATTATCTCAATTGATGCAGAAAAGGCTTTTGACAAAATTCAACAGCCCTTCATGCTAAAAATGCTCAATAAATTCGGTATTGATGGAACGTACCTCAAAATAATAAGAGCTATTTATGACAAACCCACAGCCAATATCATACTGAATGGGCAAAAACTGGAAAAATTCCCTTTGAAAACTGGCACAAGACAGGGATGCCCTCTCTCACCACTCCTATTCACCATAGTGTTGGAAGTTCTGGCTAGGGCAATCAGGCAAGAGAAAGAAATCAAGGGTATTCAGTTAGGAAAAGAAGAAGTCAAATGTCCCTGTTTGCAGATGACATGATTGTATATTTAGAAAACCCCATTGTCTCAGCCCAAAATCTCCTTAAGCTGATAAGCAACTTCAGCAAAGTCTCAGGATACAAAATTAATGTGCAAAAATCACAAGCATTCTTATACACCAGTAACAGACAAACAGAGAGCCAAATCAGGAATGAACTTCCATTCACAATTGCTTCAAAGAGAATAAAATACCTAGGAATCCAACTTACAAGGGATGTAAAGGACCTCTTCAAGGAGAACTACAAACCACTGCTCAGTGAAATCAAAGAGGACACAAACAAATGGAAGAACATACCATGCTCATGGATAGGAAGAATCAATATCGTGAAAATGGCCATACTGCCCAAGGTAATTTATAGATTCAATGCCATCCCCATCAAGCTACCAATGAGTTTCTTCACAGAATTGGAAAAAACAGCTTTAAAGTTCATATGGAACCAAAAAAGAGCCCGCATCTCCAAGACAATCCTAAGTCAAAAGAACAAAGCTGGAGGCATCACGCTACCTGACTTCAAACTATACTACAAGGCTATAGTAACCAAAACAGCATGGTACTGGTACCAAAACAGAGATATAGACCAATGGAACAGAACAGAGTCCTCAGAAATAATACCACACATCTACAGCCATCTGATCTTTGACAAACCTGAGAGAAACAAGAAATGGGGAAAGGATTCCCTATTTAATAAATGGTGCTGGGAAAATTGGCTAGCCATAAGTAGAAAGCTGAAACTGGATCCTTTCCTTACTCCTTATACGAAAATTAATTCAAGATGGATTAGAGACTTAAATGTTAGACCTAATACCATAAAAATCCTGGAGGAAAACCTAGGTAGTACCATTCAGGACATAGGCATGGGCAAAGACTTCATGTCTAAAACACCAAAAGCAACGGCAGCAAAAGCCAAAATTGACAAATGGGATCTTATTAAACTAAAGAGCTTCTGCACAGCAAAAGAAACTACCATCAGAGTGAACAGGCAACCTACAGAATGGGAGAACATTTTTGCAATCTACTCATCTGACAAAGGGCTAATATCCAGAACCTACAAAGAACTCAAACAAATTTACAAGAAAAAAACAAACAACCCCATCAAAAAGTGGGCAAAGGATATGAACAGACATTTCTCAAAAGAAGACATTCATACAGCCAACAGACACATGAAAAAATGCTCATCATCACTGGCCATCAGAGAAATGCAAATCAAAACCACAATGAGATACCATCTCACACCAGTTAGAATGGCAATCATTAAAAAGTCAGGAAACAACAGGTGCTGGAGAGGATGTGGAGAAATAGGAACACTTTCACACTGTTGGTGGGATTGTAAACTAGTTCAACCATTATGGAAAACAGTATGGCGATTCCTCAAGGATCTAGAACTAGATGTACCATATGACCCAGCCATCCCATTACTGGGTATATACCCAAAGGATTATAAATTATGCTGCTATAAAGACACATGCACACGTATGTTTATTGCAGCACTATTCACAATAGCAAAGACTTGGAATCAACCCAAATGTCCATCAGTGACAGACTGGATTAAGAAAATGTGGCACATATACACAATGGAATACTATGCAGCCATAAAAAAGGATGAGTTTGAGTCCTTTGTAGGGACTTGGATGCAGCTGGAATCCATCATTCTTAGCAAACTATCACAAGAACAGAAAACCAAACACCGCATGTTCTCACTTATAGGTGGGAACTGAACAATGAGATCACTCGGACTCAGGAAGGGGAACATCACACACCGGGGCCTATCATGGGGAGGGGGGAGGGAGGAGGGATTGCACTGGGAGTTATACCTGATGTAAATGACGAGTTGATGGGTGCAGCACAGCAACATGGCACAAGTATACATATGTAACAAACCTGCACGTTATGCACATGTACCCTACAACTTAAAGTATAATAATAATAAATAAATTAAAAAAAAAAAAAAGATTTGAACCCGAAAAAAAAAAAAAAAAAGAATATATGGTACATATACACCACAGAATACAACATAGCCAGAAAGAACAAAATCATTTCCTTTGCAGCAATATGAATGTAGCTGGTGTCCAAAATCCCGAGTGAATTAATACAGGAAGAGAAAAAATAAATACCACATATTCCCACTTATAAATATTGAGCACAGGTGGACAAATACATGGGAACAATGGACAATGTGAACTACTAAAGCGGGGAAAGAGTAGGGGCTGTGGATTTAACAACTACCTATTGTGTACTATGGTTATTACCTGGGTGATGGGATCCATGCCTCAAACCCCAGCATCATGTAATATACCTGTGGAGCAAACCTGCACATGTACCCCCTGTATCTAAACTAAAAGCTGAAATTGTAAAAAAGACAATTCAACCCTATGTATAAATAAACAGATAAATAAACCAAGTACCACCTCAGTCTTATCTGTTTCCCAAACTAAGCATCTTCACAACTTCTAATTTCTCCCTCAACAAAAATTTTAATTAAAATTATCTGTCTATCCATCCATCCATCATCATCATCATCATCATCATCATCATCATCATCACCATTATCTAATTAGAGGTTGGGCAATTTTTCTTGAAGTTGATACAGGTACGTTTTCTTCCCCCCTCCATCCCATGTCAATATTGACAAGGGGCGACACCTGGTAGGGATGCGAAGCAGTTAATGGTAACATTACCACATTGGGCAAGGGCTCCTTTACTCAGTTTCTAATGAAAGCCTTTCTGAAAATATTTGTAATGACCATAGTTATTGATCAAACTTAAAAGCAGAGAAGACTAATTTACTAATACAATGTAATAATTGTGGCTAAAGATCTTACAATTTTTTAAAAGTACTTTTTTTCCTCTAATGAAGGCTTTTGATTAATAATGCTAAGGAATAAATGTGTTCATGTTTCACAGGTGTATTTGTATTTCACAAGTTATACTTTTCTTTTTCAATGAGCATTTGAACTTAGGGACTTGTTTAATATATGCAGGGCCTTCTTCACAAAGAGAGAGCATCTCTACTACACACACAGCCCTGTAGGACATAAATATTATTGCAAGCATTTTGGAACAACCTATTCAATACTATATATACCTCTCCAGAATTTAATTTGGAATATTTCATTAAAAGTCTCATTAATACAAGTCACCTGACACTTAGTTTTCCTGTTAAATACCTCTTTGTCATGATTTACCCTGGAAAGAATACAAATAAAGTTCTTGAGAATGTTTTGTAATACAGGATACTCACTTCACACACTACGTATATAAAGGAAATAAGCTTTTACATTCTAAACTCTAGGTGCCATTTTCTCTAGTAAATACTTGCTCCATTTCCTTTATTTTCATATTGGCTTATTTTTCCTTATAGTATCATGTGACATATTAAATATGTGTGCCAATTCTCTGACACTCTTTCCATTAAGAGTTGGGTACTTGACTTTACCTTTAAAAATAAGTAGGCTTTGTGATTGCTTTGAATCTGTGACAATTTCTGTGCCCAGGCCAGTCTTTTGGGACCTTCTCTGAGAGAGCTGATCCTCCAGGGAAAACTACCAACTATCCTGAGACAGTCATGCTAGAGAACCCTTATGTAGGTACTCCAAACAGCAATTAATACCAAGCATAGCTGCCTGCACCAAAGTGCCAGACATGTGATTGAAGCTCTCTTGGATCCTCTAAGACCAGCCCATTCTCCTGTGAATCCACTACCAATCCACCCTGTTACCTCAGCTACTGCCAATTGGAGTAGAGAAATTGTCCTGTCAAACTTTGTACAAATTTCTGACCTATAAAATTGTGAAATGTAATACAATGGTTGTTGTTTTAAGCCTCTGAGTTTTGGGATAGTTTGCTATGCACCGATACATAACAGAAACATAAAGCAGTACCTGCTATTGCAACAAAAACCTAAAATATATAGCATTGATTTTGGGACCAGGAGGTAGGCAGAAGCCAGAAGCACTTTGTGGAGCCTTCTGTTGAGGGCATGAAAGACTGCAAGGAAATTAGAGGCCAGAGGAAAGGTAATCTCAATGATTAGTGTTTGGCAGCAAGGCAGGAGTGATAAGGTTGAAAAATATACCTAATGAACTGGTGGATTTGGCTAAGATTTTTAGCAGAACATTAGAAAAGTAGCAACTGGTTTCTTTTATCTGAATATAAGAATGTTTGGGTAGAAAAAGATAAGCTTAAAAAACTGCTATAAAGAAAAATTTAGAGAAAATATGAAGGAGGCAAGACTTACTGAATCTAATAATGAAACCATTATCTTATTCCTAGTTTCTCCAGAAAACAAAAGATCACAAAATACAAAATTGCCTCTGGGCAAATAGCATATCCAAAACACTGCTGGTTAAGCAGTAAACATCTACAGAGTGTTACTGTAGGACACTTTATTGAGACCTCAGAAAGTTTTAAGGGTATGCCCAGTAGAGCTTGTGAGAATCTCAAGGACATGACTCTCAGTCTCTCTCTCACAATTAGAAAAGGCACTAAGAATCTTAAGGATTTGCCTTTATTAGACACTAACAGCTAAATAAAAAGGCTTTCAAGAAGCTTAAGGGCATTGTTCTATAGCACCCTGACTCTCAATCAAGTGTACAGAAGAGCCTCTCTCTGAAAGAAACATGGGTGTAGCTTTTGTTTGATAGGGTAGATTTATAATATGATACACTGGAGATCCACAAAATTTTAAAAGAAATTATCAGCTTGGACTGAAACAGATGGTGACAGCACAAAATGAAATGAGACCTATAATTCTCAACCTTCTACATCACAGGAAGCAGACTGAGAGGGCTATTCAGTTTTAAGCACAGGCCATTTCTTATTTCAAAGAATGAATGACTCAGCAGCAATGTATAGATATTATACCATATAGCATTTTTTCTCTGGAAGAAATCAAAATTAAAAAATTAAAATGTAATATGTTTCATCATTAATCATCAGAGAAATAGAAATCAAAACCACAATGAAATATCACCTCATAATTCATTAGGATGAGCATTATAAAAATAGTAATTTATAAAACAGAAAATAACAAGTATTGGCAAAGATGTGGAGAAAATGGAACTCTTGTGCACTGTTGGTGGAAGTGTAAAATGGAAGCCATTATAGGAAACAGTTTGTAGCTTCCTTGAAAGATTAAAAACAGAACTGCTGTATAATTCAATGATCCCACTTCTGGGTACTTATCTCAAATAATTGAAAGTAGAATCTTGAAGCAATATGTTTATTGCAGTGCTATTCACAATAGCCAAGAGGTAGAAACAACCTAAATGTCCATCAACATAAGAATTAAGAAAATGCAGTATATATATACAATGGAATATCACTCAACCTGAAAGGAAATTCTGTTAGATACTACAATATAAATCAACCTGGAGGACACTATGCTAAGTTAAACAAGCCAGTCACAGAGGACAACACTGCATTATTTCCACTAATAGGAAGTATCAAAAATAGTCAAACTCAGAGAAGCAGAGGTAGAGAGATAGTTACCAGAAGCTGGGGGTTGGAGGTTGGGGAAGGAATGGCAAGTTGCTATTCAATGAGTATAAGTTTTAGTCATGCAAGATGAGAAAGCTTTAGAGCTTATACTATTCAATGAGTATAAGTTTTAGTCATGCAAGATAAGAAAGTTTTTGTACAGCTTTATCTGCTGTATAACAATGTATGATATATTTTTAAATTTAAGAGGGTAGATCTCATGTTATGTGTCTGTTATCACAATAAAATAAATAATAAAAATCTAATATGTTTTAAAATCACCAAGTATTACAACCTCAAAATACGTTAAAATAATCAAGGGCAGCTAATCTAATGGAAGGCATGTTTTTATCATAAATTAGTTCAAATACTTTTTTAAATAACTAGGTGAGTTAAGAGTTAAATGAGCAATCAAACAATTCAAAGTTTATGGTCTGTTTATAGACCCATATACAAAGTGGGGCTTTTAAGAGCAGTTTTCTCTGTATCAATAGCTGTGCTCCCCTTCAGGGGCTAGGATAGAATTTAATCATACCACACCATTACAACGTGTGAGAAAATTTATGTAAGCCTGTGCTGACAGATGGAAAGGTTGATAATAGAAATAATACATTCCCTTTCCCTACCACGCTCCTCAACAAACCCTGTTTTTCATATTTATAAGAACGGCTGTGTTTTTGTTATTATCAATACTTATTAAATCTCATTGCCACTTTTTTACCAGCTTCCTTCTATCCCCCTCCGCCCAACCCCAGCCATACACACGCACACACACACTGAGGGAGGTAAGAGTTGAGGGAGGTGAGGAATAGAAGGTTTACCTCAGTTCATGCTTGGAACCCTAATCTCAGGATCAGTATAGGTATGGAAATCTATAATTTTCCCTCATTTCTTATAATGTACCAGGCAAAGTCAAAAGAAAGATAATTTTTGGTACGGGAGATTCATGAGGAAAGACATACTATGTGTCTTTGAAAGTGCATAATACATTGAAGACACACGAGGTATATTGGCTACCTTAGTGAGACACAGGAATAATTCTACTTCTCCAAAGAAAGTTCCCTCTACATTGTATCCTTTACAGAGAGTCCAATACTCTTAAGCTAATTAATGCAGTTTTCATAGTGTCTGCTTCTGAGTGTCTGTCAAGAGGAGAAGCTTGCAATATGCTTTGCAAGCAAGGTTCAAAGAACCGCATAAAGTGGCAAGAATATTTTGCTCTTGATTATTCAACTTTATGATCTTTTGCATTCCTTGGAGGCAATTATTTGAATTATCTCTCTGGAGGCGAAACTGATGATTCTGCATTTCCATATCATCTCTCTTCTTGCTGGCTCCCAGAACAATGCTGTTTGGTCTGCATGTGGCCATATGAGAAGGCCATGGAGCTGGAAGAGTCAGGATGGCTGCCTTTGATTTCTCTTAGGTAATTCTATAGGGCTTCATGGAAGCCTGACTGTTCCTGCTTTGTAAAAATGCACAAGTCTGAAACAACACAAACCACTGGCTATTCTCATTCAAATACGATTCTTTAATTGTTTTCTGGTAATAAAGCAAAGTAGCATACTATTTTCAAATTAGAGCACTCTGTTGGCATACTTGTAAAATCACACAATATAAATAATCAAGAATTCTGTTCTATCTGTGGCTTATGGTTTCTTTACATCTTCGCTTTTAATGCAATGACAGTGGATTACTGACACTAACACTTAGAGGACACTGTCCAGCTGAGCTCGGTCAATGCTTCCAGAAACGGATCCTCCGTTAGCAGAGAATATAACACAGTGTTTAGGAGCCCAGACTTGAGTCAGATGGACTGATTTAAATTATGCTCTAACTAGGTCCTGATCTTGGGCAAATGTCTTAACCTTGCCCTTGTTTCTTCATCTGTAAAATGAGGATAATAGTAGCATCTACACTCTAGGAGTATTTTAAGGATTAAATGTATGCTCCATATAAATTATTTTGAATAGAACCCAAATACTAAGTGCTCAATACATTTTAGCCTGTGATATTTATTTTATTTGTCCCTACCCTTTACAAAAAGGCATTGGATTATTGAATTGAAAGTGACATGAAGAGCTAAGTAAAAGGTATGACTTCTCTCCAACTTAGCCAGGTCAGTTTTCTCCATGAAGATCCTGTAGAGGATCCTCCATGAAGAATTGTTACCTGTTGTGTTTCGCATGCAGGATCTGAATACATAGATTATTCTGAATCATTATATATAAAGTTGCATACGTATAAATATTTTGGCCTCTTTCCTAGAAAAATCGGGTACTCTCCTGGGGTGATCTTGTGATTTCCAGATGGATTCAGAGAACTCAATGCAGCTGCTATCTCCTATTGACCAGCCAGCACTGGCTCCACTGTGCTAAACAGGAAGGAGCCCTGGGAGGGAAGTGGAGAGTTGAATGTCACATGAGTTAGCAAAGGCTTTCTTGAACTTACATCATGTTTAATTGTATCAAATGCTGTTCATTGTGTGGTTAGGCTCGTGGTGCTTCTTGGATGAAGGAACAAGGAGAAAAATTACTGGCATCTGAAACAAAACCAGAAATCTCTGTTTATTTGGGACCTCAAATTAGACTTGAGTCATAGGATTGTCAAGTTGCTCATGCTGGAGTCAGCTGGGCTGGTTGGTTTCTTATAATGCAATAGACAATTCTTATTTAATCCTACTGTCTCACAAAAAAAATTGAGAAAAGACATGTTCAGAAAGCAAGACTTGATGAGTTAAAACACCATTTTAGTTTCAAGTCTTAAAATTATACTGGGAGTTTTTCTTTATGTTTTAAGGCTCTGTTGAATTTTGAGAACATTCTACAGGATAAACGCTCAGATGTATCCTCAAGACACACTTCTGGATGCCAGGACTATCCTTTAAACATATGTGCTCTAAGAATTCTCTCTATAAATTCGTCACTTTAGGAAATAATCAGGAAAATATTAAAAAAGAAAGGCTCATCACTGAGATTTTTCATTCTTGTTAGAGGGGACTGTTAAGCTTCAGGAAGCCTGTGATACACAAAATATAGGTCTTAACTCATGATATATGGAGTGCTATATCCATTAAAATGGGGAATAATGCAAAGACATCCAGGTACATGGGCTTGCTTTCAGAATATTTTCATTTTTTATTTCATTTCTGCCACTTAATACCTGTGAGACCCTGGATTAGTCACTTGAGTCCTCTAAATACCAATTTTACTCTGAGACATGTAAAGACAGCATTATCTCACACACTACAGGTGCTATGTGAGTACATAATATGAAAAGGATACTATAAGTTGGAATGAAGAAGATATAACTCCTGGGTCTGTGATCTCACAGTTTAATATCATCAAAATTTAAATAAGAGAAGATAAGTGAAACTTCTTTGATACTTTTTTTGGCTCTCAGTATTAAGTGGTTTCAATTTTACAAGTTGTTTTCACATCTGCAGTTTTCTTTAGCAGGATGGCATTCAATGAAAGGTTGATTATGCACTGGGTAGGCAGGGTTTTATAAAAACCTTTCTTATACTTTTCAGTTTCAGTTAAATTAAATTTCGTTTTGTTTTGAAATGAGAGTTGTTCAAGGATATAAAGGTAAACCTCTGGAATTTGGTAGTTTCCTATCAATGGGACAATTTACACAGAGGCCAGAAAGTTCCCTGGTACTTCTCATGCCAATCAGATTCATACTATTAGAGATGACTGTGATTGGATGATATCAACTGTGGTGTTGATGATGCACTTTTCTTGGGCTTCCTTACTGTCTCAAGACCATGTTACATTTTGGCTCTAGAAGAATCTTCTCATCTCCTCGAAGGGAGGTAGATGCAGAGAGGAAAAAAATCAAATTAATGGCAATCTCTAAAAGCTTCAGACTAAAAATATGATAGAAAGTCCAGTTAGGTAGAACCAATATATTTCCTCTTATCTACCCTTTATTTCCACTTTCAATTGGTTTTTCAAAAGAATGTAATTTTGAACTGTAATGGGTGAGGAGAATTAAAGGAGAGAAGCAAGAGACTGACACTATCGAGACTCTCAGAGGAAAATGCCTGTATCCAGCCACCCTTGAGCTTAGTCTCCTCAGGTTAACACGTCACGAAGACAAGTGGAAGCATTTCCCACTCCATCCCAACATAGTGTAGTACCTGCAGAGTATAGGATTCCAGGGAAGATGAAGAGCAGTCAAATCTTCATGTGCCTCAAAGGAGGACACTGGAATTAGCTGTGAGTAGAAAGTGTGTGGTGTGTGGGTGCATAAGACAAAAAATTAATGGACTGAGGGCCAGAGACCAGTAAAACTAGGGACATCATCTTAACAGATACAAGTATGCAGAGGTGGCTTCTCTGAAGAAATGATGTTCATCACAGTGGATGCCAAAGGAAACCAAAATATTTCACCCCAAAGTACACTTCCTCGATACATTTTGAGATGGCTGTTCAGAGGGCCCAAACAGAAGTAGCCCTGCAAATCTGTCTTTTGTGGGGCAGATTTGCATCTGTAGAGAAATAAAGTGAAGTAAACAAAAGATGCAAACAAGCTTTCTCTGAAGACCCCCTTGTCCAGGTCTAGGAAAGATTAACTGAGAGTCTGAACCTTTAAAGATCTGAGAGAAATATTCACCATCTATTCTCTCTGAGGGCTGCTACCTGCAAGCTTTCATCTACACCACAAAACCACCTTTGCTAGCCAGGTTTCTCCTCTTCTTCCTCTCCCATCACTTGTCTGGCCATGCTCTAAGCTCCCCTATTCTTTCTGTAACCTCAAGATGGTATAGAAGTGTCAACCATCTTGCCTTTCTTTGAGTTCTTATATTTTGTATGACTCCTGCACCTGTCAATAAATTTGAGTATCTTTTCTCATGTTAATCTGCCTTTTGCAGTGGATTTCTTTTAGCAAAGCTTCAGAGGATAAAGGGAAATTTTCCCTTGGCCCCTACATTGCCAGCATGGATCGGATACCTCTCTGGATGCTATAGCCTTGTACTTCCTATAATGAAATGTCCATTTTGAAGACAAGAAAGGAAAGATCCTGTTTCAACTGATTGTAAATCTAAAAATGACTAAGAATTGTTTGAGTCATGTTTTTATTGTCAGTCAGAATAGGAATTTGAAATTCAGATGAATATGAGCTATATAAAAATGTAGTTATACTTTATTTTGTACTGTTTGTAGTCTGATACATTGATACTGACTTTACAGTTCACTTTTTCAACCTGACAGTCTAGAATTACAGTCTGAACAATCAGAAGCTTCCTGGTATTAATCGTACTTCTCCAAATGCCTTTATTATTTGGCTCTTGTTTTAATGTTTTGCTTGTGTCTTTCATTATGTAATCTCTTTAAATTCTTTTTGAAAGTACTATAAATGAAAACAAATTTGGGCATTGAACCCAGAATTCTTGATTGTGTTGAACTTTGATACTGTGTTTCAGAAGAAAATAGCCCTTTTGTTTGTTTGTTTTAGGGACAGATTCTTGATCTGTCACCTAGGCTGGAGTGCAGTGGCACAATCATAGCTCAGTGCAGCCTCAAACTCCTGGGCTCAAACGATCCTCCTGTCTCAGCCTCCTGAGTAGCTGGGACTACAGGCAGGTCACCACTATGCTATGCTAATTTTTTTACTTTTTGTAGAGATGGGGGTCTTGCTATGATGCCCAGAGCGGTCCTGAATTCCTGGTCTAATGTTATCCTCCTGCGTCAGCTTCCCAAAGTGTTGGAATTCAGGCATGAGTGATCGTGGCAGCCAGAAATAGCCCTTTAAACATTTTTTTTCTTTTTTCTTTGACAGAGCCTCACTCTGTAGCCCAGGCTGGAGTGCAGTAGTGCAATCACAGCTCACTACAACCTCCAACTCCTGGGCTCAAGCGATGTTCTTGCCTCAGTTTTCCCAGTAACTGGGACTACAGGCACATGGCCCCATGTCTGGCTAATTTTCTATAGAGATAGGGTCTTGCAATGTTGTTCAGGCTGAAACAGCCCTTTAAAAATTGATAAACTAGTAAATTAATTAGCACATTAAAATTAGTGAGAAACAAGAGCCTACAAGATGGAAAGTTAATACCTAATACCAACAAATAGTTGGCTGGTGTTCATTTTTCTGACATTTGATGTTAAGTGTATCTCTGACCTAAACAGACTATGTATACACATGACATCACTTGTTTTTGGCCAGCAAACCTGGACTTTATTCCTTTTACAGAATCACTATTAAAATAAACGAAAAGATCAAAGGAATTTTACCACTGAAATGTTATCAGAGGACTCATAACTGTTCATGGTTAAAAACTCACATCATCATTAACAGCAGCAGTAGCAGCAGGAATGAGTATATCCTTGATGGTCTGCCAGGTCCAAAGGCTATCTGGAAATATATTCTGAATATGAAATAGGCTAATTAAGCCCATTGTTCCCTGACTGTCACTCTAAGGGACAGTGGGGAGGTACCAGCTGTATGCCTTACTAGGTTGGCTACCAAACTTGAATCCTTTCCACCCATGAATGTGCACGTAAAATGTGGGTTGCCTGCCAAGGTCAGGACAACAAGATAAATTTCTGTACATATACATAACATATAAATGGAGAATTAAAAGCTCATTAAGATGTTATGAGGAGGATAAAGAGAGAAGAGCAGAGCAAAAGGAAAAGCAATGGCTTGCACGTGTGTCTGTTGCTAATGACCTTTATTTAATCAAAGCTACTTGATTCAGAGGATATCCACGTTGCTCAAGAGTAATGCTTCTTGTATAAAAGCCTGTACGAAATCGTTTTCCACCAAAGTGAGTGCTCTGCTCTGCCCCCGTTAGGTTCTTCCACCCTGTGTGACTGGAATCTCCCTTCTGGTAGCCTCAGGAAGGCAGTGGCTCTGCTTGCTTGTTTCATGTGCTGCAACCTCTCAAGTCCTGCTGTCACCTGTTTCTTTTCATGACACTGGAAGAGGAAATACGGGAATCCTTTCCTTACCATGCTATTGTACTTCAAAACAACTACTTCTTTTGACAGAATTAAAGTGCGGTATATTTAGGGAATGAGCTAACATTGCTCTCTTTTTCTCTGCAAGTCTTTCAAAAGATGAATGGGTACTGCTTTGCCCCCTCAGGCACTACACTGATCTTTTCATAACTCTTTTCCTTGCTCTTCCCAACTCCAGACCTAAAATGTGCACTGTGAATACCTACAACAGGTTCTTGGGAGGCAAAAAGACCAATGGTAACAATAGGAGAAACAAGACAAACATTTAGGTTCCTTAACTCCTTGTCCAGCATTCTTTTCCCACTTTATTAGAGTTTGGACCCTCCACTTACCCAACACTACCAACTCCACCTCTAAACCCAAACCCCAAGCCCCAACTGAGCTGCAGATGTAAATACAATTTTTGGGGGAGCTTGCTTAACAGTTGTTAAATTCTAATGAAAAAAAATCAGAGTTTGCCCCGTTTAGAGGATTTTGCAAAATGATCTGAGTCCGTGGAATATGCACAGCAGCAGCAAAGAAAAATGTCAGCATTAATATGATATGGCTTTTTGTTGCAAGCAGGACTGTTCATTAAAAGCTTAAACAGGTGGCAGGTTTGGCAGCCCAGTGTGTGTATTCTATGGACAGATTTATTACGCCTTTCATTTTAAAATATTTGTGCAGAAACAGACTCAGTGAGATAAATTATCTTGTTCACAAGAGCATTCTGTTCAAGGCTGCTATGATAAATGCCATATCAATCAAATTATGCAATGAAAATTTACCATCAATTTTATCATCATTATCAATTATTTATAACTTAGGAAATGCTTTTCATTTCTTCTCCATTTTAATTTTGGTATCTTCCAGGGAAATTTTACCTCACAGTGGGAGACCCTATAAAATAGGGTATCTGTATACAGGATGTCACTTCAGTTGCTGAGGTCCAGGGCAGGAGTCAGATATGCATTTCAAAGCAAACATAATTACATATGAACAGCATTGGCTGGAATCATCCTGCTTGATGACTTTGAGTGGATAGGATCATGTAAACATCAGAGGAATGTTCAAACAATAAGGCAGCTTTGCTTTGTCAAATGAGATGAGCCACAAGCCAACTGAAGCTCAACATAATGTCAAGCAAAGCAAAGTGCACACACTTCAGTCACCGTGGTGACCTTACATGGTTGGAATGACTCCATAGACTCAATGTAATCACTTTTCCAGGAGCTGGGACTTTCTACTGGCAGTGTCCACCATCTTGGGAAGGCAGGTCTCACCAACTTTAAATGTTACAGGAAATCTTTTGCTAGAAGGTTATCCATAAATTGTTACCCTAAAATCCAGTGTCTCACAGAACTTTCCAGGTTCTTTTGGCCACTGGAGTATCCAGGGCTTTATGCACATTAACCATTCTGCCATTCTACTAGATTTCTTTTTATTCTGTCCTGCTAATGCCACTTCCCACAGCTGCAGAATACATGCTGAATCTCCTTGGAAGCATACTTTCCCGTAGAAAACATTCAGAGAGCTCTAAAAAGGGCAGATGATACATCGTGCATTTCTTATTTGGACTCTTGCCTGACTTCTATGAGGGAAACCCTGATTATGTTCAGTATTGTCTTAGCTAAGTATCTCAGGGACACATGTCTCTTGGTTTTTTTCAACTGGCTTCTTATTTACATAATTGGCCTCCCCTTTTTGCTACATTCAGCCTTTAGGTTTTCACTCCTGCCAAAGGACAATGTTTACCAATCTTTACTTGCTTGTGTTTTCCTCACCAGAGGTGTCCTCTCCTCCTATATTGTAAACCAGATCAGTTATCTTTCTTCGAAATACTGCTCAAGAATAAGCTCCATGACAAGTTTTCAGTGGAACCCTCTGATTACAAATTGTTACAGCTGTTCCATGCTTGTGACGAGATCTGTGCAACTCTAATTGGCTAGACGTACATTTGTTTGTGGCTATTTTGGGCTTTGTTTTTGTCCCCATAATCCATAAGGAACTCTCAGACAAATAGTAACAAAAAGCTTACCTCAGGCAAATCCATCAGGTCAATTCAAGATGTTATAGGAGTCATGAAATGTGAATAATTAGTTCAAGGTTTACAAGGTTAATCCTGGTATATCCTGCATAACAACATTACACAGATTGGCACATCCTTACATGACAATGAAAGGTGCCATTAACTCACTGATTTTCACAATTAATCTTATATCCAAAGGACATAGGACTTGGAGTCAAAATGACTGAGTTCTAATCCTTGCTATCTCTCTGCTTACTAACTATGTGATGGTAAGCATGCTGTGGCAACTGCAAAGGCAAATTGACTTAGATAAGTTATACATGCATTTATGAAAGTATAAAGGGTGATTTATTGATTTAAAGATTGATGTTTCCACCATATATCAAAAAGATTTTGTATTATTTTGGGGTAGATAATAAAATAAAACAATTCATATAATCTCCCTAAAAGATGAGTGCATCTTTGACAGGGAAGATAAACAGTCTGAGTTTGAGAGTAAGAGGACTGTTCAGCAACACTGCTTGAATTTGCCTACATTTTTCCTTTTTAACTAGGCTGGCAGGAGAGAAATAAACACCATTATTTCTGCTGTGGCAGTGGTTCTTAAAGTGTGATCACTGATCCTGCAGCATCAACAGCATCCAGGAAAACTGTTGGAAAGGAAAATTGTTGGGTCCACCCCAGATCTACTGAATCAGCCCTCCAGGTGGTTCTGATGAATGCTAAAGATTGGGAACCACTGCCTGAACCGGTACCCTGGGGTTTAGTCCCATATGCCACTATCTTGTTGGGTAAGTTGAGAGCCCAGGCTAGCGTAAGACATCATGAGAATCTGTGCATTATTAATGGCACATTATTCCAGATTTTCTACCAGTGCAGGTTTCTTGTAATGTTATTATTTCCATTAAATACAAGCTATGCAAGAAAATGGGATTTTACAAACCTTTGTAGGGAAATTCACATGTTTCAGAAAAAGTGCTTTGCCAGACAAAGGAACCAGATTTTGGGGTTCTAAAAATATGGCAGTTATAAGAAAAAAGACTCTAACTTTAAGTGATTAAGTAAACTAGCCAGAATTTAGCCATCAACTTTCAGAATAACTCAAAGGAAAGTCATCCTCTCAATGCTTAGATCTCCCCAGTATTTCACCAGTGGGGAGATCTAAGCATTGAGAGGATGACTTTCCCTTGAGTGATTCTGTATTAAAATGATCTCCAAGCTCTTTTCTAGCTCTCCAGGTCTAAATTGAGACTCTTTTCTTCTCGCTTTCTCTTTCACTCACATCTTGAAAACTGCATGCACAGAATAGAACAGAAGGCATAAAGGAAAGGACAGAGAGAAACACTGACTGAGAATCAGAGAAAGAAAAGAGAGTTCACAGAGATTTCATATTTTCCAAACCATGGAGTGGTTGAAAGATATCATAAAATTCAGTCAAGTGAGTATGGAAGAGTATCAAAATTTAAGTATTATACAATAAACTCTGTGCACCTTTTAAAAGCAACCTGCATGTAGGTGAATGGGGACACCTTGAAAGCTTTCTGTACAATTATAAAGGAAGATAAAGAGCTGTCCCAAGTAAGGACAGCCCAAGTGCAGAGCTGCAATAGAGAATCTTTGAATCCGAGCCACTAAAGGGAAGTGCAGTTGAACAAAAGGAAGGGCAAGAGGGTAGCACAGCTGCTATAGACTGAACATTTTCTTTGTGCAAGCTCATGCTTACCTTATTAAGGAAAAGCCTTCTCTCCAGCTCGATCTATCAAAGCCATCTATCACATTCTTCCAAGTTCAGAAAAGAGAACTAAGTTGAATAACTACAAGAAATCCAGCACCCGCAGAGAAAGAGTTGCATATATTCAACGTATTGTTAAAGATAGTGTGCTATTACACCACTATGGTTGCAGAACATCAAATTAACAGACATAAAGAAAATAAGCACTCAGCAGGGGAGATATTTAATTATAAGAAGAAGGGCAGCTAGCCTTTGAGAATGCAAGAATTCAACATTTCCCATTTCTCCTTTCCAAGTTTTTTCAAATAAAGTTTTTTCTCCAGTCCTCATCCTGATTGATACTTAGCATCAAATGTTTCCCCACCATGGAGAAATCCACACAACCAGCTTCTTCCTGTACCACCAGAGCCCAGCTGGAACCAGGAATACCTCTCTTTTTCGTTTGTGCTAAAACAGATGAGTAGCCAAGCTTTGCCTGCTGATAAAGAGTAATAATCACGCCGGTAATGGGAAGATTCTGCCTTAACTCAACTGCCAAGATCAGCCTGTGCAACTCCAACCAACGGTGGGATGGGAGGGATGGTAAGAGCAGGATACTGAAATATAATCATTCTTACTGGTGTCTTCATTGTGACATCTGTGTGTATGCTATGCCTTAACTGAAACAAAGTTAGGAAGTCTGAGAGTTGAGAAACCACTTGCTCACTCTGAAAGGAAATCTCGACTAAAAGGAAGCAGAAATTAAAAGTAATTCATAAACAAGAGTGGTTTATAGGCAGGAATTGAAAGGGCCTCATCTGGCCACAACATGGCTTAATTAAACATCACCTCTCCCTAGTTCATTCCAACTCAACTCAGATTTTCTCTTCATGTTCTTTTTTCTTTATGTACAAGGCTAAGTATTTTTAAGATAAATTTAATCCATATGGTTTCTGATTCATTTACACACATAAAACTCAACAGAATGATTCCTGGTAAGCAAAAAGTTCTCTGAGCCTGTTTCCTCCTTAGGAACAGAAAACTGTGTTGTGTTCACATTAAACTCATTCTTTTTTTCTTGGGTTAACATTTCGCTCAAAACCTTGGGGCCCCAAACGATGGAATGTATTGAAGGTTGTGAACTCAGCTCCGCAAACGGAAAGAAAAGCACCTACTTACTTCAGACCCTGGGCCTTTGAGGTTTCTCAGTGCCTGTTCTTAGGAATAGTTCTGCATGTGTCCAATAGTATATTTGTAGCACATTCTTCTTTTTAGTAGAAGCATTATTAGGAGGTATCCATTTTTATAGGCAATTCTACCCTTCAACTATAATTTCCTAGCTTCAGAAGTCAGTGTAAGGAAAGTTCTACAGAAAGCTCTGCTCTCAATCACATAAATATACTGGGCACATAAAAAGTATTTTTGGAGGTTCCAGAAGAAAAAGAAGCATATTCTTAACAGAAATGGAAGGCCTGTGCTCATAGCTCCAACACAAAAGTCTACAGCTAAAACATCTCTTTATATATACCTCCTGTCTTCCTCATCCACAAGCTTTGTTGAATCACTTCTGTTCATCCACACATCTTTTACTTTACTTGCATTTTCATTTGACAAATATTTATTTCACTACATACTTTGACCCAAGTCACTGGAATATAAAAATCTAAATATCCATTTGATTTCTTAGGAGGAAAGATGCCAACAAATATATGATAATTATTATAATGGACCTATGGTTAAAATATAGAGGAAACACAGGGAAAAAAATATCATAT
This sequence comes from Macaca mulatta, assembly GCF_049350105.2. Taxonomy (NCBI): domain Eukaryota; kingdom Metazoa; phylum Chordata; class Mammalia; order Primates; family Cercopithecidae; genus Macaca; species Macaca mulatta. The sequence goes on along the minus strand of NC_133410.1, from coordinate 94,980,917 downwards.
AATGCTTGCTAAGAAGTGCAGAAAGGCTTAGAGAAAGCAAAGCTAGAAAGACAGTTAGGCTTTCTGCAGGTGGATGAATCGAGGGAAGGCAAGTGCAAAGGCACCGAAGCATTAAAAAAAATCATGTTTTGCAAACTAAACAGAGTTCAGTATTGATGAAGCAAAAATACAAGGTGTCATCTAAGAATATTCAAGAAAGGGGCCCAATAACATAGGGTTTTATATGTCATACAAAGTAATTTAGATTTTAGCTTGTAGGTCAGTTGTGTTCAATTGAGTGTGACCATTAGAATGACCTACGAATCCTTTTTTCAAACACACACTCAGACCCCGATCCAAGACACTCCAATGTGGTAGGTCTTGGGTAGAGACTTTTATATACATTTTCTTAAACATTCATGGTACATGTCCCTGTTTAAGAACTGCCTGAGGCTCATAGGGACCACTGAAGTATTCTAAACATGGGAAACCCATGATCAGCTTGACTAATAGTTGATCCTTTTGTGGATAATGTGAAGAAAATTTTGCAAATGATCTAAGCACAGGGAATGGCTTAAAGGCAATGCAAACTTTCCAACAAGAACGAATGTAGTCCTAAGTTAAAGGATGGCAAGAGGCAAGGCAAGAGAGTTTGAGATAAATAATAGTAATTCAGTCACAAATAATTAATGAACTAAAACTATACCCCCTCCCTCCTTTCTGGTGTGGTGACACCATTCTCCAAGAAAAGGGACACAAAGAGAAGATAGAGGACAGAAAAAAGTGAGCTCAAGTTCTCAACTGTTCAGTTGATTGGATTCAGAATATAAATTATGTAGGAGATTGAGAACGTATTAATTGAAATGCCCTAGACCTTTCTTCTCTGTTTTCAGTATTGGTGATTCAAGAGTGGCTTTATTTGAATTGGCTAACATAGCACTTATTAAGATTTCACAGCTCCAAACACTATGGGCAAGCTGTAATTCTAACTTATGTCAAATAAATGGCAAACAGTATCACTCTATCCTACCCTGAAGGTTGAGAGGATATGAAGTAGGCAACCTAAGAGAATTTTTCTCACATCCTAATCTCCTTTTCTGTCTTTGTTGGCACCATCAGGCACCGTGGTCCATGTTCAGCTTATTTATGCAGCCAAACAAGCTTGGCAGTTTATTGGACAGGAAAATGGCTGAGTTAAATATTATTGAAGTAGGAAAAAATATTCCTGGGGTAAAATAAGGTTTGCGGCCACCCCATCCCAACTGAACAAAAATTCCTTTCTATAGTTCACACCCCTTCTCTCCTCCTCCCACTTTTCTAGTCTCCTTCTGAGGATCAGTGCTCTGGGGACCTGCACTAAAACCCCAATAGAGGTGTTGACACATGTTCCTACCCAAGTGGATAATTTAGTCACCAGTATGCTGGGTTTATTTTTTCTGAACTGCTGCAAATACCTATATCTTTTATTGTACTTTTCTTTTTAGAAGATTCACTAAATTATTCACTAAATTATTTTCCTATCATTATCATATATAGAAGAGTTCATTACACTATAAGATTAGATTGAAACTTCTGATGCTTCACATATATATATAAATATACATATCATATATAAATATAAATATATATATCATATATAAATATATATATCATATATATTTGAAAGTACAGGGTCAATGCAGTCTACTCTTTTACCTTTTAATTCAGATTTTTAATATACATGTAAGCATATTTTTGTGTCTACATATGTGTGTGCACACCTACATACATACAAACATATGTACCTCTTTATGGGCCATTTCTTCTTTTTAACAGCACTTCCTGCCATCAAACACTATCTCTGTACTTTGCTTCCAGACTTCCTCTTCCTTATGTGATGTCTAGACTATTGTAAATTGTGACTGCACCAGAAATATTAGAATGGGCCTATTGAGCTGCTGCTATCCTCCATTCATCAAATAATGTGTGTTATGAGTTTTTGCCCAGGTATGTTGCCACAGTGTGTTGAAAGTATGACCCTGAAACCTAAATCAGGTTTGTAGGGTAGCACAAAGTCAAATAAGTATCAAACTTCCTCAATTACATAACATCATGTTGTTTCTCTAGACAACTTGCCTCAGGAGTGAAGATTGAATTTTGAGGCAATTTCTGCATGGACACCAGTATAAAAGGTGAATTCTGAGAGCTCAGCATTCTGAGTTTTGTCTACCCAACAATGAATAGTGTGGTCACTATGCTAAAAGCTGCGACCCCAAAGATACTAGAGCAATTTCTGTCACTTAGTGATGAGATAGCAACTCAGAGAGTCACACACACACACACACAAAGGCACAAAATGAGAATATTAGAAATTCTATCACTGAACCTAGCACCTAAATCTACCCACTTTCAACATTTGTCTTAGTTCAGACTCCCCTGTCTTTGTTACTTCACCAGGTTTGTAACTGACCTTCCTTAGTCTTATCTTTCCATCTCCTTTCTTTTCTCCAAAGCTAGAGCCAGAGCAATCCCTCTAAAGTACATATCCAACATTTTAGTTTACAACTTAAAACTCCTCCATGATCCCTCATTGTTGTCTGGGTCAAGTTCCAACTCTTTAACATGGATTGGATCACGAGGCCCATCATGAAGAACCCCCTCCATACCCCTTTATCTCCTAAGCTTCCCCTCTCAAACTCAGAGTAAGATGTTAAAAACCCCAGGCTCTTTTCAAACACAGTCGCATCTTCTCTCCCTCTCTGCCTAACTCCCTCTCATCTTTTGATCCCAGAGTAAAGGTTACTTCTTCTACTAAGATGCCACTAGCCTCTTCTCTGTGCTACTATAGTAACCTATACTTGTCAGTATTTATATAACACTTTGAAAATGTACTCTAATTGTGTATCAGCACCCTTCGCTCTCTTTCATTTTTACCAACAGATCCTTGTGGATAGAATTTATTTTATTCTCCTAGTAGCCCCTGCAACTAGCTAAGTGCCTGCACACGGTAAATTCTCAATTTCTAGTTGTTGAATAGATAGATGAATGAATGAAATAAAGCTGTTTAGTATTTTCTGTTTTGCTTTAATTGTCCTTAACATGACAACAAAGAAAATTACGAATTATAAGTCTGCTGAAATTGTATGAACATAGTATTAGAGTAAACCAACTAAAACACTGAATAGAAGTCAGGGCAAGTGTAGTTTAATAAGGAACTCATTATACACTGACTTCTTCTGTTTCTTGTTTTTCAGGCTATCAAAAAGTGCCACTAAACTGAAGGGGATAACAAGAGATAATCTCAAATAGCATTTAAATAAGCCTTGAGATGTCTAACTTTTCTATATTTACAAGACTTTTAGGGTTTATATTACTCGACCACTTAAGCAAAACATCGTATTTGTTTATTTACCCTTTCCATAAATAATTTTTAGCTGTCACCAGACTCTTTACCCTCAATTTAAGTGTATTTCCTTTTCCTTGTTTCTTGACATCAATGAGAAAAAAACAGCAATTAAACAATTGTAAACCTCAAGAGAATCAGACAAGTCAGTGGGTAATTTAAGAAACTCTTCTATCCAGTGGATTTTTATTTGGCTTTCATGAAACCTTTAATTCTTTATGACATTGGATACAGAAAAACACAAATATTCATTTAGCTAACTGCTCAGTAAAACAACTTATGAACATTAGGGAAGAACAGAGGATAAACAAAAAAGTTAGGCAGAACCTATACATTGGTTAACTTAAATCAAACTTTCACATACCTTATAGTTTTTGAAAATTTACAAGCCTGGAGTAACAAAATAATTGAGGACCATATGATGACTTGACAGTAAACAAGCTATAATAGAATTGAGTCTATGAAGTATTTTGTTTTCACAACCCAGAGAAAAAGATAAACCAAAAGAATGCTGGAAATTGGGTTGCCCTGCTCCTTCCATAGTTTCTCAGATTCATTCTCCAATTATGTAATTTCAGTTAACTGCGCTACTTTTTTTTTTCTTGGCTGATTATTAACCATTCACAATCTGTATTTTATATTCTGACAGTAACCACTCACTTCATTCAATTGCAGAAGGAAAATCACCCACATCACTTTTATAACAAAACATGCTTATAGCAAAATCTGAGTATGTTCCTAATGACTTTTCTAGGTTTGTAACACATATCAATCATCTTTGCAATGTTTCTGGTCAAATGTCTGAATTTAGATATCTTAGTAAGAAACAAGAAAAGGAAGACACACGCTTCATAGCATTTGCCTATAGCTATTTCTGTTTCTGAAGTTTTAACAAAAGTGGTATAAGTGAAGATGAACTGAAACTCTCGAAATACCAAATGGGCTACAAATTGAAACTCTAAAAATAACAAAAGGTTATGTCTACCAGCAGTTCTCTAAAGAATCCCCATCTACAGATTTTTTTTTTTTTTTTTTTTTTTTTTGAGACAGTCTCGCTCTGTCGCCAGGCTAGAGTGCTGTGGCACTATCTCAGCTCACTGCAACCTCCAACTCCCTGGGTCAAGGGATTCTCCTGCCTCAGCCTCCCGAGTAGCTGGGATTACAGGCATGTGCCACTATGCCCAGCTAATTTCTGTATTTTTAGTACAGATGGGGTTTCACCATGTTGTCCAGGATGGTCTCGATCTCCTGACCTTGTGATTCACCCACCTCAGCCTCCCAAAGTGCTGGGATTACAGGTGTGATCCACTGCACCCAGCCAGATTTTCTTTTAAATTAATTCAGCCAAGTCCTCTCCCTTCCCTGAGTCTCACTATTTGACTACTGTAGCCCTGAACATCTGCATTATTGAAACAAGTAGCTGTGAATAAATTACTCTGACTGTTTTGTTACACTTACATGGAGGATACAATTTAAAGCTACTTTTAAAACAGTATTTCAGGAAAGAAAGAAAGTCATTTTGGAAATAAAATCCAAGAAATATTGAGCAATATTAACTAAAGTGTGAGAATTAATTCAATCATTAGCAAGTACATTTTCCTTGCTTCATGGCTGGCAGGCAGGACTTAGGTATTTACTGATTGGCTCCTTCAATGTATGTAAGGAGGGAATAAGAGACAGTCATAACTTAAAAGTTAATTAAGAAATTCAGTTGAAGGCACTCAACTGCAAAGTTAAAAGACTTTCAGATGTGAAGTTAATCACGTTCCGTTTTTTCCACATAACCCACCCGAGCTTGGATCAGAAGTATAAGGGCAACTCCCTCTAGCAGCAAGTCCTACTGCCCTGGTAGCTGCTTGTTCAGCTGCAAGCACTCTAGACTAAAGGAAGCTATTTCAGAGAACTAATAGAAAGAAACCTATTATCTTTTTAGAGACAGTTTCATAAGGATATTCTAAGTTACCAGAAATGCTTCTTGGGGAGGTGTGTGGTACTATCCTTAGATCCAAAATAGGGGAGGAATGAAAAAAAGAAAGACTTCACATCATCTCCCCTTTTTCACATTACTGAGTCATTCTTCTACCCTGAAAATGTGCTCTTCATAAAAACCAGACTGAGTGAAGAGATGAAAGAACTATAATATATTAGGAAACATAGTAATTATAACCCTTATGTGTACTTTAATTATATAATGTGTTCATCAAAATGAAGGGAGATAATTTTCTATTTCTAAGAGTAAAATTACATCATTTCAAATAGTGTAATAGAACTAGGGAGGAGAACATTAATATGGCCGCTATATTCATATTTTTTTATATGTTGAAATACCAGAACCTATGTTAGGCCTTGTAGATAACACAGGAATATTCTGAGATACAATTTCCATTTTAGAAATTAAATTTAGAAATTTAATTTCTAAAGGATTTAAACATTAATTTAACAACAGATAAACTTTAATCTTATTTTTACTTTATGATATTGTAACATTTGACATTGGCCTTAAAAATCTGATAGGCACTTCAAAACGACAGAACTCTTGGTTTCCTTTTTGCAAACTATACTGCACTAGCAGCATCCTCATTCTGTTACTGGTAGCATCATTCTTTCCTCTGTTCAGGCCAAAAACCTTGGTTCAGACTTCAGCAACATCAGACAATTCTTTGTTGTAGAGAACAGCACTGTATGCTTCATAGGATATTTAACAGCACCCCGGCTTCTACCCACGAGATATCTGTGGTATCTTCCCCAACTGTGACAGCCAGACACTGTCTCCAGACATTGTCAAATATTCCTGGGAGAGAAAAATCACCTCCAGTTAAGAGGCACTGTCTCAGAGTTACTACAAACTTGGCTCTCTCGCTCACATCCCACATAAATCTCTTTGCAAATCCTATCGGCTTTGCTTCAGAACATACTGAAAATACAAGCACTTCTTATATCTCTGCTGCTCTCACCTAGACCCAAGCTGCTTGATTCAAATCCTGGATTATTCCAAGGACCCCTAGCCTGTCTCCTTGCTCCCACCTTTGGCCATGTACATACTATTCCCAATACACCAGCCAGACAGACTATCAACACATTATAAATTTCTCTAGAAGTGAGAAAAAATGGCTTGAGTAATTCCCCATGGTCCATATTCATGACTATACTGTGTGAAAACATGCTAATATTAATTACTATCAAGACAGTCATGGTAAAATTAGTCTAAATGTTGGCTAGACCTAATTCAGCCCCACATAAAAGATACTTTCACATTCAGATGATGAATGCAAAGCAAGTATTTATTGAGTGCTTACTGTGTATTTAATCCTACAGTCAGAGCAGAATTTCAGTATAAGAAGTTGGAGATCAAATATTTATGGAAATGTTTCTACTTCGTTCCACGAACAACAAGGTTAAAAACAGCACATTTTACTAGAGCAATTTTTTTAGCAAAAGGTTAAAAAAATTCTGAGAAGCTCTTTTAAATGGTTTTTATGAAAAAAGTTTGTCTCAGGGTCTCAAGTAATAAATTTCCAAAATTATCTGCTACATGTTCCTTTAAATTGAATAATTTTGCATTGATTACAGAGAAAAAAGGAAGTGGGGAGGCAGATCCCAGGGTCCCAACTGTGACGATTTTAGCTCTTCTAATTATTGCAAATGTAGTTCATAGACATTTTACTCAACATTAATGGAGAGAAAAAGAGTTTGTTCCTTCTTTTGTCAGACTGAAAAAAAGGCTTAACAAATTGACCAATAAGAATGCAATTGTAAATGAAGAATAATTAAATAACTGGAGGCCGGGCACAATGGCTGACTCCTGTAATCCCAGCACTTTGGGAAGCCCAGGTGGGCGGATCACTTGAAGCCAGGAATTTGAGACCAGGCTGGCCAACATGGCGAAATTTCATTTCCACTAAAAATGCAAAAATTAGCTAGGCATGGTGGCACGCACCCGTGGCCCCAGGTTTCGGGAGGCTGAGGTGAAAAAATCGCTTGAACCCGGGAGGCAGAGTTTGCAGTGAGCTGAGATGGTGCCGCTGCACTCCAGCCTGGCTGACAGAGCGAGACTCTGTCTCAAAATAATAATAATAATTGGAGTTGTGGCATTTCATAAAATTTTTACTTTGTAGTTATCATCTTCCCCGGCGATGTTTGCACTTTGCCAACCAAATGAAAATCTTATTCCCTTGCAAAAGTGCATGAAGGACAAAGTTATTAATTTGCCTAATACTCTGTCTCCATGGGACAGCAAGCTGACCCAAAGTTTTCTAGAAACTACTCTGTTTTGACCATTTTCCCTCTCTATTCCTTTAGAAACACAGTAAAGTGTCATTGCTGGCTAGATTTTAAAGATTTTTGGTTAATTTCAGCTAATTCTGAGAAGGGTTAAAAGAGGAAGAAAATTTTTATCTTGTATTTGAAAAAAAAAAATCCTTCTTAAATCTTATGAAACTAAAAGAAGAACAAAGTAGACCATTTAGAATACATTACCTTTCATCCAAAGGTTTCAGTGTGCTTGGCAGATAGCACATTATTAAAACATAATTCTGAATAAGTTCCAAGAAATTCTTCTCCCAATTGTACAGCCACAAAAGTTAAGGTTTGGGGAGATGAAGAAATTTATAGCCCAGAAAAAATAAAATAATTAGGCTAAGCATAAAACAAAATCCATCAATTCTTATGTTTGAAAACAATGAGAATTAAAAAAAAGGAGACAAAAATTATTTCCTTGTTTTAGTCAATAGAAAATTGTTCCAAAACACCATTGCAATGTTACATTTTTATAATTTATTTACTTTTTGATTTTGACTCTATTTTTCACTATTCTACATAATTTGCTGTAAACTTTTTTTTAAGGCAGCTTATACCCCAGCCAAGAATAGTTTCAAGGAACTCTGAAAGGAGCAAAGTTTGTTAAACAACACTGTTAGTAAAGCCACTACAGTGTGACCCATGTTAGCCATGGTTAAAAATGGCCAAAAATCATTATTATCATGCTTGCATTTTTTTTTAAAGCTGAGTACTTAAAAATAAGCTTTATTGGCCCCGCGTGGTGGCTCACTCCTGTAACCCTAGCACTTTGAGAGGCCGAGGCGGGCGGATCACGAGGTCAGGAGATCGAGACCATCCTGGCCAACATGGTAAAACCCTGTCTCTACCAAAAAATATAAAAATTAGCTGGTCATGGTGGTGCACACTTGTAATCCCAGCTACTTGGGAGACTGAGGCAGGAGAATCACTTGAACTCAGGAGGCGGAGTTTGCAGTAAGCCAAGATTGCGCCACTGTACTCCAGTCTGGTGACAGAGTGTCTCAAAACCCAAACAAACAAAGCTTTATTAAATCACTCATATAAGATACACTAATTGATTCTAAAGTCCTGTCTATCATATTAGAATTAAAATTACATTACTTTGTCTTTCTGCTCTTACATGTGTCAAAATACTTTTAAGCTGAAACATTTCAGCTTAATGTTGGTAAAATACGAATCTCACTTTCATAAAATGTTATTTGCATTGTCAAATTTTAATTTCAAATTCAGTGGTTCCACAAATTGTTTTATCTTTTCATTTTATAGAAGCCAGTGTTTTTAAATACATTTCAGAATTGTCTCTAAAGAAAACTAAATAGTTCTGTGTTTATGGTTACCACCTTCTGTTACTAAAAGTAAATAATTTACAAAATATACTTTGATCCAAGAATATAGCATGATAAGTGGCCATGCAAGTTGCAATAGCTGTAGGCAAATTTTAAAGTTGCAATTTGCAACTTTAATTTATTTGTCAGTTAAGGAAACAGCATATTAATTCTATTGGAAGCAACCCAATAAAAAGGTGACTTATCAGTTGCTGAATGAAACTGCTTTATTTTATTCTCATAGAAAACTTTACATATTTTATTCAAGTGTACAATATACTTACTCTTTCAAGGCACAGTCTAACCAAACTTCATATATATAATAAATATATATAATATATAAATATAACATAACACATATAATACATATAATATATAATATATGTTATATATATTATATATTATATAAAAATAAATATATAAATATTATATATCATATAATATATAAATATATATAAATATTTACATATATAATATATATAAATATAAATATATATAAATATATATTATATAAATATATATTATATAATATATTATAAAAATAAATATAATATATTATATAATATATTATATATAATATAATATTATATAAATATATATACACACACGGAGTCAATAATATATATACACCTGGAGTCTCACTCTGTCACCCAGGCTAGAGTGTAGTGCTGCAACTTCGACTCAGTGCAACCTCTGCATTTCAGGTTCAAGCTATTCTCCCATCTCAGCCTTCTGAGTAGCAGGCATGTGCCATCACACTGGTTAATTTTTGTATTTTTAGTAGAGACGGAGTTTCACCATGTTGGCCAGTCTGGTCTTGAACTCCTGGCCTCAAGTGATCCACCAGCTTTGGCTTCCCAAAGTGCTGGGGTTACAGGCATGAGCCACTGTGCCTGGCCCCAAACTTCCATTTTAAAGCTCTGATGTCCATGATTGAGAGTTTTACATAAGTATTTTCTCTGGCAGCTATTAAACCAAATATTAAATGAATAAGAATTAAAATTCCTATTCAGTTCTTTTTGTATAAAATTATTTTTCAGTAGCAAGTCCCTAAAGAACATTATTCAATAATAGTACTAAATTAATATGATTGCATAATACATCTAGTTAAATGTTTATCAGATTCCAGGGTAAATATCATGCAAAACAGTTATGTAATTTTGAGGGCATTTATCGTCCTATGCTTCCAAATGTAATTGGCTCTTGCAATGTGACTAACTAATCCAGTTGAAATACTGTGCTGTAGCAAAAAATGTTAGATATCCAAATAAGGTTTAAAAAGATACCCAAATAAGCTATATTTCATCATTAGTGAAAAACATCTAATATTTAAAAATTTCTAAGAAAAGGAATTTTAATTTACAAATTCTTTTATGCCACTATAAGGGAGGAAAACAATTAAAAACAGAATGTCTTATAAAACTGTAGCTAATTCTGTATATATTCAATTTATTCACTACTTACTTTGTATGAGTTATAGTGTATGTAAATTTTTCTAATATCCAAAACTTGTGTCTGCCAGTCCTGTTCCTATTTCTAAGAAGCATACAAAGTACACACATACACATGTACACATTTATATCATGTTATATAATATGAATGTTATAAATCTGACTATATAACAACATTCACTTTTAAAATGTTAGTAACTAGGATAAGGAGCTGTAGCCAATTGCTTCTCAATCTTCCCACTTCCATTCTGTAGGATACAGGCTTCCATCAGTGACACAAATAGTTTCAGATTTTCAATTTCAAAATGTAGATTAAAATATTTGTTTTTATTCATGAATCCATGTATATTAGAAGTCTGTGTATAAGAAAGGTCATGGTATGTAGCATGAGAGAGGCCTGGGTTTGAATCTCATCTCTAACAACTACTGATCTTTTCACTGGGGTCATGGCATTCTCATACGTAAAACAGGATATAAAATCTACATTGTAGGATTCTTCTAACTACTCATAAAAAAGTATGTGTTATGAACTAAATTTCGCCCCCAAAATTCATGTTGAAACCTTAACTCCCAATGTGACTATATTTGCAGATAGAACTTTTAAGGAGGTATTTAAGGTTGCATAGGGTCATAAGGGTAGGGCCAAAATCCAAATGGACTGTGTCCTTAGAAGAAGAGATGCCAGGCTGTACACAAAGAGGAAAGGCCTGGTGAGAACACAGTGAGAAGGCAGCCATCTGCAAGCCAAGGTGAGAGGCCTCAGAGGAACCCAACTCTGCCAGCACCTTGATTTTCAACTTCCAGCATCCACAACTATGGGAAATAAATTTCTGTTGCTTAAGCCACCCAGTCTGTAGCATTTTGTAATGGCAGTTATAGGAGACTAACACAGTGTGTTTAAATGACTAGTATATTTTTGTGAAACATACTCTAGTACCAAAAATGCTATGTCTACCTCTATAGTAATAATAATAAAAAATAAATAAAATAAGAAATGAGAGGCCATGTACATGGTATATTTAGAGCAGTAGAGTTCAATAGAACATTCTTCCATGATGGAAATATTCTTTAATTTGTGCTGCCCAGTATATTAGCCACTGGGCACATGTGGCTATTCAGCATATTGAGCATCTGAAACGTGGCTAGTGTAACTGGAGAACTGAATTCTTAATTTAATTTAAATTAGTTTACAATTGTAATTCCAGCACTTTGGGAGGCTGAGATGGATGGGTCACTTGAGGTAAGGAGTTAGAGACCAGTCTGGCCAACATGGTGAAACCCCCTCTCTGCTAAAAAACAAACAAACAAAAAATACAAAACAATACAAAAATTAGCTGGGGAGAGTGACAGCCACCTCTAACCCCAGTTACTCGGGAGGCTGAGAAAGGAGAACCACTTGAATCTGGGAGGCGGAGATTGCAGAGAGCTGAGATCATGACACTGCACCCCGGCCTGGGCGGCAAAGTAAGCCTCCTTCTCAAGTAAATAAATAAATTAATTAAATAATTTACATTAACATAATCACATTTGGTAAATGATTACTATACTGGACAGTGCACATCTAGAGCATCTACAATTTACTTATGCTGTTTTCATCATGGTTCACTTTTTCTCTACTGCATAATACAATAAAGACTTCTTTAGGCCCTTTTACCAAATTACCAGAAATTAGTCTAGAAAGTTTTCCAATGACTCTAACATTATTCATATTCAGAAAATACAAAATAACCTTGCCAGCTAGAACAATGATACATTCTTGTTTTATTCAGTTTTTGTGTAATAGAAGATCCCCAAGATCATAGTAATTTTTCATTGTATATTATCATTTATGGTTGAAAATTGTATCTGACTGTTCCCTGTTTTGGGCATAATTTAGCCGCGTCTTGAAAGTCCAGGTTCATCAATATGAATTTTTTTAAGAAAAAAAGCATTTTATTAACATACATTTACTAATACATATAAATGTGCCTCAAGAGTTCTTAACATGTTGAAGAAAAACACAAATTCAAGGAAAGTCAACACTGAAACAAAAAGTAGTAAGAAAGAAAACCATTATGCCCAACTCTAAAACAAACAAACAAAACACTCAGAATATCTTTTGTACAATAATCATATAAATATTTGGATTTTTAAGTTTCTTCTTTACTCAACCAGCCTAGACAGACTGGCTGCTAGTGTAACAATTGCCTCTGTCATGGAAGCACATCACATACCACCCCAACTTGCCAACCCCTAATTCACAGTTTCTGCATCCCTCAAAAATTTGTGCATCTTATTTCCACTCCTCTCTTTCACTTGTATTATATCATTGATTAGAGGAAAGGAAAATTATCTCTCATGTCTATAAGAACTGGCTGTAGACGATTTAGGCACTTCTTAATACAAAGCTTAAAATTTCTCCATTTTCATCATTATTAAATGCTGCAGATATGAGAACAAGTCAATTTTGCTAACCTTTTAAAAATGTTTGTCTTGGTCAGAACTCTAGGCATAAGTCACACATAAACTGTCAATGCTAGTCTTAATGATCTTGAAAGCCCGAACTTATATTCTAATGATGGATTGAATTATCATGAAAATTTCATTAACAAAGAGAATTTCATCTTCTGAATTGTACTCCATTTCATAGGCGGAGGCAGTAATGTAACATTGTGGGACAATAAGAGAGTAGAAATATTCCTAATCACTAATATATTATTTACGAAAATTATTATCACTTTTGCTGAAGTGTCACTTCACTTATGGCATCACAAAATACAGAAGTCAAAATCATCTAATCACCCATTATCTTATTGTTAAACGTGAAATAAATGTAGAGAACTTTAAAAATCTCTAATATGAATATTTGGCATCAATATTTTGTATTGTAAGCATGCAGCATAAAGTCATGCTTCGCTGTAACACTAAAATATGTGTGTTGAAGTAGGCAAACAAAACAATAGATCATTTTCATCACTATTTTAAAATTATCAAAATATAAGCTGTGCTAAGAAATGAATTTTCTGAGAAAGACTTTAAATTGTTCACTATCAAAACTTTTTGAATAATTTTTATAATTCTAAGCCCATCTGTTCTTACTGTATCTAATTTTGAAAGATAAAAACCATTTAAATAAAATCAGACTCACTTTAGTAAATGATAGTTTTTCATTAATCTTAATGACATGTCTAATAACAGGAAATCATTAATTTAATTAAATATATGACCTTGAAGGAATATGTATGCAGGCAGTCAACAGATTATAAAATTATACAGATGCAAATAATTTAAGAGCACTTATGACCTATTATTAGACAAAAAGAGGAAAAACTCAACATGTTACTATGTTCACAGTTTGGATAAAGACTAGAAGTGAGTATTAATAATAAAACATTAGTAATTATGAGGAATTTTAAAAAATTACTTTTAAAATTATTAAATATTATATTTATAATTATTAGTAAGTAAACTGAATTTCATATGGAATGAATTTTCCATTCAGGTGGTACAGCAAAGGAAAAACTTGGGAAAAACCTGGGAGTTTCTCTAATTCCTGTGTGTCCTTCATGTCTCATCTCCAATCCAAACCATCAGTAGGTCCTGCCATTCCTCCTACAAAAATAATTCATAAATCTATTCACATTTTCCATCCCTTGACTGATGAACTAGTCTCCTTATTGATCTTTTCCTTACAACACTCCAAAATCTATGCTATACAACATCAAGCCACTTATTTGCTTAAAACTCTTTAATATCTTTCCATTACATTTAGAACATACCCAAACTTCTTCCAGAGACATACAACCCCTACATGATCTCAGGCCTGTCTCTGCTCTCCTCTCCTGCCTCTCCCCCGTCTTGTTCACTAAGCTCCAACGTCACTGAACTTGTTTTCACCTCAGGCCTTTGCATACACTGTTGCTTCCACCCGGTACATTTTCCCACGCAGACCCTTCTTCAAGGCCAACTTCCGCGTATCCTTCAGGTTGTCCATAGCCACCCAATCTAAACTCAGTCCAAAGAACTAGGTTATCCTGGGACCTTATATTTCTTTTGCAGATTTTTAAAGGCAATTCATTGCTTCAAGACTAATTGCTAATGCCCAATTTGCACTTGAATAAAGAGGCTTTCCTAGGAGTATGTGTGTCTGTTAGCAGAAATGACCTCCTTCAGGATCAATACTTTCACAGGTTCCCTTAATATTCTCAGTACTCATATTCAGTTTGAATCCTATATCCTTCCTGTAGTCTTCTCTGACACATAGCTTACCTCCTTAGCTAGCCTGTAAATATATAGAGTATAGGGACTACTGCTTATTCATTTTTATATTTGCATAATGCATTCTACATAGTATTAATAATTATTATATTATTCAAATATAATAATGGCAAGGGTTTATATAGGGCTTACTACAGGAATCAGAAACTGTTCTAAGTTTTTGATGCATAGTAACTCATTAAGTGATATGATGATTAGACAAATTGACAATAAGACAGGTATTTTCGTTATCCTCATTTTACAGATTTAAAAAAACTGGAAGCTCAGAGACGTTGTTGGCCAAGTTCATTAGGCTAGTGATGAATCTAGGGCTCAAACTCAAGCAGTCTTCTGTTTACAACAATGTTACATACACATTCAATATTGAAAGAATGAAATAGTTGATAATAACTCATTTCAGGCAATAATCTTGTCTTTGGATAATTTTGTGTAAAAATCGTTGGACTTTTTTTCTAAAGTTTTGCCTAAGACCTGGCTTCTCACTTCTAAAATCTATGATAACTTTTGCTTCATTGGTAGTAACATCTTTCATGGCACTACCTTTGAAAGGAATACATGCTAGGTAGTTCTGAAATCACTGCTGGACAGCATTTATGGAATGTACTTCTTAAATGTACATTATATATTGGAAAAATACAATGTACTTCCTTTAAGTCAGAAACGGGAGTTGGTCTAGTGCAAGGAATTCAGGATTTGGATGCAGAAACTCTAGGCTTTTGTCCTTATTTCTCCATTGCTACCCATATGACCTTATGACTACCTTGATATCTCTAAGCCTCAATAATTTTCTTGCCTGTAAAAAGAGGAAAATAGTGTCTAATAATTAAAGTCATATGAAGCCAAATGCATATCAAAAAATACAAGAACATTATTAAATAACAATGTTGCAGCTACTGAATATATGCAAGGCATCACACAGTGCCAAGATATAGTCCACGGTTACTTTATTGCTTCTCCAGTGAATGTGAATGAATGAAGAAAGATGAAGACTCCATCATGAAATTTGTTTTGATTTTATTGGACTGGTCTAGTTTCACAGTTAGAAGACATCAAATTTTGAGAATAAGTCCCAACAGCCAACTCTATGGATCGGACATACTGACAGACCATTAAATGAGTCAAGGACTTTCTAATGAGGAATTAAATCAATCTGTTTATCCAGTGGCAAACAAATACTTTATAATACATTAAATGCAAAGAAGAATATCAAGCTGTTAATGAAAGGGGCTGTGGTGTAGGGGAATAGTTAAGAATGCCTGGGTTTCAGTTCTGGTTGTGCCATTTATAGCTGTGAGAATTTCATTTAAATATTGAACACCCCGACATTGTTTCCTCAGCACTAAGATGGATATAAAAATCCCCACAGGACTGTTAACAAATATTAAATAGAATAGTGTCTTTAAAAACACAATGCCTGATTTAATATGCTGATTAAGACATGCGAAATGACAGTCAAGAACAGAGAATCGCTACTGAACTGAAGCCATTTTGTGCTGGGGAATTGCTCTGTATGCAGAGTGCCAGTCACAGATTAAATGTTTGGTAAATACTGTGAAATTAAAGTGCATCAAACAGAAAGGCCTTTCCAAGATATCTGCCAAATACTTAGTTCATTTGTAGCCATCTGTAGCATTTTGCTCTCAGAAACAGAATATAAACACACACACACATATTTACAAATGCAATTTAACCCAAAGTTCTGAATGCACATATGTGACATAGTTCTAAACTCCTTTCAGGAAGGTTAATTTCTGTTTGGCAATGTTGTTAAATGCAAATTTTTTAAATGTTCTGTTTTAGGATATTTAACTAGGAGTACTGTGCTTTATATAGGGAAATTGAATGGCCGACACTGGGAAGCTCCCCAAGGACATAATAATTAAGTTCCAGTAGGCAAGGGAGTGTGATCACATTTCCAGAAAGAAAAATAAAGCTATTTTTGAAACGAAACAATTAAAAGATAATAGACGAGCAGGAATTTTACAAACGGAGACATTTTTTTATTTTATTTGACATAAATCAAAAGCTATCTCCTGACCTAAATCTTCCTATTAAAAACTCAGAGGAAATAACAGTTTCTACTTCTATGACATATTTGGTTTATGATTTATGATAATAAATGGCAATATTACATCTTTGACTCGATTGCTTTAGAGTCGTCTGTTCTGTCATGGGTGTTGGGTGGGGTGCAGTTCATGTATCTATTTTCAAAATGCCAGTGTATAATTTATATGTAAGTATCCCTATCATCTGTATTCTCAATGAACATGCATCACAATTCTTTTTATCTCTGTGAATCTTTTGATTTGTTTTCAAACTAGTTTTAAGTAATGATATACATATGCACCTCAAACTCAGTGCAAAATATAGTAAACTAATTGTTGTAGCTATAATTGAGTACCTAAGAATAATATGCATTATTCAGTAAGATGTTGGAGTAGCAAAGAGAAAAAAATACCTCATCTCAGGACATCTTGTCAGGACTTCTATAAGATATAACTGATGAAAACTACCTAGCCCCCGCTCCAACCTGGCAGAGGATCAGGAGTTTCTACCTTTAGATAATTAAGTCAAGATTTGGTTCTACAGATAATCTGTAAGGGCATACACATTTCCTACAACAGGTGTGAATAAGTCAGCATGAACTGTATTTATCTAACTTTATTAGCTGACTTACTTAGACACATTTGTGTACTTCCTCAATAAAAATTTTCCAAACTATGGCAACTTTTCTAAGGATGCTGATACAGCAATAACTCTAGAAAAAAATACCTTTCCACATAAAGGTTACATTCTAGTTAGGGAAAACAGACACAAAATGAATAGTAAAATGTTTAGTACAACAGATGGTAATAAGTTCCAAGGAAAAAATAAAGCAAAAATGGACATAGGGTATGGTTACAGGGAGACGGTTCCAATTTTTAAAAGACTGGTCTTATAATGTTCACTAAGAAGATGATGTTCCAGCAAAGACCACTGATGTTTGACATTTGAATACTCGGTGCTTCATTATCATGCCAGCACCACTGCCAAAGGGGACAGCACCCTCCTGATTAACTACTGTAGAATTGTTAAGATGAAAAGTCAATTCTACACTCATTATTGTAATTTATTCTTTGAGGAGAGTATAATTTCGTATTGATTTTATATGTGAAAATAATGATACAACAAGTAAGTGTTAGAGTAACTTGTTCCACATCACTCACTTGTTAGGGGTAGAGTTAGGACTCCAGGCCAGGTCATCTGATTTTCAAACTTGCACACTTATTACTACAGCATGGTGACCATGGGGGTAGATCACCACAGGCAAATGTCTCAGGACACCAAACCAAGCAAAAGAACACCAGAAGGAAAGGCAGAGGAATGTTAGACAATTTTTCCCAATTTGCTATTTTGCTATGATTGATTTCTCTTTGTTTTCACAAAATGTATCTCAATAATTAATTATAGAATTATGCAAAGTAAATACCCTTCATAAAATATGACTATGACTACAACTATGACGATGACTACTACTACTAATAATAATTATAATCAAATTCAATTTCTTCCCATGCAAACCAACCTTGGGCCTAACTACATTGCATATCTCCCCATTTCAGCTACTAGAAAATGTCCTTCAAATTTAGCTCTTAGCTTTTATGATACTATCACATGATTTCTTCCCAATTCCTCAATTCTAGTTAGAATTAATCTCTACTATTCTTACATTCTCAACTTAGTTGCTTGACTTATCAGATTTTCATGTATATCTCCTCTTCTAAGTTATGAATATTTATATGGCAGAGTCAATGTCTTTTTCATGATTACATACCACATAAATGTGAATACAAGGCTTTACTAATAGTATATTCTGAACAAATGTTGGCTGAATTAAAATCAAATCACATATTAAGGAGTACACTTTCAAAAATACAGCAAGCACCCTCAATTTTCCAACTAGCCTCTGAACAGCACTATGGCCAGATCACAATACTTGGTTCCCTTATATTTTTGCAGAAACTAACCTAGTACACGTAGAAGGCAAATAAATTAGAGTTTTTAAAAAGTCACGATATTTAAAAATCATAAACTAGTTAAATAAATATAGTTAACTGGATATAATTTATACAATGAGAGTCTATGAATACAATGTAATCCTAAGGTAGTGCATCTTTGAAAAATGACTTTTGAACTAAAAAGGAATATAGATTGTGGCTCTAAGTTGAACTAATGTAGAAAATAATAGTATAGACTTCTTCCAAATTTATATTATCAAAAAGAATGGGAAATTGAACTAATTACATGCAACGGGATTGAGAAAGTCATTTAATTAATTGATTTTATTTGAAGACAAAAGAGTAATACCACATTACATTTAACACTTCTTTTTGCTCTAAAAGCCTGTAATTCTTTTATAATGATGATGACGGCATATTTCTTTAACGGGTCATTTATCAAATGCATATATAATTTTTATAGGAAATGTATTTTCTAGGTAAATTAGAGATGACTTAGTTAATATAATTCATTCTTAATCTTTATTTGATGTTAAAATAATTGTTGAGGCTACAAAGATGATATGGAGCTTCAAGAAATAACAATAAATGATAACGACATATGTGCATGGTATCTCACAATGTAAGCTTTTAAATAACATATACAAACGCTCTTGTTATTTTGTAGTTAAATTTTCAACAAAAGGTAGATAATTGCAGTATGTCATTTTTCACACTTAATGACTTTGCATAAACTAAATGGCAGTCTTTGAAAATATTTGTATAATGAAATAGAACTAACATCTATGATTTGATACATATTGTATCAACAATCAAACATTAAGACATTATTCTGTGATATTGATTCATGGTATATTTTGAAATCACCATAGAATTAGGCTGGTAATTGGAAAACCATTTAAAAGCTATCATATATGTACATTCTTCATAAGCTCTCTCCTGGATTATCAGTCTCTTCTGGAAGTTCTCTAAATGCACACTATAGAAAAACATTTTTTATGATAAATGCTTTTTGGAAGTCAGTTTTCCTTCCAATATGTGCTTGTTTTTCACAGTTAAAATGAAATTTACTAAGCAAGGACATTTGGCACAAGATGGACACGCAGGTTTGATGTCCATTTCCCAGTGCCATGCAGCATATGTGCCTTATTTTAAAAAGTTGATTTTACCTTACACAAATACTATATTCATGCTCAGAGAGGATGACCTAGTACAAAGATAAGATATCTCTTCATATTGTTCTATCTATGGTATAGTTTCTTTCTAACCAAAAACTGTTCTCTGCTGTTCCTCTTGATTATCATGCAGATTCTCTCATTTTTAGTTATAAAGCAATAATATAAGCAATGCATCCAATCAAGATTTTTAAAAAATCAGAGCCTGAAGAAAAGAAAAGAGATCTAGGACCAAATTCTAGTACCAAACCATCATGATGAAGTCCAATTTATCCTGAAAATTTACTCTGTGAAATGGTGTTTGAATTAAATGTGCCAATAATCAGAGCGTGAAAATAACTTTGTTATATGGAAATTTTGATTAAGGCATTTGTTTTAAATGACAAACTTATTCTTTGTTATTAAACTGTCTGGAATTTTTATCTTAAGCTACAAACTCAAAGTAAACAAACACTAAAGTTTAAAAATGAACAGATGTCCACTGATTATAACCAGAATTTATCCAAGAGAAAATGTTGAAATGTAATTTTATTATCTAGGCTACTCTTTTGCTTCCAATAGTCATTTTTTTTTAAGTAACAGAGCATGTTCAGACTCTAATCATGAAGCCCAGTCTTGACAAAAAGTGTAGAAAATGAGTTACTCATTTCTCTTGCCATCATCTACAGTTTAGAAGCACATATCTGTCAGACTGAACTATGACAATTTAATGAGATTTTACCAGATCTTGCAACATCTATATATAATTGTCATATAACTAAAATGAATACTACACAAATGACTACACTGTTCCTTGAAACAGTTCAGAAAAGTAAACTACAAAATGGCAAGAATAAGTATTTGTATATATTATTTAAAAGCTTACACTGTTTATGAGATTCCACACGTACATGTCATTATCATTAATTAGTATTTCTTGAAGCTCCATCTTATCTTTGTAATCTCAGTAATTATTTTAATATCAAATAAAGATTAACATGATGCACTCTATCAGTTTAGTTATCTTTATCTTATCTAAAGAATAAATTTTCTATAGAAATTACATATGTATTTGATAAATAGCCCTTTAAGAAATACGCAATCATCATCATTATAAGAGGATTATAGGCTTTTAGAGCAAGAAGAGGTCTTAGATGTAATAGAGTATTATACTCTTTTACTTTCAAATAAAAGCAGAGTCATTAAATGACTTGCTCAATTCCATGCAACTAATTAGTAATAAAGACAGACTTAGATCTCAGTCTTAAAACCAATGTGGTGTTCTTTTCATGAAACAAAGCTACCTCCCTCCAAGGTACTAATCATGCTAATATCTGATCATTATCCAGCAGTTCTTATGTGCCAAGCTCCATTCTAAGCTCTTTGCTCATTTCTTCTTCACAATATGTCGGGTAAGCACTCTTAGTTTCAACGTTAAGTACTCTTAGTTTCAACTGAAACAGCAAAGTTTAAGTCACTTGCCCTTCACATAACTAGTAAGAAATTGATCTCTTTTTGACCTAAGAACAATGGCTCCAGAGCCCTTGCTCAAAACCATACTGTATGATTGCATGGACTTTTAAAAGACTAAACTCTTCACCAAAAATGAAGTCAAAGGCATCATCTTTCACTTAGACAGTCTTCCAGTCTAAACACTTAATAATAACACAATTAAAGGTAATTAAATCAGACTTCAGGCTAATCTTCCCTGGACTTAACTTGGGAGACTCAAACACACAGCTGTCAGTGACACTTTGCATATGCCCCTATAAATAACAATGAGAGTTCCCACTGATTGATTCATTCACTTGTCTATTCCTTCAGGAAATTTTTGCTGAAAACCAATATCAAACAGATACTCTTTTGGGGAATAAAACAAAGATTTCTCTTCTTGTAAACTTGCACTCCCCTGACTGGAAAAAAAAAACACATCCAAAGTGTTTTTTTTAATTCCCCCTGTGGGAGAAATAGTAAATAATGTGCATAATAAAAGTGAATTTTACAGTATGCTAGAAGGTGATAAGTACTATGAACAAAACACAGAAAAAAAACCAGAAAATAAAAAAGAAAAGTAGAACCAGGTTAAGGGATATTTGAAGATGGAGGAGAGTCCAGTTTGCAGTTTTAGTGGTGAGATCCTAATAAATGTCATTTTCCTTAAGAAAGTGACATGTGCACAAAAACAAAATGAAGGAAAAAGAGTTAACCTTGGAGCCACCTGGAGGAAAGGCATTTGAGGAAGATGAGAACTACTGCAAAGTCCCCAAGTGGGATTATGACTAGGGTTTTGATACACGGCTGAGGAGAGCCATCAAGGGAGGGAGACACAGGAGTCACAGTCAGAGAGATACGTGGAGCCAGAAAGTGAAGTGCCTTGAAGGCCACTGCAGGGACTCTTCGGCTTCTGTTCTGAGAATGATGGGACTATTGCAGGGTTCTCAGCAAAGCAGTGACGTGATCTGACTTAAGTTTTACAAGAATCATTCTGTCCATTATGTTAAAAATGGACTTTTGTGGGACAAGAACAGAAGCAGGGAGATGAGCGAAGGACTTTTGAAGTAATCTAGGTAAGAAATGATAGTGACTCAGACACTCTCAAGGGTGGTAGCAGCAGAAGGGTTTGACCCAGCAATCTCATTACTGCGTATATACCCAAAGGATTATAAATCATTCTACTATAAAGACACATGTGCACGTATGTTTATTGCAGCACTATTTACAATAGCAAAGACTTGGAACCAACCCAAATGCCCATCAGTAATAGACTGGATAAAGAAAATGTGGCACATACACACCATGGAATACTATGTAGCCATAGAAAAGGATGAGTTCATGTCCTTTGCAGGGACATGGATGAAGCTGGAAGCCATCATCCTCAGCAAACTAACACTGGAACAGAAAGCTAAACACCACATGTTCTCACTCATAAGTGGGAGCTGAACAATGAGAACACACAGGGAGGGGAACATCACACACCTGGGGCCTGTTGGGGGGTGGGGGCAAGGGGATGAAAAGCATTAGGACACATACCTAATGTAGGGGGGCTTAAAACCTAGATGACGGGTACAGCAAACCACCATGGCACATGTATACCTATGTAACAAACCCGCACGTTCTGCACATGTATCCCAGTACTTAAAATAAAAATTAAAAACAAGAAAAAAAAAAAAGAAGTGTTAAAGTTTTGGATATATTTTGAAAGTGAAGCCTGCAAGGTTTTCATTTTAATCAAATGAATGTGAGCTATTGTGAGATATGAGAGAAAGAAGACTCAAGCGTGACTCTCAAGTTTTTGGTCTGAATAAGAAAGATGAAACTGCATTTAAAAAGGTGAGGAAGGCTATGGATCAAGCGGGTTTGGGATGAGAGGAAGTTTGGAGCATGCTGAGCTTGAGACATCTAATAGTCACTCAGTAGACATTTGAAAGAAGTTGAGTAAGTCTGGAAGTCTAGGAGTAAGAGATGGACTGGAAATGTACATTCTGGTGTGTGAGATTGTAATATATATATTTATGTATTTACCTATTGGTTTTCATCCATGATTCTACAGCCCTTGTTATGATGTTGAGGCATTTTAGGCCTTAAAAACAGGCCTTGGAAAACAGAACCTGTCTAAACTTCTCCTGTCCTCCTTTAACCTGCTCTTTTTCTTTCCGAGGCTGGAGTCTTCCCCTGTTTTTCTGTCTTGGGAGCTGGCTGTAAAGAAATTCTACAGCCTGCCTTATCTGATTGTAAGTCACAAGACCCTCATTTAGGAAAGAGCCCTACCCCACACCTATGATGAAGGAAGGCTGCACAGAGACGTCAAGAAGAATCTCAATGGACAGGCCTTGCTGGGTTTTCCCAGTCAGTCTATTAGTATTACATCATACCCTTTTTGTCCAATCAAATTTCTACATGGTTATCAATCATGCCTCTCTAATGAAGTCTCCATAAAAGGCCCAAGAGGACGGGGTTCCTATAGCTTCTGGATAGCTGAACTCATGGAGGCTCCTGGAGGGTTAAATGTGCCAGGGAGGGTGTGGAAGCTTCATATCCCTTCCCCCATAGCTCACCCTGTGTATGTCTTTATCTGTATCCTTTCTAATATCCTTTCTAATAAACCAGTAAACATGCTTCCCTGAGTTCCCCTAGATGGTTTAGCAAATGAATCAAATCCAAAGAGAGATTTGTGGGAACCCCACCTTGAAACCAATGGATTAAGGTATTGCAAAGTCATTAGGGTAGGCCCTAACCCAGGGTGATTCTAGAGGAAATCTGGACACAGACTCAGAGGGAAAACATTATGAAGACCCAGAGAGAAGACGGCCATGCACAAGGCAAGGAAAGAGGTGTAGAACAGATTTTCCCCTGCAGCTCTCAGAAAGAATCAACCCTGACAATACCTTGATCTCAGATTTCTCACCTTCAGTACTGGGAGGAAATTAATTTCTGCTGTTTAAACTACCCTGTCTGTGGTACTTTGTTATGGCAACCTTAGCAAACCAATACAGAATGTAAAGCTAAAATAGCTCATCTTTTGCATTCATATGCAAAAGAATGATGTAGAAAAAAGTGAAACATTCAGGCCAAGAATGGTGTTGCACACCTGAGTCCCACTGTGCACAAGGCTGAGCCGGAAGGATCATTTGATACCAGGAGTTTGAGGCCACAATGAGCTATTATTGTTCTACTGCACTCTAGCCCGAGTGATAGCGTGAGATGCTGTAGAGACAAGAAAAGAAGATGCCTCCAGAGCAAGTTATTAAATTTCTTTAATAACTTAAGAAATTTATTCAGTTATTTTAGTTATTTCTTTAATAACTTAAGTAAATTTCTTTTAGTTATTTTAATTAATAGCTTAATTAAATTTCTCTGAGTTTGGATTTGTCAAATGAATTCTGTATTTGCTTGAGTGTTGCATTCCTGATTTATCTTGTGTCCAAGTATAGGTGCCAAAAATTGTTTTATAATTTTATCAATATAAATATTTTTTGAATTATCCTTCAATAAACATAAGTTATTATGTGGCTTTTGTTTGTGCCAAATAATCAAATCCTGACTATATTTATGCAAATGCAAAGACACAAATGCACTTAAAGAGGTAGCGAGTATAACAAGAGGAGATAATTACATATTAAATAGTTGTTACCCTTTTATTCAGTTGAAGAAATGGTCACAACCAGATTATAAATCCTTTGAGGGCAAAGGCTGACCTGTTGATTTTGAAAAGCAATATGAAACCTAGGGTATTCTTAGACCTGGTAGAGTTTCAATAATATGTTTGTTTAATAAACTCTAAAGTGTCATGAAAACTCTTACAGTCAATATTAAAATATTAAAGTAGCATGTTTTAAAATGTAGGTATTATTTAGGTATGGCAAGGCCAACAGATAAGATGATGACTGCCATTGGAAAGACAGATTGTTATACCACAGATCCCAGAATGGGGGGCATGCCACACCACAAGGGGCCACATAGGGAAGACCAGGGTTGGTC
This sequence comes from Macaca mulatta, assembly GCF_049350105.2. Taxonomy (NCBI): domain Eukaryota; kingdom Metazoa; phylum Chordata; class Mammalia; order Primates; family Cercopithecidae; genus Macaca; species Macaca mulatta. The sequence goes on along the minus strand of NC_133410.1, from coordinate 94,955,597 downwards.
AGGAGGCAAAGGGAATGGGATGGAGAGAGCAGGTGGAAAGGTGGGTGAAAGTCTTTATTATGATTTTCACAGGAAGAAATGAGAGGGACAAGGTAAGTAGGTTTAGAATTGGCTCGTTTGAATACTTTCAGTGGGTTACAGGACATTGGAGATCTCCTATTAATGGTTGTCTGGTACCTGGCCCTGGAGTGATAAGGCAGGTTGCTAATGGACTCATAGTATAAGCATCTGATAAAGGAGGTTGCTGAGGGTGTGGGCTCTGGAATGGATTATTTGTATTTGGAAAACATGCTCCAGGGCCAGTCCATTTCTGTCTTCAGGGATTAGCTAACTCAGAGAGGAGGAAGAGGCAATAGCTCCAAGATTCACAAGGCCCTTAATGTCAAAGCATCAGGATACAGACAATAAGAAGACATGGTTAACACACAGGAATTGCTTTATTTATAACACACAGGAATTTGCCATTGTATTATTTATTAAAGGACTGAACAATATTTCTCACTTCTTTCAACCTCCCATCATGGCATATTAGCCTAGTCTTACCTTTTGCCTTGAAGCTGTGACAAAACTGTACTAGAAGCTGAATCTTAGAAAATCTTTCATAATTTTAGGAGTACTTAATGAAAAAAAGGCAAACTTTCCACACTCCTTTTTTTTTTTTTTTACCAGTTATTCCCTCCAATAAATAGATACAGATATTTAATATGACTTGCTTTTAAATAAATATTTTGTGCAAAGAAGTAAAACAATAATAAATCATAGAATCTTTTTAATGTTATTGACTATTCATTGATTCAAAGGACATTCAGCAATTATTTTTTCCCACATGTAAACATCTTAGAGCCAACTTTGAGAATGTGTTATCTATTTAGGCTTAATGAACACTGGACAGGGTACAAAGAGATCCAAATCCTATTCTTCCTCTTTTCTTTGCCTGAGATTTAGACTGGGTGCCTTTGCTTCAATAGCCCCTAGATGAATTTTTATAAATGTAATACTCAGGATAACACTTTCTACATGAACAGAGGCTAAAAAAATGCATTGAGATTCTAAAATTTATTGAAATAGATAATAACACAAAAAATTACTGAAGTAGATAATAACACTGAACTATTAGTAGTCAATCTGTATCAAAGCTGCTGAATGAGAAGTTATATCTAAGAGTATGATTAAAGAAATAGTGGTCATATCTGATTCTCAATTCCATGGGCTACATTCTCTTCTTTTGGGCAATCTGAGGACAATTTGGGGAATAAGAAACAAGAATAGAAATGCACACTACTGTATCATAAAAGAGATGTACATTTCTTTAGATAAACATTAGCAGCAACTATCTAAAATGTACTCGACCTCCATTTGTCAGCTCCAGGCCCATGCAAAATAACAGAAGGCCTCTGTAAACAGTGGTAATAAGATTCTGAAAGTTAGCACGAGGAGATTATGTCAGTGACTAAGTTAATACCTAAAGAAGTAAACCAAGAGCATTAGGTTCTTGGCTTTAATTCTCCAGTATGTTTCCAGATACTCACTAGTATCTCCTTAAGAGAATTATTTATCTTGGAAGTTTTATTTGAAGAAGAGGGTGTTCAGTAGTAAAGAGTAAATGGGCAGAGGATATCCCATATCTACCCATGATAGTATACTCTGCTAATTAAGTGTAAACTGAAACAAGCTTCTGGAGACTCTTCGTTCTCACTGATCCAGCCTGATAAGCTGCCCCACATACTGTGGGCATCCACACACATCCACACACACAAAATCAAAGTTGACGTTACTATTAGAGAGGAAAGGAAAAAAGGCAAGAACATACAGTCCTGTTATTACAATGGACAGGAAGAGGGTTTCCTTTAGGTTTAAAATAAGTTGCTATCAGTCCTAGAATCTCTCTTCCCATAACCATTGGACAGTTTTGGAGAAGTCACATGTCAGTGGAAGAATGTATCCCTTTAGTTTTTCAAGTGATGCCAAAGGTGTTAAGCAAGAAGAATATTAAATTGCAAAAGGCTTGTCTCTAAATTCATTGGAACAGCTGAACTAAAACCACTAAGTCAGGCAGAATCTTACTTAGAGAAAGTTGTATCATATAACATGTACAAGTCTATTAAGTATCATTAAATGTGGTATTTGGATCTAAATAAAGTATTTGAAGACTAGCACAAAATTATTTCTCTAGCAAAATCATCACAGCAATTCTTAAGTCAGGGCTGAGGTACAGTCATGAACATACAAGACCATCATGATAGGTAAGATGGAGGTGGAGATGAGACAAGTTATTACAAGTCTTTGCCACATTCCTGGCCTGCCCTGGTGCTGATTACTAAGGATACAGACTGGGACGAGAATGTGGTATGACTGAGATGGTTTGTGGCATAGCAGAAGCTTCTGCTCAGGAGACAAGGCAAAGGGAAAGTAGATTTTGAATAAAGCCTAGGAATAGGAATGTAAACCACAGGCCTAGTTCTGCGCAATTATCTCCTGTGTTAATACCTGTTCCTTTTAAAAATAAAAACCTCAAGTATCTCTTTGATTTAATTTAGCCTACATAAGAGAAATACTGATGTGAGCCAAATATGTAATTTAAAATTATCTAGTAGCTGCATCAATAAGAGTAAAAAAAGCGAAATTAATTTTAATAATACATTTTATTTAATCTAATAGATTCAAAACATTTTTATTTCAACATCATTATGTATTGAAAATATTAATGGGATTTTTACATTCCTGTTTTGTATGAAGTTTTTGAAATCAAGTATCTTTTACCAATATACAACATGTCTAAATTTGGACCATGCAGACACATTTCAAGTGCTCAGTTAGCCCTGTGTGGTTAGTGGTTACAATGTATGGCTATTGATAACATACATTTAGATGTTGTAGTCTATTATTGAGGAATACTTAGAAGGTACATATATGTTCAAAAAACAGTGCAGTTGAGTGAATACCTAAATATATGTCAATAAACTTAAAACACCTATTCTTCATGTTCTCCACTACACCCTTTATTTGTTGTCAAAATTTGGGATTATAGAGACCAAAAATTTGATATGAAAAATCTTTGGACTATTAACAACCTTGCCTCATGTCAGCTTTTTTGTTAGTGGATCTGAACTATGATTTTAGTTATAGCTACGCTACCCAGGAAGATGATCCAGGGCAACCTATCCCAGTTTCAGACACCTTATGAGTATGCATCAGTTCACAATTACACCCTTAAGAGTAAATGAAAAATGCATGTACTTCTAGGTAACACTGGCAATCTATGCCACATATGTATTTAATTAATTTTATTCAGTTGCACTTGGCTCTAGATTTAATATTTCTTACACATCCATCTATGCAGGAAAATGATTATATATCCATGAATGCAACACCTTTGGGGACATTCTAAGAACACAAGCTCACTCCTTCCTTTGAAAAATTATCTACTAAGTGCTTATCATGTCTATAGATAGCAAAACACTGAGGGTAAGACAGCAGGAGTGCAAATTCATGCCACTAAGAGCCTACAGTTTGGTTTGGAGAAAAATACGTATCAAGTTATTGTGCATGACTAATGCAAAAACTGGCATTAAAAAAGAGAAATTAATTGGCCTTGAACTTGTCAGGTGAGATTTCGTGGAGAAATTCAGACTTGCAATGGGTCACAAGGCTGATGAATTTGGATTGATAATAATTCCAAATTGTGGTATTTCCACCACATTTTCAGAGGGTGAGGATAAGTACAGTCTAATTTAATTAGCAACGTAGTGTCAAGGAGTAACAGTGATGGCTAGCACTGAGAGTGTGTGTGTGTGTGTGTATGTGTGTGTGTGTGTAATATTCCCAACAAGTCTATGAGATAGGTACTATTAATGTTTCCATTTTACAGATGAGGAAGCTGAAACACAGAGAGTTTAAATAACTAATGTCTGCTGAGCAAGAAGATACATGATGACTTGAGGTTTGGCACTTTGAATTCAAACCAACAGTAGAACACTCAAGTGTCAGAGGACACTGCAACTAGAACACCCATAAGGTTGAGACTTCAGATATTATCTGTGAGTGAAGCTTATATTACTAATTTACTGTAAGAAAACATCTGAAGAGAAGAAATGTAAAGTCAATAACTAACGCTTTGGGAAATACTCAAAGATAGGAAAGAAATCTGAGAAGGCAATAAAGAGAGATGATGCATTAAAAAAAAAAAACAAGGAAAGTGCAATATTGTGGAGTCTAAAGAAGGAAGAGTGAAGGTCAATCATATCACATTATGCAGGAAATCAAGGAGAATAAGGCAAGACAAAGTTATGGAACCTACTTAAAAGGAAATGCGTAGGGAAATTTTGATAATGTGAGTTAGTTCACTTATAGAGTAAATAATTGGCTATGTTTAAAACAAAATTTTTAGAGAGCTCTTGTCTTAAACAGATATATTATTGGTACCTATGAAAAGATACAAAATAGATATGGTCCTAGAAACTCCGTTGGTAAGATTTTAAAAAAAAAAATTAAAAATAGATTTAAAGCAAAATTAAAATCCTTTGTACAATCAAACTACCTGCTTTGGATTCTTTCTGGGATATGAAATAAAGGCCACTTCACCTTGTAGTGTAGCAGTTAACTAAGTACTTTGGTTTCTTTCAGATGCAAAAAATATCAGGAGAATAAGTTAAGAAAAATCTATAGACTTCATAGAATTTCAGGGAATTCGACAGAATTTGAAGGCATTTCTCAGTGAAATGAGGAGAAAGTAAGCTATAAATAATAGAGACAATAAGAACAAGCCATTGGTCTGGAAATCTTGGTATGGTGCAACAAATGAGAGACCTGTAACAAAAACTAAAAAGCAATCAACACCTTTGAACATCTTCATTCACAAACTAGATCACCAGATAATGGAGAGGTTGAGGATTAATGTGTTAGTGAGGTCTTTCCTGATTAAAAAAGAAATGGGTAACTATGGCAGGTACACATCAATGGTTTGGCACCATGCTTTTTGGCTGGTTAAGTCTTCATGTTTCTCCATTTTCCCCAACAAAGTTTTGAACTCAGAATGCAGAAAGGGAGGAAGAACTGGTGATTCCGAAGGACATTAATAACAAAGTAGTTTTTATACTCACTATGAAAAATCTTTATGAAATAAAAATCATATATTGGTCTTGGTAGCAGAAACAAATAGCTGACAATCAAGGATGATTTGACGTGTTCCTTTATAACTAAGTACAGATGGGGTTCCTCACCTGATCTGAAGATGTATACATCTAAGAATTCAGGAATGTCTGGCTAGGCCTTGAGGATGAATAAGGTGTGGATATGTTTATTTGAAGGATAAGGAAAAAATGAGAAATGAGAAATAATTAATCATAGGAAAAGAGAATATTCTTTTTAAGGAAAGTAGAAAAGCATCAAAGGGTGGTAATAATTATAAGCATCTCAAGAGTTTATTACTGGAAAGGTCTTTTGGTCCATGCATTGAAATCTGAGACATAGAGCAAAGGCAGCAATGGAAAAGAATAAAACTTAAATGAACTGGCATCAGTGGTAGTTTCATCAAAGATGGCAGTAACTTAGGAACAGAGGTCCAATCCAACACTGCTGGATATCACAAGTGATATTTTTGCTTATGCAAGAATGAACAACAGTGTTTTATTTGTGCACCTGTAAGAATGAAATGTCGGAGAGGAAGCAAAGAGGAATGCAAGAGTGGAAGAAACTGACAGTTACTATTTGGGAGCAAAAGAGAATAACTCATTCAATATACAGTAGACATCTTCTGAAAATGGCCACCAGGATTTGGATATATTTGAAAATGTGTAAGTTCCTGAAAATTGAGAGAAAGCTGAGCCAGAGGACTCCTATGTTTGTTATTATCATGATCTTAATTTTCCTCCAGGCTGAGATTAAAAATAGAGTAATTAAGGAATATTAGCTATAACGGAGGCAGAACAAATTTACTGAATTTAGTAACTATGGAATATTAAGTATATAGAGCTCATAAATTCTGGAAGCAAAACTTTTATTTATTTATTTATTTATTTTTTTTTTTTTTGAGACGGAGTCTGGCTCTGTCGCCCAGGCTGGAGTGCAGTGGCTGGATCTCAGCTCACTGCAAGCTCCGCCTCCAGGGTTTGCGCCATTCTCCTGCCTCAGCCTCCCGAGTAGCTGGGACTACAGGCGCCCGCCACCTCGCCCGGCTATTTTTTTGTATTTTTTAGTAGAGACGGGGTTTCACTGTGTTGGCCAGGTTGGTCTCGATCTCCTGACCTCGTGTTCCGCCCGTCTCGGCCTCCCAAAGTGCTGGGATTACAAGCTTGAGCCACCATGCCTGGCCGAAGCAAAACTTTTAATACTGAGACAAGTTATCTTTTTATTTCACTTTTGCATATTATATGCATCAATATGTAATATTCATTGATTGAAAGGGGACTAAATAATTTGTGAGATTTTTTATCCTTTAGTTGAATGAGACTGCTAATTACTACATGCGAAACATCAGTTGCATAATTGCAGGTGTAACGTCAAGTCATTTACATAGGAAGAATTGTGAAAACAGTAATCAATATCTCCTGAAGGGGGAGTGTTCCTGCAGAACGTGGCTGTGGACACAACTAAAGACTTATCAATGACAAAAATCAAAGAAAAATTTCCTTGGGAAAAGAAAATTATATGACTCACAGGGTTCCACTCTCAGAAGAAGCTGGTTACAGAGCCAATCTGCAAAACCCAGAACTAAACTTTGGAGAGGAGAAATCAGGCTCCTGAAATATTTTAGGAAGCACGTAAGAGCTATACTTATCCTAAAAGTACGTCTTTTGAACTATTAATTTACAATAGTTAATTAAAAGTGAATAAAAGCTAAAGTCTTAATCTCAAAATGAATTTTAATTTTCCTGGATCTTGGTGGGTGGGCTTCTCACTCACCTTCTGGGTGTAAGGTAAAAAGGTAAGATATTTAATGACTGTAAATATCACTCTGCTAGAAGAACTTTCTTGGCAAGAAATTGTGTATTTTACGTATAGCAAAATAAATTTGACAGGTCAGTTCAAGGAGTAATCTTCATTAAAATTTTAGGACCTTGCAGATGCCTAGAGTTAAAAGAAATTGCCCAATTTAAATACATGGCAGCACAGATCTATACTAATGGAAGATACCACATAAATACTTGATGAGGAAAGAGCAGACTATATGCTAATTTGTCAAAAATCATTTGTACTGGGTAACTTTCTAAACATTCTCAAACAATTCAAGAAAGCAAAATGCCATACAAAACACATGCCATCCCATGCGTAATTGACAATCAGATTGACAAATAACCCATAAGATACACATTAAGAGGGCAAGAGAGTCAGAGAGACAGCCAAAAAAAAAAAAAAAAAAAAAAAAATGCCAGCTAGTGAGAAGAGCAAAGGAAAACATAGCCATTCAGATGAAGTGCTAATATGAGCGGTGCCAAGATTTTCATGTGGACAGTCTAGTAACACTATAAGTACATATACACTAAGCATTTTAATAGCCAGGTTTCACTAAAAGCTAAAAACAGTAGGTGCTAGACAACAATGTTATTATGTTTCCCTTGAGCCAAGCATACATATAAAAGAAAAAATAATGTTATCCATTGGAACAAAACCAAAAAGAAAAAAAATCAATGAGCCTGATAGTCTAAGTAAATAATACTGTTCCTGGGGTAATTAGCATCCTAGAACATCTGTTATCTCATTAGGGAAAACAAAATATAATTTTGATTCCTGTTATTTTAAAAAATTTATATATAAATCTATAAATGACACCTTTATGTGTGAAGAAACATATAGCAATAATTGCAATTGCAAAGCGAAATGGAGCTTGGAGAGGCAAACATTTTATTGGACACTGCCGTTAGACATTAATTTGCTATTAATTAATGCAGACTCAGCAGCTAGACTGCACACTTCTTAACTGAAAATCAAATTCTAAATCACCATTGTATATATATATATATATATATATATGATATAAAAGGCTGAAAACACAATGAGTCTACAGGGATGTTTTTCTTTTATATTACCTTTAACAGTTATGTTTAAGCTACCTTAGGTTCTTGTTATTATATAAAATCCAATGAAATGGAGTTCTGAGGCCTTTCCCCAATAAAATAAAAAAAAAAAATGCCTACTGCCCCAAGCATCTCTCTCTATTCTTTTACCAATAAAAGAAAAGAAAGGTTGGGGCAACACATGTTCACAGTTCTCCAGTTACATGACACATAACTTAGGATGAGAAAAAGAAGGTCAGATTTTACTTACGGCAGAAGCTGCTAGTTGTCTATCAATACATATTTTTTCATTATTTTAAACAGTAATATAAGCCAAGTTTTTATATGGGTTTGAGGCTATATAGAGATGAGAGAACAAATGGTAAGAAAACAAAAATAGATGAATCATGAGGTGATAAAGTTCAGAAAAAGAGTAGAAGAAAAAAATGAATACACCAGATAAAAACAAATTAGAAAGAGTTAAATGATCTGTAAAATAATAAATATGGAAATCAAAGGAACAAACAAAATGTTAAAATATAAGTTCATGGAAACTTTTCATAAATAAAGGAAGAATTGGATCTATGGATACAAAAGATACACTCAGAACTATTTCACACATAGATGTATCCTAGTTACATTAGAGTATTTGTAAAGAAAAATATTTTGAATACCTAGGTAAAAAGATCAAATCATTTTTAAGAGGATAAAAATCAGTCTGACCTCAGTTTTCTCTATCACAATATTCAACATTAGATGATAGCAGAATGCATGGTGACAAAGACCTCAGGCATAAAATGTGACACAAAATTTTTTCACTCACCCAAACTGTTGTTCAATAGACACTTTTGTTTGAACAAGCAAAACCAAGGAATATTGCTATGATCTCAAGTTGAAAAAGTAAACTGAGTAATAATTTCGTAACAGGGGAAAGAATAGGAAATCTATAGCAAAATAATAAGTGAACATTGAATTTATTTAACTAAAACATATGTGGGGATTAAGGTTGTATAATTTTTTATAAATGTTATACATTCTGAAAATGCTAATAAAATAGACATTGAAATAAAGAGAAAAGGCTGGAAAGGTTTTAAAATGTGAAATTACTTTTTTCTTACAGCTAGTTGAAAAACTATAACATCCAAAGACTAATTGGAGAAGTTTCCATTTATTTAACAACATTGATATGTATATTAAGAAACATAACGTTATCAACTACATTGAGTGTGGAAAAAGAAAGGTAGTGAGATAAATATGTTAACATAATCATTGCCTCTTTTAAATAGTAAACAGATATTGTAAAACAGAGAATTAAGAATTATATATAAATTTATAGCTTAAAGATATCTACTCAAGTGAAACTTTTTTATCTTATCAGAAAAAGTACACACAAAATAAAAGAAACACAAGTGCAAAGAGCAAAACATTGAAAGAAACTATTCTACATAAACTTAAAGCATAACATAAAAGAACATGAAAGACTTCTCACATCAATCATATCAATATATTGTAAATGGGCTAAACTCAACTATTAAATATTTTTTAAACTAACAAATGAGAAAATAAAATGGAACTCAGTTATATGCTGAACTCACGATAGATATAGACTTAAACCTTCAAAAATCAACTACATGAAACCGAAATATATTTCAAAAGAGTAGAATCAGCATGGACAGTATTTTTGGATAACCATGTGATAAAACTAGAAATTTATAAGAAAATGAGTTAAAAAGAGCCAAGGAATAGGAAGTTAAAAATCAAACATATAAATTAACTTTCTCTTCAAAAATTCAGGTTTCTTTTTGTTTGTTTGTTTAATATACAAAAAGATTTATTTAGTCATCAATCAATAGCTTATTCCAACATAGAGTTATACAACCTTATCTGAATTTCTGGTCCCTCCCAATATAATTCAGCCTTATAACTGGATGAATCTTACCCCGTATACAAATCCCAGCATAAACAAACTGTCAGTGTTGAACATGCTACTCTATGCTCTCACAGCATTTTCAGATTCCCAATTTCTTTTTTAAAAAATTCATGTTTCAAGGATGAAATGAAAACTTAAAATTTTAGAAAATATAGAAAAATATTAGTATTAAAATCATTACCCAGCATAACTCATGGGAGATACTGAACAGAGACTAGAAGGATAATACAACCTTAAATAGCTACATTAAGCTCACTAAGTTAAAATTAACAAATACATATAAGCATTTTAAAAATAACACAAGTACCCAGGGAAAGCCAAATTGAGGAATTAATAAAAATATAAGATGGAATAAATAAATTTAGAAAAATGAAAAAATGAAACTATTAGAAATCACTATTAAAACAGCAGTAAAATAATAAAGCATTAGCTAAAGTCAAAATGAAAAGATTCACAAGAAATTACTTAGTTCTCTCTATAAAAATACATTTCTATACCTAAATTAAGTGATTAATACTCTAGATAATATAATTTATTAAATATCACCAGAAAAGATAGAAAATCTAAACCACTCAATTTATAAAAACATAAAGAATGTTTTCAGAATGCTACCCTAGACAGAGCACCTTCTGGTTATACAGGGAATTCTACTAAGCCTTCAAGGAACAGATGATTCCAATGTTCTTGAAATTATTCTGGAGCAGTTGTTTTCAAATTTTAGTGTAAATAAGAATCATCTAAAGAGCTTAAGATACAGACAAATGATCCCAACTCCAGAAATTATGATTCATAGGTCTGGGATGAGGCCATAAATTTGTATTTCAAACTAGTTTCTAGAGCAGTAGTTCTCAACAAGTGGCAATGTTGCCCATCAGGGGACATTTGTCAATGATTGGAGACATTTTTTATTGTAGCAACTGCATTCTGTGTGGGAGAGTGCTAATAGCATCTAATTTGCAGAGGCCAAAGATGTTGTTAAACATCCTACAATGCACACAACAGCCCCCCCACAACAAAGAATTATGTGACCCAAAGTGTTAATAGTGTTGAAGTTCTAAGTAATACTAATTCTGCTGGTGTATAGATTGTAATTTGTGTGGCACTGAGATGGTGTTGTCAAAAATTTTCTCTAAATATTTAGATAGCAAATATTTTGAACTTATGGGACACATTTAGTCCTTGTTCGACATTCTTCTTTTTTTTTCACAACTGTCTAAAAATACACAAACTGTTCTTAGCTTATGGCTTTACCAAAACAGAGCCTGTGGTAAATAATAGGAATACAAATAAGTTTTGTAATAAAAATACAAGAATACAAATTCTTCCACAACAAGATAAAAATACATCTATCTTAGTCTTAAAATTAATCATCAAAATTAATAACAAATTTTAGAAGGTAATTAACATCAGGAACCATAGAACAATGTTCACTATCACCCTTATTGGTTCACACTTTCTAGCAATGATAGCCAATACAATTCTACAAAAGAAATAATCTCAAGGTTGTCAAGCATAAGTGTAGCAGAAAACTAGCTAGATGACCATATCTATTTTTTACTTTTCTTGAGCACATATATAAACAAAATTTCCAATAGGCAGGGCCATATAACTGAGTTCCACAAGTAGAATGAGAGCAGAAGTGAGGTACACTAATTTGAAGTCTGTCTATTAAAAATATTCAAAGTTATCCTAGTTCCTTTTTCCCACACATGCCATATGGATACAGAGGATCGAGTGGAGAAGGCTGAGGCCGTAGAACAAGAATTGGCAAACTATGGCTCATGGGCCAGCCCACTGCCTATTGTTGTAAATTAGGTTTTATTGCACATAGATGTATTAGTCTGTTTTCACACTGCTGTAAAGACATACACAATACTGGGCAATTTACAAAACAAAGAGAATTAATTGGACTTAAAGTTCTACGTGGCTGGGGAAGTCTCACGGTAGAAGGCAAAGAGGAGCAGGTCACATCTTACATGGATGGTGGCAGGCAAAGAGAGAGTGAAAGCCAAGAGAAAGGGCTTTCTCCCCATAAAACCATCAGCTCTCATGAGACCTATTCACTACCATGAGAACAGTATGGGGGAAACTGCCACCATGATTCAACTATCTCCCACCAAGTCCTCCCACAACAATGGGAATTATGGGAGATACAACCCAAGACGGGATCGGGATGTGGATACAGCCAAACCATATCGATAGCTATGCTTATTCACTGGCATATTGTTTTTGATTGCTTTTGAATTACAATGGCTCGTAGTTGCAGTAAAGACTATGCTGGGCAAAGCTTAAAAATATTCAGTATCTAGTCCTATACAGAAAAAAGTTTGACAACCTCTGTCCCAAGATGATGAAAATAGGAGACAAAAGAAGCCTATGTCCCTGAATTTTTCCTTGAGAAGAGGCCTCTCATCCTATCATATTGCATTTAACTATACTGTAAAGTAAAACTTTTTTTTTGTAAGCCACTGAGATTTGGTGTATATTTCATCAGTTAGCTAGTACTAACTACATTAGAAAGGTAAAATTATGAGCAGATATGATTGATTACCATTAATATTCAAGGGGACCAATGGAAAACTTGTAAAAAATGAAAGGAGACTATATTAAGGCAGCTGAGTAAAAAAAAAAAATTATAAAAATTAATAGCATATATATATATGTTTATATATATAAACAACCAACAGCACTGAGTAGGTGTTGGCAAAAATTTCTCTAAAGAATTAGATAGCAAATACTTTGAACTTATGATTAAGAAAAAAAGACCCTTCCCCCATGGAATTGCAACAAAACTGACGAATACCCACCGTAAATTTAAAATAAAGTGAGGAAGATCTATTTGAAAAAAAAATTAAACCATTATTTCTAGATTCCAAAAGAGTCTGAGATATATCATTTCTTGATTGGAATACCTAAACTATGAAGATATTAATTTCTACTAAATTAATCTAGAATTTTAATTTATTTCCAATAAAATGTGTAATAGATTTTTTTCCACCTGGACAAGCTAATTCTAAATATTAATCAGAAATATCATCATGCAGCTATAACAAGGATCTATACCTCATGCTTTATACCAAGATAAATGCATGATGGATCAAAAGCAAAAGTGAAAAAAGAAAACAAACGTACTAAAAGAAACTAAGAGCAAGGTGTTTTAATTATCTCAGAGTATGGAAGACCTTCCAAAGTATGATGCAGAACCCAGACAATTTCAACTCTATAAACTGAACCATACACATCTTTTTCTCTTTCTCTCTCTCTCTATATGTGTGTGTGTATGTGTGTGTGTATACACTTGTATGTGTGTGTATATATATGCGTGTGTATGGCAGCGAATAGTATAAGCACTGTTAAAGAACAACTGGGGAAAATATTAGCAGTATGTGTCACAGACAAAGACTAACTATTTAATATATCAAAAGCTCCTATAAATCAAAAAGTATGGGCTAACATTCTTTAGAAAAGGAAACCCAGCATAGAAACATAGAAAAAGACACTTTAATTCTGTCTATAATAGAAAAAGCAAATAAAATATTTTAAATTATTCTTGCACCAGATTACCAAAAATCAAAAAGTTAGATACTGTACAATGTTAGATGGGGTATTAAGAAAAGATGCTCTTATGATTGGCACCCATGAACTTAGCTTTCTGATTGGCTCCTGTGGACACAGTCTCTAGGCATCCCTCTGCAGACCTAGGCTCCATGCCAGCCCATTTGAAGACTCCAGCTGCAAGCCCGTCATAGACCCCAACAGTTGGCCTGCTCAGTATCTCTGGATGAGCTGACTAGTAAAGGTTTATCCTGCTAAAGCCAATCTGTAAAGACTACAGGAGGTACTACTTCTTCAAATGTGCACACACCAATGAATAGCCACAAGGATCATGAATAATCATAGAAATGTGACAGCATCAAAAGAACAAAATGAAGCAACAGTCACCAACCCTAAAGAAATGGAAATCTAGAAGTTGTCTGATAAAGAATTCAAAAAATAGTCTTAAAGAACCTCAGTGAGCTACAGGAGAAAAAATAGACAACTAAATGATACCAGGAAAACAACATATGAACAAAATGAGAACATCAACAAAGAACAGAAATCACAAAGAAGGACCAAACAGATATTCTATGGCTGAAAACTCTAATATCTGAACTGAATAATTCTATAGAAATATTCAACAGCAGACTCAGTCAAGAAGAATAAATAACTAGCAAGCTCAAGAACAGGCCATTTAAAATTACTCAGTCAGCAGAAAAAGAAAGAAAGAAAGAAGAGAAAAGAATAAAAAAGAGAGAAGAAAGCCTATGAGACTTCCGAATCACTATCAGTGGAACCAAAGTATACATTATGGGAATCAAAGAAGGATCAGAGGAAGAAAAAGGGTGAGAAAGCTCATTTGAATAAATAGATAGAAAACTCCAAATTTGTCAAGGTAGATTAACATTCAGATACATGAAGTACAAACAACACCTAATAGATTAAATATAAAGAGATATTCACTGAGACACACTATAATCAAATTCTTAAAAGTCAAAGACAAAGATAGAATTTGGAAAGCAGCAAGAAAGAAGTAACTCATCACATTCAAGGAAACTTGATCAGATGATTTCTCAGCAGAACCATTGCAGGCTAAGAAAGAATAGGATGATATGGTCAAACTGCTCAAAGAAAAAAAACTGCTGACCAAGAATAAGATACCTGTCAAGGCTGTCCATCAGAAACAAAGGAGAGACATAATTTCCCACACAAATAAAAACTATGGAAGTTAATTTTTACTAGACCAGTCTCACAAGAAATGCTAAAGGAAGTTCTTCAAGTTGAAACAAAATGATGCTAACAATGTGAAAACATATGTAAGTATAAAACTCACTATGAATTTATGAATACAGTTAAATTCAGAACTCTATTATTATAAAGATGGTATGAAAATAACTTGATTTTAGTGTAAATGTTGAAAGTCAAAAGTATTAAGTATAGCTACCTAATTTGTTAATGGATACACAATATATTAAAGATATAAACTGTGATACCAATAACATTCTACATGAGGGGAGGAGAAATTAAAGTATAAAGATTTTTGTATGTGGTTGAAGTTCCCTTGTTATAAGCTAACAATAGACTGTTATAATTATAAGAGGTTCTTTGTAAGCCTTGTGGTAACCACAAAGAAAAAACCTGCAGTGTATCACAAAAGATAAAGACAACGGAATCAAAACGTACCACTACAAAAAGAATCATCACATCACAAAGGAAGTCAGCAAGAAAGAAAGGAACAAAGGAGTTATAAAGTGGAAAAACTTTAAAATTACCTATTAATAATAAATTCAAATATAAATGAATTAAATTCTCCATTCAAAATACACAGAATAACTGAACGGAAAAATAACAACATCCAAGCATACTCTGCCTATAAGAAACTCACTTTTATTTTAAAGACATATATAGATTAAAATTAAAGACGGAAAAGATATTTCATGCAGATGTATTAAAAGAGAGCAGAAGTGTCTATACTTACATTAGATAAGAGAGAATGTAACTCAAAAACTGTCAGAGAGACAAGGAAGACAATAATTTATAATTATTACATAATAATTGTAAATATATGTAAAGCCAACATCAGAGCACCTAAATAAATAAAGCAAATGGTAAGAGAACTGAAGAGATAAATAGACAGCCATTCAATAATCACAGAGGATTTCAGTACCCCACTATCAATAACGGGCAGATTATACAGACTGAAAATCAGTAAGGAAACAGTGGATGTGAAAAACACTACAGATAAAATGAACCTATCAGATAGATATAGAATATTTCATCCAACAGTAGCTGTATTCTTTCCATCCAATACCAACACATTTTTTTTTCAAGCATGCATGGAACATTATCCATAATAGAATACATTAGCCCACAAATTGAGACAACAAATTTAAGAAGACTGAAATCATATCAAGTATGTTTTCCAACTGCGATAATATGAAATTAGAAACCAATAACAGGAGGAATTTCAGAAAATTCAGATACAGAAAAACTAAACAACATGCTCCTGAAAAATCAATAGTCAAAGAAGAAATTAAAATGGAAATTTAAAAATATCTTAAGACAAAAAAGGAGAAACAACAAACCAAAATTTACGGGATACAGCAAAAAAAGTTCTAAGCAAGGAGCAATAACCACCTACAAATGAAACTGGACTCCTATATCTAACAATATACAAAAATTAACTCAAGATTGATTAATGACTAAAATATAAGACCTTAAATTATAAAAATCCTTAAAGAAAACCTAGGAAAAACTCTTTTGGACATTGGCCTAGGCAAAGAATTTATGACTAAGTCCTGAAAAGCAAATGCAACAAAAATGAAAATTGACAATTAGAACCTAATTCAACTAAAGAGCTCCTGCACAGCAGAATAAACTGTCAACAGAGTAGAAAGATAACCTACAGAATGGGAGAAAATATTTGCAAACTACACATCTGATAAAGGACTAATATCCATAATCTATAAGAAACTTAAATAAATCAACAAGAAAAATATAACTCCATTAAAAAGTAGGCAAAAGACGTGGACATTTCTCAAAAGAAAACAGACAAGTGACCAAGAAACATATGAAAAACATATGAAAAATGCTCAGTGTTATTAATCATCAGAGAAATGTTAATTAAAACTACAATGAGATACCATCTCCCATCAGTCAAAATGGCTGTTATTAAAAAGAAATAAATGAAATAGAGATAAGAAAAAAGTAGAAAAGATCAATGAAAAATCAGCAAAATTGACAAATCTTCAGCTAGAAAGATTTGATTGAGAAAAAAGGGCAAACACTCAAAGGTATAAATAAAAGAAAATACATTACAACTGAAACCACAGAACTACAAAGGATCATAAAAGACAACTATGAACAATTATACATAAAAAAAATGGATAACCTAGAAGAAATGGATGAATTGCCAGAAACGTAGAACCTACCAAGACTGAATCATGAAGAAACAGAAAATCTGAACAGATCATTAATGAGTAAAGAGACTGAATCAGTAAAAGAGTCTTCCATTAAAGAAAATCCCAGGACCTGATGGCTTCACTGCAAAATTCTATCAAACGTTTAAAGACAAACTAATACCAATCCTGAAACTCTTTCAAAAAAATTGAAGAGGAGACAGTACTTCCAAAATCATATTATGAGGCCATATTTATCCTGATAACAAAGCCAGAAAAGGATACACGTAAAGAATAAAAATCCAATATTCCTGATGAACATAGATGCAAAAATTCAAAACAAAGTACTATTAAGTGAAGTTCAATAGTACATTAAAAAGATCATACATCAGGTCAAGTGGAATTTCTACCTGGCATGCAAGGATGGTCTGAAATATGCAAAACAATAAATGTAATACACACATTAACAAAATGAAGTATTAAAATTATATGATCACTTCAATAGATGCAGAGAAGACATTTGAAAAAAATTAAGATCACTTCATGATAATAAAAACTCTCAACAAATTAGGTATTGCAATTAATAAATGAATTTAGTAAGTTGCAGGATACAAAATCAACCTACAAAAATCAATAGTGTTTCTATACACTAACGATAAATTACCACAAAAAAGAAATCAAGGAAGCAATCCCATTTACAATTGCATAAAAAATACTTAGGAATAAATTTAATCAAGGAGGTGAAATATCTGTATCCTGAAAACTATAAAACATTGATGAAATAAGTTGAAGATGACACGAATAAATGGAAAGATATTCTGTGTGGATTGGCAGAATTAAATGTCCTTACTACCAAAGCAATCCACAGAGCCAAAGCAATTCCTATCAAAATTTCAACGACTATGTTTTTACAGAAATAGAAAAAAAAATCCTAAAATTTATAAGGAATAATGAAAGACCCCAAATAGCCAAAGCAATCTTGAGCAAAAAGAACGAAGCTAGAGGTAGCATACTACCTAATCACAAAATAAACTACAAATATAGAGCAATCAAAACAGCATGGTATCAGCATAAAAACAGACATATAGACCAATGGAACAAAATAGGGAGCCCAGAAATAAATGGATGCATTTATAGTCAATTGGTATTTGACAAAGATGCCAAGCATACACAATGGGAAAAGGACAGTCTCTTAAATAAATGTTTTTTGGAAAAGCAGATATCTGAAAGCAGAGGAATTTAATCATACTCGCATCTTACACTATATACAAAAATTAACTCAAAATGATTAAAGGCTTAAATGGAAGACCTGAAACTGTAAAACTACTAGAAGAAAACATAGGGGAAAAGCTCCATGACATTGATTTGACAAAAACTTTTTAGATATGATCCCAAAAGCACAGGCAATGGAAGCTAAAATAGACAAATGTGATTACATCAAATCAAAAAGCTTCTGCACTGCAAAGGAAACAATCAACAAGACAATCTACAGAATGGGAGAAAATATTTGCAAACTATATAACTGATAAGGTGTTAATATCAAAAACATATAAAAATTCAAACAACTCACAGAAAGAAAACAAATTACTCCATTAAAAGTGGGTAAAAACTCAAATAGACATTTCACATAGGAAGACAAACAAAATTGCCAACAAATATATGAAAGGTGCTCAACATCACTGATTATCAGGGAAATGCAAATTAAAGCCACAATGAGATATCATCTCACCCCGGTTAGAATGGCTTTTATCAAAAAGACGGAAAATTACTAGTGTTGGTGAGGATGTGAAGAAAAAGGAACACTTACACACTGTTGGTGAAAATGTAAATTACAGCCATTATGGGAAACAGTATGGTGGTTCCTCAAAAAACTAAAAATTAGAACTACTGTATGATCCAGCAACTCACTTTGGGGTACATATCCAATGGAAATGAAATGAGTAATCTCGAATAAATATCTGCACTCTCATGTTCACTGCAGCATTATTCACAATAGCCAGGATATGGAATCAACTTGTGACCATCAACAGATGAATGAATAAAGAAAATGTAGTAAATATATACAATGCAATATTACTCAGCCTTTAAAAAGAGAGAAATAATGTAATTTGCCACAACATGAATGAACCTGACCCTAAGTGAAATACTCTAGGAACAGTAACACAATACTACATGATCTCATCTATATGTGAAAAATCCAAAGACGTTGAAGTCACAGAAGTAGAGAATAGAAGGGTGATTGCCAGGGGCTGGGTGACACAGGAAATGGGGAGATGTTGGTCAATGGGTACAAAGTTTCACTAAGGCAGGATGAATAAGTCCCGGAGATTTAACGTACAGCATGGATACTATAGTAAATAATAATGTATTACACATTTGAAATTTGCAGAGAGGAGATCTTAAATGTTCTCACCACATATACACACACAAAGTCTATGTGAGGTGATGGATGTAGTGGTAGTCATTTCACAGTGTATACAGATATCAAAAGATCACATTGTACACCTTAAGTATAATATATACAATTTTTATTTGTCAACTATACATCAATAAAACTGGAAGCAAAAAAAGATACTCTTATACATTGCCAGTGGCAGTGTAAATTGATAAAATTTCCATAGGAAACAATTTACAAATATCTACCATAATTAAAATTTATTTTCCACTCTCAGGAATTTATCTCACTGATATGTTATATATGTACAACATTTTGCATAAATATCATTTGTAGTAGCAGAATATTGGAAATCTAAATGCCCATCAATAGGGGCTAATCAAAGAGTAACAGAAGATTGGAAATCTAAATGCCCATGAATAGAGGCTAATTAAATTGGTATATAACTGCATGTCGCCATCAATAACTATATACAAATTCAAAAACATTTTTTACTGGAAATAAAAACAAACTGAAGAATGAAATATATAGTGTGTAGCTTCTTTATAACAAAGAGAAACAATATATGTGCATGATTGTGTGTGCATTGAACATCTCTGGAAGGATACAAAAGTAAGTAGTAACAGGTATTTTTGCTGGGAGGGCAACTGATGGCTGACTAACAGGAGTAGGAAGGACATATTTCAATGTACACTCTTTTGAACATTATAATTCCACCTAAAAATGTTAAGTATATCAATATATCTGTATATAATATAGATATAATATATAGGTATTTAAATATAAATATATAGATATATTCAACATATCTGCAATCCATATACATATTTATGAATCATAGATATATTTAACATTTAAATATTTTTTTACCACAAAGCTATACAAGTATGTATATTTAATATATCTATATTAAATATATAGATACAAAACTGTTATGCTTTCCTACTACTCTTTGGTTATGTAAGTAAATGCAAAGGTTTATTTCTTATAATCTGAGATTTAGAGAAAAAACTGTTTCTAAAAGGAAGCCGCTGGACATGGTGGCTCACATCTGTACTCCCAGGACTTTGGGAGGCCAAGGTGGGCAGATCACTCAAGGTCAGGAGTTCAAGACCAGCCTGGCCAACATGGTGAAACCCCATTTCTACTAAAAATACAAAAATTAGTCAAGCGTGGTGGTGCACCCTTGTAATCCCAGCTACTCAGGAGGCTGACGCACAAGAATCGTTTGAACCTGGGAGGCAGAGGTTCCAGTCAGCTGAGATCGTGCCACTGCACTGCAGCCTGAGTGACAGAGTGAGACTCCATCTCAAAAAAAATAAAAATAAATAAAATAAAGCAAAAATACAAATAGGCGAAGGAGAGAGACTTTGTAAAACTAGGAATAACAAATAAAAATATACATACACATAAATACAAATAATACCTTGTGTAACCTCTATTTTTCTAGACCTTATAGTTTATACAAAATGAAGGCAAACAAGATAATATTAGAATATTGGAAGGCTTTAAATACTAGAAGTGTCTAAAATATTATAAATAGGAGAGTCGTAAGATCATCATAAATTATTAAAATTAATGTTTTCCTTCAAATGTCAGACACTGAAAAAAAATAATTTTAGTAAAGCTATAATTGACAAATTCTTTGTAGACTTAACTGCCTGTCAGTCATTCTCATCACAATATTAACTACTTGGAAATTCCAGGAAAGCTATTGCTCAGATAACTTCAAATCTTTTATTTCAAATATGCCTCTCAGCTGCTGGATTAATATAGTTTTATGCCTTTGGTTTTCAGGCTGGAAATGAAATGAAGAAACCAATGATGTGGAAAAGGCATAAAGGTTTCTCTTCCCATAAAGGTAGCAGCTTGTGCTTATTAAAACTCTAAGGTCTCCAGTGTCTGATCTGCTTTGAGGCATATAATTAAAATATGCCCTCTTCCAGCATCAGAGAAATGTAAATACACAAACAAGCCGGCCTTTGTTCAAAACCAGCCAAAGATGCTGTCTTGGAATAGACTCAATACTAATTATTTTTTCAGCATAAATAATATAAACAATACCCTAGTGACCACAGGCTTTTGCAGTTTACACCCACTTCCCCCATGTTTACATGAGTTAAAAATGTTTGTTGATTGAAAACTAGGTTTCTTAAACTAAGATTTTCACTTATCCCTTGTGGGAAGGATTCAGAAATCATACTACAATCTGTATAACCACCGGTCTGCTGTCTGTGAGCTTATATTTGCTTAATAATTTCCTGATTACAACATAATTAATGATATAACATAGGGTTATATATTCTCAATTAATATTTTTCTTACCATAAACAACATCCAGTAATTTTAAAGATATATGAGCTACTATACATGTCTCAAGTCAACTGAGAATTGTGGAAAACATTCTGGCACACAGGACATATAAACCAGGTGAGCAGCAACCCTTACAAAATGGTAGCCTGGTGAGACTTATTTATTTCTGCACAGGTAAGCTTAATATTAAATTAAATTCATTATAGCTGAATATCAGTGAATTCTCTCAATGACTTTAATCACTGATAAAATTAATTTTATCTTTTGTTGTTTTAGGAAGGGTTTAAACTAAGACATGACTTACAGATAAAGAATATAGCAAAGTAAAATAAATACAATATATATAATAAATCTTAGGTGAAAGAAAAGTAGGGTAGAAAAACAAAAAGGAAGATGGAAGGAAGTTAGTATACAAATTGCATGCACAAAATCTTCTGTGTTCAACTCAAATCAAGAAATAAATGTTTGGAAAATTTATTGTATTTATACAGCAAATATACACCTGATGTAAAGGAAAAACACATCCTTTTAAAATGAAATTGAAGAGAAATTTCTTCTGTGGGTCATCTTGAGAAAAACTGTAATGTCACAGACATTATATTTATATTAAATACAGTGACAAGGCACATGAAACCAAGTCAAATTACATTTCAATAAAAACAACGTAATGATGAGGAAGGAGGACAATTTATGAATAAATATTCATGTGACTCTGATGGCCTAGTTTAATCACAGGATCTATGAGCAATTTTAATAATGTCAGGGTTACATAGGATGATTAATATCCTGATACATGATATTATCAAAGGGAATTAATGTGATATTTAAGTATTTTTAAGGCATTGAAAATTCACCCCGGGCCATTATATAAATCATTTATTAATTCCAACTGATTACTAATTAAGATGGCTAAAATCATTAGGCTGGGTTCACCAGACCCATTTAGATCCAACCTAATCAACGATAGGAAATATGATCAATAATTAAAATATTTTTTCAATAGCTTTCTTTCAGACTCTAAATTCTAACAACAAATATTCATAAAAAATTTTAAGAGTCCACAAATGTAGAGCTTAAAGCAGCTATTATAATAAGTGGGAAATTATGTTCTTTTCTGTATGGGAGGTACACGTGAATACCCAAGACAATTCCTCTAGATGCAATCTCTGACTTCTTTCCCTACTAAGCACTAAATATATATAAATATTTATTACAATTTAATTCTCACAATAAGTTCAAGAAGTAGGTATCATTTCCCCTATTGTACAAATAAAGAAACTGAGCCCAGAGAAATTACACAGATGCCCAATGTCATACAACTAGTAAATGATAGAGATGAGATGCCATCTCCATAGTTTCTATCACTCTATTTCAGTGGAATAAAGAAGACATTTCGGGGCATAAGATTAATTTCTATTTTCTTCTTGGAGACTATTTTATGAACAGTGATGACAGAGTTCTTCATGTACTAATTTGTGTCAATTTGATCATTATTTTTTGCCCATAAAGTTTTCTAAAGAAAAGGATTGCATGCTTAAAAGCACAATAAAAAGAAAATGAAAATTCAGACTTCTTATTCTAAGCTTGGCTCATTTGTCTTTTCTGTCTTCATTCCCTTTTGCTCCAAATGGGTATCTCCTCAATTTCTCACAAGAAAAACACTGAGGATAACTAGTTCTGAGAACTGGTACTGAGACTTGAGGTACTACTATGCCAAAAACCTAATATATGTATCACTGGCTTTGGGATCAGGTGGTGACCATGAAGCTCCTTTCTAGGAGGCTAGAAAAATGAATATCCATTTAATGTATTAGCAATACGTATGGTTAAAAAAAATGCTGCCTGTGATAATCTGGAGATAGAAAATACACTTAATAAACTTCTAAACTCAGGCAAGCAAGTTTCTGGCTAGTATATTAAAAATATGAGTAGGTTTCTGCTAGGTGTTTGGTAAGATTCCCCAAGAAATGGACAAACCCAGCAAAGAACTGACTTGGTCTGCAAACAGAATTTAGAGGACATATGGCGATCCCAGAAATGTTGGGCTTTGCTGTGCAGGAAAATAAAATTGTTTCTCATTCTTAGCATTGCCAGTCAGCAAAACATCAAATTAATGGATAACCTGCAGGCAAAAATCAAAGCATATATATGATGTACATATGTATATATATAATAATGTCTGACACCTAGGAGGCATTTAATAAATTTAAGACTTTCCTTTATAACAGGGCAGGTTTCATGCAATGGAATATTACATAGCAGTTAAAATGAATGAACTACATCCTAAATTAATCAACATGGATAAAATTCAAAAATATAATGCTGAATGATGAAAGCAAACTACAAAAGAAGTCATAAACTGTGATATCTATTAAACTTTTAAAGCATAAGCTTAGTGTTGAGTTGTTTATGGATATACATATATGCAAATCTGTGCAAAGTTATACATTTGCACATACCAACTTCAGAATAGTAAACTGTAACTTAAAAAGGAAGGGAGACTGAGAGCGGTGGCTCACACATGTAATCCCAGCACTTTGGGAGGTTGAGGTGGGCAGATTGCCTGAGCCCCAGAGTTCAAGACCAGCCTGGGCAACATGGCAAAACCCTGCTTCTACAAAAAATACAAAAATTAGCTGGGCATGGTAGTGCATCTGTGGTCCCAGCTGCTCGGGAAGCTGAGATGGGCCAATTGCTTGAGTCCAGGAGGTTGTGGCTGCAGTGAGTCATGATTCTACCACTGCACCAGCAGCCTGGGCAACAACACAGTGAGATTGCCAAAAACAACAACAACAACAACAACAACAAAAGGAATGGAAACAATAGGGCTTAGGGCTTTAGCTATTATCTGTGTATCTGTAACATTTTATTTCTTTATAAAAATATTGTATGAAAAATATGGCAAAATGTTAATTCATTAAATGTGAGTGGTGGGTATATGGGTATCCTCTATCTTCTAAATTGGTTTATTCTTCTGAGTTTTTGAAACATTTCATAATAAAAACTAAAAATAATTTTAAATGGAAACAAAAAGCATTCCTTTTAGTATACAGCTTTAGACTGGTTATTCATGGGTGAAGAATAAGATGATATTTAAATATGAAATTATGCATTTTGCTACTTGGATGCTTTTGCTATACACTGGTCTTAAGTGTGTGTGTGTGTAATGTAATGAAAGAGAACCCAATTTATCCACATATTTTCCTGACTAACCACCAAAGAAGAAATATTACCCTAATAATTTGCACCAGTTATTTTTAAAGGATTCCTTCCTTGCCAGTGTATGCAATCAGTTACAACATACCCACCGGTACTATACAGAACCTGGAGAAAAGCACAGGTCAAGTAGGGGGTTATAATTAAATATCTGAATGAAGAAAGAAACAATGTGTTTGCCACAGAAAGACAGGTTAGAGTTTAAAAACAAGCAAGATGTACTCAGATTTTTCTTGCCTAATTCATCAAGTTTCAACAAGTAAGCAGTACATATTTTCATCAGACGTTTGCCATAGATTCAAAGGATCATCTTAATTTCCAGTCTTTCTCCATGTTTTCTAACAAAGGCTTATGTACCTGAATCATTTGCCTCATGAAAGGAAGGGATCAGGATCATGGATGGAGGGGAAGTGGTGGGGACAGGGACTACTGTCAGACAGTGCAGCTAAAGAGTTAGTGATTTTTGTAGCGTTGACTAATAAATCCAAACTTTTCCATAAGCTGAAATTTTTTTAAAAACAGAAAGTGCTAAACACAATTTCTAAAGCCCTAAAAAATTCAGACACTTTTTTAAAGCTGTCATTTTTCTTAAGTGGATAATTGTCATGGGATCCAGTGGAGATACATGATTTAATATTATGCAGTGCCTGTCACTGATCCAACACTATGACAAAGGTGTTCCATGCATATTAGTTTATCCACACAATAACTTCAGGTTGGTCTATTTATTTGGAAGTTTATTGTTCAACTCCCAACATTTACAAGGTCACATTCGGAAGCAAAGGCTTTTTTTATAATATAAAATATTCACTCATCCACTAAACTATAACATTAGATCCCCTTCCAAGATGCTTCCCAGTTTCACATGTAGCAGTAGCACATACTTGCAATTATAACTTCTTTCATATCAGATGAAATAGTTATTTGTATAACTCTATATTTTTAAGATAAAAATCCTAATTAAACTTATTTTTTATTATTTACCATGAAATCAGGTTCTCTTTCAAAATGGATTCATGTTTTTCTATTTCCAATTTTCTTTAACAATAAACATCCTCTCTTCTATTACGCTCATGATTTTTAGATGAACAAATGGATACCAAAAGGCAGTTTTTCTTTATTTCTTTCATGTCTGTAGAAAACCACAGCAAGAGCCTGGACAAATCCAGGTCTAACTTACTTCAAGATTCATGCTTTTAACCATAATGCAGCCTAACTCTTCCAGCAAAAATGTAAGAGCCACCAAAATTGAGACACTACTGTAGGAGGCCTGTAAAGACAATGAAGAGGCAGTAAAAGGCTCTTGGAGAACACGAATGGAAACTTTTTGAGTTACTAGCAAACACAAGACCTTTGAAACTAGGAACACTTGTTCACCATGATGCAAAAATCACCACAAGTCAGAAATAAGTATGACACTTTTTCCCCACGAGGCTAGAAACCACCTTGAGATAATTTCTGATATATTTTCAACTCAGCTTCACTCATTTCAGACCCTTTGCATTTTGTCTATTTCTGTTGGTGATTCTGAATCAAATCCATTAAAATGTATTCATCTGGCTCAATAAGGGTGCTTTCTAAGGAATACGTGCTTCATACCACGGATTTCTACATTACCTCTTCATTTCAACATACTAATGCCAAACGCTCCGCTAGACCTGAGCAATAAGAAGTTGGCTCAGACTTAGTCTACACCCTCAGGGACCTCACACAAATAAACAAGTTCATTAAATTGTCTAAGCCCAATCATCACATAATCTAGAAATATCAGTTGGACAATAGTTAAAAATAGGGTAAGCTAATGAGGTGCAGTTTAATAGCATTTAAACTGGAAGTGCCATAATGCTAAGCAGTAAGGATCTCTTTTTCAGGTCTTCAAAGTATTTCATTGTATATTTCAAAGTAACTATGAGAGAGAATTTTGAACATTTTTACAACAAAGAAATGATAAATGCTTGACATGATGGATATGCAAGCTACCCTGCTGATTTGATCATTATACAATGTACATATCCATTAAAACATCACACTGTGTCCCATTAATATGTGCAATTATGGTGTGTCAATTAAAAATGATCTAAAACTATAAAAAAAATCTAACTTAGTCATGAAGGGAATGCATGGAGTTGTCTTCCCAATTGTGATAATGGGAACAGCAGAGAAGGCACAAAAAACAAAGAAGCCCTTGTGTTAGAAAAGAACTGAAGTCATTCCAGATTAATTAATAAAAATGTTGTATGTATTATGTAAAACATATTAAAGGAAAATAAAATTGTCTTAAAAATCAGTAAATACTCAACTGATAGTGAAACTGAAACATTTTCAAAAGAAGTGATTAAAAACTCACTTCTGAAACAAAGTAACACTCCTATCCAAGAATATTCTGGGGGCACACAAAGGAGGATCAATTGGATGAGGACAGTGTAATGGAGGCATACATTCCAGAATAAAACAGAAACAGCACTATTGCTCCTCCTGGCTAATGAAGTTCACTAATTTCTCAATGAAGACAAAACTCAGTTGATGGCAATACCCAATATATTCTACTTCTATTGTTCAGTTTACGTTTAGCAAAATAGAGAATTGTATAGGGGTCCCATTTCAGAGTATATTTATTCAATCCTAATTAGATAATAGCAAATTTATCCTAACACTTACTAGATGCTAAGCATTTTAGAAACATAATGTATTGAATCATCACAACCATCCTTTGCTAGAGGTAATATTCTTACTCTTGTTTTACAGATGAGGAATCAGAGTCACAAAAAGGTTAAGAAGTTGCAGGTCATACAGGGAGTAGGTAGAGGGCCGAGATTCAAACCTAAGCAGCCTGTGCCATCTCTCTAACTAAAGAAAGTCCTCAGGTTTAATTTTTATTTTAAATTCAAATTCGGTTTTAAATTCATATTTAAAAACATTGAGTACTGGCTGGGGGCGGTGGCTTATGCCTGTAATCCCAACACTTTGGGAGGCTGAGGCGGGCAGATTGCCTGAGGTCAGGAGTTAAAGACCAGTCTGACCAGTTGAAAGGCTGTCTCTACTAAAAATACAAAAAAAATTAGCTGGGCATGGTGGTGTGTGCCTGTAATCCCTGCTACTCGGGAGTCTGAGGCAGGGGAATTGCTTGAACCAGGGAGGCAGAGAAGTGGAGGTTGCAGTAAGCAGAGATCCTGCCACTGTACTCCAGACTGGTGACAGAGTGAGTCTCCATCTCAAAAAAACAAAACAAAACAAAACAAAAAAACAACCAAACAAACAAAAAAAAAAACATTGAGTACTATCAACCAGGTACTATATGAAGCAAAGGGCCACAGAAATGAACACTATTGTTCATTTGTTTATATGTAAGTAATAAATACAATAAAGTCTCACAGAGACTAGGCTATATTTATAATGTCAGTGGACCACAAGGAAGTAGTGGTCAGCATGGAAACTGTTTGGCTGGTTGCCCTAATGGTTAACATTCAACTTGTTGATTATAAATCATGCTGCTATGAAGACACATGCACATGTATATTTATTGCAGCACTGTTCACAGTAGCAAAGACTTGGAACCAACCCAAATGTCCATCAATGATAGACTGGATTAAGAAATGTGGCACATATACACCATGGAATACCATGCAGCCATAAAAAAGGATGAGTTCATGTCCTTGTAGGGACATGGTTGAAGCTGGACACCATCATTC
Organism: Macaca mulatta; assembly: GCF_049350105.2. NCBI lineage: Eukaryota > Metazoa > Chordata > Mammalia > Primates > Cercopithecidae > Macaca > Macaca mulatta. Next base: position 94,927,128 of record NC_133410.1, on the reverse strand, counting down.
TGAGCAAACTATGGCAAAGACAGAAAACCAAACACTGCATGTTCTCACTCATAGGTAGGAATTAACAATGAGAACACTTGGACACAGGGTGGGGAACATTACACACCAGGGCCTGTCATGGGGTGGGAGGAGAGAGGTGGGATAGCATTAGGAGAAATACCTGACGTAAATGACGAGTTAATGGGTGCATCATACCAACATGGCACATGTATACATATGTAACAAACCTGCACATTGTACACATGTATCCTAGAACTTAAAGTATAATAAAAAATTTTAAAAAAATTAAAAAATTCAACTTGTTGTCTTTATTGACAAAAACAGAGATGCATTAGGTAATTAGATCCTTAAAAAATTCCATATTAGTATACCTTATTTATGTCTGAAAGTCTTATATATTACAACAGTCCCTTGTCTCCCTGTTTTATTCTTTTCCTCTTTTCTCTCCTTTCTTCCTTCCTTTTTCAATTCAATGCATATTTTTGAGCATGCACTTGAACAAGCCACTTTCTGCTCATTCATTATAAACAACATATTAGAATTTATGTTAAAGACAAAGAAGGGTCTTAAATAGAAGAAATCTTTAAAGAGTTTAGAAATTTTCATTTCCTCCTTAGCTTTCCCCTACCTCTGGCACATTTTGTGGCTTCTATTTTATAACTGCAGACCCACAGACAGTAAGAGGCACACCTGTATAAACACCAAGGCCCAGAGATTTTGGTTGGTCTGCGGCCAGCACCAAGCATCATGCACTTTCATATTCTGTCTCACTTGAGCCCTATCAACACCTGAGGGAAAGCCCAAGACCGAGGGGCTAAACCCTGAGAAACTTGGCACAGCATAGCTATGGCTCTAACACCTGGGCTAAATGAGGAAGTATCGAAAATAATGCTTGACAGTTTTCAGAAACATTTCCTTCCTTATGATTTAAAATTCACCCCAGGGTAGCTGTGATGTATGTAAATATAACTAAATGCACAGAGAAGTATCTGGGAGAGATTCAAATGAATGAAATGTATTAATGATATTAGAGAAGGGGTACGGAGATGATTCCTGCATGATATTTTTTTAGTGACAACTTGTGACCTGATACCAGCGAAATGTAAGATTGTGGTTTGTTTTCTTTCTCTCTTTTTCTTTTCTTTCTTTTTTTTTTTTTCCTTTTTGCCAATTCTTAGTATTTTGGAAAATGTTTGTGGCTAAAATAAAAGAAACTTAAAGGACATTTGATGCAGAATAGACAGCTCTCTATAGCGAATGTTGATCTCTATATCTCATTAATCCAATTTAGGCAGAATGGAAATCATCTGACTATTCTGGCCCTGAGACAGACTGTTATTCTCATCCATGCGTTTCTATTGATAACACCTACTCCATCTCCAAAGGGAGAATGTCTTTAGATGGAGAGAAGTAAACTCAGGCCCTCTCTCAACAAAGACAAATCAAACTTTGGAGAACTGCAGATATCCTTCCACATTTGCAAAGCCCTTTCATAAAGTTCTAGCAATCCATGAAGGAAGTAAGGTCTGTATTATTATTGTTTCTCATACTCTTCAAGTCTTTTCTTAAATGTCGTCTAATCAGTCTTTCTCTGGCAATTCTTCATAAAACAGCAATTATTTTCTTCCCTGCCCTCCAGCCCTTCTTATTCCCTTGCTGGTTTAAGTTTTCACCATAGCACTTAACTCTATCTAGAACATTACACATTTATGTATTTATATAATGTCAGTCTCACTTCACTACAGTGAGAAGAGTGGCTTTGTGTTGTTCACTGGTCTATCCCTGGGGCTTGGAATAGTGCCTGTCAGTTCATACTTAGCTAATATTTGCTGAATGAATAAATATTGAATAAATGAGTGAAAAGGGCTCAGAAGAATGTAACTTGTTCAAGTAAGTTACAAAGCTAATTGGTAGTAGATTCTAGACTATATTTTGATATTAAAAAATCTTTATCTTATACTTTTTCTTTTCCTTTTTTTTTTTTTTTTTTTTGAGGCGGAGTCTCGCTCTGTCGCCCAGGCCGCAGGGCAGTGGCCCGATCTCGGCTCACTGCAAGCACCTCCTCTTGGGTTCACGCATTCTCCTGCCTCAGCCTCCCAAGTAGCTGGGACTACAGGCGCCTGCCACCACGTCTGGCTAATTTTTTGTGTATTTTTAGTAGAGACAGGGTTTCACCGTGTTAGCCAGGATGGTCTCTATCTCATGATCCACCTACCTTGGCCTTCCAAAGTGCTGGGATTACAGGCATGAGCCACTGTGCCCTGCCTATCTTATCCTTTATCTATGGAAATCCTGAGTGCCCCTTTGAGGTCTGATGCCCCAAAGACTGAAGATATTTCGTAAGGTGTTTGGCACATAGTAGGTACTCAAAACATTTTTTTGCATCTGAATCTGAATAACTGAGAATACCACCCACGACATAAATGTTGTGATTTTCCACTTGTGGAAAGTCTTTGAAATAACTCCAGTGAGAAGAAGGGAGATGAAGATGGCTCCTGAGGGGTTCCCAAGAGAATCAGAAAAGGTCAGCTACTATAAATAAGTATAATTATTGCAGGAATTCATCGCAATCTCCATAAACACTGATTACTGTATACAACTCCAACCCTACTGTTCCCTGTAACCTTTTCAGACTGAGATGTATTTTTTGTTGTTGCTAAACAATACATATTCTTTGTAGAAATTTAGAAATGCACAGAAAAACATACAGAAGAAAATTTAAATCTCCTATATGTAATCTCATTGAACAGAAAAAAATCTATAAACATTCCCCTGTATATCTTTTCATTTCCACGATACACATGTGTATATTTTAAATAGGTGAGAGTTTACTGTACACAATGTATAGTACCAGCTTTTTAAAAAATGTAACAATGACTCGTAAGCATTTTCCTTTTCATTGAGCATTCTTATAGAAGTTTAAAGGACTGCATAATAGCTCTTGTTGTATGAATGCAAGATAATCTATTTAATCATTCCCATATATGAAGATATTTTATTATTCCTATTTATTTATAAACAAAATCATATTAACATCATGTAAGAACATATTTGTATCCTTCTCTGGTTATTTCCTTAGAATAAATCCCCTTTTGTGGAATTTCTAGGTCAAAGAGAACAGACACTCCAGTTTTGAGGTACACTGTGGACCTCCCATCTGGAAAACGTATATTAGATTAAACTCTAACTATATATATTTCCCTAAAGCTATGTCAATATATTATGATTAAAACTAAATTTTCCAATTTGAAGGACAAAAGTCATCTCTCATTTTCTGTAACTTTATGACAAAAATAATGTGTTCATTACAAAAAACATAAAAAATCTAGACACAAAAAAGAAAAATTACTTATATTCTAATATACATAATTAAGCACCGCTAACACTTTAGAGTGAATACATTCTCTGTAAAGCTTCGGTTCTTTGTGGGTATATGTAAATGTTCATAGCCATAGATCTAAATACAATTAAAATCCTAAAGTGAGGCCTGGTGCTGTGGCTCACGCCTGTAATCCCAGCACTTAGGGAGGCCAAGGTGGGCAGATCAGGAGTTCGAGACCAGCCTGACCAACATGGTGAAACCCCGTTTCTACTAAAAATACAAAAAATTAGCTGGGTGTGGTGGTGCACACCTGTAATCCGAGCAACTTGGTAGGTTGAGGCAGGAGAATAGCTTGAATGCAGGAGGTGGGGGTTACAGTGAGCTGGGATCATGCCACTGCACTTCAGCCTGGGTGACAGAGTGAGACCCCATCTCAAAAAAATGAAAATTCTAAAGTGAGATGATACATATACCTTTTAAACTACAGACATCATGAACATTTTTCCTTATTAGTTATTCATGTAGAACAACATTTTAATGACTGCTGTTTAGTGTTTCAGTGAACAAATAGAATTTATCTCACCAAGTGCCCTATGGCTGGTTACCAAGGTTAATTTCAATCATGTAATTTCAAGTTTATTTACTATTTAATAAAGGGATTTTTCATATGTTTATTGAGCATGGATAATTCTTTAGTGATTTGTCTCATTTAGATTTTCTTAAAGATATAGTCATAGTTTTCTTCCAAATATTGGACAGCTGGAGATTTCTACAGCAGGCAGGATCAGCAATAGATCAAGGAGGCACTTCTCACTTCGACATGCAGAGGGGAACATCTAGTCACCACAGTTCAAAGCATTTCATTCAAGCCTAATGAGTTATGTAAGCCTGTTACTCAAAAACAGGAAATCTCAAATTCCAGTCCAGTTTTGACGTCATCAGTTTTTGTAGTCTGGGGCAACATCTTGTTCTACAGACTGCATTCTGCCCGAAAGACATGATAATTACTGACCTACCTTTCCAGGACTTGCAAACACGCATACCACATTTTTAACAATTCTCAAAATACTGAGGAAGGTGAATGAGTATCCTTTTTGCTCATTACCAGGCAGCAACTTAGTCAAATAATAAGATATGCTGCTGTACTAATAAAAACTTATAAAAACTAATAAAAACTTTGAAGATAAAACATATCAATGCTTAATTGATTCACAGAGCCTAGTCCATCATTCTTCAGTAACCTAATTACCTGACTCTGTGCAGACATATTAATGAACCATTAATGCAATCTCATAAATGTATCACTAGCACTTAGCACAGTACCAGAAACATATGAGAAACTGAAATATGAAATGAGAGAATGAATGAATAAATAAATCTTCTGCTCTATTTACATCAAGTTTTCTAATATATGTCACCTACATTGTACTACTGATGACAATTTTGGTTTCAGTTTGACTGTCAGCTGAGAAGTGAGAAGCCTGGGAACATTCTGATGCCGTTAAATTAGGCCTTAACTAGTTTTCTTTTCTTATTCCAAAACACACCTAATGTCTATGTATTAAAAATAAGGACATTAAGTATTTAAATTATCTTCATAAGGATGCTTTGAAAAACCTAACAAACATTTTTTTTTTTACCTATAATGTCATTAAATAATAAAGTTAGTAAGCTCTTATATGGAGGGAGGTATCAAGGATGGTAAGCGAGTCACAGCTAAGCTGCAACTGTCAGCAGCAGATAGGAAAAAGAAGAACAGTCCCACTACAGGTGAATTTTCGAGGTGGTCAACCGCCTCCATATGCTTCTAAATAGTCAGCACTTCAAATAAATAACTTTTGCCAAAGACAATTTATTATGTGATTTTCTTATCCCCCAAATTAATAGAGGACAAAAGGCTATGTTAATTATGTAAAAATCTAACCTTATTTTCTTCTAAAAATGAAACATATTAATTTGCTTACTATGATTGAGCAGTTTATTTCCTCACAGTACCAAAAGGTGGAACAAAATAAATTGGCTGGTACATTTGAAAAAGCAGCACTTTGCTCATGTTACTGAGGGTGCATTTTTATTAACTTGAAATATAAAATAATCCCTAACATATTAGACATTAAAATAGAGCAAGTTAATGCAGTGAGGTGATAATGATTAATCAAAAATAAATCTCTCAGTGTCACTTTAAAATGCACATTGCAAGATTTTTCTCTAAAATCCAAACTCACTTTTCTTCAAGAACTGAGGAATTTAGAATAGGACACAAAGAGAAAAACATTCAGAAATTGCCATAGCAAGAAGAGATAGGCCTCTGTTTGATTCTCCAACTCAGCTGAATTAAAACCACTGAGAATTAAGTATGAGACAATACATTACATAATTCTGGACTTATGTATCCATCACTATTCTATTTCCTGTCATTCTTAATCTCTTAATTTGGAATCAGATTAATAAAATAATTTGAATATAGACTAATATACGCATTACCTGAGTTTAAAAAGTGGTGTTGCAATAGGTGAAGAGGAGGGAATATCAAAATCATTACACTTTTATTGTGAAAATGGGTCTATGGAGCACCAATGATATCTCTACAGCTTCCTCCCAAAAACAGAATTGTGCTTTATTGATTTATCCAATCAGCACACTTGTCTGGGTACAACAAAATAGTTGGTGGAGGAGTGAATAATCACTCTACGAGCTTTGAAATAACCTTCTTTCAATTGCCACCCAAATCTGCTCTTAAATTTTTGCATTTTCATCAGAATGCTGAGATTAATTGCAATCTGAGTGGTCATTAGCTTTGATTATCAGATCTAGCTTGGGAAATTATGTGAGATATGACAAATTTTTCCCTTCACATACTGCTTTCTTTTTCATGTTCCATGCAGAGTTTTATCTACATAGTATGGTTTCCTTTGATCAATAAAAAAGATAAAATTCTGAAATAGCAATGTAAACATCTCCCTAAAAGCTCTATCACACAGAAAGTCTCTGGCCATCTTCCCTAAGTCCTAGAAAAATACTGGGCCTTTGTGGGTTGTTAACTAATCTCTGCTCTCTTTCCTTTTTCCTATGCAAGTAATAGTTCTGCATAATGACTTCAGTTGAACCAGTTTTGCCTCCTAGGAAATTTCTAGGCTTCCATTGCAGGAAATTGGACTCATATGCTAATATTTTGTGTCTAGCAAAGGAGAGTCTTATTGAAAATAGTTTTGGAGGACCTGCGAATGCTCGAAATAGCTTTTCCAAGTGGAAAAATCATCACAGGGAAAAGTTATTTCCATTTATGTTTACCTACTTGATAAAATATACTATAATATATTTAATGAATTTAAAATATTCGAATGAAACATTACATAGAGTAAAATGCCAAAATTCAGTATACAATAGCTCAGAATCTAGGTATTTTTAACAACATTAATTGCATGCTGTGAAAATATTTAATACAGTGGTTCTCAACTGGGAGAATTTGGCAACATCTGGAGAGATTTTTGGTTGTTACAACTTGGGGGTTGCCAAGCATCTACAGTGTAGAAGCCAGGGATGCTGCCAGACACCCTACAATGCACAGGACACACCAACAGCAAATAATTGCCCAGTCTCTAATTTCAATAGTGTTGAGTTGAAAAACCCTATTTTAATATAAAGTGAATTAAAGGGAAGAAGAAGAAGTTGCTGCATATAATACCAGGAAAATAGTTCTCTACTACACGGCTTTTGATGTATTCCAAATACCACAGTTATTTCCAAGTGTTCATTCATTCATTCATTTTCTTATTTAACAAATATTTATTGAACACCTATTACACAGAAAGACCTCTAAGTTCCTAAGATTACAACCTTGCACAGAACAGTTATAATTTCACTTCCATGGTAGTTACATTCCAGTTGACAAATGGAAAGCAATGCAATAAATTAAAAATACAGACTGGTGAATGAAACAAAAGAATGAAATAAAAGCCTCTTTAGAATGTTAAGAAGAATTAATAAAAAATGAATAAAGTAAAAATATGTAACAAGTCATTAAAATACTGCAGTGTTTTGACAAAAATGAGTATATTCTTTTGTGCTGTAAAAGCCACTCTAAGATCATATTCATCCATTTTAGCCATCACTTGCCAATGAGCTTTCTGGAAAAGAAAGTCTAATTTGAGCACACATTTTTACATTCTTTCAATGAAAAATGCAAAACTAAAAAGGTTTTTCAAGGCATGCATCAATTTGAATACATTGCCCTGGGAATTTTTTGTTTTGTTTTGTCTTCGTGGGAGTTGCTATAAGAGTTGAATAACTGTAGCATATTACATATTCCTTGCATGAAAAGCATATTTATGAAAACCACATCATGAAAGAGAAGCAGCACAAGTTCTTCAAGTGAGTAGCTTAGCACAGAAATTCCTGGAGTATGAAAATACTTTGCCATGTGTGAACTAAAATATTTTGTGGGCTTTTAGCCTTCCAATGGAAGATATATGATTTCTCTAAGGCACGTTAATACAAACTTTATTCTATAGAAAAATTTGAATGTGCTGTGTCTTCTAGATCTTTTTCTTTGAAAGGTGAATGCCCCATCTCCCTCTCCTCACGTGGAGAACACAATGGCTTTCATAACTAGTATTCCTGCTCCTTTCATGCTCTACTGAAATCCATTCTCTCCACAATGTGCACAGTGAATTATTTAAACATAACTCAGATCATGTCACTCCCTTTCTTAAAACTCTTCAATAGGTTTTTCCATTACATGCTGGGAAAAGAAACATATCCTTAACAAGCATCTGAATTACCTGGCCCCTGCCTCTAGCCACAGACTCTTCTCCAGCCCTTCCCACGGCAGTGAATCTGCTTCAGCCAAACTGACCTCCTTTCAGTGCCCATAACCCACTAAGCTCTTTGCTACCCCGGCGTCTTTGCATCTACTGTTCCCTTCTCTCACTCTGGATCTCTCTACCTAGAGGAAATTTGCCAACCCATCTTTTAATTGTCGATTTCAGCACATAATTTTATTTCTCTTTATAACACTTAACATGGTTTATAACTATATTATTCATTTTTAGTTATTTATTACTGGTTTTCCCAAATAAAATGTTAGCTCTATGAGGCTGAAAGCATGCTACCTTATCCTAATTTTACTCTTGTTATGAAACAAGTTATTTAGCATACATTTAGGTTTAAACACAGGTTATGTGAATGAACAAATAAAACAAATTTATTTTGTTTAAAAAAAGTTACTTTTGCAGTCCACAATATGCAAAACATCTATAATTTCTGTAATTATAGAATTTATTAAGGAGATATTATGAAATACTAACTATAAATAGTAGAGTCACTTTCACTTACACTTAAATTTTATATTTAGAATTTGCGTTACACGTAATACCAAAAAATAACAATTTAGTTTAATAGTAATCCATGTGTATTTCTCAGGGGAAATGTTTTCATTCAGTAAAATCATGAGGTGCCATGCTGTTACATCAACACCGAAGTGTGGTTATTGACATAACACATCTATCAAAAGGAAGTCACCTGGGTAAACAAATCAAATAGAGGTTTTTCTTCCAATAATCATGAATATTCCTATAAAGTAAAGAGGCTTCTACTCTATGGAGCCTTTATGTAGAAGGATGATTTTCCTAACATTAGTTACTGATTTTTATTATCCCAGAGAAGACATATAGTATAACGGAAAAAGGACTGAAATTACAAGATGAACTGAGCTCTGTTTCCAGGTCGGCCACTTCTATAGTTCTGGCCTCTTAGGCAGGCTGCTCAATACCTCTGCACCCCACTGTCCTCATTTATGCAATGAAGTGTCAGCCTTTCACATGTTTTAATACCCCATGCCAACTCCTTCTTCTAAGCATCTCTCCACAGTAAGCTGCTAATTAACTCCTAACCCCTCCTCTCCCTCACTGCTGTATCAGAGCAAACTATTTAGACCTGTGTTGTTCAAAGAGGTAGCCACTAGCCACAAGTGGTTATTGAGTACTTGAAATGTGGCTCGTTGAATTCAAATGTGCTTTAAGTGTAAAATACACATAGATTTTGAAGTCAGTACAAAAAGTAAATGTAAAATATATTATTAATAGTTTTATATTAATAACATATTAAAATTATTATTTGAGATATATTCCATTAAGTAAAATATATGAATACAATTAATTTTAACTATTTATTTTATTCTTAATTAGGCTCCTGGAAAATTTAATATAGGGCTCAAAGTTATGACTTGCACTGTATTTCTATTAGGCAACTTGAGTTAGATAGTTTTTTTCAGTCTGCTATTACTTATTTGACTTGAGGAATATTGTAAAAAATAAAAACAAAAACAAAACAGTGATTTCTAAAATTCCTTCAAATATTAATATCCAAGTTCCTAATAAGTTCTAGGATCATATAACCAAATAGGATTATTATTTTGGGTCATCATTAACACTATATGAGATCCAACACTACTATTCAATTCCTTTATTTATCCTATTCATTTTATTATTTTCAAATAATAATTTCAAGATCCAGAATTCTCAAGGAATCATCGTGCAATGATCAGCTACTAAGAAAGAGTAAAAAGTTCACAAACACACACGCACTTTCAGCTCTGCCACACAACATTATTGTGATTTGGGAAGAGAAATTTACCCATTTGAGCCTTCGTTTTCATAAATAAAATGAAAGAGGGTGTTAAGAGAAATGTAAATTAATCATCATAAATCTGGTATATCTAAATATAATGAGTAATTAGAATGGGATGTAACCATAAAATATGAGAATAGCAACATATTTGGACTATTTGAACTCTTCATATTTCCAGGCCTTGAATCTATTTATTAATTAAAGGGAAGACAACTAAAATTTTACTTCTTTTAAAAAGAATTAAATGAGTTTCTAAAATTCAAAAGAAGATATCAAGTTCATCTTTTGAGAAGTCATGATGTTTCTATTTTTTTTGCTTTATAGTGTGGCTGCATAATGAATAATAAGTCTTCTTATGATATACTAAACTTTAACGTATCCATCCCTTAGAATAGTTTGAAATAATTCTCCAAGTTAAAGTGAAGGCTGAAAGGTGCATTTGAAAATGTGTCATCTGAATTGTAACATTACCATTGCATGTTGTCATTTCAGATTTGCAAGTCTTCAGATATCTTCACTGATATTTTAACTGGGAAATTCGCTCGTTTAATTACATCTGTTACATCGGACTTACTCTAGGCTCAACTGACAGAGTATTCTGAAAGTTAATTTCACATACTCTTTAAGATTCTCCACTTTTCAACCTGTTGAAGCAACCATTCCAAATGGAAATATCAAGGTATTTATGATAATGGCGATAATAAAATTACCACGTATTTAAATATGTAACATTCTCATTAAGCAAACATTTATTTAATGTCTCCCAAACACCAGTGTCTACTCAGCAAAAAAAAAAAAAACATAGTTGCTGCCCTAAAGGAGTATAAATGTTATATTTTCAAAGAGATTCTATGCAAAATAGATTCTAAGATCTTTCCAGTAGCCATATGACTGAGGATAAAGGTACTCTAGAACATATAGTATAATAAAAGAATATATATATATTTTAAAAAAAGGTCCCAAACACAGACAGACTTGAGGGAGAGGTAATGTTCTTTTTTTGCACCTTGCCCCTAGCCCTTTTCAGAAATTCCTACCCCACTTCCCCATCCATCCCTCTAGGCATCACTTTGCTCTTCTCCAATAAGGACCTGGTTTTCTCAAGTAACCACATAACTCGAAATAAGCATTTAGTTGTCAGCCTTCAGACACAGTGGAAAGGTATGGGTGATATTTGATGGAAAAGAGGAGACTTTGTTTAGTTTCCTATAAATGAAGAAAGCAAAATCAATAAATTTATCTTTTATGTTCCTGACAACCAATTCATACCAATAAAATCAAACCTTATGTCTTAAGATTGGTTAAAGAATACTTTCTAAGCTTGATTTCTAACATGTAATTTATCCATGAAAGTAACACATATCTACAGAAAGTATATGTTGAGATACTAAGGACAATAATGAAAACTGAAATGTTTGCTTTTGAAGAAACAGCATTTTTCAGTGGCAGGCTGAGTACACTGCATGAATCTGTTACTTATTGTTCCCTTAATGTGGATATCTTCTTTTTTTTAATAAATGATGGATTTATATGTTTTTAAACTAATTTTATTTAAAAATATATTTGGACTTCAAATATTATGATATCTAGTTAAATAATGAAACAAAATATGGGCATTTTGAATACCACTGAGAAACAGTAATGGTAAACTTGAAATTGGATCCCATACTCCTAATTGTGTAGTAAAAAAATCTAGTTATTAAATGATGTAATAGCTTCTTTTTTAGAACACCTAAGGAAAATTATTGATATTATGTTGAACTGTTTTACATATAAATATTATTCCATTTGTATTTCAGAAGGGTATGCAGGATTTCAGTCCCTTGGATTTGCCATTTTGTGTGTCAGAAAAGCTGGTCTTATAACTGGGAGACAACTAAGATTATGGGAAGAAAACACATACAGGATTTTAACTGCCTTCTCATAACCACTGGCATCTCAAGCTAAACCATAAAAGAATTCCTTGAACCCCTGAGAAGGCTCCATCTCTTTTCTCTTCTCTTACCTCATCCAGCATTTATACAAACATCACTGGAACAACAACACTTTTTATGGCACACAAAGCAAAAACTGGGAAATGTCACACATGAGTTGTTTTTGAACAACAGCTATATTATAAAGCTCAGACCTTGACTGCTGATCTCTTTGGCTGCCCACTCTCTACTTCATGTTTGACCTTCAGTGCTGGCACAATTCTGGCTCCATTCCCCAAAGCATAAAAGACAGCAAAGCATGTAGAAATCCTTGAGATAAAACTGGACTCATAAAATGGCATTGCTATTTCCTCCAAAGAAAACTAAAGCACATTTCCAAGCATTATTTGGTTTCTACTTGTCATATTCCATTATGTTTATACCAGAAAGCTTTGCTGGGTTACCAGTGACGATAATAGATAGGTAAGAAAAATTTTTTTCATGTGCAAAATATTTCCTTTTAAGAAACATGCCATCAGCTCCCTGATGAACGTAACTACGTACATCCTAGGCACTGGCATGCAGAGAGGAGCTGGAGATTGGAGCAGAGTTAGTTCTTAGCAATAAATCAGACCAAGGGACCTTTTATGTTATCTTTTAGATCATCATTACAAAGTCAATCCTAACATTTTGCTAATTACTGTAGTAAGACCAATCAAATAGAGCCAGTCATGTGGTAATAACTATACCTAACATTAGTTATCAGACTCCTTGGGAAGTGAATATAGTTTATATAATTCATATAATTCACATGCTACGCCTACCTTTGGGATCTTTTGGTCATTATGTCAGTCTCCCTGAAATCATCCTGGGAAGCTTGCTTTCATTTTCCCCCTTCTTATCTTATACTTCTCTCATAAGTCTTGTTTGTATTTCTTCACCCATCTTGGTTATCTAACAGCATCTTTCCATTATGCTCTCTAACGTCTGTAACATAATTCTCAAAGGAAAAGAAGGAACTGATTTTGTAATTCAGTAGGGATATTTTGCATTTATGAGCAAATGCTACACACTGAGGTTCAGTGAGAAATTAAACCATGAGTTTCAACATAGGTAAGCTTGGCTTGGTTCTTTAGAGGAAGTTTGCCACTTTGCCTCATGCCTACCAGATAACTATAAATACCACCTGACTTGTTTATAGTTGAGTGCTTTATGTTATCACTTTCTAGGAACAAAATGAACTGAGTGCAAAAAACAAACAGAATGTACCCTTGGTCTGCCAAGAGATATTCATTTCCGATGGGAACTTCTATTGGGTCTTTGCATGGAAAGGAATTTTCCAATGCCTGATATGTTCCATCAACCTGAGAAAGAGGTTGTTCTCTTGCCATGATTGGATTATTGGTTCAATATATACTGAGTTATTGGATTACAGGGAAGTTCTCACATTGTGAAAAGTCTGTCCAATTCATAGGTTACATTATTCATCTAAGCCTGGGAGAAAAGGGAAAGTAGGCTGGGGTGAGCATGGATGTAGAATAGCAATATGGTGAAGGGAAAAGAGCAAGACTGTTACAAAAAAAAATTGAGTTTTGTCTAGTCTCTTTTTCACCTAATACGTAGTTAGATAAATTTTAAACAATATTTTATTTATTTTTGTTTTTAAATTTAAAGACAATTGTGAATGAGCTAGCAAAATAATGTAGGGGATTTTTGTGGGGCTACAAAAGACTCCTTGTGCCACATACTGTACAAAGAATAAGTCACTATTGCTTTCTGAGGCACTCTTAGTGTTTTTATTCTTCGATTCAAAAGAGATGGACAGAAAAGTAAGATTCCCTTCCTTTTATACTAATTAGAAGGCAATTCAATGGCTATTGAACATAATGTTATGATGGCAGATAGGTATCATCTCTCATTCTAACTTTGACCAAGTTTTTGTAGTCAAATAGAGTGCTATGTTGTGAAGGATTTCAAAGTTCTGGAAGTCCTAGCTATAGCAATCAGACAAGAGAAAGAAATAAGGGGCGACCAAATTGGAAAGAAGAAGTCAAATTATCCTTGTTTATAGATGATATGCTCTTATGTTTGGAGAAACAAAGACTCCACCAAAAAACTATTAGAACTAATAAATTCAGTAAAGGCGCAGGACACAAAAATCAACAAACAAAAATCAGTACTGTTTCTGTATACCAATAGTGAAAAATCAGAGAAATAAATCAATAAACTGAGCCTATTTACAATAGTTATAAATAAAATACCTATGAATTAAGCAAAAAAGTGAAAGATTTCTACAATAAAAACTATAAAAGACTGATGAAAGAAATGAAAGAGGACATTAAAAAAAGGAAAGATATCCCATATTCATGGAATGGAAGAATCAAAATTGCTAAAATGTCCTTACTACCCAAAGCAATCTACAGATTAAATGCAATCCCTATCAAAATACCAATGACATTCTTCACAGAAACAGAAAAATCAATCCCCAAATTTATATAGAATCACAAAAGACCCAGAATAGACAAAGCTATTCTGAGCACAAAGAACAAAACTGGAAGAATCGCATAACCTGACTTCAAATTATACCACAAAGCTATTGTAACTAAAAGTGCATAGTACTGGCATAAAACCAGACATATAGACTAGTGTAACAGAATAAAGAACCCATAAATAAATCCACACATCAACAGTGAGCTCATTTTTGACAAAGGTGTCAAGAACATACATTATAGAAAGGACAGTTTCTTCAGTAAATCATCTGGGAAAACTGGATATTCGTATGCAAAATAATGAAACTGGACCCCCATATCTCGCCATATACAAATCAAATCAAAATGGATTAAAGATTTAAGTCTAAGACCTCAAACTATGAAACTACTAAAAGTATTCGGGAAACTCTCTGGGACATTGGACTGGGCAGGGAATTCTTGATTACTATCCCACAAGGATAGGCAACCAAAACAACAATGGACAAACGGGGTCACATCAAGTTAAAAGGCTTCTGCACAGCAGAGAATACAATCAACAAAGTGAAGAGACAACCCACCGAATGGGGGGAAATATTTGCAAATCACTCATCTGTCAAGGGATTAATAACCAGAATATATAAGGAGCTCAAATAACTCAATAGAGAAGACTCTAATAATCCAATTAAAATGCAGACCAAAAAATTCTGAATAGGCATTTCCCAAAAGAAGACATACAGGCCGGGCGCTGTGGCTCACGCCTGTAATCCCAGCACTTTGGGAGGCCAAGGCAGGTGGATCACGAGGTCAGGAAATTGAGACCATCCTGGCTAACATGGTGAAACCTCGTCTCTATGAAAAATACCAAAAAATTAGCCGGGCTTGGTGGCGGGTGCCTGCAGTCCCATCTACTCCGCAGGCTGAGGCAGGAGAATGGCGTGAGCCCGGGAGGCGGAGCTTACAGTGACCCAAGATTGCGCCACTGCACTCCAGCCTGGGCGACAGAGCGAGACTCCGTCTCAAAAAAAAAAAAAAAAAAAAAGACATACAAATGGCAGATAGTTATATGAAAATGTGCTCAACATCACTGATCTTCAGAGAAGAACAAATCAAAACTGCAATGAGATATCATCTCACCAGATAAAATGGTTTTTATCCAAAAGACAGGCAATAACAAATGGTGGTGAGAATGTGGAGCAAAAGGAACCCTCATACACTGTTGATGGGAATGTAAATTAGTACAACCACTATGGAGAAGAGTTTGGAGGTTCCTAAAAAACTAGAAATAAAGCCACTATATGATCCATCAATCCCATTGCTAGGTATACAGTATATCAAGGAGATATCTGCACCCCCATGTTTATTGCACTGTTCACAATAGCCAAGAACTGGAAGGAACCTAAGTGCCCATCAACAGTTGAATAGATAAAGAAAATGTGGTACACAATGGAGTACTATTCAGCCTTTAAAGAGAATGACATCCTTTCATTTGGAGCAACATGGATGGAACTGGAGTTCATTATGTTAAGTGAAATAAGCCAGGAACGGAAACACAAACTTTTCTTGCATGTTCTCTCTTATGTGTGGGAGTTAAAAATTAAAACAATTGCACTCATGGAGATAGACAGTAGAATTACTGATTACTAGAGGCTGGGGAGGGTTAGAGTCAGGCAAGTGGAGATGGTTAATGTGTCCAAAAATATAGTCCGATAGAATGAATAAGGTATATAGTATTTGATAAAACAAGAGGGTGACTATTGCCAATAATCAGTTAACTGTAAATTTTAAAATAACTAAAAGAGTATAATTAGATTGTTTGTAACACAAAGACGGCTAAATTCTTGAGGTGATGGATACGCCATTTACGCTGATGTAATAATTATTACACATTGTATACTTGTATCAAAATAGCTCATGCCCTATAAATCTATATTTCTACTATGCACCCACAAAAATTAAAAGTTAGAAAAAACAAAGTTCTTTGTCAGACCAGTGGGGAAGGAGTGCTAGGACAAAATAGGCTAGTCTGCTTTAAGAGGGACGGAACAGTGGGAGTCACATCTGACAAATCCAGCCCAAGGTCACGGGTCAGATTATAGAGCCAGAGGTTTTCAAAAGTACTTTCCCTTCTGCCATGATACACATAATTGGTAGTATGCCTAATAATAATAACAATTTGTTATTTTGGTGGTGTGGGGAGTGTGGTTGGTTGGCTGTGGTATAGTAATACTATTAACAAACATTTACAGCATATTTTCTGTATGGCAGGTACCATGCTAAGTGCTTCATATGTAGCAGCTCATTTAATCCTCACAAGAATCCTTTGACATAGTTTTGATTTATACTCACTTCCCAAAACTCTAGATGCGCTTCCCTCCTTTTCCCTTGCAATGAAGAAAATGTCAGAGTGCACGTGAGTATTATAGGGATGATCTTGAGCCACTGCAATTTATAAAAAGTAAATCTTTCTCAAGCTAATATTTTAAGTAATGACTTGTGAATTTATGTGACTTGTGACTAATGACTTGTGACTTGTAACCAATGACTGTGACTTGTAACTAATGACTAAGTCTGACACAAGAGTACGTTGACATTAGAGCTGAGCACTGCAGTATTACACTTTGCTATTCTTGTTTCCCAGACTCACTCCCTAATTCCAAACTAAATGTGATAGAAATGTGTGTTTTTGATAAAAGTGGAAAGTAGATGAGCATTGATAGATATGTGATTACCAATCCCCTAACCCTGCAAAAAAATCTGTTAAAAAGGCAAATCTAGTTAGGCACAGTGGCTCACGCCTGTAATCCCTGCACTTTGGGAGGCTGAGGCGGGTGGATCACCTGAGATCAAAAGTTCCAGAGCAGCCTGGCCAATGTGGTGAAGCCCCGTCTCTACTAAAAATACAATTAGCCAGGCATGGTGGCATATGCCTGTAATCCCAGATACTCGGGTGCCTGAGGCAGGAGAATTGCTTGAACCTGGGAGGCAGAGGTTGCAGTGAGCTGAAATTGTGCCATCGCACTCCAGCCTGGGCTACAAGAGTAAAACTCCATCTAAGAAAATAAAAAATAAAAAAACCCAGCAGATTTTACAGGTTAGTGCTGCATGGGAAAGGCATTATAAATAATTTTTGTCCAGCCTTTAATTTTGCAAATATGAAAACTAAGACTGATAGTTTTCATTTATATTTGACTACTCTTTATTTTTTTCTGTACATATTTTTAAAAGTCATGACAAATTTCTTTTAAAAAGTGAAGATTCTTAAGTTAAATTTTAAATAAACATATATTTCAGTCCATTTAAAAGTACAATAATAATTTTGATGAAAGTTTTAGGAAGTTTCCAGTAGTAAAATTAGTTTTACTATAAAGTATGTTCTTTTGGAGGAAAACCATGGCAGACAAAATTTACTCAATGAGTGTTTATTTAATTAGAAAAAGAAGGAAAGGGCTGGGCGTGGTGGCTCACGCCTGCAAACCCAGCACTTTGGGAGGTCGAGGTGGGTAGATCACCTGAGGTCAGGAGTTCCAGACCAGCCTGGCCAACATGGTGAAACGCCGTCTCTACTAAAAATACAAAAATTAACTGAGCATGGTGGCATGCACTTGTAGTTCCAGCTACTCGGGATGCTGGGGCAGGAGAATTGCTTGAACCCAGGAGGCAAATGTTGCAATAAGCCGAGATCTCACCACTGTATTCCAGCCTGGGCAAGAGAGCGAGACTCCATCTCAAAAAGTAAAATAAAATAAAATAAGAAAAAGAGGAAAGAAGAAAGGCAGAAAAAAAGGAAAGGAAGGGAAGGAAAGAAGGAAGGAAGAAAGGGTGGGAGGGATGGAGGGAGGTAGGAGGAAGGTAAGAAGGAAGGACGGAAGGAAGGAAGAAAGAAAGTTTTCTCATTCCAAACAAATTAAAATTTAATTTACATTAAACAATAATTTGCTAAACATTAGCATCTTTGTGTTACCAATTCACTGTCTTGTGATTACACATTAAGTGTTGCTCTAAGAAAAATTTCCTTTTCTTCTAGAAGAGGGATAATCTGAATTAGCGTGAATGCACATCATAAAAATTAGTCAAACAAACATGTGGATGGTATGAAAATCTGCAATGTGCAGCAATGGCTTTGAAAAATACCAGATCTAACTTCCAGACTTATAATTAAAAAGGAATTATTTTGTAAAATAAAGATCCATATTTTATTTTTAAACTCTTGAATCTATTTTGAAAGCATTCTTTAACACATAGGATTAGTATGTACTGCATATGTTTATCAAAGTATTTTGACTTAATGGTAGATGCTCCAGCCAAAGAGATGTCTCTAGCTATATCCCAAGAGGAATTATTAGTCTCAAAAGACAGGACTCAAAGGATAGTTTGATATTGGGAAGCAAAGGAAATGAAAAATGTATCTCTGGCCAGAGATGTAGAAGATAATAGCAGGAACCAGACTCATCATGTAGTAAGTTTTCAGGCATGGTCCCAAAATGGTCACTACCATGATTACATGATAAAAAGAACTTATTCAAATATTAATTGTAACAAATAAAAATTCCTGTCCCTAGTCAAGTTGATCAGTCCTACCATCTCCTATCCTCTGGCATGCTGTGTTTTTTGTTTGTTTTTGTTTTGTTAAAAGGCTAAAAGAATGAATGAAATATGAATAAAATGTACATTTCAAGGACTTTCAAAGGTTCAAGCTAAAAGAAATATTAGGTGTCAATCCAATGCAATCTTCTATTGTTTTAAGATGAGAAAATGAGGATCCAGAGTCATTAACTGGCCAGGCTTTAGGTGGCAGAGTTAGGACTAAAATCCACTGCTAGGACTCTGACATCGGCCAGGTCACAATTCTGTTTGTTATCAGACATAACTCACCTACATGCAAATACCCACAGAAGCTTCGCTCTGCAAAACTATAAGGAGGTAGTGAAGTTTACAGATCTCTATTCATTATATGCTCACATCTCTGAGGCCCAATGCAATTTATTTTACAAAGTTGTCATCACCTACAAGTTTCACCTTGCAGGTAATTTACCTCTGAGAATATCATCTGATGGCCTTTAGAGAGGAGCCAACTTTTTATATTTCCCGATTTCAAATCAGTTCAACATTAAATTAGAAGCTTCATGGGTCAGAAAGAGTGGTTTAGTATTCAGGGTACAAAGTCGTCAACAATAACTGTCTTCATACTCCTTCCTATGCACATTAGAAACTTGGTATTGATAAGAAAATACTAAAATTGTTGAAATCTTATAAATGAAATAAAAATTTAGTTTATTTTAAGCTCTTAATTATTCATTTAAAACTATCTCAGAAACCAAAGTAGAAGTCAATTGATGTATACTTCTCCATAGTGAATTTCTTATCATCATTGCACTTTAAAGAATCAAATGCCCACGTCCAAAATGAATTTATGGTACTTCTTTCAGTCAACAGACATTAACTGAGTGCATACTGTGTGCAGACACTGCCCTATATGAAAGGGTCCCTGGGCTCAAGGGGTCACAATAAGATGGGAGCGTTAATAGTAATCTTACATGAAAAGTGCTATCAAACAGATATTTACAGGACTCTGAGAATTCACAAGAGAAAGACACTAATTTCCACCCCCATCCTTCAGGCTGGGCAGAGAACGAAGAACGGAATCATGGAAGGGTAGAAAGGCATGAAACATGCTTTTATTTTCTCTTAAAACAACAAATGAAAACTATTACATTAAAAGGCAGCAAGAGGCACTTAGCAAGCACAAAACATCATCAATTAAAAAGCAACAGGAGGCTTCTGTGAAGAACCCAATCATGTGCATGCATAGCATTTAGTGACTGGCTGATCAAGAAAAGCAACTCTGCCTCTTGGTGAGGCTGACAGTGTGTTCAAGATAAAGGAAGGGATTACTGAGAAATCCCTTGGTGATGAAGTTACCAGCACACAGGCCTATTTTCCCTCTGCATGTTATCCTCTCAGCCCAGCATATCCTTCCTTCTTCTGTTTGCATGACAGTCTTCTTTCTTCTTCAGATCTAAATTTAAATGTGACCTTCCCTTCCTTTCTAAGTAGGCCCTACTATCATGACCACCACTGCACCAGTATTATCTGTCTAGCTCTCTATTTTCCTCATAGTAGGTTACTTTCCTTACTTGTTAAATGGCTGTCTCCACCATTATAATCGAGCTTCACAAGAGCAGTGACTTGTTTTAGATCAAGCATACCTGGCATATATTACATGCATAAATCTATTCATGAATAAATGCAGAAGGAAAGAAGGATGGGAGGAATGAAGAGGAAAGGAAGCCAAGAGTCCTATTCTATCAAGTCCGAGGGATTGATGGAACTGCACTTATTTCATTTATGAAAATACTGCATGATTAGATCACCATTTGTCAATTTGACTAATGTGTATACTTCTAAAGAAAAAAAACTCACTGGCTGTAAAAGTCAAGTTAAGTATTTTTATGGTAATAAATAATATATCAACTTAAACGCCCCAACCCAAATTCACAAGCCTATACTGAACAAACTAAAAAGCTAATAAAATTTAAACATCATTACATGTTAAAATCAATATTCATGTGATCTGCTAGATGATGCTTTTTTTCTTTAAAAAGGATAATCACACACAACATTAAATAACTACTAATTATTACAGCACAGGGGCAATTGAAGCCACAACTTATCTCTACTCCAACTACTGGGGAACTTTCGTTCAGACAGTACTGTATGGTGACATCATTTGGCCGTCTCTTTATGAGAATGTAACATTTTTCTGTATTAATTTACCTCTGTTGTGTTGGGTCAACTAAGGAATACCATCTGGGGTCAATGTGATTAGAAAGACAGACTAAACATGACTATTAATAACACAAGGCACTGTTTGACTACATAATAGTAACATAGATACGAAAATTTCTATGAGTACTTCTTAAAATTCCAATAAAGAATTCATCAATCTCCCATTTTGAGAAAAGAAGACATATTGGATTGTGGCCTATTCCTTAGTTTTAGTGCTTATAGCAGAAGACCTAGATTTGAAACTCTGCTAAAAATATAAGCAATTTTAAGGTATTATGTGAATTAAGCAATTCTCAACTTTATTTTTATTTATTTTATTTTTTTTGAGAGGGAGTCTCGCTCCATTGCCCAGGCTGGAGTACAGTGGCACAGTCTTGGTTCACCGCAACATCCCGTCTCCCAGGTTCAAGCGATTCTCGGGCCTCAGCCTCCCAAGTAGCTGGGACTACAGGCACGTGCCACCATGCCCAGCTAATTTTTGTACTTTTAGTGCAGACAGGGTTTCACCATATTGGCCAGGCTGGTCTCAAACTCCTGACCTTGTGATCCACCCGCCTCAGCCTCCCAAAGTGCTGGGATTACGGGCGTGAGCTGCCATGTCCGGCCCAATTCTCAATGGTAAGCCTAAGAATCCCTCTATACAAATTATAGTCTTCTCTGACCCTCAGCTTCCTTTTCTATCAAATGATAGATGTAACATGGCAGATATTCAAGCTTCATTCTGTTTGAGATATAGGGATTGTCATTAACACCAAAATAGTATTATGATTGAATATCTGAGTCTCTTGTTCAACCAATCACATGTCACCATGAAACTGTATTCACAGGTAGTAAAACAAGCTTCCAAACACTTTATTATTGATGCAGGCTTTGGGCCAAAGCTGCTTTATAGATCTCTGATAATTAAGTGTGAATAAAGATTCCTTTTCCCTATGTGTGGTAAGTGTATGTGGTCTTGAATACAGAATCTTTCTTACTCTATTTCAACCCAAATCCCAAATCCAAGTCTCCATTCTTACCACTCCACTGGGATGTAATACCTCACCCCAGCAATTGGCTAAAAGAATATGAGCAAGAACAAGAAAGAGAGAGGGAAAAAAAGAAAGAGCGATAACAAGAGGCATCCACTTGATCTTCCCAGAGTGGGGCAAATACTCCTGCAATCAGTTTCTGAGAGAGAGAATGGAGAAAAATAGTTAAAATCAAGGGAGATGCTGATATACAAAAAAAGACCAGAAAATTAGAGGGATTCTAGGGGTCAGAAATTGTTGCTCCAATGGGGTATCTGGACCAAGTATTTTATACATGTGACCACTAACCAACTAGATGCAAAGGATAAAGAGATAATTGGCACTTCTCCCTTCTGGATAGTAGTCCCTGGGGAACCAAAGGTAGGAAAAAGAGACTAATGTGTCAGCATGCTCCAGACTGGACTTTTAATACATTACTGTAAGCCACCAGTAGAACAGTGACTAGTGAAAAAGCTCTGAGGCCTAACCTATCAAAGCAGACTTTCCTTTTATTGGAGATGGAATAAGGGAAATGAAAGTGAGAATGAACATCTTCCATCTACTCAATTCCATGAAATCATAAAACTTATTTTATTATTTGTCAGAAATGTCCAAAATGTATTCTTCAGCATCATCACATCAGCAGATGTTCAAGTCCCATAGCCGTTTTGTTATAACCCTTAAATGGAAATAAAGTTAAGAAGAGTACCTCTGCCACAGATTCCTCCAGGTTTCTCTCTAGGACTTAAAACACCAGAGGTGGATTCAACAGGAATCCACAAAAATGAGTGGCGAGTGGCAGAGGCAGGTTTGATAGCCACACTCTTCTCAGTTCTCTGTCCCATGCCCAAGAAGACAGTCCACGGCACATTTGCTGATTAGCCATTTCCATTTTATGTACAATAATTTAGTCACAATCATCAGCCACTGCTCTGTATCACTTTTGTCTTGTGTCAAAAACAGAAGGAATACATCTGCTTTTGTTAACCAATCTTTTTCATTGTATGAGTTCATAAAGGCAGGTAGAAACAAAACTCAGGTTTATATTGCATGGCATTGATGGATCAGAGTGGTGTAATGTGAAATAAATAAAAGTGGGAACCACCTGCAAATGCCTATAGAGCTAAAAGAGGTTATTTCATGTATTATTGCAAAAAAAAATGAGGATTAGATATAAGTAGATGAGTTTTAGCTCTACAATTCATCTTGCATACACAATCTTTCAGTATACTTCTTAAACAGCCAAGCATGGTCTATAGAAGGTCAATATCCCTTCTCCTAGGACCTCTAAACAAAGCTTAAGGGGTATTAACATAACTACCAGAACCCCCAGGATGCCTCTAAATTGTCATCATTTCAAAGAGGATGGGGTTCCTCAGCAGGGATATGACAAGCTGTATTCTTATTTATTAAAGTAGGTATGAAATTCCTTCTTTTTTCTCTCTGATAAATAAATCTACTAAAAACACATTTTGCCACTAGTTTGGATCCTGCCCATATCTACAGAACATTTATGTTTTTCCTTCTTGGACTTCTTCTTATACATATATTTTTCACTGTATGCCTGGTTTTGCCAATTGCTAGCCTTGGGATACAGATTTCTTTAATCCTTCTGAAGTTCAGGCTCTTGATCTATTAAAAAACATCTAATGAATAAAGTGTTGTGAGAATTAAAGGAACAATAATATAAATAGAGTACTGAACACATAGGACATAACAGTTCATAATAAACATTTACCCTTTTTCATCTTCCTGGAAAGCCACAGTAGAGTGAAGGGTTACATATTAAAATGCATCTTCATTAAACCATCTTTAATTGTCACTCTAAGAAAATATTTGAAAATGAGGAATAGTTTGAGTTAGTTACACTCTAAAACAGGAAAATTAGTTGTTGTTTTAATTTCTGAGTTCAGTAGTATTGTTAATGCATTTTACAAGAAAAAATCAGAACATGTCAAATTTTTAGACAGGCATCAAAATAAGAAAGTTACAAGAGTATCAACTGTGTGGAATGCCACATAACGTAAGGCCCTGGAGGAGCATTGTACAACTCCTGTTTCTCAATCCAGAATATTAAAGGAAACAACAGGTCAGAAACAAAAGAGTAGTTTCCAACCAGCCACATAAAATAATCAGAGACATATAAACTTGGAAAGATAACAAATAATGCTTCTTAAATTATTATTTCTAAGATAAAATTAAATTATATACTTTAAAAGAGCTTAGTGAAAATATGTTGAAACTTTTCAGTTCAGACCATTACCTGAGATCCATAAATGTTTTGCAGGTTTTTCTCCCTGAGTAATACTAAGATGTATAATTAGTAAGAGTTGAAAGATTGAAGTAGCTGACATTTAAATCAATCCCATTGTAAACTTTTTGGATATTGACATAAAGAGTGTTACAGTCTCTGTAGGCATTCCTTTGTACTTATAATTCATTGAAAAATGAATTAACGATACAATTTCAAGCAGTAAACTACAGTCTAATGTTTTAAAAATCCAGTCAATTTTCTATCTCATGAGTTTTGCATCTCATAATTTTGGATGGAAAGGGCTTCAAAGGGGACAGTCTGATTGTCCATATCTTTAAAATATTCTCAAGCAGTTTAAAGAATCAAAAACAGAGACAACATTTTAAATAAACACTGTATTTATCAAAATTGCATGTAAAATGATGATTCCTTAAAGAGGCATTTTTGAAAACACTATATATTTTAGATAAGCCATAGTGTCATTATTTGTGGTAATGACTAAAACTGGCTTCAAGATAATTACTTCAATATTCAAAATTCAGTCTAAGATAGAAAACAGACTATTTACACATCTTCTCACAGGCTGAAAATGGAATTACTGCTCATTTTTCCGTAGGATACTCTAAAGGCAGACTGTCTCATTTCCAAAATATCTTTGGATATTGCAATGCAAATTTCATAGGCAAATTCAATGATTTGGGAAACAAAGTATTAGCTCATTGAAGGAATTATGATAACTTAGTTTTTTAAAAGCAGGAACTTTTGTGGGGCTACACAAAACTTCTAGAAACCTGGGATTGAATAGCAACTCTGAAGCCATCAGCTCATCTCTTCATTTGATAGAGGAAGTACAGAAAGAAGGGACTAATACAAGGTAACGTAACTCATTAATAGAAGAATAAAGTCCATAATCCAAAAGTACCTTTAGCTTATTTACCACCACATGCATTTTATATATGTATAAAACAAAAATTGGCAGGTAGAAAATCTCCTTTAAAATCTAGAGAAAATGTAACTATTAAATATTGGCATTTAAAAATAAACTAGAAAAAGTTTCAAAATAGACAGAAATTTAGCACTGAAAAGCTGTCCAAAAGTTGTATTAGAATCTTACTGCTAATGTTTTCTCCCTCCCCTGGAGAAGGTTACGAATGTTAAAAACAAAAACAAAAACAAAAAAAAACAGTTAAGTTAGAGCTACTTTGGTTTATTCAAATAATCAGCGCATCCTTCAAGCAAGGCCAGTACTATGGCATTTACAATTCATATCTAAGTCAGTGAGCTCTTACCCATAGATTCAATTCTTTACCTTAAATGTTCTCAAGATTGGCCACAAAGTAGAATAAGTTTATCTGTACTATTTTATTTCTAAACATGAGTGAAGAATTACATATTATGTAAGCATCTGTAATGCCATATCTAGAAAAACAAGTTTAAGTAGAAAGTCAGGTTCACAAAGATGAGTTAAGGATTCTGCTAATAAATAGAATTGATTCTACTAATCTTTTCTAATCACCATGACACAAACATAAACAATAAGTCAGAAGAGAAATAATTTATCATAAGTTAAAATATATGTAATGCTTATGCTCTATTTTAATACTTTAATATTTTAAAATATTAAAAGCATATTTGTGTATATGGCAAGGTACCTGGTTCATAAGCAGAATAGAATATTATTTCAAGTTAATAATCATAAGTCAGAAACAGGAAGGATTTTTACAATTGTGGAATAATTCATTGATGAGAAAATATTAGTTCCACTTATCTGGGAGAATAAAAAGTATGTACATTTGATTTATAAGAGGTAGTTTCAAAAATATAAGAGTATAACATAGGTTTTTGTAATGAGATGTTAAATAGGAATTATTCTATTGTCTCTGACAGGTTTCTGGAATCTAAAAACTGAAATGAAGAGGTACTAAGTGCCTTACTCTTCTATGAGACAACAGAACAACAGAACAGAATCAAACCCAGTTAGACGCGATCACTGTGGCCAGAACCACTATCTGTCCTCCGCTTCCTGCTACAGGCAAAACATCTGAAAGGGGAGTCCATAACACCCTTGAGTCAAGGAAGATAAAACTCCAGCAGTCACTGGCAACTGGAGAGACTGGGAGTTCGCCCCTCAGTTTATTACGTGCTGAGGCTGCTTTGCACTTATCCTTGAGTAATAGACAAAAGAATTGGAAAAAATGTGTAGAGCAAAGAAAATTTGGGGGCCATGTGGAGGGGCCTGCAACATCATATTTGTCATGGCAACCATGTATGCATTTCCAGTGAGTTCATGTGAAATAATGAAAAGTGGGTCCCCAGGTGATGGGACTTCAGCAAGAAGCTGTGGGGTGTACTGCCAATTCTGAGAGCTGAAAGGTGAAGACAACATCAGGCACCTGGGAAGTCGAGATGGTCATCAACAGCAACAAATTAGCCAGAAACGCATAAGCAACCAGTATGGACATGTAGTCCGCCAACATCAAAGGGCTGTTAGACAGAGATTCGTTCGTCTTTGTTCACCTGTTCTCACCAGTTCGCAGTAACAGAGACTTCAAAGACAAGGAAGGATTATCCAGCCCACAGTTTCTCTGCCTCAGTCTCTCTCTCTCTCTCTCTCTCTCTGTCTTTCACACACACACATAAACACACACACAGGGTGTGAAGGGACACAGATGAGATTTAAATCAAGTTTGAGGCTTGAGTTTTAAATTAGATTGAAATTGAATAAAAATCATCAACATAGTTCCTCAAAAGGTTAAACATACAGTTACCATATGATCCAATCATTCCACTCCTAGGTGTATACTCAAGAGAAATGAAAACCTATGGCTACACGAACACTTGTAAATGAATATTCAGAGCAGCATTATTTATAATAACTAAAAAGTGTAAACAACCCATATGTCCATCAACCGACAAATGGATTAAAAAACTGTTATATTAATACAATGGAATATTTTTTCAACAAAACAAGAAATAAAGTACTGATAGCATGTTACAACATGAATGAACCTGGAAAACATTATGCTAAAAGAAGAAAAGCCAAATTTCAGAAAGTGAGAACAATAAATCTTGTATCCTGGTAGCTTCCTTGTACATAAAAAGTGATCTCAACATTCTAAAATTGTAATTCAGAGTTTATAACTGATAAATAGTCACCAAATGAATGAACATATGGTGATAGCTCTAAAAAATGAGAAGCAGCTGGATTTAGGCAAGATAAAGCTAAAGAAGAGAAGACACAAAAATTGAACAGCAAAAATAAAAGAAAAAAAAACCTGAAGAGAACAAGTAACAAATGGCTATGAAATATTTAATATATCAAGGGCAAAAAAATAGGTTTTTAAAACACATTGCTGTAAACACCAAAAATGTAAATATTCAAATTATATGTTTACTCATTTGGTTTTTTCCCCTAAAGTTTCTTCTCTAATTGGTATAATGGAAATTTTCCTGAGTTTGTGTACATGAGATAGTCTGAATACGGACCACCTGGTTCCATATATTGAATTGCATCATAAATAGAAAAGCCTTCAGTTAATAAGAGTGAATGTGAGAATAGAACTGAAGGGATTCAACTCCAGTAGTTGTCCCTTCAAACTGGTGCTGAGAAACCAGAAAACCAGTGCTGCCTCTCTCTGGGGTAGCCGGTTTTGCAAAGAGAATTCTTCAAGTCTCCTTGGCTGTCATCATAACCATTTTGATAAACTTTGAAGGAGCCCAAAAAAGTAATTTAAACAAAGAGAAAAGGCGTACTACAAAGGATAGTATTGTTCTGAAATCTTTCCATGTAAGTTCAATGTTTGACAGCATAGGTGACAAGTGAAAACAAGTTATTTTCTGCCCTGAAGTTAGCATGACCAATGAAAAGCACCTCCTTGTAAATCTTACATGGGCTGATCATCTATTATTCCATTCATTATACAATTAATAAAGTATATATTATAGATCTTAGTTTCTAAACTGCTGTGTTAATATATCCTGACGGACAAAGGTGGTAGAAATGATGATGATGATAGTAACATCAATAGTTATTATTTATTAACTGCTTTATATATGGCCAGGTACTGTGTAAGCGTTCTAGAAACATTATTTCATGTATTGTTAGCAACTATTCTGAGATAGGTATTTTATGATGTATATTTTACAAATGAGACTAATGAATTTTATGAACTTAGCCAAGCCCTATAGCTAGCAGTGAGTCTAGACTGAACCCAGGCAATCTGATTCTAGAAACTGCACAAAAAACAAGTGAACTCAACTGCTTCCCAGGGAAGTGCCTATACCAGACAAATTAATTCTGGAGAAAATTATGAGCATGAAAATGGTCTCACATGCTGTGATCCCTCTGCCCATCAATCTCCTTTTGTGCAAGATATCCTTTGTGTTTTTCCATCTCAGGTGCCCTCTCCAGCAGCGACAGATTTTCTTAGTTCTTCCTCTTACAGTCAAAAGCGACCTAAGAAGTATTCCTGTAATTCCTACTTACATGCTAATGGAATGATGGCAGGTCAAGTATTTATCTATAGCATAGTTGCTTTTCATAATTTTTCCAGGGATTATATAATAATATAAAATAGTCAATTATAGGAGTTGCAGGACTGTCACGGAAGGCCTTTTTGGATAGGCAGGCATGTTGGATTCCTTCACAGTGAACTGTATATAGAATGAGTTCTATTTTAACTGTTTAGCTTTAAGTCTAATAAACCAAGAAAAATGGGCATATAAAGGCAGGGAAAATGTAAGGTCTCAAGATAAAATCTAAGATATTTACCACTGCTTCCTGGACTCTTAACAAACTTGCAACAAACTTGCCTCTGCTTTCTTCTCCAAATCTCTCTCTCTTCTTGTCCTCTTTCTTAGGTATGGGAATACTTGACCATTATCGATTTCTAACAATTTACCAAAGTGCCATGGCCTACACCTTTTCTTTGCCATAAATACCACGCCAGCAGCTACAGATACCATCCTTCAATTCTCAGGTTAAATTATTCCTTTGAGAAGTTCTCTCTGAACTTTGAAGTGGTGGTAGGGGTTCCTCCTATGACTTCCAATGGTTCCCTATTTTATCTTTATTAAAATACTTATTACATTGTATAATAACTATAATTATGCCTAATATCCACTGGAATGTAACTCCTTCTTCACAAATGCCTGGTATTACTTTAGTCACTTATAGCAGAATTCTCACTGTCACGCTCCTCTGCTCCCAGGATCAATCTAGGCGCCATGTCCAGCCTCCTTTGCAGTTAGATGTGCTCATGTGACTCAGTACCATCTAACCAAATGTGAACAGAAGTGGCAAGGGCCACTACCATGCCTGGTCCATTCGATCCTTTTAGGCAATACTCTATTTTATATCCCCATGGTGAATTTGGAAGCCAAAAGTTAAAATTGCAAAATCACTGGCAGCCTAGGTTTCTAAATAGTTGTTTGAAGTAAACTTTCATTACTTACCTAGAATCATTTTGGACTTTCACCTGAGCTGCTTCTTTCTAAATCCTTATTTTGAGGGATCTATTTATATAAATATACAGTTTTCCTATTATATATTATAAATATATACATTTTATAAATATAAATATATATATATTTCCTAGAATCTAGAATAATACCTGTAGGTACATTAGAAATCTATAAATATGTGTTCACTTAAATAAATCAAATGAATGAGTAGTATTAATATCTTAAACAATAAATTCTATTTTTCTCATACTAATTTATAAAAATACTAATGTTGCTTTCATGCTTACCATGTACCAATGCTTTCCAAAATCAGATACATAAAATGTCTTATTTAATCCCCAAAATAATATAATGAGTTATTTACTATCATAATCTCATATACAGATTAGTAAATTGAAGCTTATACCAGCTAATTCATTTGCCCAATGTATCCAAATTAGTAACTATACGAGCTAAGATTCAATTCAAATAATTTTATTCTGCATTCTATGTCTTTACTCTTAAAAGAGTTATTCCTATATTGCTGTGTAGAGGAGGAAAGCAATAAAATTTTAAATAACAGTGGAATAAAATAATATTTTATATAAATAATACTTTCTATAACTTTATATAATAATTTCTAGGAAAGTGCTAAGAGTTCTTAAGAATTTATGATGATGCATTGTACCATCTTAGTGTCATTTTCAACACCAAAAGACTCAGATGCTACCTAGAAAGTTAGTTTTAGATTTGAGGATGATATCTAAGTTTCAATGCTTCTAGTATTATTTTAAATACTTCATCGAGGCTTTGGCTTCATAAATGTTAACAGGACAGCAATTGTCTTAGAGATTTCTGGATTTCATTAACACACGAGTTTGATTAAATATAAAATGAGAGCTTACTCTTAAATCAGCAGTCAATCCTTGCACATTTAGAGGTCAACCCTCAGGTTATAATTCACTCAAAATCACTTTGTTCTCTAAGTTAAGAAAATCCACTGTGATCTAATATAGTATCATCTTCATCATGTACAGAAAAAACCTTCCTCACATAATTGGAGCAATATCTGTTGTAGAAAGTCTAGACCAGATTAATTGGGTTGGTGCCTGTTTGGATTTTAGTCATTTTATCAGGAGTTTCAGACTGGCTTCTGAAAATCGATGGCCCGCAGTGTCAAACTCTAGCACAAGCCTATGTCAGAGGCTTTCTCTAGGATGGCCAAGCTTGAGCCTTAGCTTTTATTTAAGTAGTAATATGCTACATAATAGAAGTAAAATAGGAATTTTACTTCTATTTAATAGGCAAATAAAAAAGTCATTAGGAAAATTTATCACTGGATTCACTTAACAAAACCTGCACGATTTCCTTATTTTTAAGATAACTATAATCATACTTCATCTCTGACTCGGCTGCTCCCCCCATGTTATTGTATTGACAAGGCCATGGTCATTTGTCATGATTAATGAAGCATGCAAGAACAGACATTGTCATGAATTCAGTTCACATGTGTTTTAAGCCCTTTCTAATAGATATCCAAAGTCCTTGGGGGTGTGCGGTGTAGGGGGAAGATTCTTTTTTATAGATTCTTCTGTACAATATGATCTTACAGTTTTTCCTCTGCATGTAAATATAATGAAATTTGTAAGATAAATTAAAATAGAAAAGATATTACTTTAAAAACTGGAAAAATTCAGCACTATAAAATGTTTATAGTAGTGGCCTGTGAGTGACAATAATTATAGATGTATTAATGTACTTTCAAAAATGGCCTACATGCATCACCTTCCTGTTTTTATAGAAACAATCAAAATCAACTTTATTTTTAAAATATGCTCTGAATAAAATCTATATAAGTGCAAATACTTGTAGATAATGGATTCTGGAGACAGTTTTGTCCTAGATGAACTAAAGCTGCTTTTTTTCTATTAAAAAATTACAAGATACTGAGGATGTTTAGTTTGATTTATATTAAATATTAAATAGCTATATTATGAGGTAAGTCTCTCATATATTGCCAGGTACTGTTGGCTAAGTGCTAGAAAGTCACTGTTTACAAATCAGGTGCCGTCTTCAGAGAGAGGATAGCCTTGAGGTACCTTTGCCTTCTGCTCAAAAAGAAAATATAAGAAAAGTGGCAGTGAAACTTTCTAAGTTCTCAAATTTGTGCAGGTTGTTGAATATTTGGAAGGCAAAGTGCAAGTTGAATAAGAACATGAAACATTCATAGTAAGTTCAAATATTTAAGTACATAATGCACTAAATCAGATATCGTGTGTTCTCATAGCAATAAAAATTGAAGACAGAGATGTAAGGAAAATCTAATTGAGAAACTCTTATTTATTAACTTAAGTTTTCAATGTATTACGAAACAACTGTCATGATTCCTTTCTGAGATTAACATAGTTGTGTAGTTTGAGCATCACAGGTGCTCTGGAAATAGCTTCTCATTGCCTACTAAGGAATCCCTTTTCCATCGGGGTCCCCTGTTTCTCTCTAACTGCATTCTTGCCATATATTCACCCTTGCAATATGGAGCTAGCTATAGATACCTATTTTACAACTCCATGTCTTTCCTCTGCTCTGAATTCCTTTCCCCAATTTATCTACCTGTAAAACTCACATCGACCTTCAAATCCCAGGTCAGGGTCACCTCTTGCCTTATGCAGCCTTTCCCAAGCCCTCTAGACAGTCCTCATTCACTCCTTGCTACTAATTGTACCCATGTATTCATAGCATACAGCATTTTCAGGGTAGTCTGTTATGATTATAATTTTACTTTCCCTCAACAGATGAGCAGTTTTTCATAATAAGGATAATGATGGAGTTTGATTTGACTCTTTTTATTGAGTAAAACAACTCAGTGAAAATTTATTATAATAAATTGAGAACTTAAACCAAGGACAAGGAGGACATAAATTTCAAGGGTTTTTTACTCTCATTTTAGAAGTGCCTTCCATAATGGTTGAACTAGTTTACAATCCCACCAACAGTGTAAAAGTGTTCCTATTTCTCCACATCCTCTCCAGCACCTGTTGTCTCCTGACTTTTGAATGATAGCCATTCTAACTGGTGTGAGATGGTATCTCATTGTGGTTTTGATTTGCATTTCTCTGATGGCCAGTGATGATGAGCATTTTTTCATGTGTCTGTTGGCTGTATGAATGTCTTCTTTTGAGAAGTGTCTGTTCATATCCTTTGCCCACTTTTTGATGGGGTTGTTTGTTTTTTTCTGGTAAATTTGTTTGAGTTCTTTGTAGGTTCTGGATATTAGCCCTTTGTCTGATGAGTAGATTGCAAAAATTTTCTCCCATTCTGTAGGTTGCCTGTTCACTCTGATGGTAGTTTCTTTTGCTGTGCAGAAGCTCTTTAGTTTAATGAGATCCCATTTGTCAATTTTGGCTTTTGCTGCCATTGCTTTTGGTGTTTTAGACATGAAGTCTTTGCCCATGACTATGTCCTGAATGGTACTACCTAGGTTTTCCTCTAGGGTTTTTATGGTATTAGGTCTAACATTTAAGTCTCTAATCCATCTTGAATTAATATGGAAAACAGTATGGCAATTCCGCAAGGATCTAGAACTAGATGTACCATATGACCCAGCCATCCCATTACTGGGTATATACCCAAAGGATTATAAATCATGCTGCTATAAAGACACATGCATACGTATGTTTATTGCGGCGCTATTCACAATAGCAAAGACTTGGAATCAACCCAAATGTCCATCAGTGACAGACTGGATTAAGAAAATCTGGCACATATACACCATGGAATACTATGCAGCCATAAAAAAGGATGAGTTTGTGTCCTTTGTAGGGACATGGATGCAGCTGGAAACCATCATTCTCAGCAAACTATCGCAAGAACAGAAAACCAAACACCGCGTGTTCTCACTCAGAGGTGGGAACTGAACAATGAGATCACTTGGACTCGGGAAGGGGAACATCACACACCGGAGCCTATCATGGGGAGGGGGGACGGGGGAGGGATTGCATTGGGAGTTATACCTGATGTAAATGACGAGTTGATGGGTGCTGACGAGTTGATGGGTGCAGCACAGCAACATGGCACAAGTATACATATGTAACAAACCTGCACGTTATGCACATGTACCCTAGAACTTAAAGTATAATAATAATAATAAATTAATTTTAAAAAAAGTGCCTTCTAAGAAAATAAAAAAAAACAAAAAGCAAGTTAAGTTTATTGAATCTTTCCAGCTGGTTAGGAATGTTTAAAAGGATGAATTTTTGAAACTTTACTCATGATATTTTCTCCATATTATTGAAATAGCCCTCATCAAAATACATGAAGGCCAAGGGCATTCTTATGTTGGAAGCATTGAAGTGAAAAGAAAAAAACAAGAAATACCTCTGACTAAAAGCAAAGGTAAAGAAAAGTTGAGGACTAATGAGAAGGCAAGGATGAAGCAGAAGAAGCACTGCATCTAGGAGCAAGAAAGTGACTCCTAGTTCTTCATCTGTCACTCATTAATAACGTCCTTTTGGCTGTTACACACAGATATACACACAACCACATATATGCAATCATAAACCCACAACTACAGAATGACAGGTTTTAAGACAAATTTTTTTCCTCTTTCAACATTTTTCAAGGTGCTCAATTATTCTCCATTTAGATGTTCTGATTCTTTTAAATATATTCTACAATATATCACTGCAGGGCTTATTTAATGTGGCTTAAACTTTGTTGTTTTAAATAGTATGACTTTGATAGATGGAGTTGAAAACAGTCAATATTACTCACGGTACCTTAGTCCTGGCCCTGCTGCTGCATGGCCCTAGATACATTCCATTGACTCATTAACACATTCAAAAATATGCTATTAACAGTTACCATGTACCAGGCATCTACCCTCACTTGGTCTATTTTAAGGGAAGAAATTAGCCCATTCATAGAACAACATAGAATGTCTGCATATTACAAAGTTCCCTCTGATATAGAAATTGTCAGTTCTTAATCTGAATTTGTATGCATGTGTTTAAACATCAGGGCAAAACATTAAAAAGCTCAATGTTAAAATTATCAGTGCTTGAATTGTATGGAAGTTAGTTAAAAAAGATAATTCAAAGTTATTTATCCCAAGGCTGGGCGCAGTGACTCACGCCTGTAATCTTAGCACTTTCAAGACCAGCATGGCCAACATGGTGAAACCCCTGTCTCTACTAAAAATACAAAAAAATTAGCTGAGTATGGTGGCACACTCATGTAGTCCCAGCTACTTGGGGGCCTGAGACAGGAGAATCACTTGAACTCGGGAGGCGGAGGTTGCAGTGAGCTGAGATCGCACCACCGCACTCCAGCCTGGGCTACAGAGTGAGACTCTGTCTCAAAATAAATAAATAAATAAATAAAATAAAGTTATTTATGCTACATTTTAACTTCTTTATTAATCACAAATCTTTAACAAATAATATATAGAATGAAAAATTTAAAAACATTTTTTAGGGGGGATGGTGATGGTCTATGTTTGGTTTGTAAAAGAATTAGTACTTTTTGGTCAATACAAGTCTATTTTGTTGATTTTATTTACAGTAAGTCTACAAATACTAGTAACATGCTAATATAAAAATATTATTTATCTTGGAAATACTATGAATTAATGTAATTTTCATTTTGAGTAGATTTTCATTTGAATTAATCTGGAGTTTTTACATTTTAAAAGTTATATTTCCAATTTTTTAATCAATCTAACTAGTCATGATAGAGTGGATCCAAGCCTGTGGTCCACGTTTCTCAAATTTGAGAATGTGCAAATGTCAGAGAATGTGCACATGAACTCTAGTTTGAGGAATTCTGCCCTAAATTATTCAAAAAGGATATTATCATATTGCCTGGGATATGGCCCTCTATGTATTTTCTCACAGACGGTATTCACTGTGCTCCTCCATAACGAAGTCCCCACATTGGACCCCTTAAATTCTGTCTTTTCACATTAACCTGATTCCTTTCTCTGAGTTTGGTAAAAATAATTTTATATTCAAGGTAATACCTTAATCTGATTATTAGATAATTATAAAACAAGGTGCAATTAGAAAAGAACCATGGAGGGTAAGATAGGAGACAGAAGACTCCATCAATTTGCTTCTGATCTTTGAATGATTATATGATCTTGATTACATCACTTCATATCTCTAAGTCACAGTTTCCTCCTCTGTAAAAATAGTCCCCATATTCCCCACTGGGTTACAATAACAGATGAAATAACAGATACGGAAAGTACTATAACTGTCATGAAACCAATATGGGACCCTCTAAATTTACTTATAATGTCTTGGGCTAAAGCCATATGAACTCAGACTTACTTGAGACAAATTATTAAACTACTGTTTGTTTAACTTTGGGTAATCTGCATTACACATAAACCTTGGTGTTCATGCATAAATAGGGTTAATAATACCTACCTCATAGGATTATTTTAAATATTTCATAAGATATTATATGTAAACTTTTAGCCTGATGTCCAGCTCTGGTAAATGCCTAAAAAGTAGTAGCAATTTCAAAAAAATGACCAAGGTTTGCAGCATGTATTTTTATTGCTATTTTTAGGGAATTCAATTAGAGGAATAAGAACATCATGAAATTATAATGCCTTAGGAATTTAAAATACTAAAGCAGAGACCTGGTTCAAACTCCTAATTAAGTTCCTTAACTTTAACACAAGAGGAAATAGCCTCAAGAACATACTGTTAGGGTTGTTTATATAAATGAATCTAAAATGATTCTTCTCTCATGTATGTATCCTATAGATGTAGATGAAAAACACACAGAAGTGATGCCTTAGTTTGCATATCCTCTCATCAACTGATAAGCCATGATCAATCTGAGAAAACTGTTGCAACTACAGAAATGCAGGTGAAGATGATTCTTCTCTCTCATTGCAGTCTTGAGACTTTTGGTTGAGAAAATAAGTAAATAAGCAAATAAAGAACCACTAAGGAACTACAGAGCAACAGAGAGACTATTCACAGAGGAATGGGTATATTATGTATGCTGGTTGAATGTATCAATGTCATTTGGTTCAGCACCACATCCATATTTAATGTAAGTTAAAGTATGCAGGGAAGCCTCTGAGAATTGATACTGAAAATGTCTCAGAAATTACTGAAAGTTGTGCCTACAGTTCTTCCTTCAAACCTGTGCTTTCCATTTACTCCTGAGAAAAAGAAAGATGTTTTGGCTACAATATATCTTTTAGCAGATGTCTATTAAAATTTTCTCATGAACTAAGTTTGCCAGAGGAACTGAGACATTCTCCTCTGGTAAAAACTGAAATTAATATTAGACAAGTATAATTTGCCTCTTAGCCTGAATTAGCAAATTTATTATCTCCAACTCAAAGCAAACAATGGGTAAAAGGGTGAAAGATGACAATGAACTGAAGGAGACCGGGGGACTTTGGGTGGTCTCAGTCCCAATCAGTTTCCAGCAAATCCCTCTATTTCTTGGCTTTCTTAGGCCCTTAATGCTTTACATTTTCTCCTACTCACCAAGGGCTTGGTTTCATCTTCATCTTTGAAATAGTAGAGCTGATCCCCCTTGAGCACAAACCAGCGAGTATGCCAAGTCTTGACAAAGCCTCCTTGCTTCCTCAGCCACCCACACTTGATGGCATTCTGCCGCCCTTGGCCTTGTTGGGGGTTCTCCGTGGCGTCATTGTTCTCCTCCATTATCAAGCTTATGGACTTTCCTAGTTAGCAAACAGAAAGAAAGGAAAATAATGAGGTGCTCTGTTATATTCAACTCCCTTTTAAACCACTCTTCTCCAGGAAAAAAAAAAGAAAGAAAGAAAGAAAGAAAGAAAAAGGAAGAGGGAGAGGAGAGAAGACAGAAAAGAAAGAGAGGGAGAGGAGAGAAAGAAAAGAAAAGAAAGAGAGAGAAAGAGAGAAGGAAAGAGAGAAAGAAAGAGGGAGAGAAAGAGAGAGAGAGCAAGAGAAGTGAAGGGAAGGAAAAGGGAAGAGGAAAGGAGTGGGAAAAGGGGTGAAAAATGTTCCTCAACTCATTGGTCAAATTTCTAGACACAAACCACAGACCTGGCAACAATATGCCCAGAGGAAACATGCAGAGAGCTTGTTTTGCCGTCCTGCCTTCTTAAATGAATTCAGCAGCTGAGTGGTGCTCTTTGTCCCTAAGTAGAACTGAAAAATGAGAAAGTTCTAGAGGTAATGTGTGAAGAAAGAATTTCTAAAAATAACCTAAGAAGAACTGAAAAATGAGAAAGTTCTAGAGGTAATGTGTGAAGAAGGAATTTCTAAAAACAAACTAAAACATAACTCTCAAGATTATGGCCTCTGTGTCTGTTGGGCACAGCCTAGGGCAGGCCCCTGCAGGCTTAGGTTTACCTGGGCAAGAGCTAGCCTGACGTGTGTCCCCATTTCAAGAGACTATTTAGAAAACTTTAATGGAAAACATTTGTCTTACATAGGGGAACATATCTCAAGATGTTTCTACCCTCTGTTTCCCAGATTATTCCCTCGAAAATTTCTTTGGCTGGTCAGGGATTCGTACAGCTGAAAAACTTTAAGAGGAAACCAAAAACAAAACAAAACAAAACAAAACAAAGTACCTGCTTTTGCCAGTTTTTCCTATAGTTTTTTTCCTTTCCCCTACAGCCATTCTGAAGCTTCAGGAGGGTGTGGTGTCTTCCAGTATGTGACATGATGAGGAATATTTTAAGATTATGTGTGAAGTAGTATAAGGCCATACTACCTACACATAAGCAAGAAAATGAGTTCTTCATTGGAAAAATATTAACCAACAGCTGAGATGCTAAAACTGCCCCAGTAAAAACAGAGAAGGTGGACATTCTAGGGGAGCCAGGCACAAGTGGTTAAAAGAGATTTTCCTGTCCTGAAAGCTTCTTCCAAATTCTTGCTAATGTTTATTTCTAAACATTTATTCAGGAATTGGGAAGCCCTCTCTATCTCTTGTGTCTCTGATGAGGTTATAAATATAATGATTATCTGATAAAGCATAAATTATTCCTGTCCAGGCATATAAACAAAGTCCCTGTTTTATCATTTCTGATTGATTCTGGAAGACAAGCTGTCTTTCTGTCTGATCTTTATATTCACCGCTAATTTTTTAATCAATTTGCATGTATACAATTCTACTTATAAATTCCACGAAGTTTCTACTGTCAGTCCTTGGTCATTTATGTTTCTTCCTTGAAGTCTCAGGGTCAATTCTTCCATTATTGTGATTCAAGTTCTCTCAATTTAGTCCTGCCATTCCTGTTGCAGGGATGAAGCAGAACCTTCGTTCTAATTACCTATTTTAATAACTTCAACCATCTTTGCAGAAGATTTGCCTCTTTCATTGGCATATATTTCAATCTATCGCTATGCTTACCTTAATCTTCACCTCTTAAACTACTTTTAAACTTCAAGGAAGTCACTTGACTATTATCTGTCTCATTCAATATGCACTTTTTTCCTTTCTTAAAAAAAAGGCCCCTGTCTCTACAATACATCTGGACACCTCCTTTGCCCTATGGGGCATTCCATGACCATAACCACTTATTGGAGAAAACATTCTCCCCTCAGGTGTGTGCCCATGTGTGTGCAGACTGGACCATACCTGATGCTTCCAATTGGCTATGCCCACAGGGCAGGAACTTTCATCTCCTTTCCTTCACAGTATCTGACCTACTATGACGAGCCAAGAACTCCATTCTAAATGAACAATTAATGCTGTAATTTAGATAGTAAGTATGCTTAGTTAGACCACCCTAAATAATCTTTTTCATCTCCTGGTATTTAAACTTTAAATCTACACAACTTGCTGTTTCATCACTGCCTACTTATTCTTTGACCAAACACCTTAACTTATAAAGTTAAATGGGACCTTAAAACAAACATTCCAACACACACACACACACGCATCCCACAAACATGCACACACAAATCTAGAATTCATTGCACAACAAATTATTTAGGGCCCTTATGTATTTTTTTTCTTTCCTCTCAAATTCATGCTTTCTATTAAGTTTGAAAAATTCCCTCTAACATGCTTCAAGGTTATTAGCAACCTACCATTGATAATATAAAAAATACAAGTAGATAATTTCCCTTTTGTGTACATTAATGCCTTAGTGAGAAATGTGTGTACACTAGAACATGGTTTCTGATTCCTTTTGCATATATTGTTTATAAGTCTGACTGAAGTCAATGACTATATTGCCCACTGAACTGACTAAAATGCCTATACTTTTATGATTTCAGAATGCATCAGAAAGTGCTTTACTAATGCTAACTGAAGACTAATTATAACAATTCATTAAAACAGAAATGAAAACAGACTTATACTCCTAAGGGAAAAAAATGCCACAACTATTGTTGGATGAGGAAAATTAAGTTTTACTAAAATAACCACAATTTTTACAGAGGTCTTAATATTTCTGGAAAAATAAAATGATTAAAATTCTACACTTCATCTTTAAAATGAGGATGCTGGACTGGATTATTTCCAACTATGGTCTCTTCTAGCACTCTGAAATCTATCATCTCTGTAATTCCATAAGTGTAGGGACATCAGATATCCTTACTACTCAGTAGAATGTCTGGCATGCAGTGAAGCTCAATCAATGTTTGATGAAGTAATCAATTTTGCAATAGGTTTCATGCTAAGTGTCTGAAAGTGAACACGATCTCCCTCTGAAATGTGATCTTCCCCCAAACCTGACCTTAGTAAATGACAACATGGTACACCCAGTTTCAAAGATAAGTATATAGAACACTAATCATTTGACTCCTGACTCTTCCTCACCCCGGATATCAAATCAATCAGTAAATTCAGAATGCCTCTAAAAATAGTTCAAATCCTTCCTTTTGGCTTCATCTCTATTGCCACCTTATGGTGCAGTCCACTATTATCTTTTGAGGAGATGATTCTAATAGCCTTCCGAGGAGTCTCACTGCTTCCATTTTTAGCCATAAACGCAAACACACAGGTACATGCTCACACATATTTCATTCTCCAAAACGCAGCCAAAGTGAGCTTTTAAAAATTCAAATCAGATAAGGACTCTCAACATTTGAAAATGCTGTTGGCTTCCCACTGTACTTATTTCAAAATCCAGAGTCTTTTTTTTTTTTTTTTTTTTTTTTTTTTTTGAGACGGGGTCTCGCTCTGTCACCCAGGCTGGAGTGCAGTGGCCAGATCTCAGCTCACTGCAAGCTCCGCCTCCCGGGTTCCCGCCATTCTCCTGCCTCAGCCTCCCGCCACCTCGCCCAGCTAGTATTTTGTATTTTTTAGTAGAGACGGGGTTTCACCGGGTTAGCCAGGATGGTCTCGATCTCCTGACCTTGTGATCCACCCATCTCGGCCTCCCAAAGTGCTGGGATTACAGGCTTGAGCCACCGCGCCCGGCCAAAATTCAGAGTCTTACCATGGCCAATAAGGCTCTGAATCATCTGGCACCTGTTTACGTCTCTAACCTAATTTCATGCCACCTTCTCCCCATCCCTCCCCATACCAGACACATACATACTTAACCACTCTTATCTCCTTTCAGTTCTGGAAACACCCAAGCTTCTTTATGCCTTGCTGCTTTCTGCCTACAAAACTGCCTTGAGCTGTTTTCATGCTCAACTCCTTTTTATCTAAGTTTTGGCTTAAAATCTGTCTTTTCCAAAAAACCTTCACTAATCACCCTGTGAATTAGGTCACCTCTTTTTATTCTCTGTCACTGAACTGTGTCCTTTGTCTCCCTGATACTTCTCTAAATTGCTATTTATTTAGTTCTTTATTGTCTATTGCCCCGCCAGGAGACCATATGCTTCATGAAGTCAAGGACATGGCTTTCCTTACTAAGCATACCCAATGCCTTTAATAGTGCTTACCTGGTACTCAATAAATCTGTTGAATCTACAGATGGAGCTCTGCAATAATCACAACAGAATCTCTACAAAGAATATTCTAGAAGGTTCTTTTTCATTGCATTTAATGCCTTAAACAAAACTGTGTACGTTAAGAACTTGACTTTTTCCTTTTACATAGGAGACTTCAATTAGCATGAAAATTCTTCTTAAACACAATGTCAAAATCATTACACTTGAAAGAACCTGAAACTGTCCTTATGAAAAAAACATTCAGAATTTATACCTTTTAGTTTTGGCAAGAAATACGCATAACCAATTGTGGTTTAACACTAAGTACAGTTTATTCACTCAAATTCTCAGAGAATGATTTCACTGAATCTCTGCTGGGAAAATACTTTCACTGAAGTCAGGCCATGGTAGCTGGGTGGTATGTGAGATTACAAAATAGAACTATCGCCTTGGTTAGAAAACCAACATAATGATGAACAAAGTACTCATCTAAATAAACAGTTATTCCAAGCTAAAACAAAAACAGAACTGAGAAATTAACCTGTGTCTGTATCAATCTTAAGATAAAAACCTTAATGATGGCTACTGTACCATGCCATAGCTAGACAGTTCTCAGCATTTGATGGGCTTGTAGCTTTTGAATTGTTTTCCAGAGGAGGAAACTGGTTTCTACATCTGTTTGTATGGTTTTCTTTTGCAACCAGATGGGCCAAGAACACAACAGTATAACATGGTGCAATCAGAGATGAAACTCATGCTCCTAACAAACTCTTCTAAGAATCAAACAGTACACACATAGATATGTACCTGTGTGACTTCAACAAAGAATATATAAGCATGCATATAAACAAGGATGTAAATAAAGAGGATGCCATATATCACAGAGTTGCAATGTATTTGATTACAATACCTTACTATACATGTTCAGCAAACATGAGAGAATGAGCTAGTAGGAGAGAGCTAGAGAAAAGGAAAAAGGGAGAGAGAGCAACTTAAAAAACACAGGCAATTCCACCACAATGCATCCACTCAATGAATGCATGCTCCCATGGCGAGGGTGAAGGGGAACAAATACATCTCCATGCTTTCAATCAATATCAGTTTCCTTGGCATCTGGTGGGGTATTTCACTGTATAAATGTGTTCTCAGAATTTGAGTGCACATGATTTCATACCTCATGTCCCCTCAATCAGTCAAAGACACAGTGATCTGTCCTATTGCTGGGGGAAGAAAACAAAACAAAACTGGCAATGTTGGTAAAATATTACAACCTATCAGAGATTTGTGGGACTTTAAGAAGAAATTTTGATCACTCTCAATTGTCACCATTTGCACTGACTTTAGAACATAAATCATTTTTAAGATGTGATTCCACGGTATGCAGTATATAACTACAGAGAACCAATATTTACCTAAATTCTACTTTTTCTTATTTTAAACAAAATAGTTTATTTTATAGGTATTGCCAATAGGCTGGTTTGTCAAGTGGCAGGACATTGTATTGAGCTATATGTCTACATACTAGACACACCCTTTCTATGCATAACTGTTCACACTACAAAAACTTACAAAAGGAATTAGATGGTATGTGCATGTGTTTACAGGCATACATGAAAGTGCACATATGTGTATGGGTGTGTGTATGTATGGGTGTATGGTGGGTGTGGGTATATATATATACTATGTATGTTCTGTCTAGAGCAGGAGTCCCCAACCCCCTGGGCTGCAGACCAGTACCAGTCCATGGCCGGTAAGGAATTGGGCCACACAGGAGGTGAGCTGTAGGCAAGCGAGCATTACTGCCTGAGCCTCATCTCCTGTCAGATCAGCAGTGGCATTAGATTCTCATAGGAGCTCAAACCCTATTGTGAGCTGCCCAGCAGGGGATCTAGGTTGTGCACTCCTTATGAGAATCTAACTAATGTCTAATGATCTGAAGTGGAACAGTTTCATCCCCAAACCATCTCCCCTTCGCCCCATTAAACTGGTCCCTGGTGTTAAAAAGGTTGTAGACCACTGCTCTAGAGAACAAAATCTTTAAAGACAAAATATTTATTGATACTCTTTTCTCATTTTTTAAATACTCAGTGCCATGGCTCTGGAAGCCATGTAAGCATATGCCTGCAGATCTGACATTCTTTGATGAAGCAAAGTACATAAAAGAGTGTTGCCATCCAGTGTTCAATAAAAAACCTGATTGTGCTATTATTAAGGTCAACCAGTGAAGTGATAGATTTATTTTTATTATTTCTCAGAATGTTTCCTCAATAACTATAGCTGTGTACCTGATTTAGAAGCTGGAACTCTTTTAGTATCCTAAATATTTAAATAATTTCAGGATAAAATGATGTAGCAAGCATATTTTTCATGTAAGTCAGTCACCCCTTACTTGATTTAACGTGTTCAGCTCTCTACTTTGGCTCAGCTGTGAATGTTGAATGTGAAAGTTGAATCCTACCAAATCTCTCCTTTGTCCATTTTCCAATTCCATTTAGATTTTCCCCAGATGCAATAAATGCCATCTCTCCTAACCCTCACTACCTATAGCAGAAGTTAGTGCCCCACAGAGAATCCTCTTTCTTGTTGTTATGGACTGAATGTTTTGTGCCCTCCTAATTCGTATGTCGAAGTCCCAACACTCAGTGTGATGGTATTTGGATATAGGGCCCTTGGGAGGTGATTAGGATTTGATGAGGTCATGAGGATGGGGTGCTGATCCAATGGGATTAGTGCCCTTATAAGAAGAGACACCAGAGAATTTGTGGTCTCTTTTTCTGCACCCACACAAAGAAGAGCTCATGTGAGCACACAGCAGTATGGTGGTAACCTACAAGCCAAGAAAAGAGGCTTCAGAACAAAACCCACCTTACAAGCACCTTGATCTTAGACTTCCCTGCCTCCAGAACTGTTAGAAATAAACTTCTCTTGTTTAAGCCACTCAGTCTGTGGTATCTTGCTATGGAAGCCTGAGAAGAATAAGATACCTGCCATTGTACCCACTCCACCACAGGGTCTGCACGTTGGCTGGTCACCAGAAACCTTAGCCAATGACTAACTAGAAAGGGAGTAACAAAGGCAGTCTTCTTGCCTCATAGGGAACTAACTTTGTGTTTCAGTCTGTGCTCCAGAGCTTCTGCATGAGAT
This sequence comes from Macaca mulatta, assembly GCF_049350105.2. Taxonomy (NCBI): domain Eukaryota; kingdom Metazoa; phylum Chordata; class Mammalia; order Primates; family Cercopithecidae; genus Macaca; species Macaca mulatta. The sequence continues at coordinate 94,882,307 of NC_133410.1, read as the reverse complement.
TAGGTCAAAGCCAGTTTATACTGAACTTGATTCCCCTGCCCCATCCTGCTTCCCTCACTTCCCTTCTCCTGAGAGCACTCCATAATAAATTACTTCAGCAGTAATTCTCACCTCGAGCTCTGCTGTAGGAAATCTGGCCTTAGACTCTTCCAAGCTGCAGATGCTTCAACTTTTGTCACCCTCACTTCTCTTCCTATCTTCACCCATGGTAACAATAGTAGTTCAACATTGAACTTAGTGTCTTTCTTTCTTGCCAAACGTGGCAAAGCCTATTGTTGCCTTCAATTTCTGCCCACTTTCCTTGTCTCATCATGCCATTCCTGATACTCTGCATCTCAGGTCTGGGGAAGCCAAGAACACAATGAGGATGAATTTGTCAGTACCACCTCCTAGTTTATGGATGGTTGGCTGAAAGTAAGAGTGTGGTACAAGGATACTATTAGGGAGTACAAGTATAAAAGGGAGGAATGCAAGTGGAAGATGGAAGCACAGGCGGTGGTAGAGAGAAGGGGCAAGAGTCAAGGACGAACATTTTCATTTCCATCACAAAAGTTTAAATCTCCATGTTCTACCCTGTGTCAGACATAAAATTATATAGCTATGTGGCTCAACCTTGAATAAAATCTTGTTCATACACAGAGACAGACACACGCACACACACACACGCACACAAATTCACATAAAACTAAGTGTACTGAGAACGAGCAATACTTTTAGAACTCATGGAGTACCTACTGTGTACAAGACACTGTGCAAATCCAGACCCATCATATCACTTTCCTTGATTACTATCATAGCCTTCTATTTAATCTAAACACTGATTTCATTCCTAGCACACTGATATGATGGATTCTTTCCATAGCATTACCATTTTCTTTAGAAAGCGAATCAAGTCATGTTACCACCATTCTAAAACTATCTAATAATTAAACATTTCCACTCAGAGTTAAATCCAAATTATTTGTCACAACCTATACAGCCCCAAACAATCCCTGCCTACCTTTCCTTGAATGTTTCCCTCACATCTTTGAATGGCTAATTTATCACCATTCAATTCTCAGTTCAAACGTTGCCTTATTATAGATACCCCCCTCGGGCTCCTTTACTAGAAGCATCCCTCATCCCTCGCCATATTCTATCATATTTCCTTATTTTATTTTTTCCACAGCACACAAGAATTCCTTTTGTATTCGGTTTTCCTTGTCATTTCTCTGTCTCCCCTTTGGCACAAGAGCACCTTGAGGATGGAGGCCTTTTAACCAGTGTATTGAGCAGAGGTAGCAGAGAGTGGCCATTAAATACACAGTTCTGTGTCAAATGCATGAACACCTCCTAAGGCATAAAACTACCAAAAAGCATAAAACTACAAAATGGTTTAAAAATATACCAGATAGCTAAAGATTCATACAAGAGCAAGGATACAGAGAAGGACATATAGAAGGTTTTGCAAACATATGCATTTACCAAAAAGTACATAACGGAAAAATATTTAAATAATTAGATCTTAGTGACTTACAGTAAGGGGGAAAAAAGTAACTGCTAACTAAAGAAAACAGATGAGTTTTCTCAGTTCAGTTTCTGTCCCCTCACTCTCCACCATACCATCTTTTTCTTGAAGAATAAATCAAAATGTGGTGCCTACAAGGGAGTCAGTCGTCCAGGTCCAAAATAACAAAGGATGTTATAGAGATTGTTTTAGCACTGATATAAATTCCAGGAACCTAAATATGTTTATGGGAAGCAATTGAATTTCTTAAAGTAGCTGGAAGGGCTTAGCACTTTCACATGTGGTTTTCCCACTGCCTGGACATCATGGTTAACTTCTATTTATCCTTCAGGTATTCCACAAAGGCTTCCCTGGTGCCACCCCCACTCCACTCTGAAAGTTCCCCTTGCATGATACCATCCTGGACATGACCCTTATCACATATAGACCATGTTTTTATTACTTCTCAGTGTTCTACACCACAACAGACTCCCTGGAACCCACCAGATGAACCAGAATATAGTGAATGCTCAAATAATTGTTAAATAAATGGCAAACTGATGAATAAATGAATGAATGCTTCAATCCATCTTTGTGTTTCAGTCAGTCTTCGGGGTTTATATTAATATTGACACCAAAACCCTCAAAAATTCCTAGTACTGTACAAAAAAATCATAAAACATTTGCCATTACTAGACACAAATGCAAGGACATCATGCCAAATTCTGTCATTTAAACCTAACCCAAATTTAGTGGCCTAAAGCTAAACTGAACACCAAAAACAATTGAGTCAAGTGGATTGCCATTTGTCTCACTGGATGCTAGTCTTAATCATGATTTGAGTTAAAAACAAAGAAACATTTCTTCTTGAAAATGAAAAGTATAAGCATGAAAAGAACAATGGGAATTAAATGAAGCAAAACAGCCACGAATACAAAGTCAAAAATAGTCACCAGAAGGGCATACCTGGGGGAACGTATGCAGTTATTTTCCTGAAGAAACACTACAAAATCCTGTTGTTTGATTAAATTGTTCAGACATCAAGAGAATAGACAATAGCAAAAAATGATGTGTATGTTGGGATTGATCAGGTTATCATGGTGATAACCTGAGTAATTGTTCCTGATCAATCTACATGTTATATTTTAAGCTTCAATGTTTCCATATTAATTTGCTAAGAAATCAAAATGACTTACTGAAATAACCATAAAAAAGGAACTTTCTCCTAAGAATTTAGTTTTTGTGGTCTATTGAATGCCTCATACATTGTAGAGAGAATCTTTTCCCTCTTAAGATGGTTTTAATTCAACTAGAGAAAAAATCAGATATATATTAATTTTAATATATGTATAATGCTTTAATATATACTTAGAACTGCCCTTCACCACCACAGTGATATCTGAAGGACAAATAAAAAAGACAACCATTGGAATTCCCCATGGTGATAACCTGAGTAAAAACAGAAATCAAATCAAAAGATATACTTTACTATTGATGGGGATTAAGAAAGAACTGCTGCTTGTCAAGCCCAAGGCAGACATTATTAATTAATCACCTATATTCACCCCCAGATGCCATCTCAATCCAGCGCTCTAGGAAGTCACAACCAATTAATCATATATACGGAAAGGTAAGAAAGACTCTTTGTTAATTCAATTCTGTAAACAAACTAAGAACTGAAGATATCCCTCAAATATCAAATAGAAACTCCGGTGCTCCTCCAAAAGCAATGACATTTGAAACAGGAAACGATGAGAAATTCAACTTATTTTAATGGAAAGCTTGAAGATGGCAACTATCATTTCATCATATGGCCACAGAGAAACAAAGAAAACAAGCCTGAAGCAGGAAAGATGAAAAGGAGTTGGATGTCTCTTATTTTATATTTATTAATTGAATCTGTGACTAGATCCTTCAAAATAGGATCAGAAACATGACGTTATAAACATCTCAATTTTTAAGCTTTTGTGTGTACTCTACTCCCTCACCCATAGTTTATTAATATTATTTTGTTTTGAAAAACTGTCACAAAGAAAAAAAAATTGGGGAGGCCCAGAAGGGTTGTGAAGATGTTGGTCAAAATATACAAAATGACAATTAGACAGGAGGAAATGTTTAAAAGGTCTATTGTATAACATGACTATAACAATGTATTGTTTTCTTGAAAATTGCTAAGAGTAGATCTCAAATGTTCTCATCACAAAAAATAAGGATGTGAGGTAATGTTTATGTCAATTTGTTCAATTTAGCCATTCCAGAATGTATGTGTATTTCCAAACATGATGTTGTACATGACCAATGTATATAATGTTTATTTGTCAATTAAAATTAACTCATTCATTAATTTTTAAAAGAGGTTTTCCACACCTAAATCTGAAAAGTAATGGGATTATAGCACCTAAGGTATGGGAGAGCAACAGCAGTCATGAAGGAGAGCTTTATGCACATAGCAGAGAGAACTGGGAGAGGAAAGCTATAGCCCGTGTGATACTGAGAAAGTCAGCTGGGTCCTTTCCTCATTATGGGGAAATAACCTCTGTGCCTATAATTTATAGACCCCTCCAGCACTTTCCCTGATGCCCATAATTTTTAAGCTAAGATGAAAGCTTTCCTGAAACACTACTTTTAATATCAGGTTCCTTTAGTGAGTCTGACCTAGGAGAATCAAATGTTGTCGATTGCATTATCATTTCAAGCCCCTCAGTGGGGCCAGCTTTTTATTCAACTACACTTCAAAGAAAATACTTTACAAGTGGGTAACTTTGATGGAGATAGTCATTTGTCTTCAATGAACTCTCCAATTTTCTCCTTCAAATGAAAGCCCCAAGGTACTTAATGATTTCCAATAAAGACCACTCATTTTTGTCAATTAATCCTGTGGGTGGAACATCATCAGGCTTGCTCTAAAGCACAGCAAAATGACTAGGCTTTCTAAGTATATAAATCTTGTCCTAATCACTAAGCCACAGTTGCTCTCCCAGTGGTTTATTATATGGAGGTATGGACAATACGACTTTTTTTTTTATTAGAATCTGAGGAAGGTAGGGAAAAATTTTTGTCAAGTGAAAATAATAGCATCATTCACATTATGGTAGACTTTGATGTGTTAAACTGTGATCTTTGATGAAGTACTGCTATTCACATATAATTTGAACATATTTTAGCACTTCAAAATATCTGATTATTTCACATTTTAGTTTTAGATATGTTAAATAGAAATCTAACTTTACTGTACCTGAATACATTTAACCAGCAGTTTAGAGAAAGAAAAATAAATCTTCTACATAAAAAAAAAAATTAAATTAAGAAGTTTGGTGGCACATATGTTATTTGAAGTATCCAAAAGCCTGTCTCTGAGGACTCCCTTCTTCCTCATGCTATGTTGTTCTCGTTGGTGCCACCATCACTTTGCTAAAGAGATGGGCTTGAACTTAGTTACTCATAGAACCTGAGCTCCCTAGCAACAGTGACTGGCCCAGGAAATGGACATGTGACTCAGACAGTGCCAAATAGAGTCTTCCCTTAGGATAGGGAAGACACTGAAAGGATGAGCATCTGAGGTTGGCGGCATTCATCTTCCCTTTTAGCAAAGCCATTTGTAAAATGAAGCTATGCAGAGACGAGCTGATGTGAGAAAGGAATAGAGAGAGAACCCAAATACATTTGTAACCTGAGGAAAGGGAGTGATTTGCTTAGAAAGAACAAAGAAAGTAATAACATAAAAAATTATAATGCAGACTTCATTAAAGATAAAAAATGTGTGCTCAACAAAAGACGTCACTAAGAAAATGTAGTCTTCTGCAACCAGAGGAATTGGGAGATCCACAGGGAAAATGCCAGGATACCTGGCAGCTAGGAAATGATTACAGAAATATTGCTACATGGAGACCAAGATGGCTGACTAGCAGCAGCCAGTGTGCACTGCTCTCACGGAGAGAATAAAGAGTGATGGGTGGACACTGGCTCTTCAACCGCAACATCCCAGGTGAACACATTGGGATTCATCAGGGAAACAGTATGACTCAGAGAAAACAGAGAAGAGTAAGACAGGAAAACTGCCCACCTGGAGTGGCACAGAGCCAGGGGAGTCACCACACTGGGGAAACAGTAAGTGAGAGTCCTCAGGGACCCACACTTCTGCCACTTCTGCTCAGGAGATCCCAGCAAACTCCCCTGCTGGGGTATCCAGACCAACACAGAGAGCTACATGGGAGTCTGGGCACAGCCCCATTCAGGTGCACATGGAGTCCTGGGAGCCTTGGATCCTCGGGCACCCTGGCACCAGTGGCTGCAGGTTCAGCAATGGGGAAGGCCAGTCTCCCTCACCTGCCTGCAGGAAAGGAACCAAATCCACAGAGCTGAGCAGTGATGGACTGCAAGCCTTGCCTCCACTGCATCTTGCAAGAGAAGGCCCATTGGCCTAGGGTGCTGGTGAGGCCACTCCAGCCCCACCTGAGTTCTTGGGCAGGGAGCAGCTCTGCACTTCCCTGGGACAGAGCTCCCAGAGGGAGAGGTAGCCTGCCGTTTTTGCTTCTCTACAACCCACCCTCCTGCTGCTCTCAGGCTCCAGAGGGTGTGCAGTGATTGGGGACTCTCCCAGACCTCCAGCAGAGCTGCATTATGGAAAAGGAACAAGATTGTGTTCCATGTGGGTCTCCACCTCTGCTACTCCTCACTGGGCAGGGCCTCCAAACCTGGGACTTCAGCGACCCCCGCCTGGGCTCTCAGAATGGTAGCAGCTCTGCACTTTCCTGGGGATAGATCTCCTACAGGGAGGCAGGGCACCATTTTTTCTGTCCTGCAGCCCTTGCTCATATTGCCCTCAGGCTCAGGAGGGAGTGTAGTGGTTGGGGACCTATGTAGATGCCCAGCACAGTGCAGCCACCTTACAGAAAAGCAGCCAGACTGTTTTCCACATGGGTCCCCACCTACCCTACCCTTCTAACTCGGCAGTGCCTGTTGACCTGGGCCCCCAATACGATTAACCTGCCCCCACCTGAACACTTTAGTCAGTGGTGGCTCTGCATTTCTCTGAGGAGGAAATCCTAGAGACAACCCACAGCATGTATGACATTGCATTGCAGTGATACTGTCCTGACTCTCCTTGGCCTGGGGAAGGAACAAAGGGCCTGGTTGCTATGCTGAAACCTCCAGCAAGCTGCAGCCTTCATATGAAGAGGAGCCCAGTCTCTCCAGCGAGTTCCCATACCCCACTCTTCACCAGACAGGGTCCTTGGCTCAAGAGCACTGAACAGTTCCTCCACCCCCAGCTGAGCATTCCCATTGCTAATGGCTCTGTGCTTCCCTGGGGAGGTGATCCCAGAGGCAACCAACAGCCCCTCTGCACCTGATGCCCTCAGTCTGGGGAAGAAATAAAGAACCTGAGGGTTTCACTCATACTTCTAGCACACCACAGTTATTATACAGAGAGGAGCTCAGGCTCTCTTTTCTGTGAGTCCTCAATCCCCCGCTCTTTACCAAGTGGGGCCCCAAGCTTGGGCCAGCAGTTGCAGTCACCCCCACCCATGAGCTGAACATTCCCAGTAGCAGTGGCTCTGTGTTTCTCTTGAGATGAAGCTCCCAGAGGAAACCAAAAGCCCCTCTGCCACTGCCACTGCAGTGGTACTGTCCTTAGTGCCCTCAGATTGGAAAAGGAGCAAAGACTCTGAGTGATTTAACCACACCTCCAGCAAGCCACTGCTGTCCTAAAAAGAAGAAGCCAGTCAGTTTCCCCCATGAGCTGCCTGGCCTCTCTGCTCATCAACAGGCAGGACCCCCTGGTTTGAGTCCACAGTGCAGCTACCCCACCCCAACTGGGAGTGGCTCTGCTTTTTTCTGAGATGGAGCCCTGAGAGACAAGTGAAAGGCCCTCTTCCACATGTCTCTACCCATGGCAAGGTCCCTTCTTCTGCTGCCTCTCAGCTACAAAGGAACATAAAGCCTGAGATCACCCCAGGGCTGCAGTGTGCAGCCAAGAAGTGCCAAGCCAAGAGCTACAGCCAAGACTTGAGTGGGAGAGGATCCTACACTCTTACAGCACTGAGAGGCACTAAGAGGGAGTATATTGCAGTCATGAGGAAATACAAAGGAGTGAAATGGCTAAGCAACAGCTTACCTACTGGCCATTATGCTTAAGCACCATCTACTCGATCACAACCCAAACTTCAACAACAAAAATACTTTGCTAATATATGCCACCTCCTGCCCACACTGTGAAACCAAGGACAAGAACTCAGCCACAAATAAAGTTCCTGAACAAAGCCTCAACCCTCTGAAAACATCCTGAAAAGAAGTCAACTGACTGAACTCAAAGTACAGCACATGGTGGGGTGTGGCAGCTGCATTGAATCACCCCACACAGATGAGAAAGAACCAGCACAAGAACTCTGGCAACTCAAAAAGCCAGACTGTCTGCTTTCCTCAACAACTGCACTAGTTCTCCAGCAAGGATTCTTAACCAGAATGAAAAGGCTGAAATGACAGAAATACAAATCAGAATATGGATAGGAATGAAGAGCATCAAGATTCAGGAGAAAGTCAAAATCCAATCTCCAAGGATTACATTAAAATATGATACAGGAGCAGATAGACAAAATGGCCATTATAAGAAACAACCGGCCAGGTGTGGTGACTCACGCCTGTAATCCCAGCACTTTGGGAGGCCGAGGTGGGCAGATCACGAGGTCAGGAGATTGAGAACATACTGGCTAACACAGTGAAACCCTTCTCTCTACTAAAAATACAAAAAAAAAAAAAAAAAATTAGCTGGGCATGGGCACCTGTAGTCCCAGCTACTTGGGAGGCTGAGGCAGGAGAATGGCATGAACCCAGGAGACAGAGGTTGTAGTGAGCCAAGATCATACCACTGCACTCCAAACACTCCAGCCTGGGTGACAGAGTGAGACTCCATCTAAAAAAAAAAAAAAAAAGAAAGAAAGAAAGAACCAAATTGATCTGATAGAGCTGAAAAACACACTACAATAATTTCATAATGCAATCACAAGCATTAACAGCAGAATAAATCAAGCTGAGGAAAAATCTCAGAGCTGAAAGACTGGTTTTCTAAACTAACTCAAACAAAAATAAAAAATAAAGAATAAAAATGAATGAACAAAACCTCTGAGAAATATGGGATTATGTAAAGAGACCAAATATATAATTCACTAGTGTCCTTGAAAGCTATGAGGAGAGAGCAGGCAATTTGGAAAACGTACTTTACGATATTATCCATGAAAACTTCCCTAACCTCGCTAGAGATGCCAATGTTCAAAATCAGGAAATGCAGAGAATTTCTATGAGATATTACACCAGAAGACCATCCTCAAGATACAGAATCATCAGAGTCTTCCAGGTCAAAATGAAAGAAAAAAATGTTAAAGGCAGTTAGAGAGAAGGCATAAGTGACCGAAAAAGTGAAACCCATCAAACTAACAGCAAACCTTTCAGCAGAAACTCCACAAACCAGAATAGATTGAAGGCTTATATTCAGCATTTTTAAAGAAAAGAATTTGCAGCCAATATTTTATATTTAGCCAAATAAGCATTATAAGCAAAGGAGAAGACTAGCAAATGGTGATGGAATCCATTACACCTGGACATGCCTTACAAAAGGTTCTGTAAGGAGTGCTAAATATGGAAAAGAAAGAATGTTATGCACCACTACAAAAACACACTTAAGTAAACTGACCATTGAGAATATAAGGTAACCACAAAAACAAGTCTGCATAATAACCATCCACCATCACCATGACAGGATCGAATCTCCAAATATCATTATTAATGTTGAATGTAAATAGGCTCAATGTCCACAGTTAAAAGGCACAGAGTAGCAAGCTGGATAAAGAAGCAAGACCCAATTATATGCTGTCTTCAAGAGACTCATCTCACATGCAGTGACATCCATAGGCTCAAAGTAAAGGGATGGAGAAAAATCTACCAAGCAAATGAAAAACAGAAAAAAGCAATGGTTGCTATCCTAATTTTAGTAAAACAGACTTTAAACCAACAAAGATTTTTTAAAAAGACAAAGAAGGGACTGACATAATAGTAAAGTATTCAATTCAACAAGACCTGACTATTCTAAATATATATACACTTGACACAGGAGCACCATGACTCACAGAGAAAGTTCTTAGAGACCTACAAAGAGAGTAAGATTTCTACACAATAATCATGGGAGACTTCAATACCCCACTGATGGTATTAGACAGATGACAGAGGCACAAAATTAACAAAAATATTCAGGACTTGAACTCAACACTTGACCAAATGGACCTTACAGAAATCTACAGAACTCTCCACTCAAAAACAACAGAATATACATTCTTCTCATCACAACATGGTACATACTCTACAATCAACCACATAATTGAACATAAAACAATCCTCAACAAATTCAAAAAATTTGAAATCATATCAACCATTCTCTTGGATCACAGCTCAATAAAAATATAAATCAATACTAAGAAAATCACTCAAAACCATATAATTACATGGAATTTCAACAACTTGCTCCTGAATGACCTTTGGCTAATCAATGAAATTAAGGCAAAAATCATGAAATTCCTTGACTCTAATGAGAACAAAGATACAACATGCCAGAATTTCTAGGAAATAGCTAAAGCAGTGTTAAAAGGAAAGTTTATAGTGCTAAATGCCCACATCGAAAAGTCTGAAAGATCTCAAATTAACAACCTGACATCATCACCTAGGGGAACTAGAGAAACAAGAGCAAACCAACCCAAAAGCTACCAGAAGACATGAAATAACCAAAATTGGAGCTGAACTTAAGGAAATCAAGACTGAAAAAAAAAAAACATACAAAAGATAAAGATCAATGAATCCATGAGTTTTTTAAAATAATAAATAAGATAGACCATTAGAGAGCATAATAAAGGATAAAAGAAAGAAGGTTCAGATAAGCACAATAAGAAATGACAAAGGCGACATGACCAATGCACCACAGAAATACAAAAAAACCCTCAGAGACTACTATACAAAATTCTGTGCACACAAACTTAAAAACCTACAAGAAATGGACAAATTCCTGAAAACATACCTCCCCAGATTGAACTAGGAAGAAATTGAATCCCTGAACAGACCAATAATGAATTCCAAAATTGAATCAGTAATAAAAAGGCTACAACTAAGAAAGACCCCAGGACCACAGCCAAATTCTACCAGATGTATAAAGAAGAGCTGTTACCATTCCTATTGAAACTATTCTAAAAAATTGAGGAGAAGGAACTCCTCTGCAACTCACTCTATGAGGCCAGCATCATTCTGATACCAAAACCTGGGAGATGTACAACAACAACAACAACAACAAAGAAAATGTCAGGCTGATATCCTTGATGAACATAGATGCAAAATTCCTCAACAGAATACTAGCCAACTGAATCCAGCAGCACATTGAACAGCTAATCCACCATGATCAAGTAGGCTTTATCCCTGGGATGCAAGTTTGGTTCAATGTATGCAAATCAATAAATGTGATCCATCATGTAAGCATAACTAAAAACAAAAACCACATATATCTCAATAGATTCAGAAAAGGCTTTTGATAAAATTCAACATCACTTCAGGTTAAAACCCTCAACAAACTAGGTATTGAACAAACATACTTTAAAATAATAAAGGCCATCTATGACAAACCCACAACAAACATCATACTGAATGGACAAAAGCTAGAAGCATTCCCCTTGAAAGCCAGCATAAGACAAGGATGTCCTCTTTCACCACTCCTATTCAACACAGTAATGGAAATCTTGGTCAGAGAAATCAGGCAAGAGAAAGAAATAAAAGCATCTGGATAGTAAGAGAGGACATCAAAGTATTGATGTTTGCAGATGATATGATTCTATTCCTAGAAAACCTCATTGTATCAGCCCCAAAATTCCTTGATCTAATAAACAACTTCAGCAAAGTTTCAGGGCACAAAATTCAGTAGCATTCCTATACAACAACATTTAAGCTGAGAGCCAAATCAAGACTTCAATCCCATTTACAACAGCCACAAAAAGAATAAAATACCTAGAAATACAGCTAACAAGGAAGGTGAAATATCTCCATAACAAGAATTATAAAACACCACTCAAAGACATGAGAAATGACAGAAATAAGTGGAAAAACATTCCATGCTCAGGGATAAGAAGAATCAATATTGGTACCAATATTGACATATTGAAGAATCCCAGAATCAATATTGGAACCAATAATGGACATACTGCCAAAAGCAATTTACAGATTCAATGCTATTCCTATCAAACTACCAATGGCATTCGTTACAGAACTAGGAAAAAAAACTTTTAAAATTCAAGTTGAACCAAATAAGAGATTTAATAGCCAAGACAATCCAACCTTAAGCAAAAAGAACAAAGCTGGAGGCATTATGTTACCCAGCTTTACATTATACTCCAAGCCTACAGTAACCAAACAGCATGATATTGTTACAAAAACAGATACATAGACTAGTGGAGCAGAATAGAGAGCCCAAAAATAATGCCACACACCTGCAACCATCTGATCTTCCAGAAAGTTGACAAAAACAAGCAATGGGGAAAGAATTCTCTATTCAATAAATGCTGGGATTACTGGCTAGCCATATGCAGAAGATTGAAACTGGACCCTTCCCTTATACCATATATATGGTGGGTATGTAAATTAATTCAGTCATTGTGAAAAGCAGTTTGGTGATTTTTCAAAGAACTCAAAGCAGAATTACTACTCAATGCAGCAATCCATTATTGAGTATATACCCAAAGGAACATAAATCATTTTACCATAAAAACACATGCATATGTATGTTCATCACTGCATTATTCACAATAGCAAAGATGTGGAATCAGCCTAAGTGCCAATCGATGTTAGACTGGATAGAGAAAATGTGGTACATATGTACTATGGAATACTATGTAGCCATAAAAAATGAGATAATGTCCTTTGCGACAACATAGATAGAGCTGGAGACCATTATGCTAAGAGAACTGACACAGGAACAGAAAACCAAATACCACATGTTCTTACTTATACGTGGGAGCTAAACATTGAGTACACATTGGCACAAAGAAGGGAGCGAGAGACGCCAGGGCCTACTGGAGGGTAGAGAGAGGGAGCAGTATAAGAATTAAAAAACCACCTGTTGAGCACTGTGGTTATTACCTGGGGTAGAGAAATAATCTGTACACCAAACTCCTGCAACATACAATTTACCTATATAACACACCTGCGCATTTCCACATGAACCTGAAATAAAAGTTAAAAAGGAAAACAGTGTATAGGCAAACCACAGACTGTCAGAAAATATTTGCAAAGCATATATCTGTCAAAAAACTTATATCCATAATATATAAATGACTCCTACAACTCAATCTAATTAAGAGAATGAGAAAAGATTCAAATAGGCACTTCACAAAGGAACATACAGAAATGCCCAATAATCTCATGAAAAAGTCCCAGCATCATTAGATATTAGAGAAATGCACATTATAAACACAATCAGATATCATTACATGCCCATTTGAATGGTTAAATTTTAAAAAGACTGACAATACCAAATGTTGATGAAATAACTAGAATTTTCATATATTGCTGGTGAAAGTGTAAATGGTGCAAGCACTTTAACAAAATGTTTGGCAAGTTCTTATAAAATTAAATATACATGTACTTATGACTTAGTGATTCCAATTCAGACGTTTAACCAAGAGAAATGAAATCCTCCTGTTCTCAAGATTTACACGAAACTATTCATTGTAGTTTTATTTATATTAGCCACAAACTGGAACTCAAATGCTACCTATCAAGGTAGAACAGAGAAACAAAGAGCATGGCTTGGTTTCTTTTAGCAACCAAAAGAAACAAACTGTAAGATATATACATATAACAACATGCATAAATCCAAGTCATTATAATGAGTGAAAGAAGCCAGATACAGAAGAGTCACTGCATGATTCCATTAATATGCAGTTCTAGATGAGGCAAAACTAGCCTATAGTGATAGAAATCGGGAAACTAGCTACTCTTGAGGAATATACACTGACTGGAAAGCAGCACAAGGGACTAAGGTGATGGAAATGTTTTACATCTTGATGAGACAGGAGAAACATGGGTCTAGACATTTGTCTAATTTCACGAACTATTCACTTGAGATCTGTGCATGAATTATTTTGCTCTAGTAAATTTTATTCTAAAAAGCTGTTAAAAAGTTGAATGCTAGTTAGTAGATTTGCTTTTTTTGCTGTGGTATAGGTTAGCAATTCTGAAATTGCTTTCTTGTATTCCAAGTTGAGCAAACAGACACATATATTGAATATAACGAATGTGAAGCTAGGTTTCTCACTTTTGGAAAAGAGTTACAAATGAGAAAACAGGGACACTAGAATGCATCCTGTAGTTTGAGACTGGAATCAAAGGTATCTGTATGAACTCATGGTTTTTCATAGATAGACACATAGATATAGAAATAAAAACCAACATATATTCACTAATGCTTCTTGCTGATAGGGCCTAGAAGTATTAACATATCAGTACCAATGAGTACACCTAGTGTCCAGATCTTGACTCTAAATGCCATTCACTTCTCAATGGAAGCAAAGCTATGTGGACGAAAGGCTGATTCCAGGGTGTGGACAAGGAAAATACACAATGAGCCTAGAATAACATGTGCCAGAAAGTAAGGAAATCCTCAACAATGATGGGGAGATATCAAAAGGCACAAAAACTAATATTAAGTGGCTTTAAATGGATAAATCTGGGAAAATTTGAGCATCTGAATAAATAATAATAGTATTTAAATATTTATGGATATAATGGATTATAGGCATAGAATAAAACAAGAATACCTGAATCCCACTGATATCATAAATAAACAAATAAATAAATCAGAGACATGGGAAAGCTCCTTTCAGCAGAATGTCAATTATTCAGTTTGAAAGGAATTAATGTAATTACAAATTAACGATGGATGCAAAAACTAGTAGGTAGAAGTTTGATGGAAAAAAAAGATACTTAAATAGTGTCAAAGTTTCTTCTTACAAATTAATTATTATTTGGAAAGGGCGAAACAGTAGTTTTACTGTGGAGAAACCTGGCAGATACAGTAATCAAAGTTTACATTGTCAGCCAGGCACAGTGGCTCAAGCCTGTAAACCCAGCACTTTGGCAGGCTGAGGCGGGCAGGTTGCTTGAGCTCAGGTATTTGAGACCAGCCTGGGGAAACATGACGAAAACCCAACTCCACAAAATTACAAAATTTAGCTGGGCATGGTGGTGCGTGCCTGTAGTCTCAGCTACTCAAGAGGCTGAGGTATGAAAATCATCTGATCCTGGGAGGTCGAGGCTGCAGTGACTCATGATCACACCACTACTCTCCAGTCCAGGTGACAGAGTGAGATTCTGTCTGAAAAAAAAATTACATTGCCAGTATTGAATACACTGTCATGTGCCTCCTGAAATCATGCGCTGAGAACACAACATCACTTCTGTAGTATTCTTGCCAAAAACATATATTCTGAATCCAATTATGGATGAACACACAAATAAAATTGAGGGACATAATACAAAATATCTAGCCGTGTTTTCAAAACTCTCAAGGTCAAGAAAGACAAAGAAAGGTGAGGAACTGTCCCAGGTACAGTACACTAAAGTACACTAAAGAGACAGGACAACTAATCTCAATGCTTGATTTGGGCTTGGATCTTCAGCCAGAAAACAAATAGAGAAAGGAGACAATATAGGGCAAATAGATGAAATGTGAATATGAACTGTGGAATAGATAATATTGCATTCATGTAAAATTTTCTTTTTTGATCATTTCATAACTGCAGTTATGACAGCGATTGTACTTGTTCTTTGGAAATACAAACTCAAGAATTTATGGGTAAAGGGATGAGATGCTTCCAAATTACTTTCAAACACTTCAGAAAAAAAAATACATAGAGATATATTAATAGAATAATAAAGCATATGAAAAAGAATGTAAATAATTGATATATCTAGTTGAAAGGTGTTCAGAAGTTCCTAGTACTATTCCTCTAACTTTTTTATAAGTGCAAAAGTATGTGAAAATAATAAGTAAAAACAAACAACACACATGGCTTCCTGTAAGAAGATACTAATGAGATGCAAATTATGTTCTTTAGACTACCACCAATAGGTTTCAAGTAGTGCTATTATAATTGAAAGGGTACTATGCTAGAAGATAGCAAACATGCCTTTGGAATTAACTTGATCTTGAGAAAGTCACTGAATTTTCTTGGCCTTAGTGCTTTGAGCCCCCAAATAAAGAGGCTGAATTAACTATTTGACATCTAAGATTTCTCTTAATTCTAAAATGTTGTAATTCTTAGAAATGATCTTTTAACAGCATTGTGCTTCTACAGGTAATATGATTAGTAGGACAGATTTTCTAGTTCAGTTACAGTTAAAACTCATAGAGGTAAAAGGGCAGTAAGTAGAGTAGAAGTGTTTTTCTGTTCTCAATTCTCTTTATTTAATTACTATGCCATTTTAGCATCTTATCTTTTTCTTTTTAATTTCATGCCTCAGTTTAGAAAACATTAACTACCACTGCATCTGTATATGTAGTTCTCTTTGCTTTCAGTTAGAAACACGATTTTTATTTATTTAATAAATAATATAGCATTTACCATACGCTCACTGTTCTAAGTGGTGTGCATATGTAAATACATGTGTGTATATGCTTATGCATATACATGTGTGTAAACTCATTTAACTATCATAGTAACCCTATGAAGTATGTACTATTATTCTTTCCATGTTATAGGCAGGGAAACTAAGGCACAAAAAGGTGCCTACAGTGCTATTGCCAGTAAGTGGCCATTTTAAAACAATCAGACATCTGAACCTAGGTAGCATGGCTACAGAGATTATATTCTTAACTACTACTTCATATTGCCTCTCAAATATTATGAAAATGTAATTTCTAGTGTAGAATAGCCCCAGACATTCAAAAATTCCATGAGAAAAAGTAGGCTTCGTTATAAAACTATTTATGTTTTTGCCAAAATTTGATACCTGGATTTTGACCCATATATTAATACATATCATATACATGTTGTATACGCCTAGCCTCATGTTCCAGATCTATCACTAATATTTTCTCATCTTGATATTTATGCATATATATTTCATTTTGAGTTTTTACATTTAAAGTGCTGAGACTTGGCACATCCTTCCACGTGAACTTTCTGCCACATTGACTTCGCTCTTTCTCCTTCAGCAGCTTGGAAGCAGTCAGGTGAAAGAGCTCAGAAGCTGTTTTTTGCTCATCCTTTGCAGGAAGCAGCAAATGAAGCACAGCCCCGCTGCAGCATACCTGATAGTCTCAGCCCAAGGGGAAAGAATAAGGCTCATGCACTAGGTCCTTCATGAAGAGAAAATTAGCAGTGAAGGTGACATAGTGCCTTCTGCCTTTAAAAAAGGGAAACTGGGCCGGGCACAGTGGCTCATACCTGTAATCCCAGCACTTTCGGGGGCTAAGGCGGATGGATCACCTGAGGTCAGGAGTTTGCGACCAACCTGGCCAACTTGGCGAAATCCCAAGTCTACTAAAAATACAAAAATTAGCCTGGCATGGTCGTGGGTGCCTGTAATCCCAGCTACTTAGAAGGCTGAGGCAGGTGAATTGCTTGAATCCAGGAGTCGGAGGTTGCAGTGAGCAGAGATTGCACCATTGCACTACAGCCTGGGCAACAAGTAAAACTCCATCTCGAAAAAAAATAAAAAATAAACTGTAGAGCCCTGGATCATTTTAGTCGGGAAAGTACAAGGGTATAAGTCCTAAGAATTTCATGATAGCATGGCTAGTGAGTGTTCATTCAGTCTGTGTGACACAATCCGCAGTCACCTGTGTAGCGCAGTCAGGCCTCCCTAGATGCTAGTGAGTTACTCATGCAAATCCCAAGCTCAACTTTCATGAGACCTGGACTGGGGAAAAAAAGAAAAGCTGAACAACTGTTAAGAAAAGATGCTTTTAAATGCCAGTAGAATTATCTGATTAAGATGAAAGGCAGGGAGTCGTAACAATAGTGAGAACTAACTGGAATCCATCATATTTTAACATGTCTGACTCATTGTCTTGCAAAAAAAATTACATATATATATATATATATATATATATATATGTATGTGTGTATATAAATGGCTTCACATAAACTCCAAATACTCCTGAAAAAACCCTTAAAATTAGAGCTGATGTCCCTGCTATATATAGGATCCAAGAGGCTAAAGTAACTTTCTCAAGGCATAAACCCAGCAAGTATCTGAGAAAGAATATGAATGCACATTTTTTTATCTAGATGCTGAAGTTTTTCCCTTCCTTTTGTTCGTATTGAACAATACCACTTCACATTTAGATCATCAGCTTATACAGTCCGGTACCTTATACTAACTAGGATTTCCAAAATGTAAAGAAATGAATAAAGGAATAATTAAACAGAAAGTAGGCACTTGAATATTTAATAGATTACAGCTTAACATAGTTACAAAAATGTCTAAGACAAAAGTAACGAATCATTGAGGAAATACTCTAATAGTATTTGCTTTTTATAGTGATACTTTAGAATTTCAGGAATTTAAACATAAAATGGAGACATTAAATTAATGGTCATTTACAAAAATTTACATATTGAGAAGTATCAGCCTGGCAGTAGTACTGACAGGTGGGCCCCTTACAGGCTCTGAAACTGGGAAGACAATGAAGTCATCATTCAGATGAGAGGCAAAGGGCTCGCAGTGGGAGGAGGACAAAGCTGGTTAGCATGGAGGGAATGAGGAGGGTAGAGTGAAGGAATGTTTTGGCTGTGGCAGCAGGAAATACCGTCATCAACTGTCGGTATAGTTGAGACAAGGAGGATGATGATTGAATCTGGGTTATTTAGCTTTCTATGAATGATGAAACTACTATGAACTGCTACTAACTACTACTTCTACCACGACTACTACTAAAACTACTACTAACTACTACTAACTTAAATCACAACCTTCAAGTGAAAAGAAAAATAAAACATATTTTAAGGATTATAGGAAAAAAATTCTGCTTCCCAACATGGCTATGGAATGTAACATTTAGATCAATCAAATATGAAGCCTAGAGATGTCGTCTTACATAACATAAACAAGTATCCAGTTTCCAACTAATTAGAAAAAATAATCATATTATTAACACTATCATAAACACAATTCAGGCTTGATTTAATATTCAGAAGCCATTCAGAATCTTGTAATACTATAAAATCGATTAGTATTAGTTTTATTCACAGAATGCTAAATAACCCAGATTCCATCATCATTTCCCCTTTCCCAGCTATACCAACTTTATTTCTTTTGTTTTATTTCTCCCTTTAATATTGAACATATAGTTAGCTCTATGCACGACTGTCCCTAAGGGAGACCATTTTATTCAAAGATTTTATCTGAAAAGCATACATATGAAAGGCATAGATTCATGCATTCTGATTAGTCAAACTGCACAGAAATAGATTTCCTACCACCAACAGAGTCATCAGAAACAGGGCTGGCCTGTGGCAAGGGGACTGAGAGGAGAAAGACGGGAGCATGCCCTAGGCAGTAGCTGCGAGAGAATTCCGACATCGCACGCTCTGCAGGACAGCTTTCTGCTTGCGAGGTGGACCAGAGATTCAAAAAACTCACTCTGAAGCTATAGATAACAAACAAGTACGCTTACTGCAATTATAGGTTGTATAGCAATAAAAGTAGCAGCATTTCAAAAAGATATTCTTACTTATATTCTACACAAGATTAAGAAAGCATACATAAGCCATATTAATTAAATTAATGAATTATTCATTAAATTAAGCATGGGGAGAGTGGACTGCACCCCACTAACATCTCAAAATTTTATTGAGCCACTGGTGACTGACACATGCTGATGACCTGATGAAGAACGAGTTAAATGTTTTAAGATGCTCATGGAAGGATCACCTCTTTACTTTCAAATAAAGCATAACTCCCTTAAGCTTTTTGAAGGAGAAGCAATATTTTAAAATACTTATGCATAGGAATACATATATAAAACTCTAACTCTAGAAATCTGGGTAAAATTCTAATTTATTTCTAATAGTATACTAGGTCTGACCTTCCACACTATTGTGAAGAATAAAAGCTCATTGTTTGAGTTCTAACTCAAACGTCAACCCATCTGTGAAGTTTTCTTCTGCATAATTAATCACTCTGTCTTCTGCTTTTTAATGGCATTTTATAAGAATCTCTATTGTTTCAGTGATTACATGATATAATTACTACTTAGGAAGTGTGCTGATCTTGACTTCTAGCCTGTTATCAACCCAAATATCTATCAAGAATTGAATGAATAAACTATGATATAATCATGCAATTGGTACAATTCAGCAATGAAAAGGAACTAATTACTAGTTTTTGAAACAATATAGATTATTTTCAAAAACATTATGTTAAGCTAAAGAAGCTAGGCACAAAAAATATATATATTGTTGCCAAGAATTGTAAAGGATCTGGGATTTTATCCAATGTGCAACTACTAAAGTTCATGGATGCTGGCACAAGACACAAGACTCCTGGGTCAAAAACAGAGGACTTTATTATTCACAGCTATAGGATTGGCGAAATATCACACCTGCACAAATACTGGATTGTGTTACAAGCGAAAAAGCTACAGTTTTGGGAACCTAAATCTATTATAATAGATATTAAGCCTGCCTGAGCTTTGCCCCAGAGGGACACATTACCTTTAGCAAACTGCACAGTAACAAACCTTCCCTTTTGTAAGGAGTAAGACATCTTTAGCTTCCAAGGCTGTTTACTATACAAACACCTGTAAAAAAATACTTCTGAGCAAAAGCAGTGCCTCTTCTCACAAGACAAGCAGAATTTTGTAAGACTCATGGAGAATTGTTTGCTAATAACTATATATTTTCATTCATATAGCATTCTGAAATAGGCAACACTAGTCTATGGTGGGGAAAAAAATCAGAAGAGTTATTACGTGGAGCCAGATGTGATTATAAATACAAAGAAAATTTCTGGCATGAAGAAAATATTTTATATTTTGTACGAGCTGATTGTTACAAGGGTATATTTGTCAAAACGCATCAAACTGTACACTTAAACGTATAAATTGTATGTAAATTACGTATATATATGTTGTAGTAAACTATGCTCCAATAAAATTGATAGAAACATATGCTGCTTATAGCTGTTTATAAATTCTAGACTGGTATCACATCGAGGGCAAGGATTTTATTGTATTCATCTATCTTGCTAACTACTGAGAAGTAGCCAACTGAGTATTCTTAGTAGGTGCATCATAAAGATTTGTCACACTGAATTATTGGCAACATTTAAAATAGGCCTCTGGGTATTCTTCCTTACTTAATATTGATTTGAAATACCATTACATTAGCTTTTTAAAATTTTTGTTGGTGTTTATTTATAAATATCGATATGATATTTCAAGGAGCCATAACAAATTTTTATTTTTAAAAATAAATCCTCTAAACTCTAAATTATTTTGATGTAGATTAATTTTAATAATGTGATGAGTGGTTTAAAAATAAAAATTCATGCTAGTAAAAATAAGGATTTTTGTTTTTATTTTTATTTATTTATTTATTTATTTTTAGACAGAATCTTGCTCCATTGCCCAGGCTGGAGTGTAGTGGCACAATCTCCGCTCACTGCAACCTCTGCCTCCCAGGTTAAAGCAATTCTACCTCATCCTCCCAAATCGCTGGGACTACTGGCGCCCGCCAACACACCCAGCTAATTTTTGTAGAGACGGGCTCACAATGTTGGCAGGCTGGTGGCAAACTCCTGACCTCAGGTGATCCGCCCACCTCAGCCTCCCAAAGTGCTAGAAAGTAAGGTTATTTTAAAAGTCATTATTACCATATTATAAACCTAGTTCTGTCACTCCTTTAGAAACATAATACTTTTCTAATCTTCAGAATAAAGACATCAGAAAAAGTGTTTCAGATGTGAAAGTTGCAAAGGCTTTTTTCAATTTTCCTTTCACTCAAGCAATTTACATTTGGTAAAACTATCTCGTATCTACTAGATGGTAATTTAGCCTAGCAAAGCCTAAAGAGAAAAATTGACAAGTTTATTTTCTATAGTAACAGAATTTCAAACACTTTCTTCTTAGTATGTACTTTGATATGATTTCTCTAATTTGTTTTATAGGTTGTGGCCATTTATTTCTTCAAACAACATTTTAATGTGAGTTAAAGAATTCCCTTAACTTGAAAAAGTAAGACAGTGGATCTAAATTAAGCAGTAAAATGATTTGTCAGCTTAGTACAAAAAAATTGCAAGTTTAAAAAATTTGCCTTACTCATACATTTCTTTATGTTACCTTTTATTTCTCTAATAAAGACCTGGAAAGAAGGAAAGCAATTCTTTCATTTGCTAAATGGAACATATAGGAAACCATTTTATCTCAATTCCTTACAAAAATACCATCTTGTAGCTTTGTGTTTGTAGCTTTGCTATATAGATAAACCAAATCGTTTTGGTTCAGAACTTAGAGACTGTGTAAAGCTCTATATTCGGGAGTAGAGACTTTCTCATTGTGTAAAAAAAACCTCTCATATTCCATAATATATTTACCATTTACACATTCCCACAATTGTCTATGAATTCAATGACAGTATTGATTAAATATACATTAGCAGAAAAGTGGAAACAGAATTCTTTGCAAAATCCATCAGGACCCAGAGGTCATTAGTAATATAAAGTAAATTGGAGTGCCAATATTTACAATATTGGTCCTTTATCATTGTATAATAAAATCAACTTTCTATTATAAGCTCAGAAGCTACTAATGACTGATAGAAATCAAAATTTGTTGAGTTTGATTATTTCCAATAACTGAATAGGTATACACATCTCTATACTGATACCAAGATCTCAAAAGTCTTTTTTATTGTCATGGTAACTATAACATGTTTATACCCTCAAATATAAAATCAAATATTTACTCTTCTTTGATAGAATTCTCATAGTCAATGAGTCATAAGAGAGTTCAAAATATTTTTAGGTAGTAGTTCAATTACAAATCAAATAGGTGCGTGGAGACACAATTATACCAGTAGAGAATACACAGTTCAGTGGATGGGGCTTTACTAACCATCCTGTATCTTACAGAGGGGCACTTGGAGGCCATTGCACATCATAGTAAGTATAGTTGCCTTTCCCCCACAGCTTACTGATGAGGTTGAACACCACCAAATTGCCATTATATGATAGAGTTTTACATGCAAAAATTGTAATGTCATATAATTTAACCTAATATAAGGTCAAAATAGTAAAATAAAAATAATCTACATATAACTATGGTAAACTCAAAATACATTGTTCATTTAAGAGTCTTTTATAGGCAGGTTTATTTGCACAAAGGAAGTAATAATTTTCTGCTTCCTTTCTTGAGCCCTGATAATAAAACTATTGAGCAAATATTTCAGATTTGAGTGTTCAAATTACCCCATTTCTTATCTCACTTCATACCTCAAAATCCTAGAAACGAGAAACCTATGAAGACGTTATTTGGTTAACTTTCCCTAATTATTAATGATTACCAGGGTAAAGCATAAGTGCCTTTCTCCCAAAGTGGTACCAATGATTGTTTTTTTTTCTTGGATTGCTAAATTTGTTCACTAACTGTACATCTTCCCTAAATTATCAAGGCATATTTCAGGCTAGGTATACATATCTGTACCTTTAAAGAAGTAGCTTTCCATCAAAGTCAGAAAAACTCTGACACCACAATACAAGTGAAAGGTTGAGAGTATGTTCAGTGACTTGTACACACCAAATCTGGGCTTTCTCTGAATACATTTGAATGACTGAGTTTAAGCTTTCGAATTCCCAAAACGTAAATCAGTCTCTAGGGGCAATCTGCAATAATTAAAATATTTTCTCTTAGTGATATGCTGGCCACTAATTGGCAGATAGCATTGCAGTTTGTAGCAAAGCTTACTTAGTGACGCCAGGAATTCATTCCAATCCTCAAGAAAGTTTTCTATAATTTCAAATGCCAACAGGCAAAAGAAAAATTTAAAACTCAAATAAGCAAAACTCTTTTTTTGGTATGAGAACATACCTTACCCTAGAGAACATTTTCAAAATTTAGCAAGAAGAAATTATTTTTCCCTACAGGAATCTGCTAGCTTTATACGGATTTTTACAGCTGCATTGTTTTTGCTAACATTCTATCATACTAGAATCCTGCATTTCTACTGCTCAAAATATAGACCTTCCACCTGGGACTACAGTCAATAATTTAAAAAGGAAAAGAAAGAATGTTGGAGTACAAATGGCTGATCACAAGAGGAGAGACCTTGCATCAATAGTCAATGTGTTTTTCTCTAATTGTGTCTTAGGTGTAAGCCTTATCTTACCAACCAGATGGAAAACTTCCCAAGGTCAAGAACTGTGTCTTATAATCCCCTCATGTACAGCCCAGAATTGAACATAAAGCAGGTGCTCAATAGGTGTTTTTCCATTGATTGAAATGTGAATGATAAGGAGACTATGGAAAAAAATCACCAGTAGAATGTAGAGCATCTAACATAGTATAGTCCTCAGTAATGATGATTTTCTTTCTCTGATTTAATATTCTCTTGAATAAATTGAGAAAAATAATGAGGATTTTTCTCACAACATGTGCTTGGAATACCAAGGTCTCCCATACTGTCCACAGTAGAAATGCAATAAATTGTTGTGTCTTTGAATATTGGTCTTTGATAAAGCACTGTATAAAATCACCTATGACCTAAAATGTTGATATGCTTTTATTGCTACATATCTATAAATACTCTCACACACAAAGTTACCATTCTTCAAATCACCTAACTTACCTGATGAGAACTTATCGGTTCTTATTACATTTGAATATATACAAATTTGACAATTACAAAAATATATAATTGTATAATAATCGTATTCACAATAACAAAAATGTTAGTGGTAGCATCTTTTTTTTTTCTGTGTTTGGCAACTGACGCAGAGACTGAAAGATATATTTCAGATTATATAAAGAGTACCCTATAATCCAAAGTTACATTCCAAGTTGTGAGGGAGAACACCCCTTACTGTATGCTATAAAGCATGCAGAATGCTTTATATCGAGAGTTTTAGCAAAAGGCAATTCTTCCTCACTTTTCTCTATCTTCCTGTAAGATGTATAATTAAGTTCATAAAATGTATCTATTATAAATACTGCTTGTCATATATGCTATTACTTATTTAGCAAAATCCCTGTAATTTTTGGCATCTGAACACTGCTTCCATTCTGATCAAAAGCCTCTATACCTTTTACCAGTTAAATCACTCAAACAGCCATTTATTAAAATTAGGTAGACGTATTAATTAGAGGTTGAGTGAATGATAAAAAAGTGTATAAGCTTTTTGGAAAAGACTTGAAAACAAAGTCAAAGACAAGTGGTAAAGATGGTAAAAATAGTATATATTACTTGCTATTCCAATAGTCATCTGAAAAGAAAATCATTTATAGGTGATAAAGTGATTCACAAGTTTATCAAATAACTGAGAAGCAAACAAGGCTGAAACATTACCTTCCCCACAGAAGTGGTTTTTGACCTCCCTGAGAAGAAGGGTTTAGTGCTCATAGCACCACATTCTTCTCTTTTGTGGCACTTGCCACAAATATAGTTTTATATTCATTTGTGTGGTTCTTTATTAGTGTCTAGTCATGTAAGTCGATCCTAGGCTCTCTGAGAGTAATTTGTACGTCCTTTTTTTTTTTTTGTATTGGAGTAAGGATTGTGATTATATCACTCAATTGCAACAGCGTCTAACACATAAAAGGCAGTCAATAAATACTGCTGTCAAATTTGTTGAATGAATGGAACACAGGTGGAAATTAGACACCAGTGATGTAAACTAAGTCATGGTATACCTGTCACAATAAATGTCACAAGACACAGGCAATCACCAACTAGGGATACTAAAATGGAGCCCTCGTGTTTTTGACGTTCAGAAGAGCTTCAGAGAATTGAAAGAGAAATGAAAAAATAGTGACTAATGAGTATGAACTAGCAAGTTTACTCTTCCAAAAACATCAACAGTGAAGAAAATAAAGCCATAACTTAGGAATGCCGGTTTCTAAAACTGCATAAGGGGGAGACATATTCATAGGCATAATACACATCTATATACAATAAAACCACGTTGTAGAAGCTTCTGTAAACTCCACCTTAGTCTCTTTGTTAGGGTGCAGAAGAGAGAAAGAAGGTTGAGAAGAATTTGATGGACAATAGGAAGGGCTATGTGATTCAGATGGGACAACATTTGCTTTGGAAATGATTATTCACCATAACCAAATCACATCCCTTCTTCTGAGTTTTTATGGGTGCCTTTGTTTTATTCATCACCAGAATTGTCAAATAGGATGACCTGGGTACCTTTTCTATCTCTAGACCTCCCTGAGCTCTTCATAACTTTAATTTGTGTACTGCCAATAATATCGTAACTGCCAGCTTCTACATTCTTCAATTTTTACCATACATATCTGATTCCCACATTTCAATTCGTAGTTGTATATTATCCAATTGAATGTATGGTCTTAATATATAAGTAGGACACTTTGTGTCTAGCTTGAAATAGTGAGGAGTAATTTCAGGCATAATGACCACTTTCACTCCAGCTTTTTAAGAAACTTTCTTTTCTTTAACAAAAAGGTGTAATTTATTTACTATCTATTAAAACTATAAAGAAATAAGTGGGGGTACAAAAATGCATCTTTGTGCATTGGAAAATCTATCAGTATCTAAAACTGAACTTTTACATTTGAATCAAGGAAATAACATATTTAGAGTTTGAGTTGGACTATGTATGTTTCATATACTTCAACTCTTTATCTTGAGGGACATTCAAGCCCACTTAATTAAATACACAGTTTTAGAAAGGTTATAGGTTAATTTTTTTACTGTAAATATGGTCAACAGAAGCCCAGTGGACCTTAGCCAGGTGTGTTTTGAATTGGAGATAGAGCAAGCATATTCACCCATTCAGTCACTTTCACCGACTGCCTTGAGCCCACTGTTAGTGACTTCCATTAGGTTAGATAAGTCATAAGGAATATCCTGATGATGAAGCGTCTGTCTGAAATAGGCAACTAGAGGCTTTGAACAAATAATATTATGCACAGATAAGAATTAGGACAATATGACAATATGGGGACTAGCTTGCTATACCCTATTTCATATTTCACTCAGCTGCTCCTGAGTTCTAAGACTCTCTATCAATTTTTCCTTCTTTTAACCCACGCTTATTTCCACCCCACTTCATCTTCTCCAACCACCTTCTCCCCCAACCAACAGGCCAACAGCCTCACTGTGGCCAGGCAAACCTGTCACTCACAGGCTCCATTGGTTATTGCCACCACATTACTTCTGCTGGAGGAGGCGGTGAGAGGGGAGATCTTGTGAGAATCCCAGCCCAGCCACTTTCTACCTTCCTCCTGAAGTCGTACAGAAGTTATTTACAATCTTTCAGTTAGTAAAACCAAACTTGCTCATTGTCATGTGATTTGCAGGAACAGAGTGGATCACATGTCAAAGGAACAGACAGCACTCAATAATCCTTACTTTTCTTTATTTCTTTTTTTTTTTTTTCATTAAAACGAAATGTTGTTTCTTTTCTTTTCTTTTCTTTAAAATTTATTTATTATTATTATACTTTAAGTTGTAGGGTACATGTGCATAACGTGCAGGTTTGTTACATATGTATACTTGTGCCATGTTGGTGTGCTGCACCCGTCAACTCGTCATTTACATCAGGTATAACTCCCAATGCAATCCCTCCCCCCTCCACTTTTCTTTATTTCTTTGAGATCTTTTTCAAGTTACCGAAAACTTGCCTTTCCTTACTGGGAATACTTCTCATTTTTATAGCTGATAATAGAGAGGAATAGATACAGATAGAGATATAAACTTAGGCATCTCCTCTGTGATATCCTCCCTTCTAGTGTAGCTGCTTCACCAGTTTCTCTAGACTGGGCCCATAGGCATCTGATCATTACGCTACTCATTTCCTCATCCAGGACTTGTGGATTTCTTATTCCCTAACTACTGAGCTCTCATGTGCAGATTCAGCTAAGATCAATGTTATCCTGGGGGATAAACTTATAATGTTCCTATAAGTCATCTTTTAGAAGATAAACTTATAATGTTCCTATAAGTCATCTTTTAGAAGAGAATGACTTAACATAGGCTACTTTGTTAGCATCTTTCTAGGAGTTTTAAATTAGTGATTACCATAATATATTTTAATATATTTAGTCGGGTTCTTATTACATTTGAATATATACAAATTTGACAATTACAAAAATATATAATTGTATAATAATCATATTCACAATAACAAAAATGTTAGTGGTAGCATCTTTTTTTTTCTGTGTTTGGCAACTGACACAGAGACTGAAAGATATATTTCAGATTATATAAAGAGTACCCTATAATCCAAAGTTACATTCCAAGTTGTGAGGGAGAACACCCCTTACTGTATGCTATAAAGCATGCAGAATGCTTCAGCCTCTAAAGCTAATGAAACACTTTAAACTACATTCCCAAAGGCATGGAATACGAGAGAGTTCACATTATACAGTATTTTCATCCATACTTTGATTGCTGAATACATACCAAATAAAACAGACTATAAAGACAATATAATTTGACTGATAGAATAATGTAAGTTTAAGATCAAAAGTAAAAATAATAAAAAGGCAAATGTCTAAAAAATATTGGATGCATTTCACTAAAGTATACTTATCTAGCTTGAAAACTAGGAGATTTCTTTATGGACAAAATTAACAACAATTGCAGAAAGTTAAAACTGTCCCCTCCTTCAAGATGATGTCCCAAAGTTTATACAGAGGTTTTTCAATTGATTGGAAACATTTCCCTTGAGGTTTATCACAATAAGCCTGCAGACTACACAATGAGTAGCCACTTGTCTTTTTAAACTCTCCACCAAATATTCCCACTATATATTGTATTTCAGAATGTCCCCTACAACATTCTATTTAGGCTTTTATGACCTCTCATATGTTGAAAGTAAAACTAACAGCCATGTCCTTCACGGTGACTTTGTTCCAGGTGTCACCCCATGGCCTTAGCGGACAGGTTTCTTCTCCCAAGTCAGCACAGTTTGTTGACAGAGTTGGCTTTTGCCTATTGAGAGCTGCCATTGATCAGTGAATAGAATGAACTAAGGAACTCAGAAGTTTTCCATCACTGACAAAAAGCAGTGGACAGTATAAAAGCAGTTTATACACTAAGGATTTGCTGTGACTTCCTAGCAGTGACAGGATTAGAATGGTCACAAATTTCATGCTGCAAGATCATGAAATGGCAGAATGTGCATAGTAAATAATAAACTGGTAAAAATAACTATTGTCAGATGATAACTGCTCGAATGTTCACAGTATGATCATAACATTTGTGGTTTCCTCTTTCAAAGATCACAAAACATAATACTTGGTATCAAATATTATATAATCTTACATGGGGAGACTAAATTCTGTATGGTCAAATTGTTGAAAAAGAATGAGGGCTGTACAATACCTATTTTAATCTCCAATTGTACCATGTACTCCTTATCTGAAGAGCATTATATAGACAGAGACATAATTACAGAGATTAAAAATAATGTTCAGAAATTAATTATACAATTCTCACTATGAGTATTTGTGTTAATTATTCTCCATTCGCCATCCACAGCCCTCACTCCCAGAGGATCATTCTCTGCTTTTCTCTGTCCTGATAAGGAATTCATTCCTTAAAGTCACTACATTTAAGCCATCTAGAGTGATTCTATTTTCCCACCAGGAGTCTAAGTAAAACACCATCAATCACAAAGAGACAAAACAGGAACAAATGAAATGTCCTACTGCATACTTCTGAATTTTTAGATCACAGTTTATGTCACACTACGACTTTAAAACTGGTTCCTGAAAACAACAGCATTCATTATCTTCACAGTCACTGCACATGACTGAGTTGTTGCTAAAACTTGATAAACATTTGTGCTTTGCTTTATATTTGTTTGTATCACTATCTACTATTCATAAGTTTTATCTTACCTTCAAATGTACTCTATAGACAGTTTACCCTGAGGAGCCCCGTAAGGCTTAGGACTCTACTAGGTATTAGTCAGTAATAAATATGTAAAAATAAAACACAGACCCATGGGAATTGATCATTGATATAATATGCTGTGAAAAGATGATGGACTTTGAAATAAGAAGCCTGGAGGTGAAGTCCCAGGGCTGGTCTTTCTTAGCTTATATAAGTCATCTTGTACACTTTTGCTCACTTAGCTTTTGTTTCTTCAGTTATCAAAGGGAGGAAGTGAAAACCCATTTAATAGGATTGCCGCGAGAGCAAAAATAAACCATTAATATGGGAATTAAATGAAAATACAAAGTGATAAACTCTGCATAGTTACTTTATATTTAAAGCACAGATCACTAAAATATCAGTATTAACGATTTAATAAAACAAAAATAAGTTGCAAGGCCAGTAATAAAACACTAGGCATTGAAACGCTTTTGTTTTCCTACAATGATCAGCTGTAAGTCAGAATGGTTTGGAGAAACTGAAAATAAGGTTGTTCCTAGAAAGTTATTTGTGAGTAGGAATACACTCCTCATCCCTTCCACACACTCAATATGTCAAAGTCCTGTGATTAGATAACTCATTTTTCTATATCGCTCACTTATTCCTTCATTAAATAAATATTCATGGAGGGTTTCCTATACTCCAGACACTGTTCTAAGTGTTGAGGACAGAGCAGTGAACAAAATAGACCATCAATGTATCTTGGCAACAATAATGTCCTCTCCCATAAGTTGATGTACATTTCTTTTGTTGAATCTTCATTTTTATCTTTTCTCTTGGTCTGATATTCACGACCCTGTAGGTCAGGCCAATTGCTGGACTAGTGGGCCCGATTCAAAGAACTGACAGACAAAGTCCCACAGCTACACTTAACACATACCATAAGAAAGGAAAACATGATTTTATGCACACACACAAAAACAGAAAATCAGCCATCTGGCTTATGTCATTTGTGTTTCTAGAAAATTACTTAATAGTACTAAACTGCATAACGGCAATTCTTCAAACCTCATAGTCCCTTGATTATGGAAAACAGTCCCTGTACATTCTGCAAATGAAAAACCTAAAGCCTAACATTTATATACTTATTAGTGATTTCTTTGGACAAAATGTGTTAAGTGCCTACTCTCTGTCTTTATTCTGAGAATGAATTTCCTAGGGATTCTTGAATAATTAAATGCATAAAACAATACTATTCAGACAGAAAAAACTGGATATGCTGAGTGATTCCTGGCTCTACCCTTGCACTAAGGAATATTGAAAAATGTGAGACATAATTTCCGGTTATAAAGTTTATAATCCACTTGGGCACTGAAATATTACATATGGAACAATTAGAAAGGCAAGCATTAAATATATAAATATAATATTTCCCAGTGAATTATTTGTTTATTGGAAAAACAGTCTACAAATGCTTTCTGAATACCTTTGTCTTGAAAAATGAGGGTATTAAAAACATACAGTAGAGAGCACTGAGGCATGCTGTTCTTGAAGACCTCCAAAGTAAGAAGCCCTTTGAACCAGTGAAAGAGGTGAAGAAAATACTCTTGCAATAGCTAAATATCGCAGTGAAACAGTCAAGACCAAATATCCACACAGGGGAAGTTCTGATGATAAGGTAGTACCACTCTATGTGGGTGAATTAACAGTTTATCATGATTCTCATTCATCTGGAAAATGAAGTATACATTTGTGACCTCATAGGTTTCTCACCTAATGCTCTTTTACTATTTTATACCCACTAGTCTCCTATTTTTAAAACAAAAATGAAAAGTAGCTTGAAAATATTTACTTGTTGACCAGGTTTGGAGGAGTATATGGGACTTCAATTTTTTTTAATTAAGAGCACAACTGTTTTGTAAAAGAATTGAAAAGTAATACTTTCACCATAGATATATATACCTGAGAGTGAGCTCCATTTTTTCCATATATTCGTAAATCTCATAAATATTAATTGAATGCCACTCTAGTATCTGACATTATGAATATAAAAGGAATGGACTTAACCAACTCTCAAAAGAAATAAAATGAAAAGAGATTATTTTTTAAAAAGTAGCACAATATTTACATGGTTGAATACAGAAATAAAGGGATTGGGCTCATAGTCAACCAGGTGTCACATCAGGTTTTGCTGACCATTCAAATGGGATACACAACTCAGGAGCATGACATATTTTTATGGTCTGTTAATCACCATTTAGAATAATGGTTCAATTAGGAGTGATTTTGTCATACCTCCCACTCCCCAGGGGACATTTGGCAATATCTGAAGATATTTTTTGTTGTCACACTGGGAAGGGAGTTTCTACTGGCATCTAGTGAGTAGAGGCTAAGGATGTTGTTCAACATCCTGCAATACCCAACAGTTTGGTTCCAACAACAAAGAATGATCTGCCAAAAATATCAGTAATGCTGAGATTGAGAAACTTTTATTCAGAATGTCTAAATGGTGTTGAAAAGCCAAAGAAAGGCTGATGCAAAGAATGTCTGGTCAGTTGAACTTCAGTAGGTTCTCCGACAGGTTTCAGCAATATTTTATTCTTAATCAGCAATAATCTTACATTGAAAATTAGAATGTTAGACCAAGTTAAGCCAGTATTTTCATAGTCCAAAATTTGGCAAAATTCATTTATAAAGAACAGGTGCTTTATTTAATCTGACTGAGGAGTAGCATGCCACAACATTATCACAAAGTACTTGTCAAAAGCTATAATTTGATTTATGACTGGTGAGCCTAGAATAGTCATAGATTCTTTCTGGGAACAAATTCAAGTTCAATAGAATCCCTGATGACAACAACAAAATTAGTTTTTACTATATGTGTACATACCTTCAAATTATTTGTACTCTGATGTACCACAATGACTATTACTGGATATACATGAGAAGGATTTTGCTACCAGTAAACATGATCAGCTCAAGACTAGTCAAGATAATATTACATATTTGTCTCAGACACCAATACTGACCTCTATCATTGATAGTATTGAATAGACAAGCATCAATGAAATATTATCATAATTATAATCAACAGAAACAAGTAGTTCTTTGTTACTGCCTATGAAGAGGACATGACATTGAGATAGTTCATGTCCAATTATAATAATCTAGGATTCATGTATATGCAAAAGACAGACATGCAATATTAATCCGTTTGAACTTAACAACACATAGTGCTTATTAGTGCAAGGAACTGTTATAAGAACTTTGAAATATTAACTCACTTAATCCTCATGTCAATCCAATAAATTAGATGCTATTCTAATCCCCATATTTACAGATGAGGAAACTGAGATACAGAAAGGTTAATTCTCACACCTGCCTTCAGAACCGAATTACATCTTTCCTATATTGTTGTTACAATTGCCATCTGATCTTCCATCCCCATTTTTCTCCCTCCAATCCATATTCTATGCTAACATCAGAAATATTTTTTCTGTACATGCCTACTCATAATTTTTCTTCTTAAAAAACTCCAGTGGCTCCTGATTTCTTATTGGGCTATTATGATTGAAAATAAGCAATAATATTTTTAGCAATCATAGCTAATATTTCTTTCTTGCCTTCTATGCAGCCCTGTATTAAGTACGATGTGTTATTATCATGTATAAACCCAACGGATATGGTGTGGAACACAGTGTCTGCTACAATCTGACCCAATCTCTATCTTTTTCCATGCCTCTTTGTATGGATTGGTCTTCTCTTTCAGTGATTCTCTTCCCTTTTTATTTCAGCCTTACTCTTCAGCTCTCCCAGTGTTAGGTGTTCCATTCATTGTCTTTACAATGCAGCACAAACATAACACTGCTATGGTAGCACTCACTATGTCATTTTGTAATCTATTGTTTATATGCCTGTCTCCTTTGTCAGTGTTTGAAAAATTCACTCCATATTCACTTATGTTCCTGACACATAAAATGTACTAATCAAACATCGAATATAAGTCTCAGGAAATCAGAGGAAGAAATTAATTGTTTGTTATCAATGTTGAGTGGCAGAAAAATCCATACCTACCTCTTGGATCAAATGAGGAGATTCTGCACATGAGGTGAAACGTCAAGAGTCATTTAAAATACAGAAGGAAAGCAAGACTTGCCAGGTTTGAGAGGCAGTATTTCTATGTTCAAAATGATGCTTGGGAAACAGGATGAGAATGAGTATACAAAAAACAAAAATAAAAACAAAACATTAAGTTGTCCTCCCTTGAACATATAGAGGAAGAGAACTAAGGTATAAAAGAAGAGATGCGTGAAACAGTTCAACACACTCAGGTAAAAATTTCCACAAGCAAGATAAGGTTGCTAAGTGAACGGGAATAGAGAGACAGTAAGAGGAATAGCTTCCCTAGGTTGATAGTGATCTCATTGTATCTAAATTTCTGTAACTCTTATATAAAAATAATATGGCTCAAAACTTTCAGTTTTGCCTTTCAATTATTAATATGCGTGACTATCTTCTGAAACAGAAAATATGCCATTTATCATCATATACCCTACTCTATCTATGTGTTTGACATAAATGACATCAAAAACAGTCTGATAATCAAATAAAAATCATGCATTAAGCTTATGAAGAGGTCGTGAAAACACACTAGAGTTATACTGAATGTAAGAAATGCAATATTACATTTTATTCTAAATTATAATGCAATATTAATGAGATACAGCCTCAGAAAAGACAGCATTGTCCCTTGAACTATTCCCTCTTCAACTTTCCCTAGAATAATGTAACTTGGTATTTCCATCACACTTTTCTCTGGAGCTTAAAGTGCCTATACACATTACACTGACCTATTACACATGTTCTGAGAGAATCAAGTGTGCAGGATACTGCTGATCCACGATAAACAAAGCAGTGAGTAAACTTTAAGATAAAAAAAAAGGTTTTGTTTGCGCTCATAAGAAATAAGTTACGTAACAAATGTACAGATCATGTGTAATATTCCTAAAAGTAAAATATTAATACAACACAATAGGACTGCATTATATGTATGCATCTATTATTAAAAAGCTGAACGCTATTTCTTTTTGGAGATGATATAATGTTTTCCTCATGTATGTATTCTCTATAAGATATTCATAAATTTATCACTGATACTCAGGTATTCAATAATTGAAGATGTATTTGCTTTCAGAATTTCAGTGGCTTTAAACTAAAGCAATCTCCAGCAGAATCCTACATCCAAGAAAGAGATGGGATAAAAGTTAGTTCGATAAATAGTAACAACAGTAACAACTATTTATCATTATATAAGTAGGGAAAATGATCCTATGAACTGTCCTTCTCCCTTAATACAGGCAGAAACCCCGTGGTCTTCAATAGCAGCTTTGAGATAGGCCCCATACCATTAGTATATAACAACTAAAATCACTTAGTTTTCTGCAAGCAACTACTTTTTATCTTATAATCTGAATTTAAGAAAGCTCTATTGAAGTGTAAAAAAAAAAAATCTGTTTCTTCCTTTTTTTTTTTTTTTTTTTTTTTTGACAGGGTCTTGCTCTGTCGCCCTGGCTTGAGTACAGAGACACAAACACAGCTTACTGCAGTCTCAACCTCCTGGGGTCAAGCCTTCCTGCCACACAGCCTCCTGAGTAGCCGGGACTACAGGTGCACACTACCATGCCCAGATAATTTTTGTAGAGATGGGGTTTCACCATGTTGCTCAGGCTAGTCTCGAACACCTGGGCTCAGGTCATCCACCCACCTTGGCCTCCTAAAGTCCTAGGATTACAGGTGTGAGTCACCATGCCTGGACAAAAATAAGTCTTTAAAACATATTTCATGCTCTGTCCAGTCAAGTTAGTGTTTATTAATACAGGTATCTGGAAAAACTGAATTTATTAGGTCCATTATCTCAGTTTTAAAGGAGCGAAATGGAAAAACAGAATTAAAAAATATACAGCTCTGAGAACAGGCCCTTGGGGGTGTAAAAAGCCTCTAAAGATATATAATTCTATGTTTCTGACATAAAGGGTGAGAACAAAGTAAAAGGTGACCTTCTAAGAAAATAGCAACGAGGAGAACATTCACTACAAGTCTTCAAGAACTCTACATTGTGGCTCATTTTGTAGGCAACATCCATGGCTGAAACACTAGTAATAAAATATTTACTAGGACGCTCTTTTCTAGGATTTGTGACAGGTATGTAATGAGACAGCCATGCCATATCATCTCTTCTTCTGGAATGCAGTCTCCAAAAGATTGACTGTGGTGATTAAACTTAATGAGCTACAAATATGCAAGAGATCTAGTACAGTAGATGACACACAGTGAGTGCTCAATAATTGCAAGGCTAATTTATAAAATGTTCTTGCCTCAAATAGCATGATGTTCTGAAGATTTAGCCATGGCTTTTGTCTGAAAAATTAGTGTCTTCCTATGCTGACTTTTTTTTTAGAAAATTCATCAGAACTGCATAAACTAACTTTTTTTTTTTAAATGTGATGGTTT
Organism: Macaca mulatta; assembly: GCF_049350105.2. Taxonomy (NCBI): domain Eukaryota; kingdom Metazoa; phylum Chordata; class Mammalia; order Primates; family Cercopithecidae; genus Macaca; species Macaca mulatta. The sequence goes on along the minus strand of NC_133410.1, from coordinate 94,846,217 downwards.
AAACTCTCCTAGTTTTCAGTGATGAGTCCTAGTGGAGAGCTTAAAGAATGCAAAAAGGAATTCTGAATCAAATAAAGTAAAAATTTGTAAAAGTAGAGCTAGAAAAGGTGTGAAAAGGATGTAAATGCATAGCAGGAGCCACAAACATGAGCTACAGTTAAAAAAAAAAAAATGCTGACAACACATAAGCACATGGCATGTGAAACTATTAGCAAAAATATAGCTATACAGAAAAGCCCAATTAGGTTTAGAATATCATATCAATAATACTGCAATTTGGTATCAAAGATACAGTTTGGATATTAATAAGATGGTTGATACAATATAGATGTAGATGAAACCCAACTAAACTATGTTAGACTCTAGCTAAAAGGTTAAGAGATCATATAAGCATCCTCCATCACAAAATAAGAGTGTAAAGCCATCTTACAAGAACCCAAAGGTAGTCAAAACAAATCAATAATGTTGGGGCAAATCCATAAGACATCTCCTAGCTTTCCCCTCCCTTCATCCCTCTTCCATTTATTGGGTTTTAGTCTGCTGTCTAATATGTTTTATATTTTTATAAGATATTAGTTCTATATTATAGAGCCTGAGAATTTGCACACTGAAAGCATCATCTAGGCCACCAGTTAAAGTAATTCAGGTTGCTCACTGCACAGAGGCACCCGATGGACACAGAGGGGAGATATGAAATCGATCCCATCCTCTGCTCCTGTTTTCAACATGGGCTGCAAATTAACTAAGGGTCACTGCCAGAGTGATTCCGGTATAGGCTTTGGACTAAGACACATTTGGATTTAAATCCTAACTGCATCTCTTGCTGTGTGGCTTTATGCAAGTTACTTATCCTCTCTAACCTATCTCCCCAAATGTAAAATGGGAATAACCTCATCAATCATGCAGGGCTGTGTGAGAATCAGAGATCTTGAATGGCCATGGGTCATCATACATTCACATGTTTAATATGTGATAACTGTTACTATTATTATCTCTGTAGTTCTGTGATATCAACTTTATTTCAGTCAATTCCTAACAATTAAGTGGTAGAAATTTTACATAATGTGTACTCGGTGCATATAAGTTATAGATCAATAGTAGAAGGAATATTTTAAAAAGTAGTTATACCAAGAATATGGTTATTAAATATTGAATGCTTAAGGACACCTGAAGAATTTGGTAAAAAATTAGCCCAAGTTCTGACTCAGTGGTACAGAACGGTGGGGTTGGAGGAGGGGTATCAGAACTCTGTAGCAGAATTCTCCAGGTAATACGGACATAGGTGAATCACACACTGAAAACTCTGTTACATGTAGAGAATATTGCTATCTGCAAATGAGCCTGTGAGCAATAGGTGCAAAATTATTCAGTCTCCCAAACACTATCTAGATATGCAAATGTACACCATGGATACACAATTGGGCTGCGCACCACCACCTCTATATGAAAATGACCAACTCATGTAAGGATTAATCCCATCACAGTATAATCATGTCAAGATTTTAGAGTCAGCAAGAAATGTGTTTTTTGCCTGTTTCCTACAAAATTTTAACTCTGTTGTAAAGAAGCCAATAGAATCTATTCTTTTAATATTTTGTCTTTTATTTTTACCAAGGAACTTTCCTCCACAAGGTAGAAAAATAATCTTTCTTCCTTACAACTTGTCTATACGGCATTTATTTGTAAGCTAAGTGACCCTGTTGCTAACTATATTTACATATTATAGGTGATGTGTACACTTAGAAATTTAACATGTTCCTGTAAACATGCAATGTCTACAGAGCAATTTGTGACTCCACTAAGTAGTCTTGGGCCATATTTGCTTATAAACTTAAAGAAAGCAAAGGAATAACTAAAGTTGAGAGTCATTAGGAAAAGTCTCATTTATGCTAATTTGTCTGACAACTGTACAAATAATAACCATTTATATTTCTTTAACGAGTGCTTATGTTTCTCTTCTCCAGAGCCATTATCCTTATTATACTTTGATCAAATCCTATCTAAAATTGATCTACATTCTTTGAGACTTGCCCAAGTTTATTTATAGATTCAATGCCATCCCCATCAAGCTACCAATGAGTTTCTTCACAGAATTGGAAAAAACTGCTTTAAAGTTCATATGGAACCAAAAAAGAGCCTGCATCTCCAAGACAATCATAAGTCAAAAGAACAAAGCTGGAGGCATCACGCTACCTGACTTCAAACTATACTACAAGGCTACAGTAACCAAAACAGCATGGTACTGGTACCAAAACAGAGATACAGACCAACGGACCAGAACAGAGTCCTCAGAAATAATACCACACATCTACAGCCATCTGATCTTTGACAAACCTGAGAGAAACAAGAAATGGGGAAAGGATTCCCTATTTAATAAATGGTGCTGGGAAAATTGGCTAGCCATAAGTAGAAAGCTGAAACTGGATCCTTTCCTTACTCCTTATACGAAAATTAATTCAAAGTGGATTAGAGACTTAAATGTTAGACCTAATACCATGAAAACCCTAGAGGAAAACCTAGGTAGTACCATTCAGGACATAGGCATGGGCAAAGACTTCATGTCTAAAACACCAAAAGCAACGGCAGCAAAAGCCAAAATTCACAAATGGGATCTCATTAAACTAAAAAGCTTCTGCACAGCAAAAGAAACTACCATCAGAGTGAACAGGCAACCTACAGAATGGGAGAAAATTTTTGCAATCTACTCATCTGACAAAGGGCTAATATCCAGAACCTACAAAGAACTCAAACAAATTTACAAGAAAAAAACAAACAACCCCATCAAAAAGTGGGCAAAGGATATGAACAGACATTTCTCAAAAGAAGACATTCATACAGCCAACAGACACATGAAAAAATGCTCATCATCACTGGCCATCAGAGAAATGCAAATCAAAACCACAATGAGATACCATCTCACACCAGTTAGAATGGCTATCATTCAAAAGTCAGGAAACACCAGGTGCTGGAGAGGATGTGGAGAAATAGGAACACTTTTACACTGTTGGTGGGATTGTAAACTAGTTCAACCATTATGGAAAACAGTATGGCGATTCCTCAAGGATCTAGAACTACATGTACCATATGACCCAGCCATCCCATTACTGGGTATATACCCAAAGGATTATAAATCATGCTGCTATAAAGACACATGCACACGTATGTTTATTGCGGCACTATTCACAATAGCAAAGACTTGGAATCAACCCAAATGTCCATCAGTCACAGACTGGATTAAGAAAATGTGGCACATATACACCATGGAATACTATGCAGCCATCAAAAAGGATGAGTTTGTGTCCTTTGTAGGGACATGGATGCAGCTGGAAACCATCATTCTTAGCAAACTATCACAAGAACAGAAAACCAAACACCGCATGTTCTCACTCATAGGTGGGAACTGAACAATGAGATCACTTGGACTCGGGAAGGGGGACATCACACACTGGGGCCTATATGGGGAGGGAGGAGGGGGGAGGGATTGCATTGGGAGTTATACCTGATATAAATGACGAGTTGATGGGTGCTGACGAGTTGATGGGTGCAGCACACCAACATGGCACAAGTATACATATGTAACAAACCTGCACGTTATGCACATGTACCCTAGAACTTAAAGTATAATAATAATAAAAAATAAAAAATAATAAAGAGACTTACCAATAGATGGAAATAAGGAGGTGCTCTGAGTCATAGATGTTTGCAAGCTATAACTGCAAGTTACTCTTTAAAATAGGAAATCTAAGAGTCATGTACACTACTGAAGTACTTCAGTTCTCATCAAAAGAAAATTTAAGTGACAATATATTCTTTTCATTTTAGTGTTATGATAAAATTAGGTGACACAAGGGAAAGTGCTAGACATGTAGTAAGCATCCTTAAATAGTGGAAGCCTTCCTTATTATCTGACAAAAGAATGTGGTCTCCATTTCTGTATGGGTTTTTTGTTCCCAGCAGCAAATAGCTAACATTATCTGAATTTGTGGGATACCACTCTACCACGTCAAAGACTGGCAGAGCCACCTGGGAGTGTGTCAGCCACCAAAGAGCTGAATGACCAGCCAGTCTGGCATGTGGTCATGTGATAAGCAAGCTATTTACATACACACACCAGACAAAAAGGAATTGTTTGAATTAACAGGGGAAAAGGCAAAAAAAACAAAGTCAGAGTGAGGGACTATAGTTCTACATACCTCTAAGCAGGCCTTGAAGTGGGGGGAAATCATGTTATTGTACAGTTCACTTACTTTACATCATGTGGATAAACTGAGACAGGATAACATCGCAGTACGTGATAGCAAAACAGGCAGGAGTTTTACAGCCAGATATCTGAGTTCAAATCTTGGCTCTATCAGTTATGAAATATAAAACATGAGGTAAATTACTTAAACTCTTTGAGCATCACTCTCTACTTTGGAAAAGTTGGGATAGGACTAACAACCTAGTTAGATAGTTGTGATATTTATAGATAATGCTTTATAGGTACCCAGCAAAATATCTGACCAAATAAGAAGCCTAACAAATGGTGATGGTTGGATAGTAAAATTAGCAATAACAACACTTTGCTTATATCTATCATCACCATTGCTTTCACTTCTGCTACTGCTACTACAACCACTACTAACACCAGTTCTTATTGTACAATGTGTGGGGAGTATGTTATGAAAATAATTATTTGTAGCAATTATGTACACTGTTTCACCAGCTGAGTATCACCTAAGTTAAAAATCAAAAACAAAGCAAAACAAAAAACTTTGGGATGTGTGGTTGGGCTAGACTAAATTTGTGGAATTTGTTTATTTTATTAATGTGTTCATTTAAAGTATATTTGTCTTCACAATGGTCTTGAATAAACCAACGTTCAATAAAACATCTTTATTTTATTTTCCAGGCTTACCTACACTCAAGTACCAGGAAAATAGATGGTCTTGCATTTTTCTATTTGTTTTAATGAATTTTTAATGGAACATTTACCAAAAGCTTTATTTTTCTAGAATCCAAATGGAAACAACTGAAAATCAAAACTGTTTCACATTGCGATATATATTACTTCCTGTTTTTTAAAATTTCTCAGAAATTCTACAAAACAGGCAACAAGCATTTTAAAAAATTTAAAGAATGAGATCTTAATAATTTGATCTTTAGCTTTTCCACTGAAATTCTTTCTAACATACCTGCTTATCGTTAACTATGGTTAGTGCTCTTGATTGTCAACAATAAATAACTATATTAGCCTCTTCAATGGGTAGAAATATCTCTAGCAAGGTAGTTCCTGTGAAGTTTCCTATGAGACTGTGAGACTCGGAAAGAATATGTACTATGCTTGTACCAGAATTTTAAACAGATAAAAACTAGTTAAAATTAACATCAAAGTAAGTTGTGATTTACTAAATAGACTACACTAGACTCAGCAGTATGTAGGGATGCTAAAAGGAGAGAAGTGACTCAAAGGTGGGAAATGTCACAGCACGCAGGCTGGGGATTAGCTGTGATGACAATGGTGAGGTGTTGTTGCAAAGTTTCTAGTTGGAGGGCTGTCTGGGCTGCCTTGGGAATTAGAACAGAAAGATGTGAACTACAGTGGAAGTGGATGAGTGTGGCAATGACCGGATGGAGGCGATAAAAAGGGAGGGGGATAGATGATATGGTGTAATATATATACCACTTTTTCAAGTGGCTCTTAAGATCATCTGGCAGCACCTTGCCTTCTATTCTCCTGATTTCCACTCTTAGTCACTATGTAACTTTCAGTGCCTCCTTTCAACAACATTAGAAGCCTTCCAAGGTTAGTGCTGGGATGGGGGATGGATGAGCAGTGCATCCGCCCAGAAGATGGAATAATAGCATTGTTGCTTATCAGTGAAATAACATGCTATTTCAAGAGTCAGTGTATTGGGGCCATTAGTAAAGGGTTTGGGAAAAAGACCATTTAACTGGGTATCATTGAATGAGGCTTGTGCCTCCAATTCATCCTATGACTTACATGAGCTACTCTGCTGAAAAAAAGCTCTGATCATGTCACTGCCCAGCCTGAAAACTTTAGTTGAATCCCTGATGTATACAAAATAACTTCTAAACTATAAATTTGGCATAGACTTTTTCAGTCAACTTCTCTGCTCTCACATCCCCCCCAATCTCTTTCTTACTCCTCCAATATACTCTCCATTTCAGTGATTCTCATCTACCTCAGTGTTTCTTCAGTACACCATACTGTGCCTCTCTGTCTTCATTGGTCAAATCATTCTTTTTAGTAGAAAATCCTCTTTTTCACATATTCACCCATCAAAGTCCAATAAATGCTAATTCATGTCAGCATCCTCAAGACTCTCTGCATCATGCACTGTATATGTTCAAGTGAATATCCTCTGAATCAGCACTGGTAGAACCGTGCTCTGCATAGATGGCAGCCAAATTAAGGGTCAATAAATTACAGGTACAAGAAAATACAAGGACTTATTGTAGCATAAGTAAGAAGGTAGAATGCAGAGAGATAGTTAGGAAGCTTCCTTCCCCTCATCATTGCCCACATTTGTAAATATTTATTATTGATTGAATATGCACTGAGTTATTGGTACTACATTAGGCATTACTGAGGGCCACACGACAGGACTGGTAATCTTAGAGGAAACATGTCATATGCCCAATATCTTCTTTAAGAGATCTCCTACATTAGATGAAGTCAGAAGAGTTAGATAATATACCTCAGTTGTGGCATTTTCTGTGTTCCATGGAGAAAATGGAATCGTAGTCTGTGATGTCCATCAGTGTCTCTCACGACTTACCTGCAGCTCTCCCCAACACTTGGGCACTTGGATGTATGGGCCATTTGAAAACTCCCCGACAACCTTTACACTTTTGCATCATAAAGCAGCATAAATCTTATATGCCTTCCCACACCATATATGGACATTAAAACCTCTTTTATACACACTATTTTTCATGTATAGCTAGTTTATGATGAGAAAGGAAGCCAAGGATGTTTCTGAAACAACAATTCATCAATTATTTTTTAAAAGGTGTACAAATTGCTTCATTTTGCTAGGTAAGTATGTTTTTAAATCGTCACTAAAGTAAAAACAAAAGGTAAGAGGAATAAGGGATAAGACAAGTACAAAAGTGACTTCGAAAACCTCATCTGCACAGTAATATTTTTGCAAGATGGCATATGGAAAATGATGCAGGGACACACGAGATATCCACACCACAGTAGGGATGGCCTTGAAGACAAAGAGCTTTCTTTGATGTTTCTCTTTTATAATGAAAAAGATTAAGAAGGAGCCAGTCCCGGTGAAGATTTCAGTAGAGGGAGAACTAGAGGACCATTTAACACATGGCATGGTGCCTTAATCCTACAGCAAGCTGACACGAGTTTTATTCCCTTCAGAAACAAATATTTTCAGATTCTAGAAAAATCGAATTGCTGCTATGTAAGGGCTTCAAGGCTAACTCAGTTGGTCTGAGAAAATCAATTAACATAGTGTACTTTATAATTTTGTTGAGATCTAATTTTATGTGTATAAAACCTGTCTTTCCAATAAAATCATAAGTGATCTCCCCCACTTTCAAGCTCTCATTAATAATAATTAATAATAGGTTATTTAATTGCTGGCTTACTTGGTAAACAATGAGCTGAGTCTACGCATGACACTAGACTCAGGACTCATGAGGAGATTAGCTATGTGGAGACAACCAGGTAGTCCTGGGTTCAAAATCAACTTTGGGAAGGAGTTTAACCTCTGTGAGCCTCAGTTTCTTCACTTAGATAGTGGTATAACAAGTGGGTTAAAAAGTAAATATATAAAGCAATGGTACCTGGATGATATTCAGTATCTATTAATGTGTGGCACCAAAGAGGAATTGAGGAATAAAACATGATCATTATTCCCAAGGTCACTGTAATCTAGGAAGCCACAGAAAATAAATAACATCTACTGTTTTTTGATTTTTTGATTATGGCTATTCTTGCAGGAGTAAGGTGGTATCGCATTGTGGATATGATTTGCATTTCCATGATCATTAGTGATGTTGAGCATTTTTTTCATATGTTTGTTAGCCATTTGTATGTTGGCGTGGATGTGGTGAACAGGGAACACGTCTACACTGCTGGTGGGAATGTAAACTAGTGCCGCTGCTATGGAAAATAGTGTGGAAATTCCTTAATAAACTAAAAGTAGAACTACCATTTGATCCAGCAATCCCACTACTGGGTATCTACCCAGAGGAAAATAAGTCATTATTCTAAAAACATACTTGCACACACATGTTTATAGCAGCACAATTCACAATAGCAAAATTGTGGAACCAACCCAAATGTCCATCAATCAATGAGTGGATAAAGAAACTGTGGTAAATATAGATGATGCAATACTACACAGCCATGAAAAGGAATGAATTAACAGTATTTGCAGTGACCTGGATGAGATTGGTGACTATTATTCTAAGTGAAGTAACTCAGGAATGGAAAACCAAACATCGTATGTTCTCACTGATATGTGGGAGCTAAGCTATGAGGATGCAAAGGCATAAGAATAATACAATAAACTTTGGAGACTTGGGGTGGGGAAGATTGGGAGGGGGATGGGGGATAAAAGACTACAAATATGGTGCAGTATACACTGCTTGGGTGATGGGTGCACCAAAATCTCACAAATCACCACTAAAGACCTTACTCATGTAAACAAATACTACCTGAACCCCAAATAACGCACGAAAATATAAATAAATAATTTTTTAAAAAGAAATAAATAATTTTTATAAAATGTCATCTAACTAGAAAACCCCTGGGAACAAATCATTCTTCATAGTCAATTTTCCTAGTTAGCTAAGGATTTTATGCCTCTAAGCACCAATTCGTTTTCATATTTAATTATCTGAGTTGGAAATGCCTCTAAAAACACCTTACATATTATTTTGCTTCTGCCTCATGATATACTGATTGTCATTTAATATTTTCATAATAACTCTGCAATTGCTTTATGGATATTAGTTTTGAGAACTTTGAGTTTCGTCTGTCCTAACTTCAATGGCCTTAGATTGCTGTAACTTTGAGGATTTCCATGTGATATTTTTAGAAAGTCTCTTGTCCTTTCACTAGATGTCACTTCTTAAAGCTGTCAGTGTGCTTGCTTGTGACACCCCCTCTGCCTTCTAATTTACTGCTGCAAACCTACATTAGATCACTAGGTAATTTAGAATTCTTCTTATGTTTTAAAGAAATATTATGTATTCACATAAAATTATGTATCGACCCTCTAAGTGAGAAATAATTTTAGAAACGCCTAATGAAATAATAAAAGCAGAGTCAGAGTTTTTCAACCTGAAAGTCAAAATATTAGCCTGTCAACAAAATGTACAAATAACATTAAATATTTAATACACCGGGTAAGCATTGCAGTAAGCATGATTGATGGAGGATTGGTATTTTTATATGCACGTTCATATAAATTAATAAGAAAACACTAAAACGTCAAGGCAACATGAAAAGCAAGTCATAAAAGAAGAAACTAGTTAACAAGCATATAAGAAAACATGTAATCTTTTGAACAACTAAAGAAATGTAAACTGGTTAGCTTTTTGGCTATTAATAATTTTTGAAATTTAAATTTTAAAAATATTTTAAATTTTTAAATTTTGTGAAAACTGTTATATCAGTTGCTCCATTTTTTAAAACAATTTGGCAATCACTATTTTTGGCAAGGAGTCATAAAAATGTCCACAATTTTATAGTGTTTGGAAAAAATATGATAATTCTATTTCCTTAAAATAAAGGGGGGCTATTTGTTTAAAATGGAGGGAGCTATTTGTTTAAAAATAAGGGATAGGTGAAGAGAATTATGTTTTATTAACTCACATATAATTGTGGTAGTGAATGAGCTAACACTGCCCTATACACAGATTTAAATGTACTGTGAAATTTGTATGTTTAAAACAGTGAGCCACTGACACAGGTATAGGCAGATAGACCAATAGAACAAAAGAGAAAATCCAGAAATGGACCAAGTACTGTGGAAACTTGTTACATGACAAAAGTGTCGGCTCAACTCACTGAAGGAAAAGGAGAGATGGAAAGCTGAGGTTGGGGAAACCGGGAAGGTATTTGGGAAAACATAAAAGTGGATCCATATCTCATACTACATACCAGAGTAAACTACAAATGAATTATATATCTAAATTTAAAAAAATAAAATCATAAAACTACTAGGAGACACAATTACAGGAAAGCCCTTACAACTATGACTTATAATCCAGATCCAAGGAAAGACCAACAAATTGCATACCATAAAATTAAAAGTTGGAGGCAGGGAGGCAGAAACTCCTGTATCGCTAACGACGAAGAAAATACCTGCAACATATATCCCAAACATAAGATTAAATCTTTAACACTTTAATACATAAAAGCTCTTATAAAATGAAGGAAAAAAATCCCACAAAATCGCAACAGAAAAAAAGATGAAATATGAAGTTTTTTAAAAAAATACATACAAATTTCTTGGCCCTTAAACATAAGAAAATATGAAATTCTCAGAATAAGAGAAATTAACATCATGACTACAGGAAGTCCTCACTTAACATCTTCCATAAGTTTTTAGAAACTGCAACTTTAAGTGAAACAACATACACTAAAACCAATTTTACTGTAGGTTAATTGATACAGATAAGAGTTGAATTTCTATGGCATATTTCTGGTCACAAAAAACATTGAAACAAATATGAGTTAGACATACATTTAAGAAATATTGATAAAAGCAAGTGAGATAATTATTTACTCAATTATTCTAGTTCAGGGATGCAAGTGGCCAGAGCTTATCCAGACAGCTCAGCACTCAAGGAAGGGACTAGCCCTGGATAAGAGACCTTCCTTCACAGGCGCACTCACACACCCACACTCATTCAGACTGGGACGGTGTCAACATGCCCATTCACCTAATGTGCACATACCTGGGGTGCTGGAGGAAACCAGAGTATCTGGAGAAAACCAGTAGACCTGGGAAGAGCATACAAACCTCACATAGACAATGGCTCTGGCTGGGATTTTTTTTTTTTTTTTTTTCTCATTAGCCTTGTAAAAAAGGATGTTATTCCAGGACCTGCTGTACACATATTAGATAGGCAAAAATGTTCAAGTTTGACAGCATACTCTATTGGCAGGGCTGAGCAGAAACACTGTTATGTATTGATGGGGAAGTACAATATTGTATAACCCTAGAGTTAAGAATATGTCCATATTGACAGAAACTACATGCATTTATGACACTTCTGATATTTTACCTTAAAGATTCACCTCTAAAATTATACAACAACATATGTTCATGATTAATTCTGCCATTATTTTGTACTAGTAATATATGAAAGTAGCATAAATGCCCATCCATAGGAGACTGGCAGAAGAAAACTAGGATACATCACACAATGCAATATATATATATATATATATATGTCCTGGTTTATGTTGTACAACCAAAACTCTATCCCAAAAACAATGATCACCTGTATAGAGTGGGTGTTGTTTATTTTGCACAACCCAAACCTCCCCCCATGCCAAAAAAAGAAAACAATGATTACCTGCATAGAGTGGGTATAGGATGGAGAAGTTATAGATAGAAGGGAGACTTCTCTGCATATACCCCTTTTATACGGTTTTTACTTTTATCCCATGTAAATGACATATCATTCAGCAAATAAAGTTAAATCCAAAAGAATGAAAACAAAAATGTTTCTCTGCTTGGAGGAATTCTCAGATTATAGAAACATGCTTTGCCCATGCATGCAGGGTGACTGAAATTTCTGGGAGCTACAGCCACAGGCTCCAGCTTTTTATTCTAAGGATGATTCACCTAAGGATGAATTAGATCTGAAGAATAATCTACCTACTCTCTCAGAAGATTCCCAGCAGGACGGTGTCCCAGCTGCCCAGAGCAGTCCCCCGCTCCGTAAACACCTTTCACCAGCGTTATTCCTTCCCTATCTGGCTTCTGTGTGTCTTCTCTATGGATCCTTGAATCCCTTCTGCCAAAACTACTTTCACTTTAATCCTTGTCTCAGGGTATGCTCTTGGCAGCCTCTGTACCAAGAGAGACAATATCACTTTTTTTTTTTAATTTAGAGTAATTTCTATATATTATTGCAAAGGCAACACATGATCCAGTTGGGCAAGTGGGACAAGTGGAAGTTTATGATGAATAGATCCCTGGATGGAACTTCAGATAAGCTTCATCAAGGGCTTCTTGGAAAGTCAGAACAAAGGTGGCTCCCTTCCCCTCCACTACTAAACCTTTTCACTCTGCCACTCCTGATTCAAAGAGCTACTGGGTCTGCAAGTGGTTAGGACATGAGAATAAATCTCTGTGGCGCCTTTTCTCCAGTGGGACATGTATTATATATAATAGAACTGCTGGGGATATGATTATTCATTAAATATACAAAATGTAAGCAATATGTAACAAATAATTAACACGCAAAAAGGAAAAATTATACACTGTGTATAAATAAGGTCATAAAAGTACTAGAAGGAAACATAATTACAGGAAAGTGAAAGTAGTTTTGGCAGAAATGATTCAAGGATCCACAGAGAAGGTGTGCAACGAAGCCAGATAGGGAAGAAATAATGCCAACGAAAGGTGCTCACGGAGAGGGGCACTGCTCTGGGCAGCTGGGACACCATCCTACTGGGGATCTTCTGAGAGAGTATGTAGAATATTCTTCAGATCTAATTCATCCTTAGACGAATCATCCTTAGAATAGAAAGATGGAGCCTAGGTTGTAGCCCCCAGGCTACACTAAAAAAGAAAAATTTGCTTCATCATAAAATAAAAGTTTCAGGAATTATCTTTAAAGGGGGTCATTCCACAAAGACTTTCAAAAGGATTGACGAGGAGATAATTTCCAGGGACAGAAAATAGGAATGCAGACTTTTCATAAGAGAACAAACTGCAGGTAATGACAACATACACACATTAGGACGCCTGTCATGACAGTCCTCAAGTAGAGCAAGTGAAAATACTGCAACTGTGACTTAGATAAAACCCCTGGGACAAAAAACAAAACTACAGGCAAACCAGAACCAGGCAATCTGAAGAGTGGAGAAGAGAATTCATCACAAGGGAAAAAGAAATCGTAGAGAAACTACAAAGAAGTACATAAGAAAACTTTTCGCAGTATCAGATACAATGGACAATTAAGCTACCTGCCAATCCTTCCCATAGTTTGCTCATATGAGCTAATAAATTTCTCTTGGTGTTAAAACTATTTCAAGTTTGTTTTCTGTCTTTAGTAGTCAAAGAATCCTGACCAAGAGACCAGGTCATTTAAAAATGCAAGGAAGCGGCCCGGCACAGTGGCTCACGCCTGTAATCCCAGCACTTTGGGAGGCCGAGGCAGGTGGATCAGGAGGTCAGGAGATCGAGACCATCCTGGCTAATATGGTGAAACCCCCGTCTCTACTAAAAATACAAAAAATTAGCCGGGCGTGGTGGCGGGCGCCTGTAGCCCCAGCTACTCGGGAGGCTCAGGCAGGAGAATGGCGTGAACCCGGGAGGCGGAGCTTGCAGTGAGCGGAGATCGCGCCACTGCACTCCCGCCTGGGGGACAGAGCAAGACTCCGCCTCAAATAAATAAATAAATAAATAAATAAATTTTTTAAAAAGCAAGGAAGATTAAAAAAAAAAAAGGCAACCGTTCTAAGTGGAGAGTGTTTAGGCAGCAGGACACAGGAGAACTGAAAATTACACACAAAGAAAATATTTCTTCCTAAATTTCTCATTTTTTTTAAGTGGGATAAATATTATGGTTAACCGTTAGGTAATGGAGTACTAGTGCTCCCAGGTGCCAAAAAGGACACTGAAACAGGAATCCCCATGTGGACAAACATGGCAACAAAAGCGAAAGGATTTCTGTCTCCTCCAGTGCCTGAAATGGGGCTCAGGAATTCTGGATTCTGTTTCTTTCTCACCCCAGGTGTCCACTGAAGGTCTGGCCGCCACTGCTGAGGTGACTGTACCAAACAAACTTCTTTCCCAACTCTCTTTTGGCAGTAGATGGTAAATTCCCCATTGGAATCGCCTCCTGATGGAGATATTTCTGTGGATAATTGGATGTCCAGCAGCTATTATTGCTATCCTTCTGTGCGTTTAGCCAAAGAAATGACAGTTGTGCCACAGATGGAGCACCTGAGATTCTCGAGGCACAAACAAATGTCAATTAATCTAACGGAGAGGGCATGTCTCCCATGGCCAAGCACATTTGTCAAAAGAGACCACACACCTACTCTGGAGAACACACTCAAATCCTTTTAGGGTTCTCTGTCCTCTGCAGTGTGAATAATTGGTAGGAGTACTGAGTTTAATTTGCCTGGAATTCACTTGAACTTCTTTTTAACAATGGGAAATAATTTAACCTTTCTGTATCTCCATTTCTCAAATATCAAAGAATGCCTTGTCATTATCAGATAATACTAAGTATCCTAAATTTGTGTTTGTTACATGTAAATTAAATGAGCTTAGAAAACATTTTTGTGACAAGTTATGGAGAAATTTGACCAGGATTCTGGCTCTATAAATATCAATTCCACTTATTATCCATGACTCACAGCTCTGAGTTATTCTAGGGAGCCTCTAAATTTCCCAAAAGGCCTGGTAAATTCAGTATTTCTTGGCATACAGCTGGTAAACTTCTAATAAAATATAGTAACCTCAATCATAGTTGAGTACTCTCTGAGAGCATTTTCAACATCTACAGTGCACAAATTATAACGGCCCTGAGTGACTGAAATTTAATATCTAATGTGCAACTACACTAAGCCAGGTACTAAGCTGGGGTGTCTAACTAGAGCGGCAATAAAAATAACAACCTAAATAATAATGACTAAACAAACGGCTAATCTATACTTGTGCTTACTATGTGCCAGGCATTTTCCTACGCATTACCTCATTTAATCCTCACAGCATTATGAGGTGAGAACTAGAATTACCTACATTACAGTTGAGGCTCAGTGGGGATAAGTAATTTGACAAAGGTCACATAGTTACTTCGTGGAGGAAATGAGACTTGAACTCAGAATGGGGCATGGGTTGAATTGTACGCCCTCGAAAAAAGATACAGTGAGGTCCTCACCCTCACTACCTCAGAATGTGGCCTTATTTGGGAAGCAGGTTTGTGGCAAACATAGTTAAGAGGATGCCATAAGGGAGAAGAATGGCCTCTAATGCAACATGACTGATGTCCTCGTAAGCAGAAGGCTGTGTGATGGCAGAGAGACGCACAGGGAAAGCATCATGTTCTGATGAAGATTAGAGTTATACAGTTGCAAGTCAAGGATTTCCAGCAAACCACCAGAAACTAGGAAGAGGAAAGGAAGGATTCCCCTACAGGCTTCAGAGGGAGCATGGCCCTCCTGACACTTTGATTCTGCACATCTAACCTCCAAAACCATTAGACAGTGAATTTTGGCCGGGTGTGGTGGCTCACGCCTATAATCCCAGCACTTTGGGAGACTAAGGTGGGTGGATTACCTGAGGTCGGGAGTCTGAGACCAACCTGACCAACGTTGAGAAACTCCGTCTCTACTAAAAATACAAAAAAATTAGCCAGCCATGGTGGCACATGCCTGTAATCCGAGCTACGTGGGAGGCTGAGTCAGGAGAATTGCTTGATCCCCTGAGGAAGAGGTTGCAGTGAGCCGAGATCATGCCATTGCACTCCAGCTGGGCAGCAAGAGCAAAATTCCATCTCAATAAAATAAAATAATAAAATAAAATAAAAAGACAGTGAATTTCTTTTGTTTAAAACCACCCAGTTTGTGGTACTTTGATACAGCAACCCTGGAAAACTAATGTAGTGCCTAACTCCAAAGCCTTTGGAGGGCACATCAGTTGAAAGTCTTTCCTAGATCATTAAAGAAACATTTAATTACACTTAGAAGATATATAATTTTTCAATTTTATTAGATTCCAACTTACACAAAGATCTCCAGAAGACAGATTTTTAAAAAATCAGAATTCTTATTTTCTGCCTCAGCTGTGGTAAGCACAATTTTTGTAATTATTTTAAAATGTTTTCTAAAATAGCTTAATTCTATCCTTTTGAATTACTGGAATAACCAATATTTATTCTGAAGCAATTATCATCTTCAGAAAGGATTCTTTGTATTTTCTGGGTGGCTGTCAGATGGCTTTATTTGAATTACCATACTATAAGAACTCCTTTAGAAGAAACAGACTAATACTAGGGTGGGTAAACAAGACAAGTTTACATCATATACCGTTACTATGCAGCCAGCATTTTATCAGAGCAGAGTCATGGATTCTCCTTTCCAAAGAAAGAAATGGCAGTGAGAATAGAGACTCAGAGGAAGAGAGAGAGAGAGAGAGAGAAGAGGAAGAAGAAGAAGAAGAAGGAGGAGGAGGAGGAGGAGGAGGAGGAGGAGGAGGAGGAGGAGGAGGGAGGAGGGAGGGAGAGGAGGAGGGAGGGAGAGGAGGAGGGAGGGGGAGGGAGGGGAAGGGGGAGGGAGGGGGAGGGGGAAGAGGAATGTATTGAAGACCTATTGCCATGAAGGTGATAAGGAAATAAATGACCACAGAGGAAAAGCAGGGTACATAGAGCAGTGGGGGAAAAAATGAGCCTGGAGAGAGAAGAGGAGGCTCCTGGAAAACCTGGGAAGGACAGGGGAGGGAGGGGAAGACAGGGAGACAAGGGAGAGAGAGGGGAGGGAAGAAGGAGAAGAAAAGAGATAAAAAGGAAGGCAAGAGAGGGAAAGGGGTTGGAAGAGTAAGGGGGAGAGGGGAGGGAGAGAAGGAAAAAGAAGGGAAGAAGGAAAAGGGGTAGAGAGGGAGAAAAGGAGAGGGAGAGAGGGGGAAAAGAAGGAGTCAAAGAAAAAGGGAGTGGTACATTAGGAGAGAAAATATGCTGAATATGTGTGAAGGTGGGAAATTTGGTCTTTCTGTTCACTGGCATGCATAGCAAATATTTTCCTCAGGGTCTTAGTGCCAGCTGACACAGAATGAAATAAGGCACATTCCATGGCACTTTCACAGTGATAAGTATCTGGTCAAAAACCCAACGGAGGAAAATACTCTTATAAAACTCTCATTTTTTATTTTTCTCATCTTGGCAAAGTCTTTACTCTGAAACAAAAGAGCAGTGTATATTACCATCACTTTATTTTGAAGAGTCCCTTTTAAGAGCCGCCACATCACATGCAATACTTGATCACTATCAAAGTCCAAGTTCTTTAGTGCCAAGAGCCAAATGTGGTTTGGCTTGATCTTTGAGAAACATTTCTGGATAGTAAAGATCAAGGGCCATCCATATGGAGGCGCATCTTGCCACCACTCTATTTTTGTGCTGTTCAAATATTGTATTTATTAGGAGCAGGACTTCCTAGTAATAAACACAATCACAGCAGTCCATAATACAAAAGGGGCATTTTAAATGTAATATATTCCACTTATAAGTATATATTACATATTATAAATATAAATGTGAACATAATTAAACATCACATGAAAAGCTTCTGGGTTCAAAGAAAGTAAAATCATTCTTTAATATAATCAAACCAGGAAAAGCATCATAAATAAATAAAATGAAAGTCAGGAGCATTAAAAGAACAGATGCCAGACCAGATCTTCATTGTGCTTCAAGAACAGGCCGGGCGCGATGGCTCATGCCTGTAATCCCAGTACTTTGGGAGGCAGAGGCAGGCAGATCATGAGGTCAGGAGATCGAGCCCATCCTGGCTAACACAGTGAAACCCCGTCTCTACTAAAAATACCAAAAAATCAGCCGAATGTGGTGGTGGGTGCCTGAGTCCCAGCTACTCAGGAGGCTGAGGCAGGAGAATGGTGTGAACCCGGGAGGTGGAGCTTGCAGTGAGCCGAGATTGCGCCACTGCACTCCAGCCTGGGCAACAGAGTGAGACTCTGTCTCAAATAAATAAATAAATAAATAAATAAATAAATAAAAATAAACAAAAATAAACATGCTACCAGGTTATAGCAGATGAGCATTTCAAAACACAAGAATAAAGAAAGAGTTCTGTAGAGAGAAACTGTTCATTAGGTATCATTTCAACTTTCTGTGCTAGAAAAATATTTATATATTTAATATACTAAGAATTTTGTTTTCGTAACACATGACACACATTTTCAAATGTGTTTTTTAATAATCTAGCCATCCCTTTTCCTTATATTTTAGAATTCTTAAATTCACTTAAGACATTTCCAGTTAAGACCCATGCATAAAAGATAATACTAAAAATTAGAATTTTATAAGCTATTGCATAGCTAGAAAGTTCTCTAAAACTTCAGACAATGCAGTGATAGTTTATGCAGAAACGGACTGAGGGAAGGCTTCATGGAAGGGCAGAAGGAACCAGACCCGACAAGCAAGACTCACACAGGGAGAGAGGAGGAAATGTCACAGAGGGAAAGGCCTAGAGATAAGAGAGACCTTGGAATGTGGGAGGACAATAGGAAGACTGGGACTATGGGTTAGAACATATGGAGAAATCAGGCTGACCCGGCCAGTTTGGCTGTCAAGTCACAGCAAGAGGACAGGGGATCCGTGGAGAGGGGAGATCCGTGGAGAGGGGAGAAAGATGATAAAAGCTGTGGTTTATTAAGATATGCAAATAGGTGAAACCTTTGTGCAAAACACCAATAGTCCAGGCATCAAATGGCAAGAGTGTGGGGAAAGGCGATAGCATGGGAATGGAAGGGAAAAATATTACACAAGATTTATCAGAGCTTAGAGACAGGGTGCTGGAGTTCTATCTTTAAGATCTGTATTGTGTTTCTCTTTTGGCTGGAGATGACAAAACTCAGTCTTTTTGCCTTAGGTCAAATGCTTAGGCATCAGGCAGAGAAACACTTCATTTAAAGCTATAATTTAGGAACGGAAGATCACTCCTGTAACTTTCAAAATAACCCACTCAATTCTGCAAATTTTTATTTTCAGGTGGTATCTTCCCTTGTTAAAGTTAGTATTTTTAAAAGTTGAAAATTAGCATAAAATAATGCAGTATCTTCCCTAATAAAAATCTTGCCCTCATTTCCCCCAAATTATTTCCTTAGTGTATTTTTGAATCAGTATTTCAGAAAATGTTTTTATGTTTTCTCTATCTGCTTTACATTGGAAAAACTACAAGAGCAATGTAAGGTATATTTCAATTGAGATATGTTTTCTCTCCAGAGGAAAAATTCAATCCTGAGGTCATATATCTGGGAACTTCAAAAATCTGAATCTGTTAATTACCTAAGAATTAGAAAAAAAAATATGGTGCTGAAAATGCAAAAGAGATATAAAAATGTCCATGGATTTATGCACATCAACTTTATTCATAAGAAAAGACATCAAAGCTTCTCATCTAAGTTTATTTAATAATATTTTAGATACTTTTCTAATAAGAATGACTGTCTATCAGGGAGGAAAACAAAGAAGGTGACAAGGGTAGGAAATGCCCATTCATTTGTTGATTTATTTATTAAATAACTATTTATTGAATATCACTTCTATTCAAGGCAATAATTACAAAGATGAATAAGAACCTGTCCCTACAGGTAATAATGAAATCTTGGATTTACATAGTCCCTTATATTTTATCAAGTCCTTTCACTTACCATGCAAACACCTTCCATAACCTGGTGAAGAAGTGAGGAGTCATTTTCACTATTTTTAGGTCAGAAAACAGAACTATCCAGCCATAGAGGGTCTTTTGCTACCCACAACTTATAACACTCATGCTCATCACCATTTCATTGCTTATTCTCTTTCTGCTGATGGAAATGCTGTCAGTTATTTACACAGACACTTATCACTGATGACATTCACAAATACACACAAAATAGCTACCATAAGCTAGGCACCAAAAGCTTTGAGATGGATAAGATGAAACAAACAGAATCATTGTCCTCAAAGAGTCCACGTACCAGTAAATAAAAAGGTAAATAATAGTGCACACCTATAGTTCTAGCTATTCAAGAGGCTGAGACAGGAGGATCACTTGTGCCCAGTATGTTAAGACTGCAGTGAGCCATGATCACACCACTGCACTTCAGCTTCGGTGACAGAGTAAAACCCTGTCTCTAAAAAAAAAAAATAAAATAATAAAATATTTTTAAAAGACAAGTAAATAGAGGAAAGTGATCAGTGATCCAACAGAAGGTCCAATGTGTCTATATGCAGATCTCTGGAAGCATTCTCCCTCAGTTCATGCAAATTCAACCATCCAAGCTCAAGTCCCACTTCTGCTGTACAGCTTCATTTTAAAATCTCAGTTCATATTGATTTAGCTTTCCATTAATTTCCTGAACAATTAGAATCTACCAAATTTAGTCTTTTATTAAATGTGCTGTTTATATATCCAATTTTCTAACCGTGTGTTTTACCTATTTTATCACATTTCTAAGTTCCATATGGGTTAAAAAAAAAAAAAAAAAAAAAAAAAAAAAGGCTTGGATCCCATTCCAAGACAGCTGAATAGGAACAGCTCCAGTCTGAAGCTCCCAGCATGACTGATGCAGAAGACGGGTGATTTCTTCATTTCCAACTAAGGTACCCGGTTCATCTCACTGGGAATGGTTGGACAGTGGGTGCAGCCCACAGAGGGCAAGCCGAAGCAGGGTGGGGCATTGCCTCACCCGGGAAGTGCAAGGGGTTGGAGGATTTCCCTTTCCTAGCCAAGGGAAGCCGTGACAGACCATACCTGGAAAAATGGG
The DNA here is from genome assembly GCF_049350105.2 of Macaca mulatta. Classification (NCBI taxonomy): domain Eukaryota; kingdom Metazoa; phylum Chordata; class Mammalia; order Primates; family Cercopithecidae; genus Macaca; species Macaca mulatta. Next base: position 94,825,509 of record NC_133410.1, on the reverse strand, counting down.
ACACTTCTGCCCAAATAATGTGCTTTTCCCATGGCCTTCACAACTGGCAGACCAGAAGATCTTCTCCCGTGCCTGGCTTGGTGGGTCCCAAACCCACGGAACCTTGCTCATTGCTAGCACAGCAGTATGAGATCAACCTGCAAGGCTGCAGCCTGGTTGGAGGAGAAGCATCTGCCATTGCTGAGGCTTGAGTAGGTAAAAAAAGTGGCCAGGAAGCTCAAACTGGGCGGAGCCCACCACAGCTCAGCAAGGTATACTGTGTCTATAGACTCCACCTTTGTGGGCAGGGCATAGCTGAACAAAAGGCAGCAGAAACTTCTGCAGACGTAAATGTCCCTGTCTGACAGCTCTGAAGAAAGCAGTAGTTCTTCCAGCACGGCGTTTGAGCTCTGAGAACGGACAGACTGCCTCCCCCAGTGGGTCCCTGATCCTCGTGTATCCTAACTGGGAGACACCTCCCAGTAGGGGCCAACTGACACCTCATACAAGTGGGTGCCCCTCTGAGATAAAGTTCCAGAGGAAGGATCAGGCAGAAAACTTTGCTCTTATGCAATATTTGATGTTCTGCAGTCTCCACTGGTGATACTCAGACAAACAGGGTCTGGAGTGGACCTCCAGCAAACTCCAACAGACCTGCAGCTGAGGGACCTGTCTGCTAGGCAGAAAATGAACAAACAGAATAGCATCAACATCAATGAAAAGGACATCTACACCAAAACCTTATCTGTAGGTACCAATATCTAAGACCAAAGGTAGATAAAACCACAAAGATAGGGAGAAACCAGGGCAAAAAGCTGAAAATTCTAAAAACCAGAGTGCCTCTTCTCCTCCAAAGGATTGCAGCTCCTCGCCAGCAATGGAACAAAGTTGGATGGAGAATGACTTTGACGGGTTAACAGAACTAGGCTTTAGAAGATCGGTAATAACAATCTTCTCTCAGCTAAAGGAGCATATTCTAACCCATCACAAGCAGAAGCTAAAAACCTTGAAAGAAGGCCTGACAAAGGGCTAACTAGAACAAACAGTGTAGAGAAGACCTTAAATGACCTGATGGAGCTGAAAACCATGGCATGAGAACTTTGTGATGCATGCACAAGCTTCAGTAGCCAATTTGATCAAGTGGAAGAAAGTGTATCAGTGATTGAAGATCAAATTAATAAACTAAAGTGAGAAGACAAGTTTAGAGAAAAAACAGTAAAGAGAAACAAGGCCTCCAAGAAATATGGGACTATGTGAAAAGACCACATCTACATTTGATTGGCATACCTGAAAGTGACAGGGAGAATGGAACCAAGTTGCAAAACACTCTTCAGAATATTATCCAGGAGAACTTCCCCAACCTAGCAAGGCAGGCCAACATTCAAATTCAGGAAATACAGAGAACACCACAAAGATACTCCTCAAGAAGAGCGACCCTAAGAAACATAATCGTCAGATTCACCAAGGTTGAAATGAAGGAAAAAATGTTAAGGGCGGCCAGAGAGAAAGGTCTGGTTACTCATGAAGGGAAGCCCATCAGACTAACATCAGATCTCTCAGCAGAAACCCTACAAGCCAGAGGAGAGTGGGGGCTGATATTCAACATTCTTAAAGAAAAGAATTTTCAACCCAGAATTTCATATCCAGCCAAACTAAGCTTCATAAGTGAAGGGGAAATAAAATCCTTTATAGACAAGCAAATTCTGAGAGATTTTGTCACCACCTGGCCTGCCTTACAAGAGCTCCTGAAAGAAGCACTAAACATGGAAAGGAACAACTGGTACCAGTCACTGCAAAAACATGCTAAATTGTAAAGACTATCAATGCTATGAAGAAACCGCATCAATTAACAGGCAAAATAACCAGCTAACATCATAATGACAGGATCAGATAGACACATCACAATATTCACCTTAAATGTAAATGGACTGAATGCCCCAATTAAAAGACACTGACAGGTAAATAGGATAAAGAGTCAAGACCCATCCGTGTGCTGTATTCAGAAGATCCATCTCACATGCAGTGGAGGAAGATCTACCAAGCAAATGGAAACCAAAAACAAAACAAAAAAAAACAAACAAACAAAAAAACAGGGGTTGCAATCCTAGTCTCTGATAAAACAGACTTTAAACCAACAAAGATCAAAAGAAACCAAGAAGGCCATTACATAATGGTAAACGGATCAATTCAACAAGAAGAGCTATCTATCCTAAATATATATGCACCAAATACAGGAGCACCCAGATTCATAAAGCAAGTCCTTAGAGACTTAGACTCCCACACAATAATAATGGGAGACTTTAACACTCCACTGTCAATATTAGAGCAATGAGACAGAAGGTTAACAAGGATATCCAGGACTGGAACTCAGCTCTGTACGAAGCAGACCTAATAGACATCTACAGAACTCTCCACCCCAAATCAATAGAATACACATTCTTCTCAGCACCACATCGCACTTATTCTAAAACTGACCACATAATTGGAAGTAAAGCACTCCTCAGCAAATGTAAAAGAACAGAAATCACAAGAAACTGTCTCTCAGACCACAGTGCAATCAGATAACTCAGGATTAAGAAACTCACTCAAAACTGCACAACTACGTGGAAACTGAACAACCTGATCCTGAATGGCTACTGGGTAAATAACTAAATGAAAGCAGAAATAAAGATGTTCTTTGAAACCAATGAGAACAAAGACACAACGTACCAGAATCTCTGGGGCATATTTAAGGCAGTGTGTAGAGGGAAATTTATAGCACTAACTGCTCACAAGAGAAAGCAGGAAAGATCTAAAATCAACACGCTAACATCACAATTAAAAGAATTAGAGAGGCAAGAGCAAACAAATTCAAAAGTTAGCAGAAGGCAAGAAATAACTAAGATCAGAGCAGAACTGAAGGAGATAGAGACACACAAAAAAAAAACCCTTCAAAAAATCTATGAATTCAGGAGCTGGTTTTTCAAAAGATCAACAAAATTGATAGACCACTAGCAAGACTAATAAAGAAGAAAAGAGAGAAGAATCAAATGGATGCAATAAAAAATGATAAAGGGCATATCACCACCGATCCCACAGAAATACAAACTACCATCAGAAAATACTATAAACACCGCTATGCAAATAAACTTGAAAACCTAGAAGAAATTGATAAATTCCTGGACATATACACCCTCCCAAGACTAAACCAGGAAGAAGTTGAATCTCTGAATAGACCAATAACAGGCTCTGAAATTGAGGCAATAATTAATAGCCTACCAACCAAAAAAAGTCCAGGACCAGACAGATTCATAGCCAAATTCTACCAGAGGTACAAAGAGGACCTGGTACCATTCCTTCTGAAACTATTCCAATCAATAGAAAAAGAGGGAATCCTCCCTAACTCATTTTATGAGGCCAACATCATCCTGATACCAAAGCCTGGCAAAGACACAACAACAAAAGAATTTTAGACCAATACCCCTGATGAACATTGATGCGAAAATCCTTAGTAAAAAACTGGCAAACTGAATCCAGCAGAACATCAAAAAGCTTATCCACTACAATCAAGTCAGCTTCATCCCTGGGATGCAAGGCTGGTTCAACATATGCAAATCAATAAACGTAATCCATCACATAAACAGAACCAATGACAAAAACCACATGATTATCTCAATAGATACAGAAAAGGCCTTCAACAAAATTCAACAGCACTTCATGCTAAAACTCTCAATAAATTAGGTATTGATGAGAAGTATCTCAAAATAATAAGAGCTATTTATGACAAACCCAAAGCCAATATCATACTGAATGGGCAAAAATTTGAAGCATTCCCTTTGAAAACCAGCACAAGACAAGGATGGCCTCTCTCACCACTCCAATTCAACACAGTGTTGGAAGTTCTGATCAGGAAAATCAGGCAAGATAAAGAAATAAGGGGTATTCAATTAGGAAAAGTGGAAGTCAAATTGTCCCTGTATGCAGATGACATGATTCTATGTTTAGAAAACCCCATCTTCTAAGCCCAAAATCTCCTTAAGCTGATAAGGAACTTCAGCAACGTCTCAGGGTACAAAATCTATGTGTAAAAATCACAAGCATTCCTATACACCAATAACAGACAAACAGAGAGCCAAATCATGAGTGAATTCCTATTCACAATTACTACAAAGAGAATAAAATACCTAGGAATCCAACTTACAAGGGATGTGAAGGACCTCTTCAAGGAGAATTACAAACCACTGCCCAAAGAAATAAAAGAGGACACAAACAAATGGAAGAACACTCCATGCTCATGGATAGGAAGAATCAATATCATGAAAATGGGCATACTGCCCAAGGTAATTTATAGATTCAATGCCATCCCCATCAAGCTACCAATGACTTTCTTCACAGAACTGGAAAAAACTACCTTAAAGTTCATATGGAACCAAAAAAGAGCCCGCATTGCCAGGACAATCTTAAGCAAAAAGAACAAAGGTGGAGGCATCACACTATCTGACTTCAAACTATGCTACAAGGCTACTGTAACCAAAATAACATGGTATTGGCACCAAAACAGATATATAGACCAATAGAACAGAACAGAGGCCTCAGAAATAACACCATACATCTACAACCATCTGATCTTTGACACACCTGACAAAAACAATAAATGGGGAAAGGATTCCCTATTTAATAAATGGTGCTGGGAAAACTGGCTAGCCATATGTAGAAAGCTGAAACTGGATCCTTTCCTTACACCTTACACAAAAATTAATTCAAGATGGATTAAAGACTTAAATGTTAGACCTAAAACCGAAAAAAAACCCTAGGCAATATCATTCAGGACATAGACATGGGCAAAGACTTCATGACTAAAACACCAAAAGCAATAGCAACAAAAGCCAAAATAGACAAATGAGATCTAATTAAACAAAGAGCTTCTGCATGGCAAAAGAAACTACCATCAGAGTGAACAGGCAACCTACAGAATGGGAGAAAAGTTTTGCACTCTACCCATCTGACAAAGGGCTAACATCCAAATTCTACAAAGAACCTAAACAAATTTACAAGAAAAAAACAAGCAACCCCATCAAAAAGTGGGCAAAGAATATGAACAGACACTTCTCAAAAGAAGATATTTATGCAGGCAATAGACACATGAAAAAATGCTCATCATCACTGGTCATCACAGAAATGCAAATCAAAACCACAATGAGATACCATCTCACACCAGTTAGAATGGTGATCATCAAAAAGTCAGGAAACAACAGATGCTGCAGAGTATGTGGAGAAATATGAGTGCATTTACACTGTTGGTGGGAGTGTAAATTAGTTCAACCATTGTGGAAGACAGTGTGGCGATTCCTCAAAGATCTAGAACTAGCAATACCATTTGACCCAGCCATCCCATTACTGGGTATATATCCAAAGGATTATAAATCATGCTACTATAAAGACACATGCACACATATGTTTATTGCGGCACTATTCACAATAGCAAAGACTTGGAACCAACTCAAATGCCCATCAGTGATAGACTGGATTAAGAAAATGTCGTAAATACACACCATGGAATACTATGCAGACATAAAAAAGGATGAGTTCATATCTTTGCAGCAACATGGATGAAGCTGAAGACCATCATTCTCAGCAAACTATCACAAGGAGAGAAAACCAAACACCACATGTTCTCACTAATAGGTGGGAACTGAACAATGAGAACACTTGGACACAGGGTGGGGAACATCACACACCAGGGCCTGTGGGGGTGGGAGGCTGGGGGAGGGATAGCATTAGGAGAAATACCTAATGTAAATGACGAGTGGATGGGTGCAGCAAACCAACATGGCACATGTATACCTATGTAACAAACCTGCACGTTGTGCACATATACCTAGAACTTAAAGTATCATAATAATAAAAAAGTCTTATGAGTTCCCGTATTCCACTCTGAGGCCATGAACATTCCACATCTGAGATGATTCATAGTTATTGCTTAATTTATATGCATCATGTGATATAATTATAACCACATATTTTGCTTAGTTAATCCTGACTAAAATAAATTACCTTAAAAGTTATAAGAAGGAAATCTGGAACAAGAAAAACATTTTGGTAAACATTTATACAGTCCTCACTCTGAATATCCCTAGTTGTTTTGATGAGTTGGCACTTATTAGGATAGTACTATTACCATTTAGTTAATAATCTGTATTCTCAGTAATAAAGTTTTCAAATTATTTTCCAAGGATATATTTCACCACTGATTAATACATATTTATTCCCTTGTAGAGCCATGGCATTGAAATGAATACCAGGGAACACCAGACTTCTCGGTTTCCAGCACTATAGAAATCTGGGCTTTCATAAGCATCTGGATGACTACTGTCCCACAGGAATATAATAGAAACCACATTTAAAATTTTCTAGTATCTACATTAAAAAAGTAAAAAGAAATGGGTGAAATTAATCTTAATAACATATTTTAAACCCAACACACTCAAAATATATCATTTCAACATGTAAACATACTTTAAAATATTAGGGAAAATTTTATATTGTTTTTTTCATACTATGTCTTAAAAATCTAGTGTGTATTTTACATTTCCAGTACATCTCAATTTGGATGCTAAATTTTATCACAAATACTTAATTGGTATTAGGCTTCATAAAATTTACAGTTTAAAAAGTAGATCTCCAGAGGTGAGTTGTTCCCCAAAAAAGCTTAAATTTTTTTCCAACAATTAAAAATAGTACCAATTATTAAACTTAAATATACATTCATTAAAATTAAAGTTAGAAACTTAAATTAAAAGCTCTGTTCCTCATTCATACTAACCTCAATGCATATGATCATTAGCTGTGACTACCACAGGGAACAGCATAGACCTAGATGAATCTCTATACACATTTCTTCTTCAGCAGTCATCTTTAAGCCAACTGTTTCTTTGTCTTATTCTGGTTTGTTCTTCGTTGTTTAATGGTTCCCTTCTCTAAGAGGTGATAATGAAAGATAGTCATAGTAGCTAATATTCTAGGAGCCAATCCTGGCCTCAACCAAAGCTGCAGGCTAGGTAGGAGCTCTCTTCATTTGAACCTCTGGAGAATATTCTTAATTTTTCATAGCTTCAAATATTTAAACCTTGAATCATCACCAAAGACAAGTGGAAAACAGGAAATGAAGTGGCGATAAAGGCTTTCTAGTTTTCGTCTAGTATTTCTCTCCCACTTAAAGCCATGTGAATGCTTGCTAGTGACAGTATATGCTATCTTCTGAATGATTTTAAAGCAGAGAATTTCATTAACATTGAAATCAAATAGGAAGATTGTTTACAAAACTAGAGGCTTGAAATTCCAATATGAACTAAACCTATCATCAATGCCCTTTTTAGACCAGTCACTTAGAAGGTCATACATTTATTTTAGCAATGTTGCCATTACCAAATACATATTTATATATTCTTTCAAATGTTGGTATATGTTCTCACTCTAAAACAATATATATAATTTAAGTTTGAAGACATTCTAAGCAAGGTCTAATGAAAGTAATAACCCCTTAGTAATAACTACTAAGCAAACAACAACAAGCTCATTATAAATAAGAATAAGCTGTGGAATAAGTGTGAGGAGCTTAACTGTAAGGTTTCTTCTCTGATCTCATGGATGGCACTAGTTTATATAGTGAAATTCTAAGTTGTCTGAAGCAAATAAAAGAAAAAATAAATGTATGACGATATTTGAAAATACGTTCTTAATTTGTTCCTTTGCTTTTAGAGGGAACTTTCATTTTCTTATAAGTGTGGATAAGTGCTTATTGATTATTAAGGCTACATTTAATTTACTAATACAAGGATCATAAAAGATGGTGAAATTTTTCAAAAATATTCTTGAAGTTTAGTGTAGAGAAGGCTTACTTGAGCAATCTGTTAGAATGTAGATTCCTGGGATCAATTCCCCACAATTCTAATTCTTCTCTAGGTTTTGGGAGAGAAAGACTGTCTTTGGTCTCTTCACTTCCTTGTGGCTAAGACAACTACACAGGCTTATGGATTTCCCCATTTGGGGTGGCGAGTTAGGGCTGTTCAGCATGAGGCTGAGCTCACAAACAGGGCACAGGTCACTCTCTTCTAGGGCTCTCTTCCTTTTTCCATTAACATAATTGAAAAATTTAGAATACCAAAGTAAGTAGGTCACAGAGAAGATAGCAACACAACTATTCAGTCTGCTTTCTCTCTAGTGTTGGCTTAAAGGAGCAAAGAAAGCACACACAAAACTAGTGTGGCCAAGCGCAGCCCACTACTCCACAAGCCACATCACAATTTGATGTTAGGAGCCAACCCAGGTATAAAAGATGGCCATTATTTTACTGTGTCCTTAATTCCCCTGTAGTAGGTGTCTGGATGAGATTCAAGATATTAGTCACCTTTGACACAGTATCACAAATTCTTCGCAAACAAGTATTTTGTTTCCTCACAAAAATCTCCTTGTTCTTGTTACCAAAGAAAAGAAAATAAACTATTAGCCTGTGCATTTATTTTACTTGCATAAAGGACTCTACACTTTTTATTCGCCAACTTAAGAGAAAAGGGAACTCAACCATAATTACCTCTTGTTTTATTTAGAATAGAAACTTAAAAGATGGAGAAGGAAATTGAACACTGAGGGAGACCCAAACCTGGCAAAACTGCCATGTGTTCAAAGGCTGTTGCAACAGTATAACTAAAAAATTAGGGACATGATGTTGCACTTCTTTTTCTTTTTTTTTTTTTTTCAGACTGAGTTTTGCTCTTGTCGCCTAGACTGGAGTGTAATGGGCGTGATCTTGGCTCACTGCAACCTCTGCCTCCCGGATTCAAGCAATTCTTCTGCCTCATTCTCCCATGTAGCTAGGATTACAGGCATGTACCACCATGTTTTGCATTTTTAGTACAAAGGTGATTTTACCAGGTTGGTCAGGCTGGTCTTGAACTCCTGACCTCAGGTGATCCACCTACCTCAGCCTCCTAAAGTGCTGGGATTACAGGCAGGAGCCACTATGCCTGGCCGGTGCTGAGTTTCTTAATTTAACATAGAAGAACTGATTTTGCAGATATACATTTTTAATGTTAACAATTAGTAGCAGTGGACAACAAGATAACATATTTTGCATTTACATAATTATTTCAAAGCGACTTCTCTCACAATTAATCTTTACAAAATTTCTGAGAAATAAATATTATTTTCTAGATACTGAATTTAAAGCTCACAGCAGTTGTTTTCCCAGTGTTACACAGAGCATTTTGACAGAACTGAAACATGAAACCTTATCTCTAGGTCTCACCAAAGCACATGATTTCGTACCTTGATTGCGCTTGTCAGGAATAGATGGGGCATGGTGGGATTTATTCACCAACATCTGTGACTAATAAGCTCCGTTGGTTAGGATATGTCCAATCCTTTCTTCCTTACTACTTCTGTTAGTCACCAAGTTTAATCATTCTAACCGTTTCATATTTCCTGATTCCATTCCTTCCTCTTTATCAACAGCGTACAAATTCACATGAAACTCTGGGACATTTGCCAAATATCTAATATTCTCATAACACGGTTTTGCATGTGGGTTCCCTTTGCCCAAAATGACGTCCTTCCTTGTCCACTTGTAAATGTCACAAAATGACTTCTTTTTTTGTTCATTCCTAAATTTCATACTCATTTCTCTACATTTTGTTGGCAGGACTTTTCTCAGGAAGGATAGACTTTCACCAAAACACATTTGGATAATATTAATTTCCCAAAAGGTTTTTGACTTGTCACCAAAGTATGTGTGCTAGTGTCTGTAGTTAGACATCTACAAAACTTGTGTGAAAATGTGGTGCAAACCATGAACTATGGGGCACCTAAGGCTGTGCCTTTTTTATTATTACAACTTAATATACCCTGGATCTTGCTACATGTTAATCTTCACATTGTTGCATGGCCATTTTTATCAGTATGTTGTTGAACTTCATGGTTGTGATTTGAAACCTATCCAATGTGATGTGACATATATTTGTGGTCAAAAGGTGATCTATATACATCATGCAAAAGGTTAAAATTTTCTCAAAATCCAGAGGAGAAATATACTTCTTCAAGAGAAGGGTTGTTTGCTGTTGGTTATGAAAAGTAAACAAATAAACATTCCCACCATAGCAAGGATTCCTGTGCACATATTCACAGTAATTGTGATAGACCTATTTCTGCTGAAAGCCCTGTCCTATGGTAAAAGTCACAAGCTGTTCCTGTTTTACAAATGCTAAGCCTGAAAGGCATATGCAACCAAAAGCTCTCCCAGATTTCGGCAGGAAAAGGGTGAAAATGCCATATTAATGACTCTCCTATTAAATCTCAGTAAATAAACACCAATGGTATCTTCCCTTTCATGGTTCCTGGTAACTCTAAACAGGCACTCTTCATAAGCCAAGAAGTTACAAAAATGTTGGCATTTGTATAAAAGAAAAGAGAACTTTGTAACCACTAAGTGTGACTAATAGAGGAAAAGTCCTTCACTGAAAGAAAGAGTTCGCTATTCTATTTAAGATAAAAGATGAAAATCTCATGACAAGGATAAGAGTAGGCTAACTACTTCACATGTTCTCTAGGGTTTGGGGAGCTACAGAGTCAAAATTAGACACAAACAAATTCTATACAATATGTGGTACTATAAAAAGATTAAAATTTTCTTTCACTATCCAAGAGAAATAATGCTGTCAGTCATAAATTACAGCTAAGGAGAAACAGCTGAGCACTGAATCATTCTCATGCCTCTGTCTACTTCTATCTAGGCATCAGAAAAAGCTTTTAACGCCTGCCATGCTATAGAGTATTACATTCTGATACATTGTTAAAAATAGACACACTACTATTAACCAATCTCCCCTATATCCTGTAATTTCTGATTAATAATAATAATTTTTTTGTGGGCCAGGCCCAGTGGCTCATGCCTGTAATCCCAGCACTTTGGGAGGCCAAGACGGGCGGATCACGAGGTCAGGAGATTGAGACTCATCCTGGCTCACACGGTGAAACCCCGTCCCTACTAAAAATACAAAAAAATTAGCCGGGCGTGGTGGAGGCCCCCTGTAGTCCCAGCTAGAGGCTGAGACAGGAGAATCGCGTGAACCCGGGAGGCGGAGCTTGCAGTGAGCCGAGGTCGCACCACTGCATTCCAGCCTGGGGGTCAGAGCCAGACTCCGTCTCAGAAAAAAATAAAAAAACAACAAAAAAAATGCTGTACTTCTGTACTTACTTGACTTGGCCTATTGCTCTCCTTTTCAGCATCTACTAGCCGCTGTCTTCCTTCTGACCCTTTACCTCTTACCTGAAACCCGGAAACAAATCAAGGAAAGAAAGAAGTGTAAAGATACTGTTCATACTCGGTCATTTATAGGTCATGTCTTTCAGGAAGACAAAATGGTTTGTAAAAGTGGAGGGTCATTTTTGGTTCAGGTCACTCTTTGTTGTTTGTTTGGTTTTGGTTTTGTTTTGTTTTGTTTTTGAGATGGAGTCTCACACTAGCCCCTGGGCTGGACCTCGGTTCACTGCAACCTCTTCCTCCCGGGTTCATGCCATTCTCCTGCCTCAGCCTCTTGAGCTGGGATTACAGGCGCATACCACCACACCTGGCTAATTTTTTTTTGTATTTTTAGTAGAGACGGAGTTTCACTGTGTTGGCCAGACTGGCCTGGAACTCCTGACATTGTGATCTGCCCGCCTGGGCCTCCAAAAGTGCTGGGATTACAGGCATGAGCCACCACGCCCGGCCAGTTCACTCTTTTTCTTGAGACTTTTCATGCAGTTTTGTCTTTTACTCAGTTACAGAAACTTGAAAGAAGGCTATTTTCTGTTATTTTACTTCCTACATGACAAGACTTTTTTTTTTTTTTTTTTTTTTTTGAGACGGAGTCCCGCTCTGTGACCAGGCTGGAGTGCAATGGCGCGATCTCAGCTCACTGCAACCTCCACCTCCTGGGTTCAAGCGATTCTCCTGCCTCAGCCTCCAAGTAGCTGAGACTACAGGCGCCACCATGCCTAGCTGATTTTTGTATTTTCAGTAGAGACAGGGTTTCAACATGTTGGCCAGGATGCTCTGGATCTCTTTACCTCGTGATCCACCTGCCTTGGCCAATATTAAAGATATTAAAAGAGTAAAAAAAAAAAAATGTATAATAATGTTACATACAACACAGGAACAGAAAACCAAACCCTGTATGTTCTCACTCATAAGTGGGTGTTGAACAATGAGAACACATGGACACAGAGAGGGGAACAACACACACTGTTGGGGTATGGGATGTGAGGGGAGGGAATTTAGAGGATGGGTCAGCAGGTGCAGCAAATCACCATGGTACATGTATACCTATGCAACAAACCTGCACGTTCTGCACATGCATACCATTTTTTTAGAAGAAATAAAGAAAAAAAAGAAAACATGATAGAAATATGAAGCTTCATTTTCATCTCAATAACAAAGCAAGTATCAAAATCAGTCTATTAAAAAATACAACCTTGATTTGTAGACGACTCACTTAAGTATGTAAATATTCAGGTCAACATGAACTCATCATAGTTTTCTTTGTAGGTGAAAGCATAAAACTCTTTCATGATGAGGAAGAGAAGAAAAGTAACTTTGGAAACAAAGCATTTTGACTCTATCTTCTAAGGCTAAATATTGTACTTTTGTTAGTAAATATTTTTCACAGAGGTATGGATTAACAATTCTAAAAGTACTTTATGTGTATGGAAGATTTAAGCAAATAAGTAAATAGGCTGTAGGAAAAAGGAGATACATTCTTTTGCGAATGAGCACAAGTAAATCCAGATTTTTGGTTTCTAAATTCCATTCTTTAATAACAGAAATCTGGTGTCCTTAGAAAATCATTGACTCATGGGCTGGATCAAATGGAGTACAAGAAGAGCATGAACGTTTTGTTTGTAGTACCAGAAAATACGAATATTCAAAAATGATGGTGATATGAAGGACACAGGAGCCAACTTAAAGGGCTTCCAATGGTCAAATGCGGACAATTTGAGCAACAAAATAAATATCAATTGTAATGGTGTATAACTCATAGAACGAAACAGATACCCATGAATCCATACTGATATACATAAATAATTGAAGGTAAGTAAGTGGTGGGTAAGGGAAAACTTTCTTGTAGAAGAATTTTAACTAATAATGGTAGAAGGAATGATGAAGATCGAAAATCGCTATTTGGCAAACACCATAGTGACAACTGTTTCAGCAAGAATGATCAATGAGTACAAAATTCATAGCTGGAAGTATGATAGAAAAAACTGGTCATTTACATAGCATCTCTCCACATAATGCTTATTAGTTGCAGAAAGTAAACTAGCAACTTTACAGTAGAGAAACCTGGCCAGCCTGGAATGAAGAATTGGAGTTAATATCAGTAGTATTTAGCAAATTGACATCATGCGCTTCCTGATATGATGCACTGAGAAGGGGATAATACTAATTCTATGGTACTCTTGCCAAAAACGCACAACCTGACTTTTATTACCAAAACACAAAGTGAGAGACATTCTCCAAAATACCTGGTCACTAGACTTCAAAAGTGTCAAGATCTCGTAAGACACGAAAAGACTACCCAGACTGGAGGAAACTAAGAGACATGACAAGTAAATGTTGTATATGATTTCTGTTTGTCTCTTGCTCTAGAAAAAGGACATTGGTGGGATAATTGATGAAATTTGAATAACAACTATAGATTAGTTAATAGTATTTTATCAGTGTTAATTTTCTGGTTTGATAACTCTAAAATGCTAACATTTAGAAAAGGTTATATGGGAATACAGTTTGCAATTTTTTATGTTTCAAATTATTTTGAAATAAAAAGTTAAAAAATAAAATATGGATTTTGAAATGTCCTGTGACACTGAATAGTGACTCTCTTTGATAGTAAATCTCAGTAGCAATAAGTATCATTTGTATCATGAAATGTTTTCAGCTATGTTACCTACTTTGGCAATTATCCTCACTTAAAAAAAATATTTTAAGGGACCTGGCGCTGTTACTGAATGTTAGAGCAGATTGACTCTTTAAATATAGGCTTTTTTGAATCCATTATCAAAGTAATATTTATCAAACTAGCTGCTTATCTAGTTTTACATTTCTATTCAAGCTTTATGAGGATAGGAGTAGAAAGGAGGAGCTAATAATAATTATACAACAGTTCAGTTAAGCAGTTTTGAACAATTAAAGTGAAATATTTAGTTCATGGCTTTGGAATCCAAAAGAAACAAAGATACTGACCAGTGTAGCATATCCTAGAAACGTGTAACTGAAGAAGAATGAGGGCCAATAAACACCATGACCAGTAATAATAAGAAGAAGGAATAGAGGAAGAAAAAGATCATAAGAAAGTTTGGTCCTTAAAGGAAACTGATATGACAAGGTTCTAGGGTAATAAAGAGAAAAGGCAAAGAACAGAAGAAGGAAGGAAGGGAGGGAAGAAGAGAGGAGGGAAGAGTGAGGAAATATGGGAGGGAGGAGAGAATGGCAAGGAAGAGAGAGAGGAAATAAAAAGAACCAAAATGGAAGAAAAAGAAAAGACAAAACAGTGGTTAGAAAAAGAATAGAAACAAGACATTCAACTTCAAAAAGTAATGGACCTATCACTTTGAATTAGAATAAAAGTAAATAAGCTGGTGATGTGGTCCCTCACTCACAGCTGTCACCTGCTCAGTATAGTTTCAAATTCATTAGAATTCAGAACATGAAGCAGCTGAAACTTCTAAGGGAACTTGAAGCTAATTCTATGAGATAGCACTCCAGACACCCAGAGGCATTAGAGGTTCTCGTCACAAGACACTTGGTTGACAGTACTCTGGCCAGAGCCTTCCTTGGACTAAGAAACAAGTATAGATTCAGAGCAACAACCTAGATTAAAAACCGTCATTCCAAGTCCCCAGGAAGTACCTAGTGCACACAGAACCCCTCTTGGGACTCCTACTCAGCATAATTGCTCCCTCCAGCCTCGTTTCCACACAGCCGTGTGTGTTTGTGAGTGTGTGTGTGTGTGTGTGTGTGTGTTTTAAACAGACCCAAGGTGATTTCTGGATAATGTCTAAGTTGAAATAGAGCCTAGCTGATTTACTAATAAAAATAATTGAAAAAGTACAAGAACAGTAACTGGCAATTAATACCAGAATGGAATAGTTTCTGTTACTTATTTTTATAATCATATTTCTGAATTGGTATTTAAAGTTAAACACAAAAATTAGCAGAGGAAATGAGAGAGAACAAAACTATTATTTTCTTAAGGGCTTACTTTAAATGGAAGAATGTACCACTTAGTCATCAATAAGCTAAAAAATTATGAACTAAAACCAATCATTAATTATGAAAAAGTTATCAACTTAAAATGAGTCTAAGCAAGCATTATTTTTATGTGATGAATTACAAGACATTCGGTATTATGCACCATTTTGTCATAACTTCCAAGGGGACAAAAAAAGATAATAAAATAATCGATCAACCTAAAGTAACAAGTTTTGTATGAACACTTATAAATACCAATTGCAGGTAGAAAAAAAGATTCGATCTTGCTTAACAGGAGTGTAAAACTAAACAAATCTATTATATTAAGCAAAGGCAAATGGGAGTTTGCAGAAAGAAGCATGTGTTGGAATAAACATATGAAGATGAGAAAAATCTGAGATTTTGTGAACTATATTGAGTGGTCCCTGTGGGGAAAATTTTTATTAATAAATTCTACAAATATCAAGGCTTTTATAATGTCCGGTCATACAAGCTCTGTTTTGGGGAAAAATAAACAAATCTTTTTGATTCTATCAAATACCAGTTGGTGGCCACTAATTTACCACAAACAAAAAGTGCTAAATTCATAGACCTGCAAGAGGTAAATGCATCATTCTAACAAGAGCTGGGGCTAATTAAAACCTTCCCCAAAGCTCCCAAACAAATGTTCTATGACTCGACTGTTTAACTATAGCTCTTAACGGTCAGACAATAATGATGCTTCCCTGCCTCTTATTAAAATCAATTATGGCATAAAATTCAGTCTCTCAGCAGGGGTAAACTGGTTCATGTGTGAATGAATTCTAAAGAGAATTGTCTGTAATTTAACAATGGAATACCAGGAAATTGCAAAGCAAAGAACTACCAACTCAAGAAAAAACATCTAATATCTTTATTTCAAAGCAAAGCTCAGATTTAACGCAAAATATAACCTGGTTCCTATGAACCAGAGGCCTCTGCTGACTGCCTCCAAGACTGTAAACACAGTTTTAATTGTTCTAGCTACAATTTATGGGTCAACATTGGTATCAGGAATCAATCTCTAATCTTGTAAACAATCACTAGGCCTGTTCCCTGACTACCTTGACAAAAAGCATCACCAACTGTAATTCAGCACACCTCAGGCTAATACAAAATATCACCAGTAATTTTATCACATTCTACCTTAACATGACATATATATTTATTCTCCCTCTCCCTCCCATTTCTGCCCTCTCCAGGCCCACGGCAATATGACCTTTGCATGTCATTTACTCTTGCTGAATAATTCTAGCATTTCACATTAATAATACAGCTCATAAATGATGTCATACACTAATTGTTTGGCATTTCCATCAAATAGTTCAATATAATTTTATTTTACATAATGGCTATTTCTAAGAGATTAAGGAAATCTTCATTACATCAAACTAATAGAAAACAGCAGTAAAAACAGGCCACTATTATTATGGCTCTATATTTGGTCCAAGTGTTATTTGCTAAACAAACAAGTTCTAACCCTCACAAGCCACTAGGGTCCTATTCTTGCTTGGAAATATATATCAGAAGCACAGTCCCAGAAGGGACACCATTGAGCCATGAGCAAATGTTGGAAGGAAATCTAAGTATTTAGGATTCTTTCTTTCGAGCTACAGAAGTAACCCAGTGTTTCTGAGACCACATCCTATATTTTTCAAAGCTTCCTGCAAAGGTATGTGGAGCAGCATCCTCTGGCACCCCACAGCTCAGATGCACAAAGAGCTCACCTTGCTCCAGATGAAGAGTCTGTCTCACCCAGCTGAGCCATGAGCTGCAGGGCCAACTTGCTCTATTTGACCTCTCCTGTTTTAGAAAGGAGTCCTTCTGAGTCGTCAAGCCCTAGTCTCATGCTCATGTCAGGGAAGCTAAGGATACTCCCTGGAATGTTTCACAAATTAAACAGTCAAGGATGGGACCGCAAACAGAGAAAATAAAAGCCCTGCACAGAAACAACTCTCCCTGTTTCTCACATTTGCACAGCAGTCACCATGAGCTGAATCATCTTTTTCTCTCCTCATCCATTCTCTCACTCACCTTCAGTGATTATTTGACTGGTCAAGGCAGTGCTTAAAGAGATTAACCCGTTATTTTTTGTTTTTATTTTTACTTTCTGCATGAAACCTCTGAAGTGTTAGACACCATCAAACTTACTTTTTTGTTGTTTTTCGGGCACATGAAGAGCATAAAATAATGAACAATTCTGATGTGGTTTGAAGGCTGAATTAATTGAAAATCTACAGTGTGGAGAATACTCAATTTACATTAAATGGGTTCAAACATAATTAATATTATTACAACGAATGTAGAACGAATTAGCTTTAAAATGTAACTAAAAACAAGTTACAAGTTACACCTTGATATCAACAGGGTACAATTTTCAGTTGCCTTTAGTTGTTAATCTAAGCTCCATAAAAATGCTTTTAAAGATGTTAATTACACATTCTCTTTCTCTTTTGTCAGCCAAAATTTCTCATCTAAACACAGAAATGGAACACAGAAAATCATACTAGTGACTCTTTTCTCAATTTTGCCAAAGTTGGTACTTAACTAGTACCCTTCTAGCTGCAAAGCAGAAGAGGCAATTCATTATATGTATCAGATGTCTTAGGAGAGCATTTAGGTTCAATGCTCTCAGAAAATCCCAGGTGAGAAAGGTTCCTGAGAAACAGGCCAGTTGCCAAAATTCAAGAGACTGGTCTGCTTGTTCCTCACCATGTGTCCTGGGGCAAGTCACCTCAGTCACTTTGAACTCATTTTCCAATGGAAAGATTGGAGGAGAGATGGTAATAGCTGTTTTCTAAGTAGGCTTTTGTTCTGAAGTCCTATGAATTTATTCTAAGAGGACCTACAATGCTATATTTCATTTAGAATAAATTATAATTTGTTATTGGACTATTGTGGAAGCCTAGCTAGATAATGAACATGAAAGATTATCCAAAAGAGTTTTTATTTATATTTCTGTAATTTTATTCTTCTCCTCTAATCTAAACTTTCACCAAATGTACAGGAAAGGTGAGGTTATACATTTAAATTACACCTCCCTTTTCCCCCTCTCCTGTGGAGGTGTTAAGACTCAGGTTTACTGGCCTGGTGAGGTGGCTCAGGCCTGCAATCCCAGCACTTTGGGAGGCCGAGGAAGGTGGATCACGAGGTCAGGAGATCGAGACCATGCTGGGTAATATGGTGAAACCCCGTCTCTACTAAAAATACAAAAAATTACCCGGGCGTGGTGGTGGGCACATATAGTCCCAGCTACTTGGGAGGCTGAGACAGGAGAATGGCATGAACCCGGGAGACGGAGCTTGCAGTGAGCCGAGATGGCGCCACTGCACTCCAGCCTGGGGGACAGAGCAAGACTCCGTCTCAAAAAAAAAAAAAAAAAAAACAAAACAGAAAGACTCAGGTTTACCAAAAAATGTCACGGGGAGCAGGAGTTTCTTTCGTGGAAAATATCAAGGTGGCTTTGGCTTGCTAGGCAACAATTTTATCCATACAACACCTTTCATACCTACAGTATCTCACAGCTGAATAGAAGCAGTAGTTTAAAAAATATACACAGCAACCAAGCAAACCAAGGACTTCACAAATGCAAGAAGTAAGATGAAAGAGGGAAATGAATTTTAAGAAAATGATCCTGTAATTTGTTTCCAAAGCAAAGTTCACCTTAAATTTGAAAACGTTACAAAGGTTCTTGACAAGGCCCTGGATGAGTCACTCCTGCTGAAGGAGCTTTATCCTTAGCCTGACCCAGAATTTACAAAGCCAGTACAAATGCAGGAGGAGGCCAGTACAAATGCAGTTCAAGAGAAGGGACAGGAAGTACTCAGTATATTGTATAGCACCGTTAATCTAGTAGCATTTCTTATCACAGGGAGTGAAATCTGTGCATGCAATGCTTTCGTCATAGCATTTATTTGAACTCAAGAAATGTTTAGTTACATTGAATGGAAATTTCCATAAGCCACTTCATTAAAAATATGGTTGTCATCAAGAAACTAGTAATTTAAAGGAACTATTACTAGTATGTCCTTAAGTTATATTTGCTCACTGTACTAACAGAGCCAAGATTTTCACTGCTTTTCTTACTGCGTCGTCAATACATAGTGCAGAAAGCTGGAGGTTGTTCTCTCTCATGCATCATAAACACCAGTTGTCATCTAAGAATAGATATTGTTTGAATTTGTTTTACTGAAACGGCAGAAAGTATGATTTTATTTCCAATTTCCCAAATGATTTTACAAAATATGAAGTTAAAACTCAATCTTTTAACTTAATTAGCCAGTTTCTCAATGGGGAGATCTTTTATATTTGAGGAAGAAAGATTCATTGTAGTGACGGGCCATCACACACATATTGCAGGACATTTGGTATCTTGACCCTTGTATTAAATGCCAGTAGTTTCATCTAGTAATTGTCATGATAAAAAAAAAAAAACACCCTCATACATTTTCAAATTCCTCCTTGTTAGTGTGTCACCTATCCCCCCCAAAACCACAGCTGATGAAAACTAGCCCAATGGTACCTGAAATCCGTCAAGGAATGGTCACACCAAACTTTATCAGGTTATAGATATCCCTTCCAGATCCTCACTCCTCTATAAAATCAAATACCCATTTTTCAGAGTCCTGCCAAATGCATACACATAGCCACAGTCTTATCAAAATTATTCTAAATGACGGGGTGCGGTAGCCTGTAATCCCAGCACTTTGGGAGGCCGACGTGAACAGAGCACTAGAGGTGAGGAGTTGGAGACCAGCCCGGCCAACATGGTGAAACCCCATCTCTACTGAAAATGCAAAAATAAAAGTAGTCAGGCATGGTGACTCATGCTTGTAATACCAGCTACTCAGGAGGCTGAGGCAAGAGAATCATTTGAACAGGGGAGGCAGAAGTTCCAGTGAGCCGAGATCACCACTACACTCCAGACACGGTGACAAAGTGAAACTGTCTCAAAAAAGAAAAAAAAAAAAATCTTCAAAAGGAGCACACTGCCATATGGTAGCATAAACTTTTCAATGTTGGAACAACCTTAGAAAGAATTTACTCTAACCCTCTTATTTTACAGGTAAGGAGACTGAAGTCTAGAAAAAGTAAGTGATTTGCCTAAGTTCTTAGGCACTAATTAATACCAGAGGTAGGATTAGAGTCCACATCTTCCTAAATCTTTTCTCAATGTCCATCTCACTTTTCTCCAACCATAGCATTTATTTAAACAAAAAATAAAGGAGAACCTTTCGAAACATACAGTTAATATATATACCTACTGAAAGCCTACTTTTTAAATATCCAAGGCAATTTTGTTTGTTTGTTTGTTTGTTTGTTTTGTTTTTGAGACGGAGTCTCACTGTGTCGCCCAGGCTGGAGTGCAGCAGTGCGATCTGGGCTCTCTGCAAGCTCCGCCTCCCGGGTTCACGTCATTCTCCTACCTCAGCCTCCCGAGTAGCTGGGACTACAGGCGCCCACCACTACGCCGGGCTAATTTTTTGTATTTTTTTTTAGTAGAGACGGGGTTTCACCGTGTTAGCCAGGATGATCTCAGTATCCTGACCTCGTGATCCCCCCACCTCAGACTCCCAAAGTGCTGGGTTTACAAGCAGGAGCCACCGCGCCCGGCCCCAAGGCAATATTTTTTTAAGGAAAAAAATGAAAAAGAATACCTTCAAGTCTTTTCTAGCGAATCTGGATGCAGTGTTTTCAAATAGGATACTTTTAAGTCTTAAAGGAAATACAGTCTACCAACCATAAACCAAATACAACAGTAAATGACGGCCGGTGGCTCATGTCTATAATCCTAGCACTTTGGGAGGCTGAGGCAGGCAGATCACTTGAGGTCAGGAGTTCGAGACCAGCCTGGCCAACACGGTGAAACCCTATCTCCACTAAACATACAAAAATCGGCCTGGCATGGTCGTGTGCGCCTATAGTCCCAGCTACTTGGGAGGCTAAGGCAGAAGAATCACTTGAACCCAGGAGTTAGAAGTTGCAGTGAGCAGAGATGGCACCACTGCACTCCAGCCTGGACAGCAACTGAGACCATGTCTCAAAGAAAAACAGAAACAGAAACAGTAAATGACATTACACACAATGAACAAAGGCGGGTGAGTAAAATATAATCTGCTTGCCCTTTTAAATAACGATGTACAATCATCAAATACCTTAAATATACTCACTGTTTTCTTTGAGGGAAAAAAATTCTCAGCGTACAAATTTATATTTCTATTTTTATCAAATTTTTGTCATCAGTGTTATTACTGCATTAACTCCATTGCCAATTTCCCATCTGCCTGTGCTTTTCAAAATAAATATGTCAATTAATAAAATATCCAGTGTTGCTTTTATGAGTTTTTAATAATTTCTAACTGTACAGCCATTTAGGCATCTGAACTATTATCATTAAAATATTTCAAATTGAATATACTTTAGATTGCCTGGGCTCGGGGCAACATAAAAAGAATGTATAGTTCTAGAAGAAGGTACAGAATCTAGCTAGTCTGCATCCTTTTACATATAAACTAAGTCTGTGGGACGTACCCAGCTGCACTATGAGTAGATGCCATAGGAAAATAGGGAAAAAACCTACACAAAATCGAAGTCACACAAACACTGGAGAGCATCCTGTGGCCAGTTAAGATCTTCAATCAATACAATATCAATGTGTACTTTTAATCACTCTTAAGCATTTAGATGTATCTTAAGTATCTAGCTTTTTCATGATTTCCAAATGCCACAATAATAAGTGGTCCTCAAGCTTTAGTGTACATCAGAGTCACCTGGAGACCTTATTTAAGGCAATGGCTGGTCCTGGGTGGGACATGGTAATTTGCATTTCACAGGTGGAAGTGATGCTGCTGGTCCCGGTACCACACTTGAGAACTGCACCCTTAAAGGTTTTTAAAAATATTTATTTTTTGACAGTTATAAATAATCAGAAGCACATTTTTCATTTCTACCCAGTGTATGAAATGCACACACACACACACACACACACACACACACACACACAAATTAAAACATATGAAACAATTTTTATTTATTTATGTTTTATTTTATTTATTTATTTATTTATTTTTGAGATGGAGTCTCACCCTCGTTGCCCAGGCTGGAGTGCAGTTGTGCGATCTCGGCGCACTGCAACCTCTGCCTCCTGGGTTCAAGCGATTCTCCTGCCTCAGACTACTGAGTAGCTGGGATTACAGGTGCCCCCTACCACATCTGGCTAATTTTTGTACTTAGAGACAGAGTTTCACCATGTTGACCTCAGGTGATCCACCCACCTCAGCCTCCCAAAGTGCTGGGATTATAGATGTGAGTCACAGTGCCTGGCCTAATTTTACTACATATAATGAACACTAAGTTTTTTCCATCTATTCTGTCTTATTCTATTCCTTTCCATTCAAAAAGAAATGTTGGTCATAATCCAGTAATTTGATTTTATGACCACTGCTAGATTAAGACCTACAATTGGAAAATACTGCTCATGATTCCCTCTGTTAATCACTGAATTTAATCATAACTATTAACTTGTATTGATATTTATCAGGTGCCAGACACCCCTCCAGTCTTTTCATACATTGTTCACTTCATAAATTAAGAACTCATATTAACACTATGAAGTAGGTGTCATTAAATGCCCATATATATGGAGAGGAAAACTATAGTTAAAATCGGTGAATGCAACCTCCCCAAGGTTGCAGGGCTTAAGCATATCAGAGCCAGATTAGAATGTAGGTCTAATTCCAGAGTATAACAGTACAGGTTGCTCTTTTGGAGTAAGATACTTTAATTTGAATCCCAGATCTACCATGTACTGGGTGTGTGGCTTTTGGTGAGCTACTAAGCCTCTCTAGGTTTTGGTTTTCCCATCTATAAAAGAGACATAGGGCTCATGTAGGAACTGTGAGGATTAAATGAGATAACCTAGGACAAGCACAGGGCCAAACTAGCACATAGTAAGGCTTCAATCATTGTTATCTATTCTTACACAGAAATGGCATTCTTAATTGCCACATCAAACATTGTCTCCTTTCCCTTTCCCTTGGCTTTTAGTTCCCGGTACTGTCTCTGGATTTGCCTTTTCTCCTGATTTCTTGGCTTCTGGCACTTGTTATCCTGTGACCTTGCTTCTGCCTTTCCCCCTTTCATCCTCCCTCAGCAGCTTGACCTGTTGTGCAGGGGTTCTCAGACCTCCTCATGAGGCAGTTCCCATGGCTTCTACCTGTCTCCAGGCATAAAGACCCCAGCTCCTCCTTGGAACCCACCAACCTTACCCAACCTTATAGGTACCACAAAGTTATTCCACAATGAAAGCATAAGTTGTCACCAACAAATGAAGTCTCTAATCAACAAATTATTTAGAAATGTGAGAAAGCAGAGATCTGCTGTATAACCCATATATGACGTTATATAAAATCATCAACATTTCACTCGACCATTTCACAATGACATACCATAACGGGATATGAAAACCAAAATGACACTGAAGGTAGTATTTGTGTGGCTAATCCTGGATTTACACAGTTAGGTTGCAAGAAGATAACATCAGGCTCTTTTGACTACCCCGGATCATCTTTTCTTGCTGGAAGCTTCTCCATATAAGAAAATTTTAAACCTGATATTTCCAACAAAATGAAACAATCGAAGATGACTCTTCAAGGTAGCTATAGAATTCTCTTCTCTAGGTATCTCCTTAAACAGGAGTGAGATGCACTCCAATAATTCCTCTAATAAATGCCCCTTCTCTGAGAAAGACTGACTTTGAAATCCCATTCTCTGTAGCTCATTTTACTTCTGTGTGCCCAGTAAGTACTAACACTACTAACCCAACTTTTCTTCTTTTCTCAGTTGCTATCTCCCCACAGAAATCATCCCTTTTTGTTTTATTTCAGCTGTCCCAAGCTGGGCCTCTATTCTTAAACTGGGGACCACTTGCCTCCTCTTTGCCTCCACCTGTTGCTCACAGTGCTCCCAGGACCTATGTCCGCATTTCATGGAATGAAGTAATGGATATAGATTACTGGATCTCTGTGAACCACACCTTTCCTGTTCACTTCTCACCAGAAAATAGTCTGGTTAGGCTAATCACTATAGATTGATTCAGTTACTAGCCTATGGTAGATGGAGCCTCTTTTCTCACTAGCCAACCTTGGTAGTGGTAACCCATCCCACAGGTCCCAACTCATCAGCACTAGAATTATGTTATCTAAAATATAAATGGAAACTTCCGTAAGCCATTTCATTAAAAATATGGCTGTCATCAAGAAACTAGTAACTTAAAGGAACTATTACTAGAGAGCTCCAAGGCCAGTTCATCATATTGAGATCAGGGTGACGAAACCCATGAAATATGCAGTTTATTATTCTAAAATTCAAAAGTGAAAAGCACTGCGAGGAAGGGGACATAGTAAATATGGCAAGGGATTTGGACTTATGCAGATGTGGTTTTGATGTTCAAGTCTACATTACCTTGGGTAACTTTATTTACCTCTTTGAACCTAAACAAACCCATACAATAGTAATAAAAAATCTAGATTAAATATAACATAGATTACATCTAGAATTACTAATTCTAATTACTACTAGAATCAGAAGTAATGTATGTAAAAATATCTCATGAAATACTTGGTACGTAGAGGAAATATTTAATTCTTTAGGATGATTATTACTATGAGAGTCTTAGATTCAAAGAGAGAGAAAAAAAACTCAAGACAAAATGAAAGTTATATTCTCCCTTTGGAGAATTTGAAAAATTACTTTGTTTTTTGAAGGCTCAATTTGATGGCTTGAAAACAGCCCTAATTACAGCTCCATCAGCCTCAATTTATTGATAGATTCAATTTGTAAGAAAAAAAACAAAAGGTTTTCTCTTATATTTCTCAGCAGTATCCCTAAGGGAATTCTTCTATACATCTGTGATACACATATTGAAAAGAACTCACGTTTGACCTTAGTATCTACTTTCAAAGTTACTAAAACGTGATTTTTTTTCTAAGTTTTTTTTTTTTTAAATGTAGAATTTGGAAGAAAGGTCATTTTATCTATTAGGGAGTATAAAAGCACTACAGAGAATGTTTCAAGGAACTACAAAAAATGACTTAGAAAAAAAAGATTGGTTCCAAAACACTAAAGCCATACCATATAGATTTATAAATATTTAATTGCATCAAGAAAAAAAAGTGATGTAACTATTCAATCTATTTTCATCATGGATTTAACTTAACTTAATTAGCTTAGTACACTTATGGGTCTCATAAGGGTATTAAAAGTTACATTAAGATGATGTGAAACATGTCATACGAAAACTTTGACTAGCGTACAATTGAGCATCAAATTTAGTTTGGAGCTTTTTGGGTGACAAGTCAAAATGAGAAGCATGGTGAATTTTTAGCCTGTCCTTTTTCTAACGAAAAAACCCCAGTAGTTAATCAGAAGAGATATACTTTTAAAAATTCCCAGCAGTCAATGCAAAAAGGAATTTATCATGGAAATCCTTATATAAAGAATTTGAAATGCATAACACAAGGTGCCAAGATATTTCTTTCCATTTCAGCTCATCTCTTTTATATTGGCTCTCAGTAGTTAAAAAAATGGGGGGTATCATATTAAAGCATAGTATAATAAAGACATTTTGACATTTTAACAAAAAAGTATTTTAATGTGATTATAGTAAGTACATTTCTGGTTATGTAGTTTGATATACATAGAGAGTTTAGAAAACATAGAGCAATGAGCAACTGGACTACTACTCTTAAATATCAGTGATGGTAGTTCCAGGCTTTTCGGAGATGCTGAATAAGGAAGAATTTGCGCTTTCAATCCCTGGCTATACCCTGAACCACACGTATGAATTCTTGATCAAAATATGTATTATCCACGTGCCAACTGGCAGGTATGCACGTGACAAAGGTAACATTGCTCTGAAAATAAAATAAACCCATATGTATTTTAGTCTAAACAGTGTGTAAGTCCCTTTCTACATATTAGTCAGCAAAAATAACTACAGACAAAGACAATTTTTTTTCAGGAGGAAACTTTGGATTTGCCTCAGTGCTCAAATGAGATGAAAAGAAAATCAATATAATAAAGAAAACAGTAACATGAAAGATGGTGTCCCTCTAAATTTCCTCTTCTCCATCCAGTTCCACATTCTCCTTTAATTAAACTTGATTTCCCTCAAGCACTAGCACTCCAGATAATTATTAAATAGCCAAAATTAGTGTTTCTATTTTGTTTGATTAATTAAGACTATTGCCCATTCCATAAGCAGGATCTCCGAATTTAACTTCATTATTAGTCCTCACAGCCAAATTCAGGACCTCCCACTGGGATTTCATAGATTACAGATTTTATAGTACAATATAAAAAACAATTGTGGAAAATGTATATCTATTATAATTGTTTCTGTTTTCTTTAAACTCAAGTGTATTTTGTGATTTCTAAAAGAAAAAGATGATTTCACAGTAGTTTTTGTTTGTTTTGCTTTTGCTTTAGATATGCAAAAGCACAATATTTCATCTATTATAGAGATTAAATAGGCCTGTGTGGGCTGGTCTGAAAAGTAAATTATGTTTTGTAGCATTGTTATATTTGGAAAATGAACTCTGAGACCAAATAGACATTTTTCAAATGGACGTCTGGGATGTAACTATCTTCATAAGTTGGAGTATACCAGTATTTCATGTATTTATGACTTTACTAGCCCATTTATTGGGGAAACATTAACAGATATCTACTATGTTTCAAATACTGGGCTGGGGGCTTGGATTCGGGTGGCTCCCCCACCACCAATTTACCCAGTGAGGAACTCACAGCAGTTGTGAGAGAGGACAGGGAAATACATAAAAAATTATTGCAACAATTATTCAAAGTATATTCAAAATGCTATAGAAGCAGACAAGATGAAATGATTAATTCTTCATAGAATTGGGTAAGTTTTCCCAAAGGAAGTTCCACTGGAAGTGAGCCACCAAGAATCAAGAGGGACTTTCAGGCAGAGGGCATTCCAGGAGAATGAATCCATGAACCAGAGATCAGAAGTCTGAACACTGAGGAGACCTTATACAGAAGGGGGAGCTAAAAAGAAAGCGCTTGGAAGAGTTTTCAGAAGCTATACTAGAGAGTTTAAATATTGTAAGTCGTTGGGATCCAACAAAGGTTTTAGAAAAAGAGACTTACACAGTTAGATCTGACTTTGTAAAGATTAATTGTAGCAATGCCACCATGGAGTGTAGATGCTGCTTTTTTGCACACATGTACACAATAACCACTCAAAACAGAATATTCTTTGATTCTTCATCACAATAATCCCTCCACTTCCAAATGTGCTTGTACTTAGCTGCTGAAGCCATCAGAACCTCGGAAAGTTTGAGTTTGTGTAGCAAAGACAGACGGGTTACCAATGCGAGACTCGATGTGAGGCTCCCACTCTTCGCATGAAGAACATTAACTTCATGGCTAAGCTGACCATTTAACAATTGTATTTTTAAATATCTTTCTGTTTCTGGGAGAGATCTTAGTCCTTTAGCCATGGCTTTAAGAGCAAATAGGCATCGTTCCATTTTAAATATCTTCTGCTTTTTCCTCTATAAAATGTGATCAATGAAGAATGGATGTCTCAGGCTCTTGTTATTACCAACCTCCTCCACACCCACATGTAACCAGTTGGGTGGCTGTCCCTTGTGACTGGGCTCCAGACTGAGGCTCTACCTGCCTTCCCCATCTTGTTTTTCCAAAGCACCCATTTGTACCAGAAACTGAAACATGGCAGAAAGAAGGAATCAGCATGACATAGCTCAATTCATGGGAAAAGAACCCTGGCCAGAAAATTCACAAGAAAATAACTACAAGCAACTAAGACAGTGCTACAGCACCGCACACACTAAGAACAGGAAACAAATGCATGGCCTGAACTGTACAGTAGCACCGCCTGCGTTCAGCCCTGAGAAAACAACCCAGACTCTTATCAAGCCAGAAAGAAAACACTCGTCAATGGGCCAGTAGGTCACAGTGAAAATATTAAAGGAACTGTTGGTAAACACCAACAGGGCTTTGGCTAAGACAGCAAAATAATCAGACTCAGACTACTCATCACCACCTGTTGCACATTCCTCACCCTTCCTGCCCCTCCCTACCCTTCACCCTGGAGAGTCCAAGATCACACAGTAAATAAAACCATGATCCGTGAAAGCTCTCAGAGCTTTGGCCATTACTATCTCCAGCAAAAGCTGAAAGGATTTCCCTGGGGATTTCAGCCAAAAACACTTTTACACTTAAATCTATGCTCTAGTCTGGAAGAGTGCATTGTCATTTGTTCTGCAGTGGATTTTCTTCTAGATAACTTCTTTCCCACTTACTATCAGGCTTATATTTTCAAAATAGTTCAGATTCACGGTATGTAAGGCGCAGAAGACTACTACAGAGAAACCACCCTCATCTCAAATCCAAACCCCCTGAGATGAAGTAATAAAACCAAGCAATATAGTTGAAAGCCAAGGACGGTCCGAGTTTCAACAGCCCCTCCACATGCAGAAAGAATTACAGATTTTTCCTAGTACCATACCTCTTTTATATTCCTTCCACATACCTCAAACTAAATTCCAGATCTGAAAAACTCAGTTTATACCTTATTCCCACTTAAAGGTCTTCCACCAAGAATATACCTCCTGTGAATGGTAGGATGTTATTTATTTCAGAGTTTTGTCAATATTTCTGTCCTCCAAGATGTAAAGGGGAAGTCTCTGACCACTCAGTAATGACTCTAGAGAGAACAGATTTCTGGACTTGCTACCAGAAGGTCAGGCAGTCAGGGAAGATAAAAGGGTAAGTTTTATTACTGAGCTCTCTTAGAAGTTGAAATATGCCCAGAGAAGAGGAAGTATTAAGAAATTTAAAAGGGGGAGTGAGATCTTCACAAGTCTGATGTGACTTTATTGTTGTTTTCTGGCTTTTTCTAATATATTCATTCTGTGTGTTTTGTTTTACAATGCCCAGTTCAATAGCATCATCCATTTTTGCCCTGAAGGATTGGTTTTGAGCTCTAATTGGAACTGGGGACAGATTGTTTGTATTTAATCTGTCTGTACATCTTCTACTCAGTAACTGAGTAAAGCTCTTAAACTCTACTGCAAATATCCCTGGATTCCAATGAATTTGTCTTACTTAGTAGACATAGCAACACATATTGTTTTATTTATGGATAAGCAAAGCCTTAACAACTTTTATATTCCAAATGCTCAGCACGATTTATTTATTTCCTCTTTTTAGAAAGAGCTGAAACAATGATGCTGTGTAAGGTTAAAAAAAGAGTAACATAAAATGTGCTGGAAACAGAAATTACTTAGAGTTAATGTTTAATTCAAATGAATTAAACGAGATACAGTCTACAAAGAAGTCTGGGCTCCCTGTTACTGGTTGATATTGAAAACCTATCTAAGGAATTCAGAGTAACGTTATCTCCCTTCTATTTGGGTACTTATAAAAGAAATGCAGTCTTAAGTATTTTCTAAAAACGAGAACACATTACATGTTTATCATTAAATGTTACTTTTAAAAAAATTTAGACAAAATATTTTGAGTGGCTTGAAATTCACCAAATATTCCCTAACGCTTTGTGTTTACAAATATATGTATATATTTTATAATATATATTTCTAATATATAAAATATATATTTATATTTTTAAAACATATTTTATACTTATAAAATAAATATTTTTACAAATATATGTGTTTAATATTAAAACCTATCTTTGTGTGCCTGTTATATAGGGAACTCCTATAAGATACTAGAGGAAACAAACAGGCGGAAGGGGAGGATGGATACCGAGAGGAAATTGAATTGTGCAAAGGGTTTTTATTAATTCCATCTATTTTTAAAGCCAGGACATACTACCAGCTTGCTGTCTCCCGGCGCGCGCGCGCACACACACACACACACGCACACACACACACACACACACGCACGCTACATCAGCTTGGGATTCCTGCTATCCCTCCCCGCCCCCAGCAGCCCCCTCCCCCGGCGCAGGCAGCCTCGTCGGTCCCTCCCGCGGTGGCTCCGCGCACTCCCTCACGACCGCATCACCTACCCTGCTGGGACTTCAAGACAGACGCGGGACTGGCTGCTGCTCCGAAGGAAAAGCCTCCCAGGACCAGCAGTAAGAAAATGCAAAGAAAAAAAGGTGGTAGTGAGGCTCCTTTACTTTCCACAACAAGGGGAAGTGTTGAACCCCATGCACTAGGCTGCTCCGCAGCGCGGGTTTCGGAGGAAATTGACGGCCGAGAGAGCTGCGCCTGCGGTAGAAAGTTGGGGGGATTCCCCCAGCCACCCGCGCCAGGCTCCTTTCTGGTCCCCGCCGCAGCCTTGACAGCTCCCCTGGTCTCCGAGCCCCTCCAGAGCCCTGCTGGTTTCCACCCGGAGCTGGGCTGTGTTGCCACATGCACTTGAGAAATCCTAGCAGTTGCGCAAAGAGTCCCAGAAGTTAGAAAGGGTGATTGTGTGTGAATGTGTAAATATACAGTACAAGAGGCTGGAACAACTGAGTGGGGCCAACCCTCAGATGCAGCCCGAGGTTTCAGATTTCATTTGGCAACTGGTAGCTTCACAGGACTCGAGCCGCACTAGAGGGGAGACCGGCAGGAGCCCCGCCCTCCCAACGCCTGGGTTATCTGAGAGCCTGAGCTACACCGCCGGGCTCCACCGACAGAATGCTCCCTGCCTGGTTCCTCCGCATCTGGCATTGCTCGTTCCTTTCAAGTGCATCATAGATATGTGTTGGTCACAGATCTGGGGCTGTGGGCGTGAGAAGGTTGGTGAATACAAGTCTCCTGACCTCAGGGAACTCTGCATTTCATTGGCCAAACCTCACACGCCGGTTTTACTTCCTTCTACCAACTCTCTGTCTCGCTAAAATTTTATTTCTCCAATCAGAATTACCTGGGCCATTAAACCAGTATTCCTGGAAATGCACATTTAGATGGATGCCCTCTAGTTAGAGCCTTAGAGAAGTTCAAAGTATAATTACTTTCTTACTGTGGTGTAAGAACTCTCGGAATTACACAATATGAGGCAAAAAGACAAACTAGTAAACATTGTTTTGATGCAGGCCATCTCTTCCCACCATCACCAAAATGTCTGTTTCAAATTGTGATCTTACAGTTGTGGTTACCTGGCATGCTGAGTAAAATTATTTCAAAAAGCTTTGTAAACATCTCTGTTTTAGAAGGCCACTTACAGTGGCACTTTGGAAGGCCAAGGCAGGAGGATCACTTGAGCCCAGGGGTTTCAGACCAAAATCGGCAACATAATGAGACTCCTGTCTTTACGAAAAAATTAAAAAAAAAAAAAAGTTCGGCGTGGCAGCGCATGCCTGTAGTCCCAGCTACTCGGGAGGCTGAAGTGGGAAGATCTCTTGAGCCCAGGAGGTCAAGGCTGCCATGAGCTATAATTGTGCCACTGCACTCCAGCCTGGGTGACAGAGTGAGACCCCATCTCAAACAATTACTACTACTACTACTACTAATAAAATCTCTCTTTTAGAAATCATCACCAGATATCCTGAAGACACATAATGGGGGTGTTCTCACTAGGGAGCTCCAGTGAGAGAAGGATATAGAAGAAGAGCACATGTTCAGTTTTAGAAACACCAAAAATAAAAAGCTGAGTGGACTCTGATATGTTTTTCCTTTTTATCCTCTTTCTCCAAGTTTTTGGAGAAACCAATCTACCCCTTCCCATGCTGAGGTCCTACTATAAACTTGATTTTCTGGCGGGAGAATTCTCAGCCCTTTAATGAATCAAATTAATTTGTGTGGGGAAAAAATTGTGTTTCATATTTCATTTAAAAAGTATGTATGGAATTCCTAAGATAGAAGTAATGTAACTTATTATCTAATTGGTGGGAATAATTGACCTTCATCAACCCACATGGCCTTACATGTTCTAGCAACACCCCGGCAGGTGAATGCTGAGGGGCAGTTTCAGATGAAAGCTGGAAAATGATAACATTAACACAAATGCAATTTGCACACATTTGATGGACTCAAACACCTCAGGAAGACAAGTGCCAATAATTATGATTCAAGATTGGGACATTTAAAAAAACCAAGGAAACTGTCACATCAGTAACTTATTTCAGGATCTAACAAGTATTACCACAGCAATTTAGTCTCAAAGTAATACAAAACTGAACTCAGGGTGGTTACTGGGTAGTCTCTAGTCCAAAAGATTAAGACACACCTCTAACACACACACTCGCTATGTTCAAGGCCTTTTCCTTCCCATCTTCTGGTTCTGTCTCCACCCTTTCCAATTGATAGTACTTCATTGGTGTGTGTGATATATGTGATTATCTTAAGCTAGAAAGTACAACAGAAGGAGAGGATGATTGTCACTTGGGGATTAGACAGTTGAGAGGATAGGAAAGGAGTTATATCCACCAACACAAACGCCTTCTTCCCCTCCTACTTAGAAAGAGATGGACCATTGCATTCCTTTTCTAGAAGCCCCTCAGCAAGGAGTCTCTTACAAGAGAATACAACCTGAACTAGAAACTGCGTGGTGTTCTCTGGCCTCTGACTATACTATTCGACTCTTATTGGAGATTAATTGGGACCAGGGGACGTCCCTTATATGTATTGTAGCATCTTTAAAGGAGAGAGTAAACTCTTGAACAAGACCCTTGAAACCTGATTCTAGTCAGAGAATGCTGATGTGACTGATACAGACTCCAGGGAGGTGGTGTCCGACATTCAACTCCCTGAGTCCCTGCTCAGAACTTGCCCAGAGGGTTACTTAAAGCTGAGTTTTATCAGTCAACCTCAATTATGAGTTAAAGGTGTGCCTCAAACCAACTCTACAAAACTCAGAAATGATTCAAGGGTGAGGGCTAACTTTCCAGGATCTTCAAGTCCTAGACACCTTTAGGAAAAAAGTCTATGAAAGGTCAGTATAATGGCAGGCAGAGTTTGAAGGACTTCAGTATTTACAGGGAGGATGTATAATACTCTAGGACCAGGGGGATTCCAGAGATCTAGAAATGAAAGCGGAGGAGGAGAGAAGGAAGATAATGGACATACTACATTTGGACAAGTTGTTTGAGTGTTGGTATTGCCAGAGTCAAGGAAAGAAACCCCCTCCACAGACAAAGCCCCCTGGACACTGATTCTATCAAGCCATTCTTTCAATGGAATTTAGTTAGGGAAAGCTTAGCCAGTGTTTCTACAATTACTTTGTCTAATATTTAAAGTATATGGCTCAAATGTTACTATTAAATGAGTATGGATTAAAATGTATTTTAATGTACTTCGCTAACTTAAAAATTGCAAAGTTTTTCACCAGATTCCATGTCAGATTCTTTGAAAACCTTAGCATAGAGTAATTCATTGTCATATTACCCAATTGTCCATTAATATCAGATACTGGAGCTTTTTAATTATGTTTTCTTTTAAGAAAACATAAATTCCTAAGAGGGCAAAAAACACAGTAACAAAACTGAATAGTCAAGAATTGCCAAAATCCTAACATTTTCAACAAGCTCTCACCAACAATGCAGAATTTGTGTGGGTACTGGGATTTGCCAAGATCTGATTTCAGGATTCAGATAGAAGGCTATGCCTTTTAAAGCATGTCTGTTTCTAAACATCTGTTCTTGTTTTTTCTTTTTATTTCCTGGTAGAAGTTTCTTTTCTACAAAGTCCAGCTTTGTCTGAGCTACGTAAGGTGGAAAGAGATTAAGGGAGCTTCGTGCCTACCCTCTCCAACACTTTGGATTACATGACTCAGGGAAAGATATACTACTGTTGTTAAAATGGCGGGGAAAGATCAATCCAGCTAAATCTGCCTGTAAGTAAGATAACAAAGGAGAGAAAGAGCATGATAGAAAAATCTGCAGTGTCCATGGGTCATCCATGGCCTCTATAATTCCACCACATGCCTTCTAACAGTCAACAGCTTTAAAAATGAAGCACATTATGTGCCCATTCAGATCCTGAGAGGAGCCTGGTATCAACCATCACCACACTTTCTTTGAATTCACATATTTTTGGGTCACACTCTCTCATCCACCAGACCCCCAAAGTAGATGGTTCCAAAAATATCAATGATTAAATTTACTTTCAAAGTACTGTCTATTGGTTTTTGTCTAATTACGAAATTAATTAGCTCAACTCATGAAACTTGGAAGCTACAGAGAATCTTAAAAGAAGAAATTTAAAATTGCCCATGATCTCCCTACTTAGAGATAAGTAATAACATTTTGAATATGTCCAGTATGTCCAATTGTTTTTTACCTCTGTGTATGTGCCTATTTTGTATAACGATTTGGATCATATTATTAACCAAAGCAAGATCCTTTTGGCCTGGGCCCAGAGTCAAACCTTGGTTTCCAATCAAGATGTTCCTTTTTGAGACAGTGTCTCACTGTGTCCCATGGGCTGAAGTGCAATGGCTCCATCTCAATTCAATGCAGCCTCGACCTCCCAGGCTCAAGGGATCCTCCCCACTCAGCTTCCCGAGTAGCTGGGACCATAGGCATGCATCACAAAGCCTACTTAATTTTTTTTTTTTTTTTTTTTTTGACGGAGTCTAGCTCTGTCCCCCAGGCTGGAGTGCAGTGGCATGATCTCAGCTCACTGCAGGCTCTGCCTCCCCGGTTCACGCCATTCTCCTGCCTCAGTCTCTCGAGTAGCTGGGACTACAGGCGCCTGCCACCTCGCCCAGCTAATTTTTGTGTTTTTAGTAGAGACGGGGTTTCACCTTGTTAACCAGGATGGTCTCAGTCTCCTGACCTCGTGATCCGCCGGCCTTGGCCTCCCAAAGTGCTGGGATTACAGGCGTGAGCCACCGTGCCCAGCCCTAATTTTTTATTTATTTTGTAGAGATGAAGTCTCTACAAGTTACCCAGGCTGGTCTCAAACTTCTGGGCTCAAGCGACCTCCTGTCTCAGTCTCCCAAAGTGCTGGGCTTACAGGCGTGAGCCACTGCTCCCAGTCTCAAAATGCTTCTTTTTATGCTGTTTAAACCTAAATTCAGGAATTTACTGGATTCTGTTAAAGAATTAATCTCGGCTCGGCATGGTGGCTCATGCCTGTAATCCCAGCACTTTGGGAGGCCGAGACATGCGGATCACAAGGTCAAGAGGTTGAGACCATCCTGGCTAACATGGTGAAACCCCCTGTCTACTAAAAATACAAAAAATTAGCCAGGCGTCGTGGCGGGCACCTGTAGTCCCAGCTGCTTGGGAGGCTGAGGCAACAGAATGGCATGAACCCGGGAGGCAGAGATTGCACCACTGCACTCCAGTCTAGGCGACAGAACGAGACTCGGTCTCAAAATAAAGAAAAAGAAAAAAGAATTAATCTCTGCCTTCCATGATGTGCAGATTTTCTCCAATCAGCTCCCAGAGAAAGTTTCTGCTTTATACCTACTCTGGTCATTTCTAAATCCTTTACTAGTCTAGAATTTCCTTGTGCTTTGTTGACTCACAATTTCTCTAAGACAACCTTTAATATGCAGTCATTCACATTTTAGCTCAACACATTCTCTATCCTTTCTCTACTCGCTTATGAGTACAGGCATATGTGTGTGCATGCACGCACACACACACACACACACACACACCCCAGGAACATTTAATATCACATATGCATACTCATAAAGTGAAATAGTTCTCCAGACATGCAACTGTTCACTTGTGGGCTCAACTCTTAGTGTAATACTGAATGACATTTAAAATATTTAGAAATCTAATTGTACCTGAGCAACAACAGAATGGGCTTACTGTGACTACACATGCCATTTTGTAGATTTCAAGAATATTCACATTTTGGAATCTTCTCTTTTAAGTTTTTTAGAAAATTAAATACTGCCATTGAAATAACACCATTCTTCTCCCAAGAATCATTATATAGTATTCCTAAGTTACATGTGTGACTTTTAAAATGGTTTCCTATTCCCTTATACTCAGGATAATAGAAATCAAGTTATCAATAAGTTCTTTACATTCATAATTCATGTTTTTAATTGCATTGTCATGTATATTCCAAATCTTATCATCTGTCTAGGAAATCTTCATTTCTTCCTATTTTCATCATATCCCAAGCTCTTTAAATAATGGACTTTTTTGCATCAATTCTGTTCTTTCCCTCTCTGCATTGCCTGCTTTATCTCATCTCAGATAATTTGAAATTTAAAGAGAACATTTACCTCATTGTACGTTCTTACCCCACTGATAAAAGAATACACAGTCGAGATACAAATCTAAGCTGTTAAAACTGTTAGAGAACTCAGATACTAGGCATAACTGATCCCATTGTTGATCAAATGTTAGATTTGATCAACGTTTGGATTGCTAACTAGAAAATTGGAGCTGAGGTCATTGTTTTAAGTCATCTAAAAC
Source organism: Macaca mulatta (assembly GCF_049350105.2). Lineage (NCBI taxonomy): Eukaryota > Metazoa > Chordata > Mammalia > Primates > Cercopithecidae > Macaca > Macaca mulatta. The sequence goes on along the minus strand of NC_133410.1, from coordinate 94,788,859 downwards.
CAACTAGATTGTCAAGAAGACTAAAATGTTTTATTGTTATAGAGTGCAGACGGGACCATCGGCTTACTAAATTATCTTCCATAAAAACTAGATAAGAGAGTGTAAATGAATCAATATAACTAATCCAAACACATTAATAATGATAATGATAAAATAAGAATATTCCTTATAGTTATTAATGTGCCTTTCCCATATGTGAAGTCTTTATTGTAGCAGCTATGAAAAATTTATCCTTATTTTCACTTTGCAGAAGAGAGAACAAAGAGAAACATTGTATATATCTTATTCACAATCACATAAGCTAATAAACGATGGAGAAAAGATTTGAATTTAGGCTATTCAAGTACAAAGTCTGGATTCTTTTCACTGATGTATCAACAACAGCATCTCCCTATGCAAATAGGGACAGCACAATTTCCCTTTCATATATCACTTATATTGGCCAAGTGTTTGAAAATAACTGTTATTACATTATTTTGTGAGGAGGAAGATTGTTGTTCTCCTACAGACCAATTTTAAATCCCACTTAAAGTATTAATTTTAATGTCCTACACTATCAGATCTTTTATTCAAGTTACCAACCAATAGCAAAATTAACTGTTTTTTTCTTCATGCTCACTGTCTGTGAGAGGTGCTAATGGACAGTGAATTGGCCAAAAAGCCAAGGGGAGTATCAGCAAGTGGAATAGTAAATGGTTCAGATAATTCAATAACTGGAAAGTTAGTCCCTCAATACTGAGTGTAGTATTCAAAATCTTAAAACTAAGATCTTGAAGTGAAACTAAAAAAATTTTTGAAATTATAAGCTTGTTTTTTTAAGACATTGTAAAGATAGGCTGAGGCTGATTATGTAAGAAGTAGTGTTGGGGATAACTAGTTCCTTAATATTTGAGAAATGACCAAACATAAACTTCCTGGAAAATCAATTTAAAAATGGGACTTTTGAAAGATTTTCAAAATAAACTAGGAGGATATTCCAAGAAGATAAATATTAAAGGGAAGTTCAAGATGTGGGCTATTAAGCAGACAAAAATAGGACTACAAAATTATTGTCCTCTCCTTTTCTTTTCTTTTCTTTGCTTTTCTTTTCCCGAGTTTGTGTTTGAAAATGAGAGCAAGCAAGCTTTGTGAAGGCTTACTTTGCAAGAATGGCGAGCTTAGGCTGGATTGTAAGATGAGACTCAACTGGGGCTCAGGCTGGGGAGGGCAAATGGTAGCCTTTCTAAATGCTGAGCAATTTTTCTTGATGTCTTCAATGGACGACTTTCTTCAATCTTGTGTGCTTTACTCAAGGATAGACAGGTGAGTAAAAGAGGCTTCTAAATGATGATCATGTGGAATAGTCCCAAGAGTTGGAAATGGAGACACCAGAACTTCAGGCTAAGACACTGATGCATTTTAAAGAAAAATAATCATTTTGGATAGGACATTAGATGATTCCATTCAAATGTTCTCTGACTCAAACTGGGGGAAAATGATTCCAAATTCAAGAAAGGGAACCGTGGCTGAGTGTAGTGGCTTGTTGCTGTAGTCCCCACTACTTGGGAGACTGAGGTGGGAGGATCGCTGGAATGCCAAGAGTTTGAGGCTGCAGTGAGCTATGATTGTACTACTGCACTCCAGCCTGGGTGACAGAGTGAGACCTTGTCTCTTAAAAAAAAGAAAGAAAGAAAAGGGATTGAAAAATCAAAGAACAGAGAATGAGACCACCTTTTGGGTAACCAAATAATTTTAATAGCGATGTAGAGAAAGCTTCTCTAACCTGGGTTGGGGCATGGCAGTGCTCAGCATCTGCAGAAGAAGTCAGCATATACAGCAAGATCAATCCCAGCTGTACCTTCAGGTTCAATCCTGCTGCAGGAGAGGGCCACCAGGTAAGGGAGCAGACAGCAGCACTGAGATCTGTGATGACTTCCAGGGAGAAGACATAAGCTACTCAGTACTCTGTGAGAGAAAGCTTAATTGGATGGGGATTTCCATCATTCCTGCTAGTTGGCGACTCGGAGCTTAAAGTCTAAAGCCTAGACTTTATAAGCAGTTCATAAACATTCATTATTAATGTAAAGTTCTCCCATATTCCTGTCTAAGGTTTTTAAACTGCTGTCAATACTCAAGTACTATCACAAAGAATTAGAAGCACATAGGGGAAGTAGTTAAGCCCAATAATGGTAATATCATAAAGCAGAAGCAAATTGGGAGAAATGAGCAAATTCAAGAAAGTAACTGATTGTCATACACAGGGATGCCTCCCTTAAACAGACACAAAAGTGTGTAATACCTCCCAAATGTGAGGCCCAGTGCTAGATGCAAAGTCAATTCAGATTTGTTTGTGTTTTCAAGCAATTTACATTCAATCATTTAGAATGAGTGAACAAAAATGATTTAAAGTGAATTTTCTGTTTTCCTCTAAGTTAATGCAGAAATGATATTGCAATATGAACATTTATTCTTGGCTAATATCTAGCCTCTGAAAGTTACTAGCATCATTTTCACAGCAAACAAAAGACTTACTTTTTATGTGGTAATGTTATATCATTATTTTAGACAGACTCCAGCCAAGACTTTAAACAGTATGTGAAGATATTTTGACATATTTTACATTTTTGCTCATTTGTTGTTTCAGTTATCAACACATTGCTATGAAAACCAGAAGACGATGGCATATTTAATATGAAAATTTTCCATGTGAGTTTTTCTTGGCATCCCTTGCACAGAATCTCTGGTTTTGAACTGTGCAATTAAAAAAAAAAAAAAAACACTCTTTATCAGTAAAGACAGAAATCTAATGATAGTATCAAATCTTCCAAAAATCGGTTTACAAACCTTAAAATAATTTCCGGATTAAGCATTCCACTAAGAAAGCCTAACACAACAACAACAAAAAAACACTTTTAACACTGAGTTTTAATTGCTTATATTGCCACACTTATTTCAGCCAAAAGGTGACAAGATATATAGAAATATAATTTGTAGGCTTAGAAGTGATTCAGAAGTTGTGTTTATTTTTTTCTACTTCTCCTTTGTTTTGGGGGGGGATTGTTGTAAACACTTCAATTTCATTGGGTCTTAATAAAATTAATTTTATAAATCAAATAGTTAAGCTCCTTATAATGTATAAATTGATTTATTAACCCCTTATAAGGAGTGCCCCATTGGATTTTTAAAAAATATTTAGAATCAAATGGCTATTTAAATAATAAATTTTGCACATGAAGAATCTATTAATTTAAAATTTTTGAGAATAAGGATTTATGTTAATTTTTACATGTAGAGAAAAATGCAGTGATAATACAGTTGTTCTTTATAATGAAAAATGCCAACTGTAGAACTAACATGCTTATCTAAATTTAACCTTGTCTACGTTCAGTTTCTTTTAAAAGATTATCATATTCAGAGGTTATTTAAAATAATCTCTAAACATAAAGTCCAATAGGCCAAAAATTAAATATTGTTAATGTGAGTATATTATTAATTAAACTGTGTTATACTCATGTTGATTTTTACTGGTTACATTTCCTAGGAACTATCGTTGTATATAATCTACACAGATAAACCCATTAATAGTAAAAGTTTGCATTTGCATTTCATCAAGGTAGGTTAGTGGCCTATGATTGCATTTTTTATTTAATAACTAACAGGGATTCCCCACTGAAAATTGACTTTTGCAAGGTAAGCACACTGTTCTCAAATGTAAACTAATAGTCTGTGAACACATAGCTTTGTAACAACCTAGGAAACTATGACAAATTTATGTAATAACTTCTTATACTGCTAATGTGCTTCAGTAAGTCAATTTATGGGTGTTTATTAGAACTTTGTATAGGTTTTGAGCAGTCATGAGACTTTAACATAAAAAATGAATTCTTTATTTAAAAGGCTACAATCAAAAGATCAATATGTGATCCACATTGAATGATGTTTACTAACATCATTGGTCATTTCCGAGCTCAATAAATGTTTATTTACCATAGGAAATGCCTTTTAATTATTCATTACCTAAAACCTCAATACTCAGAATACAGGGGAAGAAAATCAAAATCAAGCTTCATTCTTCGTTTAATTTTACTGCACTTCAATTGCAAATACAAATATAAAATAAAAGTTTGCATTAAGTTATAAGAAAACATTCTCATGGAAACAGCACGTAGATGTCAGATGTGTTGACATCTACACCATAATAATCCACTCTCCTGTCTCTCAACTACTTGCCCAAGTAGACATTCCAAAGGAAACATTCCCAAGGAGACAGCCCTTGTGGAAAGCGACCTGTGCTTTTCCCCTCCAAATTCCCTATACCAATGGCCCTATCCTGGGGTGACAGGGAAAGGGAAGAACAACACAGAAGCTCTGCCTTTGTCTGAGAACCAAAACATTGTAGGTCTGAACAAAAACTCACTAAAATTGCCCTTTGTGTGTATGTAGAAGTTGTAAGTAATAAAATGTAAATTACTACTGAATTCACAGTTTTTGTGTCATGTATCTTTTATTCATCAATAGGATACTAAAAATACAACTACTTATATGTGAAAGGACTTTTCAATATTTTGACATTAAAAGAGTTCCCAAGAGGTGGGAAAAGACTGAAACCTCTGCTTTAGGGCCTCCCCTCTCCTGCAGTGTTGCCCTTGTGCTTCGAAGGTGGAAGAGTGCTGCAGGGAGGGAGGACAGATGTGGGTTACAGTTGGCTACAACTCTTCTCTGATAGCATACACAGCACTAATACATTACAGAATTCTCTGCAGAGCAGTCAGGGTCACAGCAATTTTTAGAGTCCATAGTCTAAATATTCTGCTACTACAGTTTTACTAATGGGGACATGAGAGAAGTGTGCACTATTGATTTCTTATAAAAATTGTTGAGTTTGTTTCCAAATAGTTTAATCACTATTGCCACCTTTAATAGAACTCATTATAATGGTTGTCATGAGTCTGTTTAGATGGTTCCGCTATAATTCAATTTTAATTAACTTGATCATTATTTTTAACAATGCTAACAAGCTATGTTACACCCTTATCCTAACCTTGGCTCTTTTAGCACAGATTTAGAGATTTAAACCTTTTTCTTTCTTTTAAAAATTTCTATAGTGATACTCAGCAAATTACATTATTAAAATCAACACATTTCCCTTTTAATCAATTAGTCGTCCATTAGCAACGTTCAATATTTTATGTTCCAAGAGGATTTCAACTGCCCTCCTGCCTGACCACAAGCTTCATATCATAGCACACAAGGGCTATGGCATGAATAATGTGTACATTGATGTCTGCATATTATAAACACAGAGGTTCAAGTACTTTATAATATATTCATAAAACTGCCAGGCATTTTACATCCTTTGCAGATACTGAGGGTTGTTTAAAAACAGAAGTGCTCAAATCTCATAGTTCAATATACAACACAATTTGGATATTACTATTAAGATTATGATTTCATGAGTCCTGGAAAACTACACATACCAGAATCTGCTCCACTCAATGGAGTTGTAAAGGATGAGACCAAGACGCTGGTATAAAACACTGCAAAAATGTCATCAATGCTAATCAACTTCCTAGAAACTCCCAATTTCTATTGGAATCAGATCCACCTATTCCATAAGATCTAGAGATGTGCACTGGTGATTTGTCATTTGTTCTTATTTTTTGGTTGTTTGGCACCAGTTTCTTCAAATTATATTTTTCACTTGCTGGCTGAATACCCCCGACCTCTCTGTCTGTCTGTCTGTCTCTCTCTCTCTCTCTCTCTATATATATATATATGTGTGTATATATATACACACACACACACACACACATATGTGCATATTTGTATATATACCCTATTCTACATGTATTCTGTAGGTATTCTAATAATGAATTCAGGCTTGTTCTTTTTAATTGGCATTCTTCCCACCAGAGATTTTCTTTTCAGATGTCGCCCACTGTCTCCCCATTCATTTCATAGATGTCTTCTGCAGCTGGCAGTTATTGGTGTCATGATGCTATCTCATGGGATTATTTTGAACATAGAATGAATTATTACATGTGAACTGAGAAGCAAGCACAGTGCCTGACACATGGAACATACTCGATAAATAGGGGCTCTTATTATTCCAACCATTCAATCCTAGGAAATTTTCCACAAAGTCTTGCTACCTTAACTTATAGAAAATAACCATTTCATTCATTCTCTAAATGCTCTCTGGGACCTTGACCTTCATGAGGCTCCAGAAAAGACATTATAGAACCAAAATAGCATTGATCCCATAAACACCAAAGTGGTTAACACAGTCAGTATGAACACTTGTGGAAAATGCTGAGAAAGACAGAGATTTCAAACCCAAAAATTAGGAAAATGTTCTTTAGGAAGCTGGCAAATTCACTCAGGTATCAGTTCTCTTATTCAAGAGTGCAAAATGTTGTCCAATCTTCCAGGTAGTTCCTAATATATATACAACTGACTCATGCAAACCTAACTAATGAAATGGTCATTGAATTTCCCATCCCATCCCTGGAATTCCTCTCCTCTTCCATTTTATCTTCTCCCCACCAGTCTTCCCTGTTTTAGCAACAGTCTAGAAATAACTCATGGTACGATTTGTAGAGCTAGGCAAGGGTTGCTGAGGACAGAGGAAAAGGAATGGCAGTTCCCTCTTACATAGGCCTTGTCCTATCTTCTCTCCTCCTTTTTGTGCCTCCCTCAGAGGCTCCCTGTCTCCACATCAGAATGCCTGCTCTGGCTTCTGGGACAGAATGCCTAGGATGACTTTCCTGATATAAACTGACTGTATATTCTCTCCTAAATGAGGGCACATGTCAGTGGAGTCTGTTATGTGCCTAAATCCTTGTGTGAGGAATGTAATTCTCAACTCAAGTGTCTAATTTCAGAAGTGAGTTCCAATGATTTAAGACTAAAGCACAGATTCTTTCCTGAGACCAAATAGTGGCAAATTTCAGAATTAGACCTGAAAAGTGATTTTCCCTTGTCTGTCCCCATTTTTTTTTTTTCTTAAAAAGAAGCTATAGGCTAGTTTCAGAGACAGGAGATAACAGCCAAAGCTGCAGAGACTTTGTTTAGTCACAGTCAACATGGAAGAAGATAAATCCTTGCTCAAAGGAAAGGGCTATTAGTGGTTCCAAATACAAAGAAAAGCTCAAGAGACAATAGGCAAACAAGGTAGGAAGCAAGCCCAGAATGGAGCAGGATATCTGAAGATTTGCACTGCCCTAGGTGGCTCCAGATTCTCAGCTGCCTAGCTCATAGCTGGAGGAATCCTTGGTTCAATTGCTTAGTGGTTATGAATAGGATGATGGGAAGCAGTCTCCCCTGGTGGTTCCCTACAGCAGCTGGTCATACCTTCCTAACAATATTTTCACATACAGATACTGTTCAAATGGTGGATAGGCCCTAGAACATTTCCGTGTGATAGAATTATACTTACATGGTGGAATATTGTCCTCAAAATATTAACCAATGTATTCTTTTTTTCTCGTGTTCCATTCTTCCTGTGTCTTTAATCTTTGAGTTCATTTGCATCAGGTCGAGGGTGGTCCAGGGAAAAAAAGAAACAACTACCACCAAAAAATATGTTCGAAAACCTATGACTCTGAATGACAGGATATATTGTTTACTAGGATGGAGATTGTACCATCAATGGTAATAGAAAGTCTAGTAAACATAGGGCCGGACATGGTGGCTCACGCCTGTAATCCCAACACTTTGGGAGGCCGAAGTGGGTGGATAACGAGGTCAGGAGTTTGAGACCAGCCTGGTCAACATAGTAAAACCTTGTCTCTGCTAAAAATACAAAAATTAGCCAGGTGTGGTGGCAGTCGCCTGTAATCCCAGCTACTCAGGAGGCTGAGGCAGGAGAATCACTTGAAACCGGAAGGCGGAGGTTGCAGTGAGCCGAGATCATGCCACTGCACTCCAGCCTGGGTAACAAGACAAAACTCCATCTCAAAGAAAAAAAAAAAAAAAAAAAAAGACTAGTAAACATAGACAATAGACTGGGGAACAATCACTTGTGATTTAGAGATAGCTTTTAATTCTGATCCGGAAAGAATTTCTCAATGCGGAGAAATACAGCAGATAAAGGGGATGTGGTACAAGAGAGAATGAGAAAGGGGTGAGAACTAGAGCAACACACAGACTTGGGCAAGGTCATTATCTAGAGATGGCCAGGCCTGCACTAAGGTAGCATCCCACACAGGAACTGCATGGGAACTGAGGACACTGATAGCGCAGTCTCCATCCCAATAAACAATGTACACTGTGTGTTCAGAGAATTCTTTTTGGGCCCTCCCTTTGAGATCTAGTGATGGCCTTCTTTTTACAGCCCCCAACTTTTATCCGTCCAGCAGAAGAATAGACCAACTGCTCAAGATTTTGCTCAGTTATTATGTGACCTTATTCTACCATCTACATGGAAAACCTCCATTCAACCCTAAACTTGTAAATAGGCAATAGAGACAACACTAAAAGACAAAAAGTGTTCTTCCGAAAAGCTAAAGCTACGTAGCGGGTAGAAGGAAATACTCTCCTGAACATGTACACCATCGTATCTTAGGAACCTTAGTGGGTAAAATCAGATATTGCAGCCATGCTAAGAAGTTTACTTCATTCCAAGATACTGAACTGTTTAAGAGGCTAATGTAATCAAATTTGTGTGTAAAGCAATGGCAGTGTAAAGAACGGTGCATCTCATTGGAGAGGACGTGGGTTACTAGCATTTATTAAGGACCTACTTTGATCAAAGTATTGTGCTACACCCTTTATATACACTGTTTCACTTGATTCTTAATAGTATGAAATTTAGAAGAAACTGAAATTCAGAGATGTCATATTAAATGACATGTCCAGAGTTTCCTAGGGAGTGAACAACAGTTCTGGGATGGGGATCTGTATCTGTCTAATATCCACTGCAGTATTTTTTCCTCTAGTCTACATTCTCTTCCAACTTCTCCAAATTGATTTAGAAATGGCCATCAAGCTTCTCCCAAATTGGGACCTGGCTGTCATGGATATCAACTGCACTGTACTTTATTTCCAGTTTTTTCAGAAAACCCTTAAGCACTACTCCTCATTACCAATAATGACCCAATCAATAGTGAGTTATTGAATGACAATCAGTCTTTTCATGCCAAAATAAAGTACACCTCATTTCAAGATTTTTGAAATAGGCATATAAAGTCTGAAACTGACATGATGAACCTGTTGAAGTACCACAGAGAAAACCGAAGCAAGGAAGCTACACTAAGAAGAGACTGGATTTTACAAGGATGCTCTTGGAGAGGATACGGTAATTGCAGACAAACAATTCTGACATTTAATCTCCTGAAAAGCAAGTTACTCTCTTCACTCATGAGTAACAGTAGATCAAGGACTAGGGCTTTCAGAGCAGGAAGCAGTCTCCACGTGGACAAGAAATGTGGGTAGCTAGTGAGTCCAAATTCAGGTAGGTAAACATCCAACAGCAGGCAGCAGCAAGAAGCTCAAAGTCCATGCAAACAAAAAGCACCCAGGAGATGCTTACAAGTTGACTAGGCAGCTAGGTGCATGCAGTCAAAGGACCAAGAAAGGGTAAACCACCAAGGGGTATGTGAATTGTAGGAGTGAGGAGCAAGCAGGCAGAACTGATGTCTAGTCCCTGCCATGAACTGAGAAAGGGACAGTTTTCTCCGCAACTTTTATTCGGAAACTCTCAGTGTTAGCCTAGAAACACTTGCTAGAGATTGAGTCCTTGAGGGTAGAAGACCATTATGGCAGAGATATTTTTTGACTAGGATGGGGATAATGATCAAGCAGCCTATAAAAGAAATGCCTTAGTAGCTGCTGATTTTGTGAATAGCCAATAAAAGGGATGCCAATGAAGGCTAGACTACCTTTCACAATATTCTAGCATCATTATCTGCATCTGCAGACTTCAATAAACAGTCATTAACACTGTATATTGCATATTTTTGTGGTGAATTCTAGACTCATCCAAAAAAAATGTTTTTGGTAAGTTTTTGGAGAGATAGGACTGAAACCTAATCCAGGTAGTGATAAAGTATTATAATAATTAATACTTGTTATATATAAATCAGTTATATATAAAACTAAAGTTAGGCAAGACCTTCTGAAGAGCAATTTGAAGTGAAGTTCCCTATGTACCTGAGATATGCTAGGAAGGCTTAACATAGGAAAAGGCTTGATTTTACCAGTTGTTGTCTGTGCTTTGAAGGAGAATGTTGTTCACATTGATAGGTTGCAGAAAGCTAGAAATCAGCAAGGACTACCACATGGCAAAAAGGCAGGCAGGAAGCCAGAGGAGAAGGGACTTGTAAAGGTGGCTGCACACAAGTTCCAGCCTAAGAAGATTATTTAGTAAAGGTGGCTCTACAATGAATTTTAGCTTGGATTATGTCTTTTTTTTTTTTTTCCTTTTGCTAGCGTCCTTTGAATTGAAAAATTTTAGTTTTCTCACTAGGGCCTATAAAAGCAAAACAAGAATTAGCCTTGAGCCAATGTCATTCATTACTTACAACCTCCTTGACATGCACATATCCTGAAAACCTATCTGCCCTTTCTCCCATTCCGCCATTGACAAACTAGGCAGTGAGATGCTAGGAGTTGTGGTTATCGTTCATTAATGTTTTATTTTACCTACTATTTAATAACACATTTTGAGATTAAAAACCTATGTGTACTGTTCTGAAGTGAATTTTTGTTGTATGTTTGGCCTGGAGAAAATGAAACATGACATAGGATAAAGTGGTAGAAGTAATAGACAAGAAGACAACTTTAAGAAAATGTCAGAGTCTGACAAAATTGTAGTCTCTTTGTGAGAACTTCTTCTGGAAACTTTTCTCTATTCATGTGCTGGAGTGGTGCAGGGTGTGTTTATTTACAAAAAGGAAAGTCCATTCACACAAATTTAACTTTTGTCTCAACAAGAATAAAGTAAGTACCCTTGAATCCAGCAACATCAATATATTAATATTTGTCCTGTGAGCCCCCAAATGCCTTCCACACAGCTATAAGTGCTTAACTGGCTTTCCAACATGAATTTGTTGGCTGACTGAGATCATGCATGAGTGTAGCAGAGCTTGTTCATGGAAGAGAGGGGTGTAGAACTCTTATGACACTGGTGTGAAATACGTAGGATCTGAAGAGTTAATGCATACCGCAGCGGGCAGTTTGACCAAAACACGGCAGCACAGAAATGCAGGTAGGAGTGAGTCACTAAGTATTCCAGCTGGTGACCCTTAGAAGAAAAGAAAGCAGAAAGGAAAGACCAGAGTCAAACATTTACTTTCTCTCTAGGAATTAAGACCATCTTCCCTCTTGGGGAAGGAGGCCATTTGGAAGAATACAAGGTTCAGAGTTCAGGAGTCTAGGCCAAGAAGTCAGATGGTGAGGAAGCCAGGAATGGGTGAACTAATAACACAGACTCACGCTGGAGAGCTGGGGCAGGGTTGAGATAATAGTGGAGCAAGTCAGACTACTGGGAATTTGGCAAAGATAGAGGATCAAAGTTGAATAATGAGAAGCAAGGAGAAAGCCAAAAGCCAATAGAGAGTAAACAATGTCATACGGCTGAGTGAAGTAATTTCATTTGTGAAATCTTAACTATAAATACAAAGTTGTTAGTGACTAATATGTTTTCAAACAACAACTTAGTCATTTTCCTATTTTCCACGGTGGTCATAGTTTCCTAAAGACTAGCTGTAGGTTAGGCCTGACAAGTTCCCCAAGAACTTCACCAGCTAATGATAGAAAATTATTTGTTCACCTTCTGATCCCCACTTATTTTTATTTTGACTATGTCTCTGCTCCTACTCCTGATACCAACATTACTCTCAATGAGCCCAAACTAGTGGGGAAGTCTGCAAAGCATACAATTCTTTTAGCTTCTATGTCAAAAACATAGATTCATAATGTCTTAAAAAGCCTAAGCCTTTTGTTTTTCCTAAAAAGATGGCTCTGAAATTCTCTGCTATAATTTTATGCCATGACTAGGCACCCAAATAGTCTGAAAACTTCAAAGATCATTACTTGATATCATAGCATGTATTTAAAAATGTTTAATACAGATAAGATCACTCATTCTAAGACAAAATCTGTGGAAATACCAAAAACAGTCCACCAAATAGGATGGCAAAGAATTTTGGTTTGTATGTTTTAAATTAATGAAACAGTAGTTATTGTTTATAAGTGATGCATGTTGAAAATATCACATTAACTTGCTCTCTTCACTATCAGTCATATTGATGAGCATGTAAGGCTTGGGCTGTGCTTTCAGTTGCCTGTGTGGAGCAGTGTCTAAATGCAGTATTTTAATCCAGCTAGTGATTGTTCAGGCATCAAAGATAGCAACTGATCACATTAAAACAAAACAGAACCAAGTTACTTCTACATTAATGGCAAAATAAGCAGATAAAAATACTACACACAATTAATAAAATGAGGAATTTTGATAATCACTGAACCTCATAGCACTTGATGCCAATTAATAACAAAAAAAGGTGCAATGTAAGGAAGGAATGATATTAAAAACCATGATTCTCCTTTAGAAAAACTAACATCAAAACCAGTGTGACCTTCCATTTTTAAATTAACATTTTAATATCTGAGTAAACAGAGAAGGAGAATATTTGCACACACTGAGTCAGAGAGATGTGAGTCAGAGATATGTGTTTCCTAAACTCAGTTCTCTGTGATGGTTGGAATTTACAGATTCAGGAGGGCTCTGTCTGTGCTGTTGCTATTTTGAACTTTTGGAACTAATGCCACTAATACTTCATCACCTCTGAGTCCACTGTGGCTCACATCTTCCTCCTTTTGACTTTGCTTAGCAATCACTGTGTATATATATATGTCTATATATACGTATATATGTATATACACACATATATACTCTATATGTGTATATACACACACACGTATATATAGACATATATATACACATAGAGTATATATGTGTATATATATATACACACACACACACACACATATATATATATAACTTTTTATTTCTAAGGAGAAAAGCCAGGATGTGAAAAGGATCATTGAAAGCATTCACTCTGATTCAACCTGATTGGGGAACCTTGACATTGAGAAAGAATAGTGCTTCATTACTCACCAAGAAAGATCTTCCCAGTGGTGTTACTGTTCTGTCAGCCATTCTCTAATATTTCCATTTACCTGCTCAGCAAAGGGAAGGCCTCGGAAGCCAGTCTCTCTGAGAAAGTGCTTTGTTCATCACCTAAATCAAGGGTGCAGGAGTTATGAACACACCTCACCCAATGGCTCACAAATGAGTGTACTTTGTCCATTCCTTTCTAAATGGAGCAGCTGACTGGACTGAGGAAAATAATAGAACATAGGAGGCACTCCAAAATTATAAATGAAAATATGTTTGAAAGAGTGGGATTTCAGTTTTCTCCCAGGCCTACAGGAATACTAATGAAACAGTATAGTTCCCTTCACCCCTTCGTGGGACTTGCAAAAGGGTTGCCTCATTTACTCAGGCCAGAGCTCTCAACCCCTCATGGAAGGGGGAGCACACAGGTGGGTGGGTGCAGGAGCCAAGACGAGTGCTTCTGGGCACTGTCAGGAGTAGAACTCCATGTGGCTCCATGGCAGCATCTGAGGGGGGCGGGTACCCATGACCCCCAGAGCCCCAGAGGGCATGTGTTACAGTGTATTTTTTTAGCTTTGCTGTCCATGGATGGCTTAAATGCTTAACAGCTCAGTGGAGGGTCAGGGTAACAATCTTTTGCAGCTGCCCTCTTGGTACCCAAGTTCTTGTCCAGCATCTAGGAAGAATTAGGTTGCATGAATGAATGGAAGGGTGATGAATGTGGAGGATTTTATTGAGCGGTAAAAGTGGCTCTCAGTGGGATGGGGAGCTAGAAAGGAGATGGAGTTGGGAGGTGGTCTCCCCCTGGAGTTTGTCCATCCCTAGCCAAACTGTTCTCCGAAGTCCCGCCATCAAGCCGTCCCTCTGAAGTCAAGCTGCTTCTCTCTGACGTCCAGTTGCTTCTCTTCTCTCCTCTGCTGCTCTGTTCTGCCACTCAGCTGCTCTGCATCGCTGCCACCCCTCTACCAGTGAAGCCTGGGGTTTTTATGGGTATGGGAGTAGGGAGTAGGGTGGGGGTGCCAAAAAGCAACATTTGAGCAGGAAAATAGCAATATATGTTCTCACTTTGGGCCACAGTCCCAGGCTTCAGGGCGTGGGCCTCACTGGGGATGGCCCTCTTCTACCCAGTCTTTCCATGCCTCCTGTCCATATCACTAATAGTTTGGGGATTTATTCAAAATGCATGGATAGGAGACCCCTTTAACCACTATAGGTTAATATAAATGCTCTCTTGGCAGGTTTAGGTGAGATAGATGCCTTATTTTCTACTGTCTTGGAGATCTCAAGATCATCGCCCAGACTTCAAAGATAAACAGAAAAGGGGCGACTCTAGCATGAAAGCTTATATTTACATTCCTGATCACTCACTAAGAACCTTAGTAAATATGATTTAACCTGTAATATTTACCTGACTATTTCTCCACCTACAGAAGATTAGAAGTAGCAAGCTATGTGAGAAAAGGGAAAGGAAGGAGGGATAAGCAGATTAGAGAAAGTTTGAGAAATCCTAGTAAGGAAGATAAAAAGCAAAAGGCACATAAGCTCAGGGCCTTATTTTATTGCTGTGCCTAAAAAATAAAATCTATGCTGAATAGTATTACTGTACCAGATAGCAATTTATGTTTGTAATATTACAAACATAGGTATCAAAGGGAAAAAAAAATCCAGTATTTTCCTTCAAGAAGTCAGAAAGCTTTCCTCAAAATGGACAAAGTGGGCACCGAGCGAGGGAAAAATAAACCCCAACTATTCAGAAAATTATCTGATGTTAAGCGTACGAATACTGAATAAACAAGGGGTCATTTAAACCTAACAGGGCAATGTTCAATCTGTTACGCCTGTTTTTTTGTAAGCCTGGACAAGCATCCCCTTTGCACTTTGGCTTCCTCATCCTAAAATTACAGAATTAGACTACTCAGGTTCCTTTTGGTTCTAAACCCTTTTCAGTGCATGATTTTATTTCTGATAGCCAATTTCACTATGAAGTTACTTCTTTTTTCTTTTTCTTTCTTTCTTTCTTTTTTTTTTTTTTTTGAGAAGGAGTTTCACTCTTGTTGCCCAGGCCGGAGCGCAATGGCACGATCTTGGCTCACTGCAACCTCCACGTCCCAGGTTCAAGCAATTCTCCTGCCTCAGCCTCCTGAGTATTTGGGATTACTGGCACTTGCCACCATGCCCAGATAATTTTTAGTCGAGACAGGGTTTCACCATGTTGGCCAGGCTGGTCACAAACTCCTGACCTCAGGTGATCCACCTGCCTCTCAGCCTCCCAAAGTGCTGGGATTACAGGCATGAACCACTGTGCCCTTCCCGAAGTTACTTCTTAATACACTTCAACTTTGAGTTGAGCAGGCCAGTTTTGTGTAGAACAAAAACCCATCTGAGTTCTAGTATAATACTGTCTCTCTACGGAAGAATCCTGGCTAATTCTTTCAACTGACATTTCCAGTCAAACAGTTCTTCATCTGACACCAAATATATGTAGACATCCTAAAAATAGCCCCCAAAGATATACATAACATTATCAAGGAAGGAGAAAATAAAAAAGATTGCTAAAAGGACAGATTTTAGAAAAGTCTTAAAAAATTAAAGGATGAGAGGGAAAAAAGGCAAAAACCACTTCAAAGGAGAAATAGAAAGATGAAGACACTGTGTATCTGGAGATTCTGTGGCACGATCATGTTGTTAGGTTATTCTTTGGGATCCCACTGATTCTTTTTTTCTCAGGTGGAGGAAGACAGACTAGCTATATGTATCTGATAAATGAAGATGTGTAGTTCTTAGCAATAGCAAAGATCTGTGGTAGAATCAGCTACCCTTGTGAGTTACTGTGACCATAAAATATTACAGAAGGCTCTTCTTAAGAATGAGGGTTTGGTCCCATGTAGAAGGCAAGAACTTAAAACTTTAAAATAGCCAGGAAAAAAACTACCCCCAAATCCCTTAAAATGTCAGCAAGAGAACATAACAAGGTGAGTAAAGTGAGACTAACTCAGTGAAATCAGAATAACTTCACAACCATGAATGATGTAGGTTGGATCTGAATGATAGGCACATATTTTCTCTCCAAAGTCAGCAAAGAGTTGAAACTTGTAAAACAAAGGGAACTTTACTTGACAAGAAAAAATAGAAACAAAGACAAGGGATTTGTAAACAGGTTCAAATGACTGGGTTCTGCAGACAGTCAAGAAGGTAGAACGGTATTTATACAACTAAGTGGATTCAGAATCCCATTTCAACAATGGAGAATTCATGTAGGTATTAGGTATTAAGAAGGATATTTTAGATAGCTGCAAATGAGGACAAAGAGTCGTGAGAAGAAAAAGAGTTCAAGCAATCTAAAATTATCATAGATGGAAGAGATGTCAGAAATTGTGAGATAAGCCGATTGATAGAGAAAGCTCACTTTTAAAAATATTAAGATGGGTCTCTTGCTTGGGAATTCAAGTATGAAGACATGTTATTAAAAGAAGTCAGCCTCTAGAGGGGAATAAGAAATTTGGGCGGGAGGGGAGGGGGCAGGTGGAGAAAAGCTCTCTTGTCTCATTAATCCTAAATGTCTGTTCTCATTGCTTGAATGACAAAAAGTTGGTCTGGTCTGGAAGACATTACAGTTTTCCTGCTCTGTTCTCATCTCCTCCTGAAAACAATTTTCTTTCTATATAGCTATTAACACATCTCCTCTCTTTAGGAATAAAAATGAGACACACTGCAGATGTTCAAGGTATTAGGCCCTTCCAGGAACATGAGGGAGGGAGAGGAAGACTGGGACCTCTCCTCTGAAAGATGCTGACCATTGTAAAAGAGTGGCATACCTGGAGGTGCATAATTTGCTTATGAAACAAGGATGATACATCCCTGTGATGTTTATGGCAAATGTCTTTTCTTACTGGGACCAGGAAGGCCCTGACAACTGACTGTTTGAGCATCACAGCCATTTATATTTCTCCTTTCTGTATGCTAGCAGTCACAGCTTCCAGCCTGCTGAGGCTCTGAATTGCATTCGATGGAGTGGTTGTGTCACTGTAAGACACGCTAATCTGTTGGTAGGAAACATTTGAGCTGGAGGTTATGCCAGCTTTTATCATGATGGATGATAAAATAAAAGCAACCATCTAGTGAAATAGCAATATATTTGAGAGGGGGAAAAATGCAACTTGGAGTGATTTTGACTGCAGTAATAAACATTTCAGGCATGATAAAATTTTAATATGGTAATGTTGACAGATAAAAGAATGTTAGAGAACTCAAGATAATTAAGTTATAAGAATGTCATCTGATCCGTATTGCAAAATTCCCAGGCCCTTTGCTCAGCTGTCTGCATTCACCGTCCAAAGGGCAGTCATTCAACTATCTGTCAGGGCTCATCCTATAAAGACACTGAGAAAATTTAAAACATGAGCAGAGGATTTGCGCCGCACTCTGTTTTTTAGGTAGGTTAGCCAGGGAAAGGGGTTGCTGATCTAACACATTCTCTGAGATTCTAACAGCATCTTCTTGATCTTAGGGGTCACATTAGCTGGTTCTGAAATTTACCTAACAAGAAAGCATATTTTCTTCTCCAAAATATTTTGAACCAGCAGACCCACAGACTCAGTGATCCATGAACACTGTTGCTTCAGGGAGAGTCCTTATAGTCTTGTTAAATTTGCATAGCCTTCTCTAAAGCTGTCTCTGGACCATACCCCCTTGAATTATGATCAGTGAGACACTGTAGTTGCTTTGCCAAAGCATAGTAAAAACACCTCAAAATCAACCCTGTCCTGTAAACCTGCTCATTTCCTTTTTTTCAAACTGGAGTGTCTTTATAGTGTTCCCCCAAGAATCTACAGTCCTTCAGGCAAATAGATGCATGAGATGTAGTCTTTACTAGTCTCCTGGACATGCAGAGACGTAACCTAAATCACAGGGTAAACAACACAGTTTAGCCTCCAGCTGGAGCTTCTGAACTTTTATGTATTAATTATATGGCATTAAATACATCACTACTTAAAGCCTTGGCCTCAATAAAAGTAGGCTATGGTCCAGCTTTGGTTAGTCTGTACCTCCCAAGGACTGCAATTATCTTCCAGAAAGATGGTAATCTCTCAAAGAATTTAAACATTATTTTAAATTTAATTGACTTTTAAAGTAAATACATATTATATAGCAATTAAAGAGAAAATGGAGCTCATTTTAAAACAAAGTTCCCTCTTCTCCAAGTGACTGACATTTAATGCATAAGACAAACCAGGCACCAGATTGAGATTTTTGTCACATAACCTTCACAACAACCAAGGTAGGCTCCATTACTATTCTGATATTAAATATGAGCAAACTGAGACTCAACATGGTTAAGCAACTTTCCCAAGGTCACGGTTGTTCTTGTAGAATACTAGAAATTCCCAAAAAGAAAAAGAAGAAAAATGGAATTCACCTGATATCCCACCTCCTAAACTCAACCAGTGTGAACATTGTGATGCATTTATTTATCTACAAATGTACATTTATAGGACAACTTGTTATATTATCTACCTTCCACTCAATAGTATGGTTGAACGGTTCACATCATTTTTAATCACATCATTTTAAGTCATGTTCTTAAGGTAGCCTATTTTGGACATTTAGGATACTCATGGAATTTTTCAGGCTCAAAAGAGGAGGAGCCTGTCTGCCAAGACCTGGGATGTACTTGAAAATATATGTTTTTTGACAGATGGATTCAATGTCTAGCTTGATGTGAGAACCTGGTTAAGTCACTTAACCTTTTAAAACCTGTTCCTTCATCTGTAAAATGAGATTGTCATTTACCCTTCCCAATTGTCAAAAGAATTAAACATAATCCAAGCAAAGTTCCTCACTGGGCACTGGACATAGAACGTGTGTTCACCAAGTAACACTGTGTGAATCCCCACTGACCTTACCTCTCTAGGCCTGTATTTTTATGAAAAAGAGAGTTTTGGTCACTAAGGAATAACTAGTTGATTATTGCATATTTAAGATTCATGATTTTAAGATCTGTTCAGAGATTTTTAGAAAATCTTCGAATCTGGTCTCATGGTGTTGAAGTAAAACTTGGAAAGATTTATTCATGTCTGCACAGGTAGAACTAGTTCAGATGCTCTCTAGTCATGTCCTCACTGATACTCCATTACCTCTTGTGACTGTGGTTAGGAATCAGCAGTAAACCATTGACCACTTCATAGAAGTAGCCTGTTGTATTGGTCTCAGCATCTGCCGAGTTATGATGCATTAGAGTATATACCACAGGTCGTGTGGTACTTATAACAATTAAAGAAGCAACATTTTAAAATTAATAGTATCACAATGGATTCAAGATTATACTTCTTTGTAAGATTTCCAATTGCCTTGTCTTTCATTGTGATCTGCTTCTTTAGTGAGAAAGAAAGGTATAGAATTGGCTGGGTGCCGTGGCTCACGCCTGTAATCCAAGCACTTTGGGAGCCAAGGCAGGTGGATAATTTGAGGTCAGGAGTTCAAGACCAGCCTGGTCAACATGGTGAAACCCCGTCTCAACTAAAAATACAAAAATTAGCTGGGCAGTAGAGGCATATGCCTGTAATCCCAGCTACTAGGGAGTCTCAGGCAGGAGAATCACTTGAACCTGGGAGGCAGAGGTTGCCGTGAGCCAAGATCATGCCACTGTACTCCAGTCTAGGTGACAGAGTGAGACCCTGTCTCCCAACACCCCCCAAAAAAAAAGAAAGAAAAAAGGAGAAAGGGATAGAGTTTAAAAGTGTACTGGAGTTACAGCTGCTCAGACAAGACTTTGTTTCACTCTGGATATCCCACATGGGGTAGTGTTTGGCATGTCAAATTCATCTCCCACTTCGGACAGTAAAGGTAAAAATAGAAAACTAGTAGGTAACAGCACTACACTTAAGTGAAATAGCTTTATACTCTTCCATGACTAGAGACCTCATCAATCCAAGCTGTTCTAGCATCCTCCTAAGAGCCCCAAAACATCTATGTAGGGACTAGAAACAGACTACTACAAATCTGTCACCCATAAAGGAGAACCCTGGCTTATCACAGTGCTTTATTCCTAGATGAAGGCCAGCATATTTATATCTGTATTTCCGAGCTCAAGATGTATTCAGCTGCTTGGCATCTTACTAAATTTTAATAAAACATTTGCATTTGCACATATGCTAGCATTTTGACTAGAAAATAGTGCAAACCTCAAATAGTTGAGTGAGCCATAGGAGAAAATCACAGGTTTCAGACAGCTGCAATATAGTAAAGATGAGGAAGTGAAGTAAGTGGGTGTGTTTATTCTTGCAAATGTGTGATATTTCTGGTACTAAGGTTCGAGGATGAAAAAAGATCAAAATACCAGTATTCCCATGTGCAGACCAGCATTCTTTATTGTTAAAGGGAGTTGTGGATGACAGGGAAAAGGAGGGCTTTCTGAAGGCCTTTGATCAGGTAGCAGCTGATGAGAGTTTAGAAAGATGCAGGCCGCAGTGGAGGAGAGAGTCCGTACACCCTGACTCACACCTGCAGTTTGTTTCGTGTGACCCTGGAAGAAAGTTTCAGCACAATTTAATGAAATCATGTTCCATGCCAGAAGAGTGTGTTTGCAAGTCTGATGAAAATCTGATGGGCATTCTGCCTAGGAAGAATGTAAGGAAATAAACAAATGTTTTCCACTATGATTATCAAATCAACAAAGTTCTAACTTTGGTTAACAGAGAAGGAATCCAAAGAATATTGACACGATTGGTAAATTGTAGAATATTGCATTAAATCAATCATCTTTCAAGAAAAATTCCTCAGGATAACACTGACTCTCTTTCATTGAATAAAAGAAAGCTATCCTGAAAGATATATTGTCCTCATGTAATATGAGTTTCTTTTATTTAATAGGAGCTTCTGTGTTTCATTAAGTCTAAATATAATTCATGCCTTTTGGTTCCCTGCCCCCACTATTAAATTTTTTTAGCAGGTTTGACTTCTAGGAAAAATTGTGAATAGATAAAATTCTGTTTACAGTTCTTCTCTGTAATCATTCTATTTTCCAGTACCATTTACAAATTCATGTGTTTACCACAGATTTCCTGAATAGCTTTTATGTTGCACTGGGAATACACAAAAATTTTTAACATTTGCTTCATGTCCTCAAGAAGTATATAATATTATCTCTTCCGAAATTACTCCTTTTCTTGA
The DNA here is from genome assembly GCF_049350105.2 of Macaca mulatta. Classification (NCBI taxonomy): domain Eukaryota; kingdom Metazoa; phylum Chordata; class Mammalia; order Primates; family Cercopithecidae; genus Macaca; species Macaca mulatta. The sequence continues at coordinate 94,767,588 of NC_133410.1, read as the reverse complement.
AATACCCATGTTACATTTTTTTTCTCTCAGACTACTACATGCTTCTCACTCAAGTACCTCTTGAATTACAGGAGAAAATACTAATGAATGATAATGGGACATCAGCACATCATCATCTGACTGCATATTGCGCGCTAGTAGGTGCTCAATAAAAATCTGTCTTATCTCCTTTGATAGTTGTCAACCTATGGCGTGGCTCATTTTTATTGTAACCAAAGGAATGAAACTATTAACATGGAATGGCAAATGAGGAGGACAATATTTTAAAGGGGGCAACAGTCCCTAAATTAAATGCCATCAGTGCTTCTCCCAGATCCCGTTCTCCACCAGTGTACCCACTCTCCAGCTGCAGTGTCTGGCGGCTGGGCTACAACCACCCTTCTTTTCCAGAGGATTGTCCTCAGCCCAAATCTGACTGTCACAGGGGTACAAAAGCCCAGCCCCCTTGCCTCAAAGTGGGACAAATTCGGTGCTCTCCCGCTTTCTGCGGGACCAGATTAAAGCTGGAGTTCTCCTGAGGTTCCATCCTTGCTTAGTTTCTTCCCCTGCCCAAGCTGACTTTCCTTCCTCCCTTTCTCCTAGCAGCACTCCTTCAATAAGTCACATACATCTGAATCCCTATCTCAGGCTCTGCTTCTAGGGAATCCAACCCAAGACATCTCAATCATAGGGAGCCAGTAACCTACAGGATATGCATGTTCTTGCTTAAAAATAAGTGAAAACAGGCTGGGTGCAGTGGCTCATGCCTGAAATCCCAGCACATTGGGAGGCCAAGGTGGGAGGATCACCTGAGGTCAGGAGTTTGAGACCAGTTTGGCCAACATGGTGAAACCCCATCTCTACTAAAAATACAAACATTAGCCAGGCATGGTGGCAGGCAACTGTAATCCCAGCTACTCAGGAGGCTGAGGCAGGAGAATCGCTTGAAGCCAGGAGGCAATATCTGCAGTGAGCCGAGATCACACCACTGCACTCCAGCCTGGGTTACAGAACAAGACTCTATCTCAAAAGAAAAAGAAAAGCAAAAACAAAAATAATAGCATGTAAGTCTTGAGTAAGATTATCCAATTGTTTAATAAATCTAAGATACACAAGTAAAGAAAGTATTTACATGGTAATAAAAATGCCAATTTCATAATTAGGATAAAGCTCTGTCTAGTCATTTCATGTCTAAATAAATAATAAAACAATCTTTTATATTAGCAATATTAAAAAATTATTTTTGTCACATATCCTGTGAGAAATAATAAATAAGCCAAGACTTCTTGGACAAATCAATGAAGTAACAAAACCATAACAGTGATAATATAAACCTTTGCCCATTAAATATTTCAAAGTGGTTTTACTCATTATGTAAACTGAAACTGAAAATCAGGCAATGTTTTTTGGTCTTATTGGTCTTCTGTTATATTACCTCATCATCATTAACTTTATAGTGTTTTAACATTTTTAAATGTTAAAATGCATTATTTCCACTGATTCTCAAAATGACCCCAGGGCACAAAAAAATCGATTTTTTTTTTTTTTCTCCCACAGAAGGGGTTATTAACCCTGCCTCAGATTCTATCAACCCTGCTTGACCATTACAAGAGAGGCTTTTAAGAGCTATAAGGGCCTAGATTCCATACCAAACTATTTAAACCATGCCTAGGAGAAGGGTGAGTCCTATATAATCATGTTTTAAAGCTTCTAGATGTTTCTAATCTGTCACCAGGTTGAGAAACACCAGATTAAGTAACATGGCCAATTTTTCCAGCTGCTGAGTCCTAGAACCACATCTGAATCCAGAATTTCTCAGCCACATTGGACTTCCTTCCATTTCACCAGAAGTTCTGAATTTTAATTGGTATTTAGAGGGAAAAATATGAATGTGGACTGTGCATTCCACCGGAAGACAAAATATATCACATATATTTTGAGATATATCAATAAATAAAACAGATTTGGCTTTGAATGAGTTTTCAGTTTTGGGGTGGATAAACCATTTAAGTATGTGTAAGGAAAATTTATTTTTCAAGTATAAATGAGTTTAGAAGTGACCAAGTTTTTGGCAGAGGATAATCAAAGTTTGGCTGTTCCCTAAGTGTTTGTAAAACACAGTAGTTGAGTTTGTTTAGCCTAAAAAGGGTTCCCATCAATATAACCCACAAGAATAGCATTGAATTTTCAGAACAGGAAAATAGGGAAGAATGTCTAATAATTGACAAAGATTTTATCTCATTCGTATTGTCACAGATTAGAATTTGATCTTTTATTCCTGTGAAATAATACTTTCTTATATATATATATTTATATCAAGCTTAGTTTATAGAGACATTTTCACTGATCACTGAGAAGTCAATGGTGAGAATATCAGTGTGGAAAATCAATGTTTTTTTTTTTTTTTTGATATAGAGTTTTGCTCTTGTTGCCCAGGCTGGAGTGCAATGGCTTGATCTTGGCTCACTGCAACCTCTGCCTCCCAGGTTCAAGCGATTCTCCTGCCTTAGCCTCCCGAGTAGCTGGGAATACAGGCACTCACTACTACGCCCAGATAATTTTTTGTATTTTTAGTAGAGATGGGGTTTCATCATGTTGGCCAGTCCGGTCTCGAACTCCTGACCTCAGGTGATCCACCCGCCTCTGCCTCTCAAAGTACTGGGATTACAGGCGTAAGCAACTGCACACAGCATTGAAAAAGAATGCTTTTAAAGCTAGGTGTGTAATTAAGTGTGGTCTACCAGCCACAGTGAATGTATATGCTGGTTAGAGAAAGAGAGAAGAAGGTATTCAATTGAGCTCTTGAAGCCTAAGAGCACACTGCACTTCAATGTCTTATTTACCTCTTGCAAGGCTGGTTTCTTGCTAGAAGTAGAATTCCTCTCTGATCTTGCACATGCTCGAATGGAGTGCTGAGCCTCAGCCAATACCTACTAGTCCCCAGTGCTTAAGATCAGAGTTTGTTAAATATTTTTATGCTTTGAGCTCCTTGGCAGTGTGGTGAAGACTGTGGATTCCTTCTCAGGATATACTTACTACCAGGTTCTTCAGGATTATAAAGGAAACCAATTATGCTGAGAAACAGTTCTAACTCAAGGTTCTCACTACAAAAAATCATCCAGGAAATATAACCATGATGTTCATTGCATTGGCAACCACCAAAATCTAGAAGTCATTTCTTAGGTTTATAATGCTGTGAGCTCATAATGTGAATTGCTGTAGCCTCAAAGAGGGAAAGCAGCCCCCACTTTGGCTCAGATATTTCCCATTCCCAACTTTCTGGTTTTGGCAGCATTTCCTTTACTGTACCAGAGAACTGCAGATTCCAAGTCTATCCCCAGAGCTGGGGCCATGTGGCTTTTGATGCAGCTGGCCATATGGAGGCAGGATTGGATAATATTATGATTTGCATGCCAATGAATTGATCAAATTAGAGATTTGCTTCAAAGATTTGCCTGTGTGATGGATTCTTAAGAGGAATTCTAGAGTAGCTCTTTGAAAAAAACTTCAGATTTGAAATAGAACTTAATATTTCATGTTTCCTTTCTCTTATGGATATGCATATTATTGCTTGGTGACCTCCCTCACTATTGAAGGTATCATACAGTTGACTTAGGCAGAAAGGCACACAGTGGTTTTTGATTAGACTGCTAGGTCCCCATGATTTAGATCCTTATTTGGGATCACGGAGTTATATTAGACTATGTATTTGTTTATTTCATTATGTATTTTGCCCCAAAATTGTTCTCAACTGGTCTTAAAAACTGTGAAGTAGATTTCTTGAATCATTTTGGAAAAGAATGGCAAAAAAGGAAAGTATTTTGTAAAAATATTTTTTAGGGTAGAAAGTATAATTTTATCTCCTCATTGAATTCACTGACTATGCTGTAGTCACTATTGTGTTGATAACACTACTGCATCACTTATTCACTCTTTCTCAAAACACTTATTGAGTAAAGACTTTTTCCCAGAGGCTGAAATAGCCACGATCTTTTAGAAGATAAGTCTCAAATCTGTAAAACATTTAAGGAAGTAACTTCTTCAATCATTTCCTGTAAGTTCTCCCAGCCACTGAAGTGAAAATTACCAGAATCATGCTCTTAAAACCCACCTTGGACTAAATAATTTAAGATAAAAGTCACATTTCGGTAATGGAAAAGTCATGTATCATTTCTTGTACACAGCAATGTTTAGATCTTCATGTTCACATGAAGAAATTTTAGACTATTAAAGAATTCAACAAAAGCCTTTATTTTAGCTTTGTTAGTGTAAATTAAACTTATCTTCAGTAAGTTTGTGCTTTATTTCTATTATAATTTCTTCTTCTTTGAAAGTTTCTCTTTGATGGGAGTCACGCCTCTCAGAGAAAGAAAAAGGCATAGCTGGCCAAACCTATACTGCCCATATTTTGACTTTAAGTGTATATTAGGATAAAGTTTAAACTGCTGTAACAAAGATATTTCCAATGCCAAAGTTTAAATGACAGATGTTTAGGTCTCTTCAATGCAATAGTATATGTGATCCAGGAATGTGGAACAGCATCACTCCAAAAGGCTTTCCAAGAACCCGGACTGGAGTGACAATTCTGCTGTCCTTAGTACAAAGCTTCCAAGTGTGGTGTGATGGTCACCAAAACCTGGAGGTACAGGTGAGAGAGTTAGATGGAGTACAAGTACCATGCTTTAAGGACAAGACCTGAAGGGACACACTCACTTTTGCTCATATCCCATTGGCAGGCACATTGTCACATGGTTGTGCCAAGCCACCCAGCTAAAACTTCTCTAATAAGGAAAGAAAGGAGAATAAATGGATTTGAAAGACAACTGATAATCTAACACCAGCATTTCTGTTTCATATTCTATTTTCTACTTAGAGAAAGATGCATGAGTAGCTTTTATCAAATACAGTAGATCATCCTTTCCATTTGCTGGGTTTAAGTGAAGTATTATATGTAAATTATGGTTTTTAGTCTTTAGACTTTGAAAAAAACTAGTATGACAATTTATATACAAAATACAGGGAGAAGTTTAGACTTTAATTTTTGTCATCTGTTCAGAAATGTGCCTACATTTGCAAATTTTCATTTTCAAAAAGTATACAGAGTTATGAGTAGATTGGGCCCTTAGAATTACATGTATTACATGTTTTAGATTATTAAAATATACTAATCACCACTATAGTTAAGTGCTTGTGGTCTAGTGTTTGGATTTGAAACATACATTATTGTCTCTATACCTTTCAAAGCAGGCACAATTCATCCAGTTTTGCAGATCAAGACACGTAGGTACAGAGTTTAGATAACTTGGCCAATTTCCTAAGTGGTAAAGTAGGGATTTGAAACTAACTCTGTCTGTTTCTAAAGCATTTTCTATTTATTGTCTCATTTAATCCCCATAACAATCCTTTAAAGTAGGTGGCTGGTCTTTGTTTCAGTTAATAGAATATAAAAGTAAAGATAGAAAGTTTAAGTAACTTGCCAAAGAAACACAGTAGGTAACAAACTAAGAGTTTCTGAGTCTAAAAATCCATGCTTTTTTAATACAATTGTTGTTGAATTAAAGTTGCACTGCATTTACAGTCAACCAACTTGGGTCAATCAACAGAATGACCATCGTCTTCTATTTGAGTGATCTTGAGTAAGCTACTTAATTTTCCAGTATTCCAAAAATAATAATAAGCATGTCCAGGCGTTATTGTAATACTTAAATAAAATTAATTTATGTAAAGTGCATGCAACAAACTTGATCAGAGTGGGTGTTCACTTAATAATTTTGAACCCCTTCTCTTTGAATCTGAATAGATGTGGCTTTAGAGAACTACATTTCCATCTACATTTAGAAATAGAAACAGAATAGAAAATGGAGGTCTCCAAAGGAATAATATTAATTAAATAGTGCTACTAAATTATAAAGATTAAGGGTATTGGAGAAGCCAATTTGAAGCCAAACACAAGAAGTTTGTTTTTACGTACTGAATTCAGTATGTGCAAAATATGTTAATTACTTGTACCTCAAGGAGAAAGCTGGGAATAAACAAGTGTGCTTGTCTCTCCCAAAGAGTCATCCAATGTCACATACTAACCTAATTGGTCTTTTGGCCCCTTTGTGATTATTCCTTATGTTTAATAACACTCGAAGATTTATGAAATTCCTTCTCTAAATTGTCTTTATTCATTAATGCTAATAATATACTAGATTTCTTTATGTTTGTCTCTGGATCTCTTTTCTTTATACTGTTGAGTCCTATGATTTCAGGAGAATGGTCACTCTGTCATACCACTTGATTGATAAAGCTAATAATAATGATTAGTAGTTGTAGTAATAACTTGTTCATCAGTTTTCTAGGTATATTTTGTCTAATTCTTATTATTTTTATAACAACTCTATTATAGAACCTATAGGTAGGTATTTTTATCCCCATCTTGCATATGGAAAGAATGAAGCACAGAGACATTAAGAAATTTGTCCATGGTCTCACTGTTGTTAAGGGGTGGAATGGTTTCAAACCCACAATATAGCACCAACCTAGGCCGATAACCTCTACTCATCATGCCTCTCTGCAAGCTAAAGTGGTCTTGTCAAGGAAAAAAAAGATTCAATGCGTTCAAGGAACTCCTTTTAAATGTTCCTTTCTGGGAGAGGATTACTATAGGTATATTCTTTGAAAAAAAAAAAAACAAAACTTGTATTAGTGAATTAAACTGATATATTTGTAAAATTATTTAAGATGTCAAAAAATTGGAAAAATATTTACAAGTCTATACATGTTTAACCCTCTCTCTCTCTTTTATGCTGCAACACAATTAAAATTAAACCTTATTTTATTGTTGCCACGTTGTGACTGTCAAGAGGGGCATCTTCCATTTGTTAGAATAAGCGAGCCTGGTCTCACAATGCTGAATCTGTGAATTTTGACAGATTTAGAAAGTAAATATTAATAATTACACAAGAAGTTCCTTGTATGTGATTTGCTATAGAATAATTTTACTTTAACAATGCAAAAGTACACGGTAGAAAAACAAATAAAGAAAACTGCAACTCAAAGTGTTTTTCTTGCTCCACTTTCTATTCTGTCAAGGACATGGCTACAGAAATCATCTCAGTTTTTTAGTTGTCTGTTGATTTGCTTTAGGTTTTAAGGCCATTCCATCTTCTCTCAGCTGGGTAGCACATTGAGATCTCAGTCCACATGTGATTCAAAAGATTGATATGGGATCCTGCAAGGAGTACCGAGATGGCCTTCCAAGTGATATGTCCTCACAATCGAGATGAAAGATGACCTTTCTCTCTCTACTACTTTGCCAAACACAGTCACTCCCACTTTCTTGTAAACTGAGGCCTCCCAAATACAGACAAACAGCCCTGCTTTGAGCTTTGGCTAAGTAGCTTTCTTAAAAGTCATTTTCACCTTTATAGAAAGGATAGTGGGAAGACTGGATCAAAATCTCCAACTCCATGCTAACTCATTTTTGCTCTCTGCGTCAGTTGGACTTGGAAAATAGTATCTTAAAGAATATGATTGCATGTTCCTCATGACTTCTGTGCTTCAGAATTGCAGCAAATGTCAGTCTAAGGCAACTTAAAAAGTTTTTAGGTGCTATAATGCTATAAGACTATATCTTCTTGGGGGCTAATGCCTTCACTGGTTACAAGTACATGAGAAAACTTTTTAATTGACATCATCAAGTTCAGTATGTATATTGGCTTGAGAGTCAGGAGAATGCCAAAATAATTATTTTAGGATATCAGTGTACATGCCTGCTTCTTTACTTTGCCTTATTTGTCTTCATAGCACTTATTACGTGAAACTATGCGAGATAGTAACTTATTTATTATCTATCTCATTCACTAGAAGGTAAGCTCCATGGGGGCAAGGATTCATTGGCTTTACTCAGGCTGTATTCTCATGGTCTATAACCCTGTTTGATGCATGGCAGACCTTGGATAGGATGTTTTCTTCTAGTAGTTTCATAGTTTGGAGTCTTGTGTTTAAGTTTTTTATCCATTTTGAGTGGATTTTTGTATATGGTAAGAGATAGGGGGTCTAGTTTCATCATTCTGCGTAAGGATATCTGGTTTTCCCAGTACCATTTATCGAAGAGGCTGTCCTTTCCCCCTGATATTGTTTGGCTGTGTCCCCAACCAAATCTCATCTTGAATTGTAACTCCCACAATTCCTACGTGTCATGGGAGGAATCCAGTGGGAGACGATGGAATTACAGGGCCTGGTCTTTCCTGAGCTGTTCTCGTAACAGTGAATGAATCTCACAAGATCTGATGATTTCAAAAATGAGAGTTTTCCCTGCACAAGCTCTCTTCTTTTGTCTGCCACCATGTGAGACATGCCTTTCACCTTCCGCCATGATTGTGAGACCTCCCCCGTCACATGGAACTGTAAGTCCAATAAATCACTTTCTTTTGTAAATTTCCCAGTCTCAGGTATGTCTTTATCAGCAGTGTGAGAACAGACCGATACACTCCTAGATGTGTTTTTGGTGCCTTTGTCAAAAATCAGTTGTCTCTTTTTGTTTCTGTTGCCTGTGCTTTTGAAATCTTAGCATAAATCTTTGCCTAGACAAATGGGACTACATTAAACTAAAAAGCTTCTGCACAACAAAGGAAACAATCAACAGAGTGAAGATATGACCCATAGAATGGGAGAAAATATTTGCGAACTATTCATCCTACAAGGGACTAATATCCAGAATATACAAGGATCTCAAACAATTCAATAGCAAAAATCTCAAATAATTCAATTAGAAGTGGGCAAAGAAACTGAATAGACATTTTTCGACATACAAATGGCCAAGAAACTTATGAAAAAATTCTCAATATCACTAATCAGAGAAATGCAAATCAAAACCACAACGAGATATTATCACATCTCAAATTAGAATGGCTACTAACAAAAAAATAATAAATAACAAATGATGGCAAGGATATGGAGGAAAAGGCATTCTTATACACTCATGGTAGGAATGTAAACTAGTACACCCATTATAAAAAATAGTATGGAGGTTTCTCAAAAAACTAAAAAATACAGCTATCATATGACCAATTCATATGATCAGTTCCTCTACTGGGTACTAATCCTAGGGAAAGAAAATAAGTATATCAAAGGAATACCTACCCCTATGTTTATTGTAGCACTATTCACAATAGTTCACATATGAAATCAACCCAAATATCCATCGATAGCTGAACGGAAAAAGAAAATACAGTATACATTCACAATGGAATATGACTCAGCCATAAAAAGAATGAAATCTTGCATTTGAGGCAACATGGATGAGCCTAGAGGAAATTATCTTAAGTGAAATAAGACAGGCACAGAAAGATAAATACCACATGTTCTCATGTATATGTGGGAGCTAAAAAACATTTTGAGTTCATAGAAGTAGAGAACAGAATTATAAGTAACATAGGCTGAGAAGGCTAAGAGAGAAGGGAGGATTAGGAGAGGTTAGTTAACAAATACAAAACTACAGGTAGGCAGGCGGAATGAGTTTTGGTGTTCTGTAGCACTGTAGGGTGAATATGGTTAATTTTCCTATAACTTATTGTATGAACATGTGCCATGGTAGTTTGCTGCACCTAAAACTTATTGTATGAAAATTAACCCTATTCACTCTACAGTGCTACAGATATAGAATTTATTATATATCTTCCAAAAACTAGAAGAGAGGACTCTGAATGCGCACAACACAAAGAAATGGTAAATGTTTGAGGTGATGGGTATGCTAATTACCCTGATTTGATCATTACACATTGTATATATGTATCAAAATAACACTCTGTATTCCATAAATATGTACAATGGTTGTGTCAAGTAAAAATAAAAGGAAAAAAACTAAGCCAATATCCCTTAGCAATAGACTATTTTAAGGAATCTTTAGTTTCAAAGTGGACACTAAAGAGAAGTTGTAAATGTGAATAAATCTAACATTTTTTTGACCCTTATCACATGTCAGACTCAGTTTCAAGTATTTTACTGGTTTTATCTCATTTAATCTTCCCCAAAACCCCATAAAGCAGGCGCTATTGTTATTATTAATTTCGTTTTACAGGTGAAGAAAACAGAGGTGAAGAAATGTGCCAGTTCCATACCATGTACGTGACTGAAGGCCAACAACAGAAATTCTTTGCAAGTTCAAAGGAGAGTTTACTTTTGAGTGATAACATCTCATTTCTCGGTCTTTACCTTGTTCTCAGCATAATAAGGCCTCCAGTCATGTGACATTATATTTGAAACAATAAATCTTAACCTCTGGGCAACTTAACTGCCTTCTTATTAATAAAACATTAAATGTCATTTAAATTTTAGAAAAGTAGGGAGAAATTAAAAACTTCTCAACATTTTTACCCATTTTAACCAGACTCTGCAGTAAAAGTTCAAAACATGACACAAAGGAATTTTCCTTTCTGAGTTCTCAAAATCGTTGGCTCTAAAGCTGACACCAAAAAATGAACTGTTTCTTCCAGTTTATGATGAAAAATTCACAGAAGCCATGGTTCTTCCTGTTACAAATGGCTTTGTGAAAATACTAATGCAGGAATCATGGTTCCTCATGGAAGCACCAGAGGAACTCTACGGATACACAAGGTATACGTTTCACTCCTTTCATATAAATCCACATTCATGTCTCCACATGCTTAAAAGACTGAACTCAATTACAACATTCAACAAAATTGTATAAAACTTTGTTTGGCTCTTAGTTTGAATTGTTTCACCAGAGACTCCACAAGGTCGATATGATGAAGGTCTTCAGCTTGCACTATGGCTCATGGTCAATTAAAATCAGTGTGTTTTTATTAGCCTGGCTGAAAATGGCTTTTCTGTTTATGAATTTACTTTGCAAAGGCTCAGAAATTATACCCCTTGCTTGAAGTTGCCTCAGGGTGCAGATACACATAAAATTTCATTAATTAAAATAGTAAATGACTTAGGTCATAAATAAAGACTGGGTAGTTACACTGATTATAAAACGTAGGCAGCTAGGAAATCAGGGGCTCGAAACTAGGCTCTATTGGTCAGAAGGGAAGAACAATTTTTTTTGTTAGAAATTTTGACTCCAGCTTTCCTCCAAAAAAATTACTGGAGGAGGTATGAAAAGATAGGGAGAAATAGGAGTGCATTATACAAATAGAAGCCCCAGACATTTTCACTGAATGGCATGAATTTCTGTTTAATTTGAAGACAAACTTCGATTCTTTTTTGCTTGTTTGTTTTTTTGAGACGGAGTTTCACTCTTTTTGCACAGGCTGGAGTGCAATGGTGCGATCTCTGCTTGCCGCAGCCTCTGCTTGCCGCAACCTCAGCCTCCCGGGTTCAAGCGATTCTCTTGTCTCAGCCTCCCAAGTAGCTGGGATTACAGGCACCCGCCACCACACTCGGCTAATTTTGTATTTTTAGTAGAGATGGGGTTCCTCCATGTTGACCAGGCTGGTCTCCAACTCCCGACCTCAGATGATCCACCCGCCTGGGCCTCCCAAAATGTTGGGATTACAGGTGTGAGCCATGGCGCCCACCCTCTTTTTCTAAGTTCTGCGATACATGTGAAGGACATGTATGTTTGTTACATAGGTAAACATGTGCCATGGTGGTTTGCTGCACCCATCAACCCATCACCAAGGTATTAAACTCCACATACATTAGTTATTTATCCTGAGGCTCTCCCTCTCTTGTCCCTTCCCCGACCCTGACTGGCCCCAGTGTGTATAGCTTTTCTCCCTGTGAAACTTGGGCTCTTGATAATTGGAGCAGTTCTAGTTTCCTTGAGCTAGAACCTGCAAATTCCTGAATTGCTAAAGTTTCTGGATAATATGTGATATGTAAGTCTCAGGCTTGGTGGAGGGGTCTGGACTGTAGGTAGAAACCTGGGAATTGATAGCATGGGAACCGGCTAAGAACACGTACAAAGAGAGACGGGGAGAAAAGGAGCTTGAACGGAGGAGAGGAGAGGGCAGAGGAATGAGTGTTGTTGGAGTTAGACAACCAATGGAATTATAACAGAAATTCAGATGATGTCTGTTAATATGAAATACAGTTCTGGCCTAGTGTGGTGGCTCATTCCTGTAATTCCAGCACTTTGGGAGGCCGAGGTGGGTGGATTGCCTGAGCTCAGGAGTTTGCGACCAGCCTGGGCAACACGATGAAACCCCATCTCTACTAAAATACAAAAAATTAGCCAGGCATGGTGGCGGGCGCCTGTAGTCCCAGCTACTCCGGAGGCTGAGGCGGGAGAATGGCGTCAACCCGGGAGGCGGAGTTTGCAGTGAGCCAAGATCGCAGCTGCTGCACTCCAGCCTGGGTGACAGAGTGAGACAACGTCTCAGAAAAAAAAAAAAAAAAAAAGAAAAAAAATATATATATGGCAAAAATAATTATTCAGATCCTCTAAAGCAATTTATTTTAAAGTGAAGGTACTGGGTATAACGTAGTTTCCAAGTAATTGGCTGTTTTACTGAATTGAATATTCTTCAAATGGTTTTGAATGCTTTCATGCCCATGATGGTGTTCACAGCAGGCAAAAGCCCTGGGAAGTACATGAAATAGTTTCAGTTCATGTTCCAAATAAACACACTAATTGTTTAATTTATTTGCCTCCTAGACTGGTTCTGGAAAACAGCAGAGTTAGTGTTAATTATGTATATTTTTTCCATTTAACAATAAGCTTGAATCTTATCAGTTCTACCTTCTACACCACAAATCTAAGCTCAGCCACTACTCTCAACTGAGGTTAATAACTAACATTTAATCCTGTGAATTAAAGCACAGAGAGAAAAATAAGAAATGAATTCTTAAATGCCTTTTATTTTTACTATTTTCCTGTCCCTTTCTCTTTTTCTCCTTTATTCTTCCACTAGCATTCAATGGCTCAAAAATTATTGTCAACTTTAGATTCAAAATACCTCTTGATCCTTCTTGTCCTTTTTGTCCTTATTGCTGTGATCTTATTTTTAAAATACATTTTTACATTTAATTGATGTATAAATCATAAATAATAAAATTCTCAGTTCCTGAGGGTATAGTTTGATGAATGTGATATATGTGAACACCTGAGTAATCTTTTTTTTTTTGAGATGGAGTCTCGCTCTGTTGCCCAGGCTGGAGTGCAGTGGTGCTATCTCTGCTCACTGCAATCTCCGCCTCCTGGGTTCAAGTGATTCTCCTACCTCAGCCTCCCGAATAGCTGGGATTACAGACACACACCACCACCCCCAGCTAATTTTTATATTTTTAGTAGAGATGGGGTTTCACCATGTTGACCAGGATGGTCTCAATCTCTTGACCTCATGATCCGCCCACCTCGGCCTCCAAAAGTGCTGGGATTACAGGTGTGAGCCACCATGCACAGCCGCCCTGAGTAATCTCTAACCTAATCAAGATCGAAAGATTTCTATCATCCCATGAGGTTCCCTCATGCCCCTTTCTGGGTAATCTTACCCTTGACCTCATGCTGAGGCAACCACTGTTCATATATTTCTCTCTATAGATTAGTTTCACCTATTCTAGAACGTCAAACAAATGCAACTACATAGTATTTATTTCTCTTGATTTGTTTCATTTGGCATAATGTTTTTGAGGTCTGAGTATTAGAAATTTATTCCTTTATATTGCTAGATGGTTTTCCATTGTATGTAAATATCATCCGTTATTTATCCATTCTCCTGCTGACAGACACTTAGATTTAGTTTGGAGCTATGATAAGTAAAGCTGCTATGAGTGTTTTTGTACATGTCTTTCTGTGAACATGTGTTTTTACTTCTCTTAGACAAATATCTGAGTTAAACTGCTTGGCCATGACTTTAAGTCCTTATAATTGCTAACCTGGATTAGAGATATCCTAAATGATATCACTATTTCATTTATCTCCTCCTACTCTGTAGTGGAGAGAATATCGTCCCCCTAAAGATGTCCATGCCCTAATCTCTGGAACCTGAAATGGAAAAAGGGACTTTGCAGATGTGATTAAGAATCTTAATCCTTATTCTGGATTATTCATGTGGGTCCTCAAAAGAAGCAAGCATAAGGGTCAGAGACATTGGGAGTGACTGGAAGATGTCATGCTGCTGGCTTTGAGGATAGCAGAAGGGGCCACAAGTTAAGGAATGCTGGCATCTAGAAGCTGGAAGGAGCAAGGAACCAATTTCAATTCTGCCCTAGAGCTTTCAGACAGAAAGTAATCCTGACCACACTTTGATTTTAGGACTCTGACCTGAAGAACTGAAAGAAAATACATTTGTGTTTTTTTAAGCCACAAGTTTGTTACAGCAGCAATAGAAAACTAATTTACACTCTCCCAATCTGTCCAATTCATTCTTTCTGCCACCAGAAAGATCATTTTGACTTGAAAGTTGGTTTTCCTCAATACCTTGCTTGAACGTTTTCTCCAGTATTAAATCAAAACTCTGCCATGTTACATAAAGCCCCTCCCTCTCAGTCCCTCTCTCTCTCTAAACTTATGGCCACCACTCTCTCTAAGAGTACTTTTCTGTCTATTTAGCACATTATTCTTGATTTCCCAGTATTTCATTCTCTTTCCCAAATCTGTGATCTCTGCTCTGAGGCTTCTTCCCCTAATTATTTAGCAGGTAAATGTTTGCTTATTCTTAAAAGTTTTAGATCTATCATCACCTCTTCTGGAAAGCCTTCTCTTCATTTGGGATCTGGACCCTTTCTTTGAAAATCCCATGAAATCTTTATTGTGACATGTATTATATACTGCAATTGTTTCATTGTAAATCTAACTCCAACTAGTGTGTGAGTTCCCTGAGGATAAGGACTGTGTTTTTTCATTGGTAGATTCTCACTACCTCGTATATAGTCCAGTACTTTATCAGAGTTATTGAATGCATTAATGAATACATAATTATTTTCTTGTAAGACCATAAAATTTTTCCAGTTAGCATATACTTATATAATTATTATAAATCTTGCCAGTAGTCTTATTATTTTGTTTCTTTAATGTATTCTTACACATCGAAAGATGTTATTGTTTCAATTATCAATAAAATGCTGAAAAAAGAGATCTTTCTTTCTGTAAAAATGGTAGATTCTTAAAAAGCTTTGAACCATAGTTCTAAAATAAAAACATCTCTTAAGTAAAAAATACACCAGTTTCATAGCACATTTACATAAATACTTTTTTGCCATGACCTGCAAGCATTGAACATTTACTCTACAATCATGGATGTTCATTTAACATTGTTTCTGAGTTGCACTGGATGAGGGCATTTCCAGTTCTAGTAATAATTGTGAGACCATGAATGATTAGTTATTGGGGTCAGTAAAATCAATATGTTCTCAAAGTTGGCATAATGAAACCCTTCTGTGTAAGATGAAACTTCAGAGCCAAGTCTTCTCCTTGAGGTTAAGAAATGACATCTGTGAGAGGTGGGCTCATGTATCATTTTTTCACTATACACATAGCACCAAATCCAGTGACTGATACTCAAATACTGTTGATTTAATAATTCTATCAGTTGCCTTCATGCAAGATTAGAGAGAGAGAATTCTAAGGATGTTATTGTTTTTAGGTCTTTATTACCCTCATAAACTTTTCTAAGCAGAATTTCCTCCTTGGCAGTCACAACTAACCTATTATTTCTCTATTTCTTTAATTGTATGAAAATCCCAATTAAGTTCATTATTTTTAACCACAATAAATTGTCTCTATCTTTGCCTCTAAGCATTACTGAGATTGGAATGTACTGCTTATTTTAAAATAAAAATTACAGAAAAATATTGAGAGAAAAGGAAATGGATCAACAAAAGTAAAAAAGAAAATATGTGCTCATCTGTTGCCAATTCCAGCCCATCGTCAGTTGAGCCAAACATTCCAAGGTACATTTGGTCCTTCTCTCTCTACTTGCATTCTCTAATCCCCTATAGGCCTAGGCAGTGTAAAGAAGTTCAAGTTGCTCCAAAGTTCTCTTCCCTCCATCTACAGATCCTAACCATGTGCTACATACATGCTCTCAACAGTTCCTTCCACAGAAATTCCAACTAACTCTGCTGTGTGCATTGTCTGCTGTGGCCAATGATTTGTTCCCTCTCCTAAAACAATCCCGGCATTTCTCTGCCTTTGATCTTCCTCTGAGAACGACGAATGACTGGAGAGAAGCTAGGAGGACATCAGGAAAATGAACCACTTAACTCCTCTGTCACACAGAGCAGAGTCCCACTGGTGGTGGCACTTAAAGACCTTCAGAGAGTGGGAAGAATTACAGGTTCTTACACTGGTGTGCTATTTGGACCTCTCAATACCAAACATCTGACATATCCCTCCACTTATTTGTGTTTATTTTTGTTATTTATATTTTGCTTTTAGTTATCCCATGCCTAATATCTCTGTGCAAGAGACATTCTTAATCTCCTTTTGACACATACAAAACAATATATTCCTTTTAAGATAAGTTCTTTTCAGAGTTTTGATCTGTTACTAATGGATGTACTTGTAAGATATTCAACAAATGACTTACCAAAATGTGTAACAAAAAATGGCACATGGTTTATAAATTTTAATCATTATCCAAATGAGCAGCTGTTTGTGGCTGAGATTCTGCCAAGTAACCTGTCTCAGTTCACACCTGGAGTGGTGAACAAGTTTGGGTATCTTAATAACAAAAGATATTGGGGGCTTCTCTTTATCCTCAGTCTGATGAGTAATCCCTTAATATCGCCAACACAGCACAGAGCACCATAGGTACTCCCTCGTTGATAAACTGCTTTACCTACAGGCATTTTAATAAACAATGCAGGATGAATATGATGACAGTTCAAATGTATGAAACAAATACCGATGCCACCTAGAGCTCTGGCACCGACTGAGCAACCCCACGGCCTGGGCTGCTCTAGACACCTCAGGACACACCAGAAATACTGCTCCCTGTTCTCCAAGATTTCTCCCTGTCATGATTAGTAAGTGATGACAAAAGCCACCCCCACCAACCTTTCTTATAATGTTCCTGAATAAAATGAAACAAAATGTGGTTCCCTCTTTCTGTACTTTAAAAAAAAACAACAGTTCTTAACATAGAAACTTCAAGGCTCATTTTCTCATCTCAATTCTCCCGACTCATACCCGCCTTTGAAACACATACTCCAAAAAATCATATACTTGAGAAATATGGCTACTTCTAAATGGCCACAACGTTATCAGCTTCTCAGATCCTGGAATCTTCACTCTCATGACCTAATTCCTCACTTACCTGCTTTGCAATCTATAACCCAAGAACAGACCCAGATCCAGGTCCCGCTATCAATATTTAGTTGCCTGCAGACTGGAACCTGGAAAGGATTCACCTGTGATGAATGTGTTTACGGAGGAAACAACTGCCCCTTACATGGGGCTCTTCCTTTCCCCACCCCACTTCAAATCCTCAACTGTGTTTACAAGATCTACGATTTAACAGGGAAAATGATACACATGTGTTCGAAATTGGTGGGCTCTGGGTCTCGCTGACTTCAAGAATGAAGCCACGGACCCTCGCAGTGAAGTGTTACAGTTCTTGCAGATGGTGTGTCCGGAGTTTGTTCCTTCAGACGTTCAAACGTGGCTGGAGCTTCTTCCTTCTGGTGGGTTCGTGGTCTCACTAGCAGAAATGATGCTGCAGATCTTCGCGGTGTTACAGCTCTTGAAAGTGTCCAGAGTTGTTCCTTCTTCCCAGTGGGTTCGTGGTCTCGCGGGCTTCCGAGATGAAGCTGCAGACTGTCGCGGTGAGTATCACAGCTCTTAAACCCAGCGTTGACCCAAAGAGTGAGCAGCAGCAAAACTTATTGTAAAGAGCAAAAAAAAATAAAACTTCCACAATCTCGAAGCGGACCCCATCAGATTGCGGCTGGCTGGTCTCTGAGAGCCTGCTTTTTGTCCCTTATCTTGCCCCACCCACATCCTGCTGATTGGTCCATTTTAAAGAGAGCTGATTGGTCTATTTTACAGAGAGCTGATTGGTCCGTTTTGACAGGGTGCTGATTGATGCATTTACAATCCTCTAGCCAGATATAAAAGTTCTCCAAGTCCCCACTAGATTAGCTAGACACAGAGTAGTGATTGGTGTATTTACAAACCTTGAGCTAGAGACAGAGTACTGATTGGTGTATTTACAAACCCTGAGCTAGACACAGAGTGCTGATTGGTGCATTTACAATCCTTTAGCTAGACACAGCGTGCTAGACAGGAAAGTTCTCCAAGTCCCCACTAGGTTAGCTAGATACAGAGTACTGATTGGTGTATTTACAAACCCTGAGCTAGACACAGGGTGCTGATTGGTGCGTTTACAATCCCTTGGCTAAACATAAAGGTTCTCCAAATCCCCACTAGACTCAGGAGCCCAGCTGGCTTCACACAGTGGATCCCACTCCAGTGCTGCAGGCGGATTTGCTCGCCAGTCCCCTGCCCTGTGCCTGCACTCCTCAGCCCTTGGGCAGTTGATGGGGCCGGGCACCATGGAGCAGGGGGCGGTGCTCGTCGGGGAGGCTGGGGCTGCAGCAGGAGCCCACCGCCAAGGGTCCAGGTTTGGGCATGGTGAGCTGTAGGTCCCGACCCCTGCCCTGTGGGGAGGCAGCTGAGGCCTGGCGAGAATTCTAACGCACTGCACGTGGGCCAGCAGTGCTGGGGTACCCAGTGCAGCCTTGGCAGCTGCTGGCCCTGGTGCTAAGCCCCTCACTGCCCTGGGCCGGTGGCTCCCAACTGGCTGCTCTGAGTGTGGGCCTGCCGAGCCTGTGCCCACGCCTGCCTACCAGAGCTGGCGCTGGCCTGTGAATGCTGGGCGAGTGCCGGGCGCAGCCCTGGTTCCCGCCCACGCCTCTCACTTCACACCTCCCTGCAACCAGAAGGAGCTGGCTGCGGCCTCAACCAGCCCAGAGAGGGGCTCCCACAGTGCAGTGGTGGGCTGAAGGGCTCCTCAAGCACTGCCAGAGTGGACGCCAAGGCCAAGGAGGTGCCCAGAGTGAGGGCTGCTAGCATATTGTCACCTCTTACCCAGACTGACCCAAACAAATTATTTAGCCCTGCCGTGTCTGTAACTTGCTCCCAGCTCTCGTCCCTCATAAACCCTATATCACATGTCCCTGCAGTTAAAGAAAAATCTGTTTTTTGTTTTGTTTTGTTTTTTATGTAATCTCTTTTCCTCCAACTTCTCCTGGGAGTAACCCTATTAAAATATAAATCAGACCATTTTCTTGCTTAAAACCAGTTTCCAACTGGCATGGTGGCTGAAGTCTGCAATCCCAGATGTGTGGGAGGTCGAGGCAGGTGGATCACTTGAGCCCAGGAGTTCAAGAACAGCCTGGACCACATGGTGAACTCCCATCTCTACCAAACAAACAAAAACTAAAAACCAATAATTAGCAGAGTGTGGTAGTGCACGCCTGTAATCCCAGCTACCAGGAGGCTGAGTCTGAGGATTATTTCAGTCCAGGAGTTCCAGGTTGCAGTGAGCTGTGATCCTGTCATTGCACCACTGCACTTCAGCCTGGGTGACAGGGACCCTGTCTCAAAAACAAAATAAAACAACAAAGCGCACACACACGCAAAACCCAAACAGTTGCTTCCAAGTGTACCTAGAGTAGAATCTAGATTCCTTCCCATGGCCTATAGTACAGGGCTGTCTCCCCTCTGTTGTGCCGACCACTGTCTCACTACTAGTGTATGTGCACACTTATGTGTGGCAACGCATGTGCACACACACACCCGTTACATGACTGGCGTCTTCCACCTTTCAGATCTTAGCTTCTTAACATCACTATGCAGAGAGAAAACTGAGGTGGGTAGAATAATAACCTCCCTTAGGTATCTACATCCTCATCTCCAGAACTTGAGAATGTATTTGGTTAAGTGGCAAAGGAGAATTACAGCTGCAGAGAGATTCGGATTGCTCATCAGCTTACTTTCAATAAGGAGAGTATCCTGTGTTCCACCGGTGTTCCCAGTACAATCACAAGAGTCCTTAACAGAGGAAGAGAAAGAAACCACTATGGAAGAGAGAACAAGAGAGATGGCAGCATAAGAAGGACTCCACATCCTTTAAGACAGTAGTCAAGAAATGTGGTTGCTTGGAAGCAGGAAAAGGCAAGTAAATGTGGTTTACTCCTTCACTAGGGCCTCGAGAAGACAGGCAGTGCTGCTGGCACCTTGATTCTAGCTCAGTGAGACCCATTTTGTAATTCTGATAATAGAACTCTAAGATAATGAGTTTGTGTTCTTTTAATTAAGCCTCTAAGTTTCTAGCAATTTGTTACAGAAGTAATAGGAAACTGATGTAGACCTTCTTACTAATACAGCCTCTTCCTGTTATTTGCCAGATTTATTCAATAAATCCTTATTGGGTAGCTCCCATGTATCAAACGCCATTCTTGCTTCTGTAGATATACCCAGTGAACGAAGTAGGCAAAAACACCTTCCCTCATTTTGCTTTCAAGCTACTATATAGGCCCTTTATTTGGTTTCTTCCCCATAATTTGGGGGTTTATGTACGATATTTTGCTTACTCTTTGGATTTTTGTTTGGGAATTTTGTTTTTGTTATTTTGCTTGACTTCCCCATGAGAGAAACCATGTCTATCTAGTTCATGATTATGTAAATTCAATAGTGTCTGTCACATAATGTGTTCAAAAAATATTTATTGAATAAGTGAATGACTCAGATAAAGAAGGGTCTGTCGACAATGCATATTCCCTAGAAATTCCTCTTTAAGTTATTCTCTCTGGTTCCCTTTGCTTCAGTGCTTTTATTAATCAAAGACTCATAGATCAGCACGTGTAAAGGAGCTACAGCCCAAAAGAATCCTAACAGTAAGGCTATAAATAATTTGGTGCATTTAATCCCAGAATGGCTGTGACATATGAGATTTCTTTCCTTGATAATGTCTTACATTTTCCTAGACTGATGGCTCCTAATGGAAAGAAAACATGTTTTATTCAAGATTTGTCTTTATGATCCCAGCATTGGTTATTGTACCTGAAACATTCAATGTGTGGTTGTTGAATGAAGGAATGAACAATAAATATATTTATACTTCAGATTACAAATGTTTATGAATTGAGGCTTCATATGAAAAATTTTTGGATTCCTCCCACTCAGAGAATGTACAGCAATGTTGACTTGCTGCAGTTTGCAGGATTATCTAAGAAAGTACATGGGCACTTGCCCACTGGTATCTGGCTTTTATTTGGGAGACAGGGTTAGTGAGTGTGTGCAGTGACTTTCCATGCCTATGTAAGGGAACAGTAATTGGAATCAAATATTTCTTGAGCAGTTACTTAATGTTCAGCCCTCTTCAGGGTGGCACTACCTTGCCATCTATGAAAAGTTAAGTGGATGTCCTCAGCAAATTTTCAGCCTGGCCTACAGAATATTTCAACCCTGATGCCAGGAACACTTAGAAAGGGGACTGAAGGACAGTCATGGTGGAAGGTGGGAGAAGAACGATGATGATCAAGGGCACTGAGAAGGCATTAGTACAAGACAGTGATGAGGCAAAGATTGTAGTGTCTCTTTGTTGAAAAATTCCCCAAGTGATAAAACATGGAGTCCTTCTTACATGTACGCATCATATGAGGATATATTAAAGGATTGTTTTAAAATGAAAATCAGTTGTATTTACATATGGGAAATATATATTTAGCCATTTCTAACTCTTCACGTATTTACTTTTCATTTTAAAGACTAGAAGAATATAAACATAAGTGTAAAGGAAATTGAGTATTTATTGAGTTGTTGTATCCCTTTATTAAACTTCCACAGTTTATTTCCAGCTATTTGGACGATGCTGTTTCTTTAACTTCATTTCCATTCATTTTGGTTCAGAAAAATTCTTCAACTTGTAATAATTTTTCTATTCTCTTTTAGAAAATGTTTAAACTGTCTCAAACATTAACATGGATATACCAATTTTAATAAAAATCTGGAGATTAAATTTTTTTTCAGACTCATCCCAGCACTTGAATTTACACAATACAATTTGGTAATTACACTAGGATTGCAATGCCTCTGTCAGGTTAAAGATCCAACAATTCAAAATGTTTACCAAAGCAGATACAATTAAGATACTAAGTAATCTTAATTTTCCAAGAATGAAAATGACACTTAATCTCTTGACATCATGAATTATATACTGGATTCAAGAAATGTGGTTTTTATTTGGCAGACTGAGTGGTGCTTTGTGTCAATGTCATTTTAAGGGATATTGGTTGATGTCTGAAGATATTTATTTTCCAAGATGCTGAATTATAAGGATACCCATTTTTTCTCTTAACTCGTACCACCTCATTTCAGCTTTTGATTTTCAACACACTTGAGGCAATAGATTGGGGATAAATTTAGCTTCAGGCTTTTCTGTTAAGAAAAATCTGTCATTGCTAAATAGTGTGTCAATGAATAATGGTGATTGCAGGAACAAAAGGAAAGATTATTCACTACAGCAAGTCCTGTTAGTGATCACATTATTGAGTGATAAAGAGATATTTTGACAAAAGAGGATGTTTAAAATCCTGCATGATCTGTCACAGATGCCTCAGGTTCTTGTTGTCTGTAGAATTAACTGATCTGAAGCCCTTCTTGTGTTAAGAATGCCCTTCTTCTTAACTGCAAAATCACATTTCTAAAAATGTTACTGTTTTGCTGACTAAATATGCTTCTATAGGAGTACGCATACTCTTGTGCACATACTCCTATATGAGTACACATACTCCTATAGCATATGGGCTGGGCGCCTTACATGCAGTACACACCTGTAACTCCAGTACTTTTGGAGGCCAAGGAAAGTGGATGGCTCAAGCTCAGGAGTTCAAGGCCAACATGATGAACCCTGTCTCTACAAAAAATACAAAGATTACCTGGCTTGGTGGTGCACACCTGCAGTCCCAGCTACTCAGGAGGCTGAGGTGGGAGGATAACTTAAGACTGGGAGGCAAACGTTGCAGTGAGCCAAGATCACACCACTGCACTCCAGCCTGGGCAACAGAAAAATATAGTAACTATGTATCTTTAGTATTTAATTTGTGTATAATATTAAAATATATCTCTTTCTTTTCTTGACATGTGAGTTTTCAGAATCTAATTCCTAGTAGGAAGGATTACTAAAATCTAGAAGCTAATGGTTATACAAATTAAAGAGATGCTGTAGGAAATAATGAGTTTATAGTGTACTAAACCTCTGTTGACTAAGGCATAGCATTAACAATGCCAAGGTCATTGGCCCCACCCCTATAGAGCTATTTAGTGTCACACAGAGAAAGAAGTTGCTAATTAAGGAACCCTTGGCCCTGACATTGAAATGTCTACAATTGGTCACAAATGAGATAGCATGAACATTTTAATGAGTCTCATAATCCCAACTAGAAAAATAATTCAAATGCATTACTGAAAATCAATAGTATTATTTTTCTGATAGTATACAAAGGTAGGGGAGCTGCTTTATATAGACAACATAAATAAGCCAACCAAGCTCACCATAAGAGCCAGTAATGAATTTAAACACAAATTCTTTTTTTCTTTTTTTTTAAATTATACTTTATGTTCTAGGGTACATGTGTACAACGTGCAGGTTTGTTATGTATGTATACATGTGCCAAGTTGGTGTGCTGTACCCATTAACTCGTCATTTACATTAGGTATATCTCCTAATGCTATCCCTCCCCGCCCAACCCCACAACAGGCCCTGGTGTGTGATATTCCCCTTCCTGTGTCCAAGTGATCTCATTGTTCAATTCCCACCTATGAGTGAGTGAGAACATGTGGTGTTTGGTTTTCTGTTCTTATGATAGTTTGCTGAGAATGGTGGTTTCCAGCTGCATCCATGTCCCTACAAAGGACACAAACTCATCCTTTTTTATGGCTGCATAGTATTCCATGGTGTATATGTGACACATTTTCTTAATCCAGTCTGTCATTGATGGACATTTGGGTTGGTTCCAAGTCTTTGCTATTGTCAATAGTGCCACAATAAATATACATGTGCATGTAAACACAAATTCTTAAAGAGCATGGTTTTGAATCCAAGTTATGACATTTATTAGCTAGCACCATTGTACAAGTTATTTAAAATGTTCTTAGTCTTACTCAGAAATAAAGCCACACACCTACAACCAACTGATCTTCAACAAAGTTGAGAAAAATAAACAATGGGGAAAGGGCACCCTATTCAATAAATGGTGCTGGGAAAACTGCCTATCCATATGCAGAAGAATGAAACTAGATCCCTACCTCTCAGCACATACAAAAGTAAACTCAAGATACATTGAAGACTTAAATGTAAGACCTCGAACTATTAAAATCCTACAAGAAAACCCAGGAAAAACTCTTCTGGACATTAGTGTAGGCAAATAATTTATGACTAAAACCTCGAAAGCAACAGCCAAAAATAAAAATTGACAAATGGGACTTAATTAAAGAGCTTCTGCATAGCAAAAGAATCACCAGGGTAAAGAGACAACCTAGAGAAGGGTAGAAAATATTTGCAAACTATGCATCTGACAAACTTAACAAGAAAAACACAAATAACCCCATTAAAAAGTGGGCAGAATCATCCTAAGTGAACTAATGCAGAAACAGAAAACCAAATACCTCATGTTCTCACTTACAAGCAGGAGCTAAACATTGAGTATACATGGACACAAAAATGGAAACAGACATGGGGCCCACTTGAGGGTAGAGGGTGGAAGGAGGGTGAGGACTGAAAAACTACCTGTCAGGTACTATGCTTATTACCTGGGTGATGAAATAATCTGTCCACCAAACCCCCATGACATGAAATTTACCTATATAACAAACCTGTACTCATACCCCTGAACCTAAAATGAAAGTTGAAAAGAAAACAAAAACCTGCAGACTTGGTGCAGTGGCTCATGCCTGTAATCTAAGCACTTTGGGACACTGAGGCAGGAGAATGGCTTGAGCCAACAAGTTCAAGACCAGCCGGGGAAATATAGTGAGACTCCATCTCCACAAAACAATTAAAAATTAGCTGGGTGTGGTGGTGCATGCCTGTAGTCACAGCTACTCAGGAGGCTGAGGTGGGAGGATTTCTTGAACCCAGGAGGTTGAGACTGCAGTAAGCTATGATTGTGCTACTGCAGTCAGCTTGGGTGGCACAGTGAGACCTTGTCTTTAAAAAAAAACAATAAATAAATAAATAAATAAATAACGTGGTCAAAGAACATGAATAACATCACTAGTCAGAGAAATGCAAATCAAAACCAAAATGAGATACCATCTCATCTCACACCAGTCAGAATACCTATAATTTAAAAAGTCAAAAAATAATAGATGTCGGTGAGGATGCAGAGAAAAGGGAACACTAATACACCATTGATGGGAATGTAAATTGGTTCAATCCTTGTGGAAAAACAGTATGAAGGCCAGGCATGATGACTCATACCTGTAACCCCAGCACTTTGGGAGGCTGAGGCGGGTGGATCACTTGAGGACAGGAGTTTAAGACCTGTCTGGCTAACATGGTGTAACCCCATCTCTACCAAAAAATATAAAAATTAGCCAGGCGTGGTAGTATGTGCTTGTAGTCCCAGCTACTCAGGTGACTGAGGCAAGAGAGTCACTTGAACTCTGGAAGCAGAGGTTGCAGTGAGTTGAGATCACATCACTGCATTCCAGCCTGGGTGACAAAGTGAG
This sequence comes from Macaca mulatta, assembly GCF_049350105.2. Classification (NCBI taxonomy): domain Eukaryota; kingdom Metazoa; phylum Chordata; class Mammalia; order Primates; family Cercopithecidae; genus Macaca; species Macaca mulatta. The sequence continues at coordinate 94,741,976 of NC_133410.1, read as the reverse complement.
ACCCTGTCTCAAAAAACAAAAAACAGCATGAAGATGTATCAAAGAACTAAAAATAGAACTATCATTTCACCCAGCAATCTTACTTCTATCTGCCCAAAGGAAAAGAAATCATTCTATCAAATAGATACCTGTATTCCTATGTTTATTGAATCACTATTCACAATACCAAAGTCATGGAATCAACCTGAGTATCCATCAACACTGGACTGGAAAAAGAAAATGTGGTACATATACATCATGGGATACTACACAGCTATAAAAAAAAAAGAATAAAATGTTCTTTGCAGCAATATGGATGCAGCTGGAGACCATTATCCTAAGTGAATTAATGTAGAAACAGAAAATCAAACACTGCATGTTCTCCCTTATAAGTGGGAGATAAACAATGAGTACATATTGGCATAAATGATGGAAACAATAGACATTAGGATTCCAAAATGAGAGAGGGGCAAGAGTTGAAAAACTACCTATTGAATAGTACATTTACTGCTTAAGTGATGAGTTCAACAGAAGTCGAAAGCCCGATATTACACAATATAAACATGTAAAAAATACCTGCACATGTACCCTCTGAGTCTAAAATAATAAAAGGTTCTTCTGTCCCCCCTTCCACACACACAGGGTTGTTGAGGTCAAAATTGCTATAAATAAAAGTACTTAGCATATAGTAGCAACTCAGTTAAAGGGAGTACATTGCTGTAATATGTTGCTTATTTGCTGCCAATAATTCCTGCCCTATTAGGCAGAGGTTACTTAACCCAAGAACTTTTTAGTTACCCCCCATTTGCCAGAACCAGACAACCCAATTTGAGTCAACTCGATGCTTGCTCATTATATCCTTACTCAGAAGTCAGTACAGTATTATATACTGAGTATACAAAGATAGAAATGACACATGAGAGGGACAATTCCTCAGGGAGTTCAAACTGGTAAAAGACTCACAGACAGTGACAATTGTTCATAGTGAACACTCTGCAAATGCTGGTTGAATTGATAGATGAATAATGGCAAATGACTAGTTACTGTTACATCATTGCTTCCTGTCTAATTACATTCAGTATTGAAACACAAAACCACAACATATTTGTACTCTTTTTCATTGATACTTCTACCCATAACTGCTAAATCAATCAGCCAGCGAATGCTATTCATCAATTGTGATGCCATATGAGCAAGTTATTGTTATTGTGCTTCATTCATCCCAAAATGACTGTAATGACAAGTTCATAAACTAAGTGCAAGAAAACCAAGGCAGGTGTTTATACTGGAGGGAGTTAAATTTGTTCAGAGAAAATAGATTGTCTTAATTACCCTTCTGTTTTCAGTAGCAAGCTAAAAAAAAGAGCAAGCATGGTGCTCTGAATTATTGATCTCAAAAATGCATTGAGTAAAGTTACTTTCTGCAATAGAAACAATTTTAATGCCTAAGAATGAATCTAATTATAATATATTATTTCCTGATGAAAATAAATAGCAACAAAATTTTGTAAAATCTAGAAAAGCAAAAAATAAAGCAATCCTTAAAATGCTTTGCTATTTGTATCTTTGTTCTTTTCCCATATTGTTATTTTGTTTAGTTCTAGTCAATTTATGTTTAAAATATGAATTCTGCTTTACAAAACTTCATAGTTGTTTTGATGCATTATTTTCTTCTGACCACATACCATGTACCATTCACTCAACCTCGTCCAACCCTCCTGCATGGTCACAGCCTCAGGCTGTGATCTTCTCTTGATGCTGCTTCAATGGCATGGTTCATTGGCCCAGGGAGGGCACCAGGACTGGGTCTATGGGGGTCTTCAAAGGAATCTGGATTTGGTACCAAAAGAGAAAATCAGACCAGTTTTTTTGTTCCCCATTGCCTAAAGCAGTAGATTGTTAAAAAAGACAATCTGAAAAGAATCTGTTATATACATTTGTGTATATATACATTATACTGTATATGTAGATAAATGATTAATAGCTACACATATGCAATCTACTGTCATAATCAAGATGCGATGTCTGAGTAAATTTCACTTATTCCAAGGCTGGGACTTGTTCCTGCCTTCAGACTCCATGCACCCTTGGAGTAAATTAAGCAATTTGCTTAAATTAATTCAATTTGGGTTTCTGTCACTTGCAATCAAATGAGTTTTAATATAATATTATATCAGTGATTTTCCAATTAGAACATGGGATGAACAAATTTAAATGAGAAAACAGTAAGATTCAGCTATAGAGCAGAAGAAAGACTAAGTTAAAAAATAATTGTCAAATCAATCAATATGTCTTTCAACAGGTTGATGGATAAACAGACTGTGGTACATACATATATTAGAATATTATTTAGGAATAAGAAGAAGTGAGATATCAGGTCACAAAAAGCCATGAAGCAATCCTAAAGGCATATTGCTCAGTGAAAAAAGCCAATCTGAAAAGAAAGGCTACATACTGTGTGATTCCAACTATATGACATTTTGAAAAAGGTAAAGACAGTAAAGAGATCAGCAGTTGCCAGGCGTTAGGGGAAAGGAAGGGTAAATAGGTAGAGAACAGAGGATTTTTAGGGCAGCTATACTACTCTCTATGATACAGTAATACTGGATAATGAGTCATTATAAATTTGTCCAAACCCAAACCTTTTGGCTTTAATTCATCATAACGTATTAATATTGGCTGATCAGTTTTAAAAACTGTACTGCGCCAATACAAGATGTTACTAATGGAGACATGGGGGGTTTGTTGAGGAGGGTTATGGGAATTGTAATTTTTACTCAATTTTTTCTGTAAGCCTAAAGCTGTTCAAAAATAGTAATAATAATTTTCACCTTCAAATCTATCTCTGCCCTTCTTCAAATTTTCAAAGACCATTTAATAGGTTGCCAATAACAAAAATTTTTATAATATACATTATAGGCCCCTTGAAGACAGGGTCTTCCAAAGCTTCACAATTCACTTAGAATCTAAGAGTGTTTATATGTTGGAGGTACCCAATAAATATTCAATAAATAGCAGATGGATGAAGGAATATTATATTTTTAACAAGCTGATGTGTAGCCTTCAATCATTCAAAGTTGAAATAACTTTTTTTTTTCAATTAGCCCTTGGTTTCCCCTCTCTTTATCTATACACTATTCACATGCCAAGTATATTTTTCATGTGTCTAAAAATAAATTTAAGTTGGATTATGAGCTATTTCTGTTCAGGAATGGAAATGCAAACCAACATAATGTTTCCAATTTGAGATAACTGTTTCCCTTTCATTTAAACTTTGGTCTCCTGGGGTGAATAATTAAATTCAGTCCACCTCCCCTTTACTGCCTCAAGGTAATATGAGTTACTAAAGGGCTTACATGTCATCCTGGCCCTGTGAAGGAGGGTCTTGTCTGGGCGCTGGCTGGCCTTTGCCTTCACCTGCACCAGTAGTCACAGTCTATTCTCTCTGCGTTTGCATCCCTAGCTTTGCCCAGGCCTCAGGCTGATTTGTGTGCACTGCTGTGGTCTCTTGTTTCCAACCTCAAGCTCTCCCCTGGTACACCTGCCCACTGTCAGCTTACTTTGTATCTTTTTGGAGTACATGGGGGGTTTCAGACGCTTTCCTGCGCTATGCATGGGAGCTCTGGCTCCTGTGATACTGTCTGCAGTTTTGTCTTCTAAACTCTTTTTTTTTTTTTTTTTTTTTTTTTTTGAGACGGAGTCTTGCACTGTCACCCAGACTGGAGTGCAGTGGCGTGATCTCGGCCCACTGCAACCTCTGCCTCCCGGGTCCAAGAAATTCTCCTGCGTCAGCCTCCTACTCAGCCTCCTGAGTAGCTGGGATTAGGCACGCACCACCACGCCCGGCTAATTTTTTGTATTTTTAGTAGAGACAGGGTTTCACCATGTTGATCAGGCTGATCTTGAACTCCTGATCCACCCGTCTCAGCCTCCCAAAGTGCTGGGATTACAGGTGTGAGCCACTGCACCCGGCCTTATCTTCTAAACTCTTAAGGCCCTTAGGCTTAACACATTTGTACTGCTTCTTCCCTCTGTCCTGTGTTTCATATCACTCTGTTAAAATATTGCCTTCTTAATAAGGCAATACTGATCATCCTTTAAATTTTAACACATTCTTGTAATCTTGATTTCCTTTACTATTTTTTTCTTACTATTTTTTTCCATAGTAGTTATCTTTAACATATTTTCACTTTTTCATCATGTTGTTTATGGTCTGTCCTCATCCTCCTAGCCATTGTAAGCTATATAATAACACAGAGTTTGTTTTTCTCTTTTTTACTGCCATATGCCAAGTGTCTAGAACAGAGACTGGACTATAGTTAATGCTTGATAACTCTGTTCTACACAAATAAATATCTTGCCTTTTAAGTGAAACTGACCCTTCTTGCACTAGAGAACAACTCTGTAAGTGCCCGCCGCATGCAACAATGCCTGTCCCTGTCATTCACACACATGCTAGAGTCTCCACTCCCTCTCATTTTTCTGCTTGCCTATTCTCTCTCTTCTCATCCCGACCTCTCTCATCCTATGCACTATTCTCATTTGTTCAAGATCTGCATTTGGTTTTCTTTCTCAGAGTGACCCCTTCATACTTCCTCCCTCAGCTTCTCCATCTTGCCTTCCTTTTAAAATATGGTTCTGTAAACTATCTTAGGCATGGTGTTTCCATCAGTCCTCATGACAGAACCTCCATTATGCTTTGTACTCTCAAATCTCTGCTTCTGAAATAGAGCAGGCAATTGGCACCATGGGAATAAATACAACTGCTTGGGGAGACAGGATAGATTGAGACAAATTCTGAGCATGGTACCCTGGCAAGTAGTAGAATTTAAGAGATGAGAAAAGATAGAATAAGTGAGGGGAAACTAAAAAGATAAAATTAGAGAAGAAAATAACTCTTGGAAGTCAAGATGGAAAAAGTAAGTCAAGAAGATAGTGGCCATCATTATTTTCAAATAATGATGCACAGTCAAACAAAATTAGATCTGAAAATACTCCATTGGTTTTAGCAATTAAGCAGGTCATTGCATTCTTAGTAGGATCTGTTTCTGTGAAATTGGTGGAGGGTGGAACCTAGGCCAGATGGTAATGAGTTGAGGCAAAAGGGATAAGGATGTAGTTTCCCTACCCAACCACCAGATGTTTGCGAGTGAACCCATCTGAGACCAAAAGAACTGCTCGGCTGAACCCAGCCTAAATTCACCTCCACCCACAGATTCATGACCTAAATGAATGATTTTGGTTTAGGTCACTGAACGTTGAGAAGATTTTTAATGCAGCAAAGTCTATTGTATAAATCATGTATAAAAATAGATAAGGGGAGTTAGGGAAGAGAAAAAGTCTTAGAATTTGGAAAAGGGAATAAGAAAGCAAGGCATGTAAGAAAATATTAAAGGTTGAGATTTTAAGAAAGTACGGAGAAATAGATGTTGATGGAATAAATGTATAGGTTAGAGGGTGAGGTATTTAAGAAGGGAATTCATGGCCTGAAGACTCACATTCATAATCTGGAGATTAGTCAGAAGACTGAAGAGAGCGCCAATTTTTGATTGATTCCCTCTTAAATAATGCTGTTGCTAAGAGACCTGTGTTCAGTCACACTTCATTTATCACCACACTCTTTCCTCTTCATCCATTTCTGAATTACCTAGCAAGAAATACTACACATGGTTTACTACTTACTGGATGATTTTCACCTACTTATTGCTATGAAATGAGAATCCAATTGAAACATTCCTGCAAATTCTTCAAAATAAGTAAGCAAGAGATGACATCCATCATTGGAAATATAGACTATTAGGGTCCCTTTCCTTTCTCAGCATCGCATGTCCCATGACCAGTATTTGAAGTTCAACTAAAATGCTTCAAAATAAATCTGATTCAGTCAAATTCTAAAACTAAAAATTATTTTGATTTAGAAAAATTGAATGTTAGGGGGCTGAATTTTGCCCTCCTAAAATTCATGTATTAAGGCCCTAACCCCTAGTATCTCAGAATGTGGCTGTATTTGGAGATAAAGTCTTTAAAGAAGTAATTATGTTAAGATAGGGTCATGAGGGTGGGTCCTAATACAATATGACTGATTCCCTTATAGGACAGTGTAGGATATCCAAATGTGTGGCCAACAGACTCACTGTAGGTGTGATGAGATCCGCTCTGAAATGCAAGGAACCTCAGTGTATGCACGGGCACAATCTTGGGATGATGCCGAGAGTCAGGTGGATGGGGTCCTTTCTGGGATGCTAAATTTATACAGAGTGAACCGTATCTATCTGTAGGTATGAAGAAGAGTCTGGTTCCCTGAGGGGAGAGGATGTGAAAAGTAAGGGAGGATAGCAGAGTTCCAGTGAAACTGATCAGTGTCAGGGTAAGTAAGTAGTCAAATCCTATATAGAAACCAGAAGGCTCAGCCACACACACAGTTTAATCACTGGATCAGCTGAGTTAGGCCAGCTGGAAAGGTGCTTATGGGAAGACAGCCGTGTGGCAAGAAGCATAAACTGATTGACTGATTGAAACATGGCTAACTCTATAGCTCCATCTTCTGGCATAGGTAGGGGGTAGTTAACCTACTGCCTGTATTTGCCAGGGCTGTTCCAAGACCTGGATTGAGCTGAGCCAGCCAGTGGCAGGAATTGTCAATGTCCATAGTTAAAATGATTGCAACGGTCGGGCGCGGTGGCTCACACGCGTAATCCCAGCACTTTGGGAGGCCGAGGCGGGCGGATCACGAAGTCAAGAGATCAAGACCATCCTGACAAACGTGGTGAAACCCCATCTCTACTAAAAATACAAAAATTAGCTGGGCGTGCCTGTATTCCCAGCTACTCAGGAGGCTGAGGCAGGAGAATCACTTGAACTCGGGATATGGAGCTTTCAGTGAGCTGAGATGGCGCCACTGCACTCTTGCTTGGAGACAGAGTGAGACTCTGTCTGAAAAAAAAAAAAAAAAAAAAAAAAAGAAAAAGGTTGTAAGAAATGTCTGCTGGAGAGATGCAGACAACACAGAAACAACAAGATATTCCAGGATGAGAAATTGCATGAAACTCTCCAAATTGTCCTTTTTACACCCTGAAGAGGGATTTAAACTATTACTCCACATTTCTGCATTCTTAGTACTTAGGTGTCTAAAGCGGCAGTATCCAACTGTATTTCCAAATCAATATGTCAGGTCTTACCTTGGGACCGAGTATGCCATTAAAAAAAATTGTGTGTGTGAGGGAAAAGAAGGAGCAAACCAAATAGGTTTTCTGCTTTCTTTCTAAAGCTCATTTTATTAGGCTGGTGCAAAAGTAATAGAAAGCCTTGATGTTTATTGACATGTGGCAGAGGTAACCTCCCCACATCTCTTTAGATATGTCCATTCATTAGAAGGATTGAAGAACTTATAAACCTCATTGAAAACTGAATTTAGAAAAGAAAATGTTGTTCTGATATACTGGCCAAAGTTCTGGTATGATAATGCCATCTAATACACAATCCTCAAATCTCAGTAGCTCACAACAACAGACGTTTATTTCTCTCTCGGGGGTGGGGGGGGGGGCGGTGGTATGCAGGTTGGCCAGGATAGGTCTACCTCAGGCTGTGGGTCAAGTTCAGGTTCAGGTCAGCTCTGCATGCCTCTAGTCTTGGATCTAGTGGCTCCCAAAAGCACAGTCTTATCATCTAGATGGCAGAAGGACAAGAAACCACACCTAACCATGCTCACACATTTGGAACCTCAGTTCATGTGACATCTGCTAACATTTCATAAGCCAAACTAAGGCTTATCACCAAATCTGAAGTCAGTGGGGCAGGATGTATACCCCACCTACTCTACTGGGAAGTAATACAAGGCTGTAAATGTATTGCCAAGTACAGGGTGAGAGTGAAGTTGGGGAACAATAATATAATTTACCAGAATAGTTTGTTGGTAGCTGTGGCTATGACATCTTCTAGAGTACTTGGGAGTAGAGGTGAATTTCCTGCCTTGATGCCCCAATTTCTAGGAACTTTGACAATAGGTGGCATCTACAAACATGGATTTGTGCCTGCTAGTCATTTCTATCTTTATAATGAGGTATATAATTCAAAGGGAATATGTCTTAATTATCTTTCAGGTGATTGACAAATAATATAAAATTATAACTTTGACTTTTATAAGAGTTTCTATTGAGTTGATAAAAGCAATCATCTTTGTCAGCTGGACCGTTAAGATATCATCCAGTCAGCCAACATTACATATTACAGAAATTCACAAAACTATCTTTAAGGCCTATTACCATACACTAGACCATGGTGAAATTTACTTTGACAAGTGATCAGTAAAAAGAGATCACAGACATAGAAGCAGTAGCACAGCAAAGCATCTAAGGCTTAGATGGTACAGATAGGACCTTGGGTACTGATATGGTGCTGTGTTAAAAACCAGGTTCTGAAGTCCTTCTAATGAAAACCTCTCGTTAATTCAAGCAGCACTGACCACTGAAATCTGGATACTCTTTTGTGAGGAGGTAGAAGGTATCAGAGCATTCTGTTCACTCGTTGGTAATCTTCTCTGCTAGATAACCTTTGCCTAACCAGTTGTCCAGTTTAGTGGTTATTGAATGTGAAAGTAACCTTGAACCATGTCTGAATAGTCATTCTCATTGCAGGTCTTCACACGTGGCCCAGTTCTCTAACGCATGCCATTGGAAGCAAGACTACATTTTCACGATAGATTAATGAAAACTAATGTATTAGAATATATTGGAAAAATAAAAATAAAAATGAAAAATGCTAAAAACTGCTTAAGATTCTAGAAGTTAGGGTGTTTGTAATTCGTACATTTGAATGATGAGCATCAGCAACTGTCCAGGAACACAGACACCTGCGCCTCACAGGAAGGCAAGGTTTTCGGCAATCATTTCTGATATTGTATAAACGTTGGCTCAATAGTACTGGTCTTATTCCTTCTGAGAACTTGGTACTGTCTTTGTTTCTTTGTAGTTCCTGTTGTTGCATAATGTAGAGACTTCCGCCGGGATATTCCATAGAGTTTTTTTGGAACCATAAAACCCTGCCTCACTGAAAGTCCCTTAATTAACAGATTTATCCATTATGATGCACATCCAGACATAAATACAAAATATGTGTCTTTCATTTTCTTCCTGAGAATCCTGAGTTAAAAGCAGCTGAGGCAGACTGTAGTTGAAATCTGAATATGGCATGCCTGGATAGTGATTTCTAGGAATCCCGATCTCCACTAGGATAAACAAAATTTTGAAGACTTGCTATATTCACAGAGTCAAAAATATCAGAGAAAAGAACCTCCATTTTTTTCATCACGTGTAGATACAGACAGTCCCCGACTTATGATGGTTCAACTTAACATTTGTTTGACTTTATGATAGTACCTTCAGCTGTGCACAGTAATGGTGAGTACGATACACCCATTCTGTTTTTTACTTCAAGTACAGTATTCAATAAATTACATGATATATTTGACACTTTATTATAAAATAGACTTTCTCTTAGATGATTTGCCCAATGGCAGGCTAATGTAAGTGTTTTGAGCATGTTTAAAGTAGGCTCAGCTATGATGTTTAGTAGGTTAGATGTATTAAATGCATTTTTGACTTGATGATATTTTCACCTTATGATAGGCTTGCTGAGTCATAACCCCCTCATAAGTCAAGAAGCATCTGTGTAGCAGGAACTGCGTATAGCAGAGGTAGGAAACATTTGACACAGAAGGGCCCCTGGACCTACAGAGCCTTCGATAAGCCAAGCTGTGCAGGAGAGGAGGAATGCCTCATCCCTCACTATTAATTTCTTTGCCCATTTCTTTGGCATCACTCCCTCTACCCTAAACCTCCCTCTGTTCCTCGGTGTCCACATTTCCTACTGAAATTCTCTCAATTTCTTAACTTGTCCTCTAACAGCAAGCATCTGGTTTGCTAACAGATTTGTGCAGCCTTTAAAGAAAGATATTTTGTGGTACAAGAATCTTGATTTTTCTTAAATCAGTTCTTCTATTGACCAACAAAATAGCTATAGTGCTTGTTTACCACATCTCTTTCCACCATTTGCCTGTTTTATCTTATATTCTTTCCTGTTGCTGATCTGTTCCTGCCTTTGCTTGCTTTCTGTTTTTCTCTCTGTCATCTCCATACCCTCCATTATTTTTAGATACTCACATTTTCTTTCTTTTCCCCATTTCTACTCTACCTCTACATGTGCCTGTGTACTGATTATTTTCATTCAAATAATCAGATTATGGCTTTAAAGGAATCTTAGTGACCATCTCGTCAGAAGCATTTATTTTACAGATGAGGCAGCTGAGGTCCAGAGAGATTGTGAATTTCCCAATATCACCCGGCTTGTGCCTGGACTCAGAACCAGAAGGTAGAATTCTGGAAACACAGCTCGGTCTTTGCCCACAATGGCTAACAGAATTGTCAGCCCCTGAATGGTGGCTTTCTTCCATTATTCTAATGACAACACCTATTTATTGACAAATAAGTGTGATGTTGCTCAGCTTTGAACATAATGCAAGTCCAGTATATTTCTGCTCCTGCTCCTAATAAAAATCAAATAATAAGTCACCCAGAATGCACCCCTAGTGCCTCCTCTTCTCTCACCACTCCCACATGTTGCTGTGTCTAGTCCCAGAGACAATTGTCCATGTCATCTTCTAGTCACAGGACCATTCCTGTCTAGAGTGCTCTGAAGTATAAGGAATGGAATCATGGTATAAATGAGATTCAGAGCTAGTGACAAACCTAGAACTATACATTTTGGGAGTACAGGAAGTCCTGCAGCAGACAAATTCCCCTACAATTAGAGAGCTTGGCTTGCAGGTGGTTGGGGTGTACCCTGTCTCAGCGTTCAGCTTTTAAATCACTGTTGTTGCTGCTACTCATTTTTTTGTTTATTTGTTTGCTGATTTTTAAATCTCAGAGATTGATCAAGACAGGTTTTCTGAAATAAAATTAGAGCCAAAAATAATTTCTGAGTTTCCTTCCATTGCATGGGTTGTACTTTTCTTGTTTTCTACTTTTAATCATCAAAAGAAAAAATAATGACAGTTAACATTTACTAAGTGCTTATTCTAAGGCACTGTGTCTTTACATGGGTTACCTTATGTCACACTCGCAGAAATTCCACAAATTAGATTCTATTATTAGCCATGCATTGCAGATCAAATAACTAGCCATTAGATGTGACTGGATTGGTGGAAGTAGCCAGCAGTAGACTTCAGAGTGGCATTCTTGAGGTACTTCCATAAAAGAGTGGACACAGCCACTGTAGCCACTTCCAATTCAGTTTGCACCTTGCCACTAAACTAATATTTTGTAGCCCTTTCAATCCTGCAGCTGTAGGAAAATAATGGTTCCCTTTTCTACCATCCCAGCACCCACTTTCAAGCTACACTTGCACCCTAGCAATGCCTTATCAATTAAAAAACAACAGCAACAAAAAAGGATTATCCTTTTTTGCTGTTAGCATTATTAATCTCATCCTGAATTGGTCCAGCAAGTATAAATCAAAATCTGCTTAGCCATTTTTTTTTTTATTGGCAAAGAACAGAAGATTTACCCCTGCACTCATAATTTTCTAATTTGCATTTCATCTCATACAGTTGATCTATTAAACAAGTCATTTGTAACTTGTCAAACAGATTAAATTTAGCTGATCTCAGACAAATGCATAAATTGCTTTCAAAATTTTCAGATTTCCACCCAACAAAGGGCTATTTTTTTTTGTTTGCAATGCAACATGTCATCATCTAATACAGAAACCAGGAGCCATTCCACATATACTTACTTTCATGAACAGAATTTAAAAACTAAAACATAAATTCACAAGCCAGTGAATTTTGCTTTATAGACTACACATAATCTATTTTTGCAAATTAAGGTTGTATCCTTTCTAAAGGGAAATCTGTAATTTACAAATAGAACCTTTGAAAATAGTTCCAGGTAAAAATCTAAGACAAATAGTAGGTGTTGATGGCTGATGCTGAATAGTCCTTAATTACAAGTGGCATGTGTAAGAGGATAAATAAACTTAAGCCATTCCAAGCTTAAAATACACAAATAAAAGAGAGAAAGGTATGCATGACATTTCTTCTGGAATCTGCATTTATTTGCAAAATGCAGATAATTTTTGTTCTAAAAGAGGAAAAGGACCGAAAATACAACTTTGCAAAGGTAACTCTTCTGATTGGGAACTTTATCCAACTCTGATATTTTCTCTGGGACCTGACTCCTTCAAGTACATCACTGTTTTCTGTATCTATAGTATCTTCCTCTCTACTGGTTTATATATTTTTAACTCATTTGAACATATCCAGATGTCGTCTTTTGTTTAAAAAAGTAAAATTATTTTTAACAATGCTTTCCTTCACTTCTTTTTGAAAACAGTTTATTCTTAGTGTCTTCACTTATAATTCTTTAAACTACCCACTTATTAATCTATTCATTAATTCAATAACTATTTTTAAGTATGTACTATATATAAAACATTGCAGTAAGTGCTGTTGGAAAAAAATATATATAAATGATCATGTCCCATGTTTACAGATCATCTACTTTCCATAAAAAAGTGATTCAATAAGATTAAATCATTATAATAATTGATTACATGTAATTTCTTCCAGAGATTTGCATGTTTTCAGGCTTTTCAAAGCTATGCTTTAACTTCTAGTGGTACAATTCAGACACCAGGAAGAAATCTGTTTTGAAAGGGACAGCCTCTGTCTGTGCTGGGATTGAATGGGAAGCTAGAGAAGAGGCAACAGTAGACAGCAAAGTAGAGGTGATTGAAAAGGGGGAGACAGAATGAGGTAGAACTGGTGAAAGCAGGATTTCAATCATGGCTGATTTTGTTTCCCAAGAGACATTTGGCAATATTTGGAGACATGTCTGGTTGTCACACAGGCCAGGTGGTGCTAATAGCATCCAGTGAGCAGAGGGCAAGAATGCTGTTAAACGTCCTGCCATGCACACGACAGCCCCCATGACAAAATTATCCAGCTCAAAATGTCAATATTGTTGCAATTGAGAAACTCTGATTTAAAGGAATGAGTATGAATTTTCTTTCTTTCATTGCATACCATGGCAGTGATGATCAGATAGCAATTCATAAATGGTACAGGTAGGCCTATGTTCTGTAGGAAGACAAGTCCTGATAACATTCTGTCAATGTTTAGGAAACAAGAAAATTCTTTTCATACAAACAACGTAGCAAGGGAACTAGAGAGAAAGGGAGAGAGACAGCAGTGATGTCTTGTAAAAGGCACTGGGCTGCTTGCTCCTCTGATACCTGGGTTTGAATCCAGCCTCACATCCTCACATACCTGGTTTGAATCCAGCCTCACATTTACAAGTACTGATGACTTGGACAAGTCACTAAAAATGTCACTAACCTAGTTTTCTCAACTATGAAAGTAATCTAATAGGGTAATAGAACAGATAACATCCAAGAATGTGTCTGGCACATACCAAAAACTACATGGCTTACATCTATGAGGCTCTTACTGTTTGGCATTGTTCTAAGCATTTTGTATGTATTAACTCTTTCAGTCTCATAATCAAAGACGGGTTAGGAAGTAGTATCTTCTCCATTTTATCAGATAGGCAAATCTAGGCATAGAGGTATTAAATGACTCTCTTAAGATCGAAGGACAGATCCCATACATTCTAAGTTTTTCAGAAGTGTTGGTTGATCAATTGCCTCAGACATTAAAGATAATTAAGTAGGGCCGGGCGCGGTGGCTCAAGCCTGTAATCCCAGCACTTTGGGAGGCCGAGACGGGCGGATCACGAGGTCAGGAGATCGAGACCATCCTGGCTAACACGGTGAAACCCCGTCTCTATTAAGAAATACAAAAAACTAGCCGGGCGAGGTGGCGGGCGCCTGTAGTCCCAGCTACTCGGGAGGCTGAGGCCGGAGAATGGCGTAAACCCGGGAGGCGGAGCTTGCAGTGAGCTGAGATCCGGCCACTGCACTCCAGCCTGGGTGACAGAGCGAGACTCCGTCTCAAAAAAAAAAAAAAAAAAAAGATAATTAAGTAGGAGGTGGAGTGTTTGGTCAACAAATTATTCTTAAGTATCTACTGTGTGCTAGTCACTAGAGATGGGGTAATGAGTATCTTAGTCTATGCTGCTCTAACAAAATACCTGAAATTGGATAATTTATTAAGAAGAGAGATTTATTTTCTCACAGTTCTGGAGGCTGAGAAGTCCACAATCAGGGTGCTAGCGGGTTTGGTTGTCTGAAGAGGGCCACTCTCCGCTTCCATTATGGTGCTTTATTGCTGCATCCTCTGGAGGGACAGAATGCCGTGTCTTCACTTGGTGGGAAACAAAAGGGCAAGCTAACCCAACACTGTGCAAAGCCTTTTATAAGGGCCTTCATCTTGGTTTCAAGGGAAGAAACCCTCATAACTTAATCACCCCTTAAAGGCTCTACCTCTTAATACAATCACATTGGACTTTAAGTTGCAACACCTGAACTTTGGAGAAGATACAGACATGCACTGGAGATATGGCAGGTTCAGTTCAGACTGCCTCTTCATTCTCAATAAAGAGAATGTGACAATAAAATAAGTCTCAAAAATTTTTTTATTTCTCGGTGCATGTAAAAGTTAGTTTTTACTATACTGTAGTCTATTAAGTGTGCAATAGCATTATTTCTAAAAAGCAATGTACATATCTTAATTTTAAAATACTTTATTGCTAACAATATTAATGATCATCTGACACAGAGACACAAAGTAAGCACATGCTGATGAAATGAAAAAATAGCGCCAAAAGACTTGCTTGATGCAGGGTTGCTACAAACCTTCAGTTTGTACAAAAAAAAAAAAAAAGAAAAAGAAAAGAAAAGCAAAGAAAACAATGCAACATCTGTGAAGTGCAATAAAGTGAAGTGCAATAAAACAAGGTATACATGTACCTTCAAATCATGGCAATGAGTAAAACAGATATGGCACCTGCCCACATGGAACTTACAACATCAGTTAGTAGGCACAAAAGAAAAGCTTGTAAATAATGTGAATTCCCAGACTTATCTCTGAGAGTCCAGTTTGGTTTATCTGTAGCAGGGCTCAGGATTCTGAATTTCTAATATGTATACCAAGTGTCTGATGCAGATGGTCTGATGACAATACTTTGCAGAACAACTGGTCAATCGTTGGTTCTGTAGTGTGTGCTACTGGGTTGAAATGGGACCACATGAGTTCATTACAACTCAATACTCATCACTGGGAAAGCAATTTGAAATATATGCTACATACTAGACAATTGACGCATTGAGGGCAGGGAGAATGTCAGAGTAGCATTTAAGCAAGAAAGGTTATCTGATTGGCATTTACTCCTAATAAGAGACCAGTTGGGAGTAAAGAATACTCAAAGCCCCTTTCCAGCAGGAAGCCTTTTGCTACTCACGTAAAAGCTATTTCCTAGTTAATTCTTCTAGAGGTCATGCAGGGCCTTGACTCATTGTGGAATGGCCTGACTGAGAATCAAGAAAATCTGACTGCCATGGAGGATGAGAAACTCAAAATTTTAGTTCTTAGTGGTAGTTCCTATTTTCATTCCCCACATTGAGATTTTGCCTGGTCCCTGTTTACCTGGATATCAAATATGAATGACAACCAAAGATTTTGCATGTATCGTTATCTAAATAATAAAAATTCAATATCCATTAATTTTAAAACTACTATATAATTAAAATTAGAATCCTTATAAAGTGTATTGTCCAACAGAAACATTAAAAACTAACGCCCTAGAACACTGATTATACACCGGTGTCGAGGAGAGACCATTGCCAGAAGAACCAGAAGATCTGGGTTTTACAGACCTGACTCGCCATAGAGGTTGTAAAATTCACTTAATTGCTAGGGGTATCCAATTACTCTATAAAATGAGAGGCTGGTCAAGTTGATATACAATAATATTTCTAATTTTTATTTACAAACCTATGTGGAATATGAAATTAATATAGTGATTCAAGAATCAAATAGAGAACGAGAACATTCTTGTTTATAATAACTATAAATTTTTATTTTGTATGTATTTTGTGTATATTTTTGTTCTAGATAGACCTATGTAGATACTGAGTCATGAAAATGTATTTCTTATTGTAGATTTTGCCAACACAGTTGGAAAGTCACTGATTTAGAAGACCTTTCAGCTCTAAGTTTCTCTAATTCTGTGATTTCACCTCACCTGTTATTGACCTTGTAAATTACCATATGATACTAACAAATCCAAATTTGTTTTGCTTTGCTACAGAGGCAAGCACCAGATGTGTCCATTATCAGCATATTCTAAAGAATGTTTATGCTTCCAGAAGGTCACAGCCCAATCTCCTGTGGCCTCTTCTGGCCTCTTCTTCTCTTATGAGCTGATTCTGGTATTTTTCGCTGACCAACAGAGCTAAGATAAAACTTGACTACATAGCTACAACTATTTTGTGTAAAATGAGAAAAAAATGTTTTTTTAATGAGGTAAAAAAGTCATCATGCCAAACTATAGAATGAGAAAAGTATAAAAGCCCACCTGAGACATTATCTCAGAAAGTATATAATTTAATTAAACCATGATGTTTAGAGGAGCTGGAATAGAGAGCATAATAAAACCAGGATAAACTAAAACCCTAGAGAAACCATCAGCAGAGTTTCCCAGCCTCTTACTCTTCAAATTCCTCATATCTATTCTGAGAATACTGCTGAACCTACTTTAATCTCCAAGAACAATTAAATCAGGCACATTATTTTGCAACTTGAGATTTATAAGACATTCTTTTAGTGATAGTGCTTTTTCGGCACAGTGTGCATGCGGCAAGAGGTACCACCCTTCCCCTTCACTTCCATTCTATCTATCATCACAGAAAATTGTATCAGGATCATGTGAGGGAACTTTTCAGTTACCTCTGTACACCCAGAAATTCTAAGAATCAAAGGGTATATGCACTCACATTTTCACATCTTTCCACATCTAAAGGTCAACCCAGTAGTGCATAATTATGAGTAGAATTGTTTAGTTATGTGACACCTTTGCAAAACACTTCCCTCCCCCACAATATGTAATTGATTTACACAGATGCCAGGGAACTTCTGAAGTGTGAAGTGTGATCAAATGTAAATGTATCTGGCAAACTGAGGACACAGGAAAGACTGACTAATAGAAGTCAAATTCCAAGTAGAGTCAGCAGGGGCTTGAGAGAGATTTATTCTCAAGGAAAAAATATAGGAAGGTTGAGGAGAATTTACACAGAGTTGGAAAGGAAACGTAGTTTCAGATACACAACTAATACTGTAATCTCTCCCACCTAGCCTCTGGGTTGGTTTAGACGTACCAGAAAGAGAAAGGGGCCATTTTTGCTAACTAAAGGAGCTATCCCACTACTTAACGCCTAGGAGTCTAAGTTACCTTGCTAAAGAATCTCCATAACCAAACATATTCTACAGGAGGAATGCCATTCCCATACCCACTTTGTAGCAGAAGAATTGGGTAGGATGAGAGCACTGATGACCTGAACCATCAGGCTGGCTGCCTTCTCTGGCAGTGGGTCCTGTTCAGTAGAGGTAACGGTTATAGCCCTGCCTAGCATCCACAGCAGTAAATGTGTACCTTCAGTTAAATGGTATCAGTGACTGAAGATCCCTCGACCTGGGAGTAGAAGCAAGGACAGTGGTGCTACTGAATCCTAAATCAATGGGTTGTGTGTCTCTGTTGCTGAGACTAGCCATAGCAGGCCTCCAGCAGTGACAACGGAGGCAGCAGCAAAAAGCAGGACTCATTTAGGGGTACATGGAAAATATCCTTGAAGAATCTCAGATATATCTGGGTAGAACTTTGTAGGGCTGGAATGCCTGATAATATAGTACAAAACTTTAGCCAGTGAAATTTGGATTCAACTGATGGACATTGTTACAAACTGGTGAGGCCTATAGATATTTGTATTGTATTTAAAAAGGAGTAATTTTATTTTAAACAATCCCAAACAGAAATCACAAAGCCATTTCTGAAACAAGGCTTTTAAACATTCATGGTTTATCTTTGCCAGCAGAGTAATTGCAAAGAAACCATATTCACAGAACAAACAATTATTAGGAACAGTAACAACAGGGTGGCCCATCAGGCAGGTGATATTTATCAATCATTTATAAAGTATACTGTACTATGCAAGGTATTGGAAGGTGAACAGAAATTCACCATTTAGACTTAGGTGCTCACAAATATCTCCTGATCTATCTAACTCAAATTCTTCTGAGAGTGAAAAAAAGCACAATAGCTTATAGTTTATTCAATAAGAGTTGGAATTTTCTCTATACTTAAGAGGGGTGGAAATAATCAATTATCTCAATTAACTTTTCTGTGTGCTTTCAAAAAATTTAAGCAAAATTAGCATTGATTAATCTTAAACATTTACCTTGTAAACCTCAAAATGAATTTAATTTCTCAGTTCCTATAAAATATCAATTCCAGACTTAGTCCTTCAGTTAATGAGAATGTATTGAATTCAGTACTGCCTCAGGCACTTTTGGCATTTGACAGTAAGCATTGTTATGGAAAAAAACAGTGCTAAAAAGACACCACCTAATTCTTTGAAAATCTAAAGTTTGACTGGGAAGCTAAATGACACAAAATGAAAGAAATCAAGATTATAATTTCCAGAATCAAGTTTTGCCCTTTCTGTGGAATATGTATGTAATCCCATAAATACTTTATTTTCACACAGTATCATGTGAGTATTTTTGAAAGAATTGTTCAATATGCACAGGAATATAAAAAAGATAAATCGATAATTGATGTAAACAGTGCCTATGATGGAGGAAGAATCCATTTTGAACAAATACTTTCACACTTGCTGACTGTCTTAGTTCAAATTCAATAATGGGCCCATGATCTTCTTGAAGGCCACATATCATAAAGTTAGTAAAAATGTATTCATAGAAAAAGAGAGTCCAGAAAGAGGAAATGGAAAATTAGGTAGTATATTTCAAAATAAGGCTGCTGTCTTGTAGGTAACTGAGAACTGGCGAATAACTTTGGTTATGTGTATATACATATATACATAAGCACAATCAGTTGTTGAATTAAAAGAATGAAATAACTTTTCCCCAAATGATTGGTTTGCTCCTCAAGAAATCATAAACCAATTAAACTTTGGATTAGAGAAAAAGATAAAGTTATTTACTTCAAGCATCCACTTAAAAGTCAAACTTTCTATATGTTGTTTTTAGAAAATGTTTGTCTCTTCAGCCTCTGGTTGGTCCCTCTGTGATGGAGAATTCATAGGACACCAGGGCAGGCTGAACTCCTGGTTGTCTCTTCCCCGCTCTGTTATTGCCAGCATCCATTTCCATGGCCATTGGCAGTAAACGTACCTCTTGTAGACACTTTGTCACCCTCAATTCACTATCCTTTTGTTCAATTTATTATTATTATTATTATTATTATTATTATTATTATTCACTAGCTTTAGGGGTACAAGTGGGTTTTGGTTACATGGATGAATTGCATAGTGGTGAAATCTTGGCTTCCAGTGTTAATTAAATGAAGATGTTATCACCCATATTTCAGCCACATCTCATTTATGATGGTGTATATTGTCATAAAGACTATGTGTTGTTATTCCTCTTCATCAAATGACATTACTAGAAGATATACCTTACAAACATAAGCAAGCTGGGTTTTCCCACGTCATCCTTAATATTTGACTTTTAACAGAATTGTAGACATAAAATATATTATTGAAAATGCAACCTAAGTTTTAATGTGGTATTAGAAGTATTAAATGATTTTAAAATCTCAGCAGGGAGATGAGGTTCCAGGTGACAGCAGGAAACAGCAGACTCCTGGCCAGATGAGACTGAGTAAAACAAGGACACCAATCTCTTGGATACGGGACTGCAGCCAGATGCTGAAAACCCAGAAACGCTGACCAAGCAATTGCTGCTTTAGTGGAGGAACAAGGTAATATCAGGATGGCTGAGGTCTGACTGAGGAGTAGCAAGAAAGAGGAGTAGATCAAAGCACAGACCAAGTATATAAGCAGAAATAAAAGGGTTATTTATTTTTATTTTTATTTTTTTGAGATGGAGTCTCACTCTGTCACCCAGGCTGGCATGCAGTGGCACAATCTCAGCTTACTACAACCTCTGCCTCCCCAGTTCAAGTGATTCTCCTGCCTCAGCCTCCCTAGTAGCTGAGATTACAGGCGTGTGCCTCAACACACAGCTAATTTTTTGTATTTTTAGTAGAGATGGCATTTCACCATGTTGGCCAAGCTGGTCTCAAACTCATGACCTCAGGTGATCCTCCCACCTTGGCCTCCCAAAGTGCTGGGATTACAGGCGTGAGCTACTGTGCCCAACCTTTTTTCAGGTGTGAGCCACCACTGCTGGCCAAAAGTATTTTTTAAACCAGGGCTTAAAGAGAAACCTCCTCCAATTGTAAGCTCCTTGAGTGTAAGAGCTATGACTAGACCATAAACATAACATATAGACCTCAGACACATATCCCTGTCTGCGGGGGTCATTCAATTAATGTTTGATAAAGAATAAATAATTTGCACCAATGGTTTACTTGAGAACTAGACCTCAACTCCCAATCTTCCACTTAATTTTATATTTCATTTTACTCTATTTTAACTTTTTAATATTGAGATATAATTTACATATGGATCTGAAGGATTTAGTTCATTGACTTAACAAATGCCACAACGTGACCACGCCTGGCTTCATGCATGTAAGACCTGTGCAGTTGCAAAGGGACCCATGCGTAGTAGGACCTTGTTCTTGGTTTAATGCTTTGCTATTGCCACTTTGAAATTCTTAGTAACTTTTGAACAGGCAGTCCCATGTTTTCATTTTGCATGGGCCTACCGATTATGTAGCAGGTCCTGCGTGTTACCCACACCTATATCCAGACACAGGACATTTTAACTACTGCAGAAGATTTCTTCATGCTTTTCATCATAGTTTACTTTTACCTATTCTGAAACTTCTAGAATAAACAGTGTGTTCTCTTTTTTATTAAGGGGCTTACCTACAAAGGAGCCAGCAGCACAGTAAGTCTTAAAATAGAGTTTCTGTATAACAGACCAATGACCAGTAATATGTTTTCATAGTCTCTGATCTACCTAGAACATACCAGTAGCTTAATAACTGCATGGCTAAGTAAATGAATAAATGATCTTCAGTGTTTTCGCAGACCTTTAAAACCTGTATCTTAAAGGTCAATACTTTGACAGTGTTTATTTTACTCTGGAATCTAGGTGAGTACTGAAATATTCCTCTTTTAAGGATATAAAATTTAGGGAACAAATCAGAAAAACATAGATAACTTATCCCTTCATATATTAAATTACCATAAACAACTAAATATATGACATCTCCCAAATTTTAGAACAATTACTTTTTAAAAAGAATAATTACCATTTTAATGGGGGCCTATAATATTCTCACATGTATGAGATCAAGCTAACCACATTTGCTTAATTCCAAAGGCACTTTTTCTACTTCTGATTTCTAGGGTAGAGGCTGACAAGTAATATTAACAATAATAGTAACAAACAATTTCAGTAGCTAATATTTTTCTGAGCTCTTATCATTACCAGGCAACACATCAAGGGCTTACACATTTTAATAGTGAAACCTGGGCATGTGACTCAACATCTACATTTGAAAATTAGAAGTATAATTGCAACTTTGCTAGGTTTATTGTGAAGATTATTGGTAAAATGCACACAAAGTCCTCAGCACTGTGTCTAGCATAAAATAAGAACTTGGAAAACACTAGCTCCTATTATCACTAGGTTGTAATTTAAACAAAGTGACAATGCCCACTTTAAAGGTAAAGGAACCACTGCTTGCAGAAATTGGTGAACTTACAGGTGATTGCTGCTATGTAAGTAGGAGAGTTAGGACTGACACAAGTCTTTCTGACTCTAAATTCTTGTGTTTAACTACTCTAAATCACTGCTTCCCTGAAATGATGAAACATGTGCTTTACAACTCGAAAGACAAACTGTAATTATGCATTATGTATCTCAATAGATCCATTAGTTTTATCAAAATATTTGCCTATAGCATCAAGTACACTCGTTGTATTTTTATATTCTAGTGCCATGATTTGCTCTGCAAGTTCAGGCAAGTGACTTTTGCATACTTTTCAGCAAGCAGTGAGTCAAGGATAGCAACATTTTCTGATCTCATATGCAACACAGCATGAGACTCATTTCACTTCATGGATGAACAAAGCTAGTCAACAGCTTTATTTGATTCAAGGTCTGCCAGGAACTGTCCTTTCTGAGTTGTATTACACAGCAAGTATGAATAACATTACACTGATTCATCAACATGTCTCTGTTCCTTGAGTCCAGAGAAGATTTCTGTGTTCGATTGTTCTTGAATTGCTATAAAGAAATATCTGAGTTTAGGTAACTTATAAAGAAAGAGGTTTATGGCTTGAGGTCACAAGTTCAAGACCAGCCTGAGCAACAAGGGAGACCCCCATCTCTAGGAAAAAAATTAGCTGGGCATGGTGGCACAGGCCTACAATACCAGCTACTTGGGAGGCTGAGGCTGGAGGATTGCTTGAGCCCAGGAATTTGAGACTGCAGTTAGCCATAATCATGCCACACTGCTCCTGCCTAGGTGAGAGAGTAAGACCCCACCTCTAAAAATAATAATAATAATAATAATAATAATAATAATGTTTGTTTGGCTCACGGTTCAGCAGATAGTACAAGCATGGTGCCAGCATCTGCTTCTGGTGAGGGACTTAGGAAGCTTACAATCATGGCAGAAAGAGAAGGAGGCATTTCACACTGCAAGAGTGGGAGCAGAAGGGTGAAGGGGTAGGTGCCACACACTTTTAAACAGCCAGATCTCCCATGAACTAACTGAACAAGAACTCACTTATCACCAAGGGGATGGCACTAAACCATTCATGAGGGATCCACCACCACGGTCCAGTCACCTCCCACCAGGCCCCACCTCTAACACTGGCAATTATATTTCAACATGAGATTTGCAGGGGATAAATATCCAAAGCATACCAATCTCTGTGATCATCTTTTAAAATATAACACTACTTCCACAGATTGTTTGCTTTTGACATAGGAAGTTTTGACTTGAAAATATAGGATGTTGTGTTGAATATCTTCTCTGCCCCTCACAGCCACTCTCCACCCTTCACCACCCTGGGACACTGCCCTACATAGATTGCATTGGGAGTTACCTTGCCTCCTCTGCTCTCCAGCAAGGCAGCCACTGGAATAGAGTGGAGGCAACAGCAGGACCAAAGGGAGGGAGAAGGGTAAGATCATACACTTATTTCCTTCTCTGCTCCCTGTTGTGTCACCTCAGGTGAGCTGCATTTTTCAGAAGCCAGCTCTCTTTATACACCTCTCTCACTGCAGTTGTCATAGCCTTGGAGAAGTAATGACTCTGATATTACTGCTCAGGTATAAGCATACCTCAGAGATACTGCAGGTTCCATTTCAGATCACCTCAATTAAGTGAATATTGCAATTAAGCAAACCACATAAAATTTTTGGTTTCCTAGTGCATATAAAACTTATATTTACATGGTACTGTGGTCTATTAAGTGTGCAATAGCATTATGTCTAAAAAGGCAGTGTACATACCCTAATTAAAAATATTTTATTGCCAAAAAATACTAAAGATCATGTGAATCATCAGAGAGCTGTAATCTTTTTGCTGGTGAAATCTTGTCTCAATGTTGATGGCTGCTCATTGATCAGGATGGTGGCTGCTGAAGGCAGGGGTGGCTTTGGCTATTTTTAAGTATAAGACAACAGTGACATTTGCCATGCTAAGTGACTCTTCCTTCTACAAAAAATTTCTCTGTATCATGCAATGCTGTTTGATAGCATTTTAACCACAGCAGAACTTCTTTCAAAATTAATTATCTTAAACCTTGCCTCTGCCTTATCAACTAAGTTTATGTAATATTCTAAATATTTTGTTGTCACTTAAACTATGTTCCCAGCATCTTCACCAGGAGTAGATTTCATCTCATCTTTCTTTGCTCATCCATAAGAAGCAACCCTTCATCTGTTCAAGTTTTATCACAAGATTGCAATAATTCTGTCACATCTTCGGTCTCCAATTTGAATTCTAGCCCTTTTCTTGTTTATACCACATCTGTAGATATTTCCTCCCCTGAAGTATTGAACCTTTCAAAGTCATCCATGAGGGTCAGAATAAACTTCTTCCAATCTCCTGTTAATATTGATATTTTGACCCCCTGCCATGAATTGCAATTGTTTTAATGGCATCTAGGATGGTGAATCCTTTCCAAAAGATGTTCGATTTTTTTGGCCAGATCTATCAGACGAACCACATGTATGGCAGCTATAATCTACAAAAATGTATTTCTTATATAATAAGACTTGAAAGTCAAAATTACTCCTTGATTCATGGGCTGTGGGATGAATGCTGTGTTAGCAGGCAGGAAAACAACATCAATCTTCTTGTATATATCCATTAGAACTTTTAGGTGACCAGGTGCATTGTCAATGAGCAGCAATATTTTGAAAGAAATTATTTTTCTTTTTGAGCAGAAGGTCTCAACAGTGGGCTTACAATATTTAGTAAGCCATGCTGTAAACAGATGTGCTGTCATTCTAACTTGGTTGTTTTATATAGAGAGAGAATGAACAGATTAGATTTAGTGTAATTCTTAGTGGCCCTGGGAATTTGGGAATGGTAAATGAGCATTGGCTTCAAATTAAAGTCACCAGCTGCATTTTTCCCTAATAAGAGAGTCAGCCGGTTCTTTGAAGCTTCAAAGCAAAGTGCTGACTTCTCTTTTCTAGCTATGAAAGTCCTAGATGGCAAATTCTTTTGACAGAAAGCTGTTTCATTTACATTGAAAATCTGTTGTCTATATAACCACCTTCATCCATGATCGTAGCTAGATCTGGATAACTTGTTTTAGCTTCTACAACACACTTTATGCTTCACCTTGCACTTTTATGTTATGGAGACAACTTCTCTCCTTAAACCCCATAAATCAATCTCTGCTATTGTCCAGATTTTTTTCTGCAGCTTCCTCCCTGATCTCAGCCTTCATAGAATTGAAGAGAGGGCCTTGCCTTGGATTGGGCTTTGGTTTAAGAAAATGTTGTGGCTGGTTTGATCTTTCATTTAGATCACTAAAACTATCTTCCTATCAGCAATAAGGCTGTTTCAACTTGTTATCATTCGTGTGTTCACTGGAGTTACACTTTTAATTTCCTTCAAGAACATTTTCTCTGGATTCCCAAATTGACTGTTTGATGCAAGAGTCATAGTTCTTGGCTTATCTTGGCTTTTGACGTGCCTTTCTCACTAAACTTAGTCATTTCTAACTTTTGATTTCATATGAGGGACATGCAAATTTTCCTTCTACTTGAACACTTAGAGAATATTTCAGGATTATTAGTTGGTCTAATTTCAATATTGCTGTACTGAGGGAATAAGAAGGCCTGAGGAGAAGGAGAGAGACTGTTGAATGGTCAGTCAGTGGAGCAGTCAGCACACACACAACTTTTTTTTGTTGTTGTTGTTGTTTTAATTTTTTTTTTAATTTATTTATTATTATTATACTTTAAGTTGTAGGGTACATGTGCATAACGTGCAGGTTTGTTACATATGTATACCTGTGCCATGTTGCTGTGCTGCACCCATCAACTCATCATTTACATCAGGTATAACTCCCAATGCAATCCCTCCCCACTCCCCCTTCCCCATGATAGGCCCCGGTGTGTGATGTTCTCCTTCCTGAGTCCAAGTGATCTCATTGTTCAGTTCCCACCTATGAGTGAGAACATGCGGTGTTTGATTTTCTGTTCTTGTGATAGTTTGCTAAGAATGATGGTTTCCAGCTGCATCCATGTCCCTACAAAGGACTCAAACTCATCCTTTTTTATGGCTGCATAGTATTCCATGGTGTACATGTGCCACATTTTCTTAATCCAATCTGTCACTGATGGACATTTGGGTTGATTCCAAGTCTTTGCTATTGTGAATAGTGCTGCAATAAACATACGTGTGCATGTGTCTTTACAGCAGCATAATTTATAATCCTTTGGGTATATACCCAGTAATGGGATGGCTGGGTCATATGGTACATCTAGTTCTAGATCCTTGAGGAATCGCCATACTGTTTTCCATAATGGTTGAACTAGTTTACAATCCCACCAACAGTGTAAAAGTGTTCCTATTTCTCCACATCCTCTCCAGCACCTGTTGTTTCCTGACTTTTTAATGATCGCCATTCTAACTGGTGTGAGATGGTATCTCATACACACACACAACTTTTAGCGATTAAGTTTGCTGTGTTCTATGGAGGTGGTTTGTGGCTTCCCTCCCCAAATTACAATGGTAAAATCAAAGATCACTGATCATGTATCACCATAACAGATGTAATAATAATGAAAAAGTTTGAAATATTATGAGAGTTACAGAGACACAAAGTGAGAATACACTGTTGGAATTTTGGCATCAATAGACTTACTCTTCAACCTAAGGTTGCCACAACTTTTAATTTGCAAAAACTGCAGTATCTGCAAAGTGCTATAAAATAAACCACAATAAAATGAGGTCTGACTCTACCTCACTCTCCCTTGTTCTTTTACTAAAGTTTAGACCACACTTTTACAAATATCACCTTTATTAAACTCTCCTTATATCACTCAACTCTGATTAATCCAAATGACTACCTGATATGCCTGTATCTGCTCTGCAGAGACGGCATTTTCAAAAGACTGTTCTTGAGATCGAAATAAAAAGACTCCAGTGTTAAATTAGCTTCAAAGACTAGGTTAAGCAAAATTAAATGTTTTTACTTTTGAATCTCATACTTTGGTGGATATAAATACTTGCTGAGACTCTACAAGAGAAGGAAATGGTGAGCAGCATTTTCTAAATTTTATTTTTCCCCCAGAGCAGCTTCTAGGACTATAAGGGCAGAATCAAGGTGGAATTTTTTTTTTACCTTTACCTAAAGGAGGTAACATAGAAGGATTTGATGGGAGCCAAGGCTGCCAGTAACCACAGGCTCCTATCCTGGGCTGGTTGGAACATCTTAAATAGGACACTGGGCAGTGTCAGGGAGGCTGAGGTAATCCTGCCAACACAGTGATGATCTCTGGCTGCTGGATTCAGCTCATTGGTATTTCTTCCACCTCCTCCCTAGTGAGGATTTCTGTTACTGGCTGTCACTTCTCATCACAGTCTCTCACAACTATTTCATTACTTTCTTCTGTCTTCTGGCCACGTTGCATTTGCAATGAGACTATCCAGTTGTCTTTCTGAAATGAACTAGCCTACAGATATTTCAAAATATTCTTTCATCAACCTTTTCACTGTTTACCGTATTATTTTTCCAGGGCTTCAAGGCATTGATGTCAATGAGAACTGAGTTCTGTGATTATAAGTCAGTGAGATACTGCTTTCTGTTTAATCACTAAACGATATTAAATATATTATGGGCCGTGTTAAATATTTTGAAATATTAGCCTTTTTCTTATTTTTGTGTTGTTGTTTTAGAAAGTTAATAATGCCAGACATCTGAAAGTCAGATAACCTCCCAACTGTACACGCTATTTATTTTGCTCATTTTGTTTGACTCAATTCAGTTCATTTTACTAATGTACAACTCACTGTCAAAATATGTTGACCCTCTAAGTAGTTTTAAATAGTACTAAATGCTCTCAGCATTCAATGGTTAATTTTTGCATTCTTGAATAAATACATTTACAAAAAAAGCAACTTTATAGCTTAAAACCTAGACACTGTAAAGACCACCTGACTCCTTGCCCACATATTTCTTAATTCCCATAGCTAGGAAGTCTTAACCTCAAAAGTGATTCAATCTAGGCCTACTTGCAGGACCAGTCTTAAGCCAAAAAACTCATCCTGAACACCAGAAGTTATAATTTTTCTCTTGCCTTATTCTTCCTGAAAGGATGCCTGCCTCCTCCTCTGATTGCAATGACTAAGCCTCTGTCTTACAAGGGAGTATTTATTAGAATATAATCACAGAAAAGGCGAAGGCTCTAAAGTCCAAATGTTTGGGGTTAAGTTCCTGCTCCCCTATTTGCTAGATTTCTGTGTCCCAGTTTTCTTACTTGTCTAATGGAGCTAGTAATCTTTTCTACCTCATCAGGTTGCTATAAGGTTTAAAATAACACATATTAATCACTCGGTAGCCATTTATTATCTTAGGTCCTTTGAGACTAGGGTTCTGTACTTTTTTACCTATATCAGTCAGAATCCCAGCAAGAGACAGAATACAACTCAAAAGATTCAGAAGACTTGAAAGATTCAAGGAACATATAGAGGTGTAGGAAGGGCTAGAAGGGTAAGGGGTTTTGAGGCACCTGAACACTAGCAACAGTGGGAAGCCATTACCACTGTAGTCTTGAAACCCTGGAATCTAATGACAACTGAAGCTGTAGGGGAGGAGCTATCTAATAGGAACTAGAGCTGCTCTTATGAAGAAATGGGGTCACTTCCAGAAACATGGCCCAAATAAAACATGGGAAAGAAATTCCCTACCTTTCTCTCTTCCCACATTCAATCACTACCGGTGCCTCCCAGTGGAAGTCAGCTGGCAAGAAATTCTTGGGAAATGAAGTTCATAGTGATAGACTTATCAGGGCAGATAGAGAGGCCAAAAGGAGGAAAAATGGATCTCAGGGAAATGCCAGGCAGAAAATATCCAGGATGTCAGTCCTTAAGCAGTTTTTTGTATAATCCAGTTCCTTACTTTAGAGTTACAGCTACCACACTTACAGATGCTCAGCTACCTCTCTTGACTCTGAATATGTTCTCCTGGAATTGAGCCCTAAGTTCTCTAGTTCCTGACTACCTTTGTCAGACTTTAACCAAGTCAGGTTTTGCTCTTTGATCCTCAAACCTTGGTTCTAATGGAGAACTTTTTCCAGAAGACTGTTTTTTGCATGATTATTGTTTTTGACAGCCTTAATGGCCCATTCCTGTACAAATTATCATGTCAGCTGTAAAGCTGTTCCAAATTTATCGTTAAGACTTAAAATAACAGAGTGAACATTTTATTCTCAGTTGCTTTTGGTCATAAGTGCAGAGAGATAGTGTGGAAAGGGAAAAAATAAATGTTGAGAAATGGAAAATAGGAAAATGAACTATTGAGGGATAATTCTCCATCAGTCTCTTGCATTGCTGCATGTCTCAAAAGCATAGGCACTTATTCCTTTTTGATACAGAGTATATTTTCAAGAATCTTTGTATAGTGAGCAGCCTTGGAAAATAGAGATAAAGTTTTCCTCCAAAGTAGATGGTATGTTTGCTTACTGCCCATTATAAAATATTCCTGGCCCCTAAATTCAGCATTCCTCTTTTGTAACTCAATCCCCTATGTGTGTGGGTGTGTCATCTGGCTCACTTCATGTTACCTGTGGGAACTAAGACTCAGGGAATGGCATACTTGTCAATTATCTGTCACAGATTTTGGCTGTGATAAACTGTGTAATAAACTGAGTATGAAACTATGCTCTGTCTCTAACCCAAGAGACTTGTGTATGCTACCAACATGCTATAGACTGAATGTTTGTGCCCCCGGCCATGGTAGGATAGTCACCTTTCACAGTTTGAATGTGTCCTCCAAAAAGCATGTGTTTGAAAGTTCACCTCCAATGCAACAGTATTGGTAGGTGGGGCCTAACGGGAGGTGTTTAGGTCATAAGAGATCCACCCTCATTAATGAATTAATGTTGATTATAAAAGGGCTTGAGGCTATGAATTCAATCTCTTACTCTTTCTGTCTGTCCTTCTGCCATGTGATGACTGCAAGAAGTTCCTCTCCAGTTGTTGATCCCTCAACCTTAGACTTCCCAGTCTCCAGAACCATGAGCCAATAAATTTCTGCTTATTATAAATTACCCAATCTGTGATATTCTGTTATAGCAGCTCAAAACTGACTAAGACAGTTTCCTGGGCCCTCACCAGGAACTGAATCTACTGGTACTGTGATCTTGGACTTCCCAGCCTTTAGAACTGTGATAAATAAATTTCTGTTGTTTAAGCCACCTGGTCTATGGTATTTTGTTATAGCAACCCCAGACAACTTAGGGCATCCATAAAACTGTGGCAGATAACTTGTCAGGTTGTAAGTAGAATAAAATCTCAAACTCTTGACAATTGTTGACATATACTTCTACTTCCTTTAATAATATGAACTTCTTTAGATAATGACTTATTTGGGAGTCATGCTAATGATAGGCGCTGTCTAGTGTAAGAGACACGGTTGGCCATTTCCAACTTTTTACCAGTTCTCACTCTCAAATAAATTCAAAATTTTTTTAAAGACACAAAATATTTTTACTTAAATGGTGTAAAAGCCCATACAAAATATGCAGGTTGTTTCACCATTGAATAATAGCATGTCAGTTTTACACATTGTAACATTTCTGGTAGGCTGAGGAAAAGCCCTATCCCTGAGACATATACATATATACGCACATGCATATACAAATACATGTATCACACAAACACATATGCACACATACACACATAGTCCATAAGACTGGATTATGTTCTGAAACCAGTTATCTAAGAATATGAAGTATGTTTAAAAAGCAAAGTAGCCTCAACTTTGCTTTTTAAAAAGAGCAAAGCTATGAGAAAGCCTAGCTGTGAGAAGGCCTAATAGGAAACACAAGCTGTAAATGTCATATTTATCCAAAGAATGGTCTCATTGCATCCAGAACACTTAATTCTCACAGTGCTACCATCCTTTTATTCTTCTGACTCACATCACCTTTTTAGGAGCATTTGCAATAAAACCAATGCTTTGTACTCTATATAAATACTTACAAGCATAGGACTTTCTGGGACTTGAACTGAAATCAGATTCAGCAAAGCTTCAGCCTGATATTGGGGTAGTGGGTGTGTGGGTGTGGTGAGGAATGATAGTTTAGCTTCAGCTTTCCAGGTGAGCCCATGCCCTCACATTCATCCTTGTATGAAGGGAATTAGTCAAGAGATAATATTTAGAGTGTTTCATGCAAATATCCAATTCCCCTAAAACCTAAAGCAATAATGAAAATTCTGAAACTTATGCTTCACTGATTTGCATAAGCCTTGCCCATTCCCTATATTCTTATAAAATTGTCATAAATGTTTCCATCTTAAAAAAAAAGAAAACAAACTAATAACTTTATTTATTTATTTATTTATTTTTTTGAGACAGAGTCTCGCTCTGTCGCCCAGGCTGGAGTGCAGTGGCCGGATCTCAGCTCACTGCAAGCTCCGCCTCCCGGGTTTACAACATTCTCCTGCCTCAGCCTCCTGAGTAGCTGGGACTACAGGCGCCCGCCACCTCGCCCGGCTAGTTTTTTGTATTTTTTTAGTAGAGACGGGGTTTCACCGTGTTAGCCAGGATGGTCTCGATCTCCCGACCTTGTGATCCGCCCATCTCGGCCTCCCAAAGTGCTGGGATTACAGGCTTGAGCCACCGCGCCCGGCCACTAATAACTTTATACATGGCAGGACCTGTGGTAGCATAAAGGAATTAGACACCTGTGGTAGAAGGGAGGGAGATTTAAAAGATATGAATGTACAAATGAAGAAAAAAATCATTGTACTGAAAACTTAACCATCTTTGAAATAAAAATGCTATATCCCTCCCCATTGTGCCTCCCCATCTTGCCTAGGTCCTAGCCAAGAAAGCAGCATAATGCAATGAAAATAATAAAGACTTTGGATTTGAAGTTAAGCAAAGCAGGCTTCCAATACTAGCTTCTCTCTCATTAGCTGTGTGACCTTAAGCAAGATAACCTGTTTGGACTCTAGTCGCCTGATCTATGCAAAACTCAAAACAAAAACCCCTTATGAAAGTTTACTGACAACATAAAATGTTACAATTAATTAGCACCTGTAACATAGTATTCTGTGTCATCTGATGTCATTATTATATCATTAACCATTATACTATATTATTTAATTCCATCACATGGTGTACTCACACACACTCACAGTTGCACAGACTGGACCATTTAGACACCGCAATTAACCAAACATGCCCACCTCTGAAGGTGTGGGAGGAAACTAGCATACCCAGAGAAAACAGATATCTATAAATAGATACAAATAGATATCTATCTATAAATATAAATAGATATCTGTCTACAAATAGATATGTTTTCCCAAATTAAATCAGATTAAAGTGATGTATCTGACTATATAAACAGATCTTTTACACTTGGATGTTGATTCTCACACAGTCAAAGCAAAGCAATGGTGAATAAAATTCCTCTGTGCATATATAAATATTGGAGAGAAGGAGAGGAATGTGTATGTATTTTACATGTGTTTCATATACCTATTATTTTTACAACACAAACAATATAAATTAAAGTATGACTCTTGAAGGTTGAAAGTCTGCAAAAGATAGAGGGGATGCAGAAACATTGTGGGTTAAAAATGACAGCTCAGAGGACACTATGAGTCAGGACTAGAAACCAGAAGTCCTTCATTTCTACTGTCTTGATAAAAACATCTAAATCACCTATTTTTTCTGTGCTAAGTTTCCTCCTTAAGTTTAGGTTAAGCATTCATCCGATTTTTAAAAACACACATTAGATCCAAATCATGTGCAGTTCCCAAGTGGGGAGGTCACCTGCAGTCCCAGCACTCCTGGAAAGTTCTGACACATGTTCACCCACATGGATCCATTTCCCAGCCTACTTTGTAAATGGTCCAGGACTGAAAAAAAAGGGGTTACAACTTATCTCTTGCCACAAATAACCTCGAGAGACTCTACAGGTTAATGGAAGATGTCACTATAGGCGTGAGAAATCATGGTTGATTTATGTGCCAGACTCTTCCAGCTGATTCACAAGTTGTAGGCCATGCAGTGTCTCAGGAGGGCTTTCTTAGGAAATAAGTTTCTGTTTGTTCTCCTTTAGATAGACTAGATATTAGTATTCATAAGACAGATGTCTCCAAAGCGGTGCCTGTGAGCTTAAATACAAATATGAAATTAGTCATTTGTAAAGCAGATTTACATATTTCTCTGATGGGCTGTAAGATTCTGATTTTGAGTACTAATTCATATAATTCATATTTTAATACATTTATAGTGGCTCTCAAATTAGCTTTTCAGCCAACCATTGGGAACTATTTTTGGCTTGTTGGACTATTAATTCTAAGTACAAAACAAAGTCTTATGAAAGAAAGGGTAAAAAATTTTGTCCTTTAAGTTACACAAAGAAGCAAAAATTGTCCCCAGGAAATTAATACTCTAATTATAAACCTTCTGGTTGAGAAAGTCTTGAAAAGCTTTGTCTCTTTTATGAAGTCAAAAGTCTTTGGTTTGGCTTCGTTTATTTTTTCCCATTCAGAACATATGGGAATAGTCCCAAAACAACGGAACAGCTGGTCTTTTCAAAATTAGAAAAGAAAATGCTACTAACACTGTAGAAAAAGAAATCCACACTGTTGGCAAAACAGCTGTTCTTATTTCTGAAGGATATGGCAATGGCTAAGGCAACATGTTTTCCTGCTTAAATTACAGTTTTGGAAAAGAGAAACATCAATCATTGTTTATAGATCAAGTTGTAATAGTATCAGTTCCCTTCTTTCAACTTAGTCCACTTAGAATGTTTCCAAAGATTGAGAGGATTATCACGCCGCCCAAATGTTCACATTTTGAATGACTTTCTGAGTTTACATTTAAATAATTGCTATCTTATAGTAGGCACAGGTCTTCTCGAATTTACTATACTACACTGTATTTTCTTCCAATTTTTCAGTTTTATATGGCAAGACATCAACAAATGTTAATGATGAAGGAGAAAAGAAGCAATTTAACAAATCGAAAATGTATGTTCAGAGTTCAAACAATATCCTAAATTATACTGTATATGCCCTCAGGGGTAAAATGGAATTTAACACCCTGAACCAGTCTCTCTTGGTCCAGTGGACACAGGACTGTGTCAAATGTCAAATTCTCTCTTAACTCTCAGTTTTGCTGCACAAAAGTGACAAAACACTCATATGCACTTTGTCCACAATTCGAAATTGAATCTATAAAAGTATTGGTCTGACATTTTTTGATAGAGACATACTTCTTAGCAGAAATAGCTGAAACTTGAAAATTGCTTCCCTGAATTAAAAAAGATGAATTATAACAAAAGCTATACAAATCATTGATTAATAAAATATTTAAAGATTCAACAATAAAGAATCTATGTGGCAAGCCCTCACCCCTGGTAAAACCAGAGCAAGATGACAGTTCTATATGGCCACCTAATTGATATAATATGTAGGTCACCAAAATGTTTGCAACCAATCAGAAAATTTCCACATCAGATTTACTAGTTTTTGGTTTGGCAGCAAAATGGAGGCTATTTTCTTTGTTGAGCCATCTTATTCATATCACGTTGCAGTGAAAATAACTACTTTTAAGTTCCTAGTGTTGGCCAGAAATGGAGCTCAATGCTTTCCAGACATGATTTACCTTAATCTTTGCATTATGCATATGGCCTTGCTGAAATTACTTCATTTTAAAAACAGGCTAGTGAACTCAGACGGTTTTATATTATCTGTCATTTATCTTAAAATTCTTCAGCACAGACACTGTGATATACAGCAAGTTCTCACTTAACGGCAATAGGTTCTTGGAAACAGACTTTAAGCTAAATGATGTATAATGAAAACAATTTTACCATAGGCTAATTGATATAAACAAGAATTAAGTTTGTACAGCATATTTCTGGTCACAAAACCATCAGTGAACTTCTATATAAAGATTAAACATAATTCCAACATTGTACATTGAAATAAATGTGAACTATATCAACATATAAAAGATTAATGAAAACGAATAAGAGAATTATTTACTCATTTTTTGGTGAATCGGTGATGGTGGGTTTAATCAAGGAATAAGTGTTTGCAAAATGAAAATGATTAGGGGTCCCTCCTTCCACTATGAGTTCAAAACCAAACAGTAACAAATATGGAAGGTCCCTGAGTGCTTTCACACTGCATTGTTTATTGTTGTGCATCTGTAAGATTATCCTCTACTTTACGAATTTTTACTAGGCGGTAATGTCTCTTCATTCATTTATTTCCAACCTGCTTATTCCATTGCAGGGTTGCAGGTGACCAGAGCCTATCCTGGCAGCTTAGGGCACAAGGTGAGAACTGACCCTGGATAGCACATCATCCCATTACAGGGTGTACACACACACACACACACACACACACACACACACACACACACACAGTTGCTCAGACTGGACCATTTAGACATGGCAATTAACCAAATATGTCTATCTCTGAGGGTATGGTGGGAGGGAAACTAGAGTACTCAGAGAAAACCCATGCAGACATGGGGAGGACGTGGAAACTCCACACAGACAGTGGCCCTGGCTGGAGATCTATTTTTTTTTTTCTCATCAACGTTATACTGTTGAAATAAACAACATTATTCAAGGACTTGCTGCAAATATCTGATATTTACTTTTATTTTATTCCTTAAAGTAATTAGTAACATCTGAAGTATTCAATTGGGAAAACAAATGCCAAATGTAGTCAGCATTTTGAGAGACTAATCAAAATTCACAGTTCAGAAGCTGATACTTGAAATTCTTCAATTATCTTTATGTCTGAACAAAACCAGGGTTTTGTGTTAATTAATATAATGGAAGATATTAGCATTAACCAAAGAATCGTAGGTTGGTTTTAGTCAGTCTGCAAGACTGGTTACAGAACTTGCCCAAAATGGCATAGCTGGGATCCAAACAGGTTTTTCTGATTCAAAGACACTTGCTCTGAAATACTATGTTTAATACATTCTGACCTTATCTTCCATCAGTATAGAACTGTGGATTAGTTTATTTGAACTTTGACTGATAAGCGAATGATATAGAAGACAAATAAGCAGAGAAAGGGAAGGCAAGAATTTCCCTAACAAGACTGTCATACATACATATGATGCCACTATACAATTCTTATATTAATCAATGTCCAAGCACCTTCTCCAGGGCCTCATAACAAACAACATATATTGGGAGGCTTAGCCAACAGAAATTTATTTTCTCATAGTTCTAGAGACTGGAAGTCCAAGATCAAGGTGTCAGCAGGCTTGATTTCTCCTGAGGACTGACTCTCCTTGGCTTGGAAGTAGCCACCTTTCACTGTGTCCTCACATGGCCTTTCCTCTATGCAACATGCATCCTTAGTGGCTCTTGTGGGGTCCAATCTTCTCTTCTTAGAAAAACTTACTCCCATGGGATCAGTGCCCACCCTAACAGCCTCATTTTAACTTCATTACCTCTTTAAAGGCTCTATTTCTCAATACAGGTACTCAAAACAGGTATTTCTCAATGAGGTACTAAAGGTTAGGGCTTCAACATATTAATTGGAGCCAGGGGATACAACCCAGTCATAACAGCATCTAATCAATCTCCAAGTCCAGGACATTTTGTCATCCTTTCCTCTTCATAGGCATTTTTGCTCCCTTGTGTAGGTCATCAACACATCCTGCCCACTCAGTATAACAGTCTTCTCACATCTGGTCTTACACATATCCACAGGGTTTTATAGACCAGTGTGTTGCTGAAAATTTTTGATAAAGTCTCATTTTTGAGAATGTACCCTCAATAAATATAGATATGTTTATATATATTTAGAATTTTTATCAATGTATTAAATATTACTATACCTTAATTTAATTCTTGCTTTAACAGAGTAATAAATGTGATTGTCTTTATTTCCTTTCAGCTCCAAAGACTGAGAAACACTGTAAAAGTAAACCCATATCTAGATCCCTCAGAAAGCTGCTACATAACTTATAAGTATGCGCTAAGAGATGGTAAAAACCTATTCGTTAAGAATTAGAGATAACTCATGTCCAGTTATAGAAAGGCTGAAATTCATTTGGAGTTTGAAGAGTGCTGTGGAGTCGCCTCCATCCACGGGGAGGTGTTTCCCTGTACCTGAGCCAATTGAGAGGTGCATTAAGGAAACACATCAGATAGCTTGACAGATGACTCTAGGGTTTGTAGAGCTTAAGGACTAGTATGAGATGCTAAAGTTAGATCAGCCCAAGTTAGAGGAGGGAGAGAGAAGCATGTGTGTGTGTGTTTGTATGTGTAACAGAATGTTAGAGTGAGCTAGGGTGAGGGTACTGTCCTGGGAGTGACCTGCATGTTGGCTGAACATGGGGCTGAAAGTGAATGAATACACACATGGACCAGACAAGAGGAAGGTTTTCTGGAGACACTTTGGAAAGGTCTCCATCCAAAAGGGCTAAAATAATTCGGAAGAGGGGAGGATTTCGGGGAATCTTGGGGGTGTGAAAGGGTGTAGCAAGTGGTCAGCTAAAGGACAAAAAAGAGATAGTGCTCATGTCATCCTCATGGGGTAGGAATTGCAACCCTGGGTTCTGAGGGGATGAATCTCCTGGAAAATCTCAAGAGCCCCTCATGGCGGCAAGAATCTTCACAAGATACTTCTTTAATTTTTATTTCAGTTAATTGTTTGCTGAGTAGAAAAAAATACAGTTCCTTTTATCACTGAATTGTCAGTACCTCTTTTTTTTTTTTTTTTTTTTTTCTGCCTCCCAGGTTCACGCCATTCTCCTGCCTCAGCCTCCCGAGTAGCTGGGACTACAGGCGCCCGCCACCAAGCCCGGCTAATTTTTTGTATTTTTAGTTGAGACGGGTTTCACCATGTTAGCCAGGATGGTCTTGATCTCCTGACCTCGTGATCCGCCCGCCTCGGCCTCCCAAAGTGCTGGGATTGCAGGCGTGAGCCAGTCAGTACCTTTCAAGACAAATTTTACTCAGCAAACTAGCACTGAGGACAAAGCATTGCTTTGAGACAAACTGTCTGTGAGATGGTTGATTTTAAGCCGTGATACTATATTAGAAGGTTGTTATTCATAGAAGCACTGATTAATATGCTTTTGCTCCTGGCAGACTCTACACACCAGCCCATTTCTCCCCACCTCTTTTCTTAGCCTCTTTTCACCTGAGAAGTCCTGGCACATCGCCTATCCCAAAGACCTACTAACTGCAATGTTATTTCAGCCTCTGCAAGTTTGTACTAATCACCTGCCTTTGTTGCTCCGTGAATGGAAAACGTGTCACTTCAAAATATTTGTAGATCATCTTAGGAATTTATCTACAGTAAGAAGGAGCTCTGCAGGCTACCAGTGATTAAACTGAAAAGAAAAGTAAGTTCTATTAGCAAAGAGTTGATGAAATCCAGCCTCTCATAGGAGAAAGGAGTAGGTTGGAGTAAATACTTTCAAAGATCTTTGACTCCTATCTAAAGACAAGCTCTGTTGTGTTTCTCATGATAACCAAATTTCTTTTTCAGCATTTGAATACATGTCACTTGACTGTCAGCATTAAAAAAAAATAGATTTTGTTCAGTCTTACTACCATTGTAAGTAATAAAGAAAAATGCATTGGATAATTCTGTGAAATAAGCAAAAGTTGTTAATTAATTGTAGTATCTAATGATGTCAAGGTACAGTGAGGAGATCCCTTTAAAATATAGCTGTTGAAAGCAGGAAGTTTTCAACATATATTGAGATTTAAAAATACCTATACTCTTTGACCTAAGATTGCACTTCTAGGAATCTGGTCTAATGGAAAAAATGTCTGTTTACAACTGTGTTCATCACAGTGATATTTACAGTATTTTTTAGAAATGGAGAATGATTAATAAGTTAAAGGTCATATACAAAATATCATATTCAATCATGTTTTTGTAGAATAATAAATAAGAACAACTTAATGGTCACTAGCTGTCAGGTACTATTTCAGTGTTTTGCATCTATGGACTCAATTCTTATAACAACGCTACGAGGTCTGAACCATTGCCATTTCCCTTTATATACGTTAACTGAGACACAGAAAGGTTAATATGCCCAAAATGACACAGTTTGTTGGAGTAGAGCTGAGATTTGAACCCAGGCCTCCTGGCACTATTATCCATACATACAACCACCACATCACAGGCCTTAGTTTGCTAAAGTTATCATAAGAGTGCCACAAACTGGATAGTTTAAATAAAACTTTATTGTCTCTGAATGCTGAGGCCTGAAATCACAGTGAAGTGTTGCCAGAGTTGGTTCCTCCTGAGGCTGTAAAAGAGAATAAGGCATCTGTACCAAGCCTTTCCCCTAGTTTCTGGTGGTTTCCTGACAATCTTTGGAATTCCTTAGCTTGCAGAAGCATCGTCCTGACCTCTGTCTTCATCTTTATGTGGCATTCTCCCTGTGTGCATATCTGTGTCCACATTTTATCTTTTTGTAAGAACACCAGTCATATTGCATTAGGGGCTCACCCTACACTAGTATAATCTCATGTTAACTAATGACCTCTGTAAGGACCCTATTATTGAAAAAAAGGGTCACATTCTGAGGTACTGAGGGTTAGGACTTCAACATATGAATTTTAGTAGGACACTGATCAGTCCATAACATAGTTTCCAACCATGTTAATATTCTCACTACAAAATAATAAATGAACAAGAGCAGAAAATAGATATAAATAAATACACACACACACACAAACACTGATCTCCATTTAAAAACAAACACATTGGGAAGAGAAGGAAAATATACCAAGTTATAGTATCATAGGTCTTACATTCTTCTTTATTATCATTTGTATCTTACAATAAGCACTCGATACTATTGCAATCACTTAAAACAATAATGAACTGGGTACAGTGACTTATGCCTGTAATCTCAACTATTTGTGAGGCTGAGGTGGGAGGATTGCTTGAGGCTAGGAGTTTGAGACTGAGCTATGATGACACCATGGCATTCTGGCCCAGGAAATAGAGTGAGATCCTGTCTCTGAAAAAAATAAAAATAAAATAAAATGCAGTAATGACATAATTATATCTGAAAAGAAGTAGAAAAATTTTTTTCAAATTGATTAAGATTAGATTGTGTAGCGCTGAAGAGCTATGTTAGTGATTTGTATACACAGGGTAGGCCATATCCTGGGCCATGATTTTAACTTAAGGGTCCATGTCCCCTGCTCAACATCCTGCAAACACCATGTTTTGGTCCCATGTTTTTCCCCACATCCTATTGTTCTCAGCTCTTCAAAGAACAACAACTTGCTGCTGTGTGGCCTTAGTATGTTATCTGATAGGACTTTTGAGGAAAGGCTCAAACAGATACATCTTGAAATTTTAGCAGTGTCTCCCTGGTGGTTTTAAAAGTGGGGTGATTACACACCAGGTGTTGTGCAAGATCACTCACTCAGGGTGTGAGGAAAATATGAAGACTTCTCTTAATATGTATTTAGATATTGGTATTTAATACATAGGTTGGAGCTCTTACCTTGCTCAGAGCACATGTCAGGTGGCCATCAGTCAGGTACAGTATTACAGTATTCAGGTGCCCTCTGGGAAGAGTGAGAAGGTTGCAGAGTAAGAGTCACAGGGCAAAAGAGGGGACAATTGGGCCTGTGTTAGTTTCCCAGGGCTGTCATTAAAAATTATCACAAACTTGGTGGCTTACAACCACAGAAATTTATTCTTTCACAGTCCTGGAGGCTAGAAGTCCAAAGTCAACATGTCAGCAGGGCCACACTCCTTCTGAAGATTCCAAGGAAGACTCTTCCTTTTTCTCTTTCAGCTTCTGGTGGCTACTGGCCATTCTTGATGTTCCTTGGCTTATGGACACATCACCCGAATTTCTGCTTCTGTCTTCCCATGGCCGTCTTCCCTATGTCTCTCTGTCTTC
This sequence comes from Macaca mulatta, assembly GCF_049350105.2. Lineage (NCBI taxonomy): Eukaryota > Metazoa > Chordata > Mammalia > Primates > Cercopithecidae > Macaca > Macaca mulatta. The sequence continues at coordinate 94,701,243 of NC_133410.1, read as the reverse complement.
TTTCCTGTCTCTTATAAGACATCTGTCATTAGATTTAAGGCCCATCTAATCCATGATGATCTCATCTCAAGATCTTTATCTTAATTCCGTCTACAAATAAGCTTTTCTAAGTAAGGTCACAATCTGAAGTTCAGGTGAACATATCTTTGGGGGCAGGGGGAATGCCATTCAACTTGCTGCAGGGCCCTAAAGTATTCCCTTGTTTCCAGAATGCTGAAACATGTTTCAGTATGCATGTATATGGTTAGGTGGATTTACAGATCATATTACTTAGTTTTAACCAAATTAGTCTTCACAGAATAGACAAGTGGATCAAAAAATTTAAGGCAAAACACCCCACATATTAAACACAGCAATTGCACAAGCCCAGGAGAATAGGGAAATGGAAAGGCTGACCGTTCTCCCATGCTCTGTATAAGCTCTGTGTCAGCCACTGAAAACTGCCATAATAACATAATCGTACCTAATGAGAAGTAGACTAAAATGTTTAAAATGATCAAGAAGTTCATTTGAAATATGGACTTACATTTACTACCATTAATAATACATCTTATATAGTGTGCCTTGAGATTTTTTTTAATGACAGTATGAAGTCATCACAATTAGTAAGACATATTAAAACCAAGCACTCAGAACATGAAGGTACTGCTCCATAAATGTTTTAGCCATGTTTCAAAGTCACTTTAATTTTACAAAATTAGCTCAATTTCATGGTAGACATAAAATCGCCTTTTGAAGGTTCCTGACTGTGAGAAAAATTATAAAAGCCACATACTATCTATGAAACTTTTATTTTTTCCTCCTTGGTAAAAATTAGCTGAAACACATACAACATAGAGACGGAATATGCCCACCCTGTGAGTAAACAGTAAACAGAGAGCTAAAAATTTGAAGAAACCAGAACTTGGGACAATAATCTACACATTGTCAGATATTTTCTATAAAGTTATATGAAAGTAGAGATATTTCTAATATGACACCATATAGTACCTGCTAGATTCCATTTCAAAAATAAAATACTTTGAAGCTATTTTTTTGTGCACCACAGAAATAAAGATGTATTATACAAGATACGTTGTTGACATTCTGTAATTTTTTAATGTTTTTTCCCCACAAAATTTACATTACTACATTAATGGAGCAACTATTTTCACAGGAATACAGAAAACATTTTGAGAAAAAATTACCGACACACTTTCACTCTATTCACTTCATTGTTCACAGGCAAGCTATTGCAGCAAAATCAAAGCTAGGAGTATGCAAAGTACTGCTGGAAGTCATTGATGTAATTCATTTTTAAGAAGATTTTTAAAATATAATCGAGCCCTTACAATAGCTCAGTAATGATGTGGGAAGTGAGCAAGAGAATCTATTGCACAACCCAGGGATGCATCTGTTATCCTGCGTCAAAGTTTTAAAACACTTGAACTAAAGGTGAGTGGTGCATTTTTCTTTTATAGGAAGACATAGTTTCAAATTTGCTGACTTGTTCCCTGGAACATGTGGCGTTTGGTAATATGCCACCTAACAAATAATTTTAAAAAGGAATAACTATGCAAAATATGTCCATGTGATGTAAAGGTGAAGTTTTAATAATGAACAATAGATGAGCTGCATTTTTAAAGTGTTAAGAAGATAACTGTTAAAAATGACTGCTTTGAAATCTTTCCATATTTATACATGTTACAAAAAGCAATACAACGTAGTTTGGGTCATCTATAAAAGCTCTCATACCTGTACATTTTAAGAACTTGAGAAGAGGCCGGGCGCGGTGTCTCACGTCTGTAATCCCAGCACTTTGGGAGGCCGAGGTGGGTGGATCACAAGGTCAGGAGATCGAGACCATCCTGGCTAACACGGTGAAACCCCATCTCTTAAAAATACAAAAAATCATCTGGGTGTGGTGGCAGACACCTGTAGTCCCAGCTACTCTGGAGGCTGAGGCAGGAGAATAGTGTGAACCTGGGAGGCCTAGGTTGTAGTGAGCAGAGATCGCACCACTGTACTCCAGCCTGGGCGACAGAGCCAGATTCTTTCTCAAAAAAACAACAAAACAAAAAAAAAAAAAAAAAAGAAAGAAAGAAAAAGAAATTGAGAAGAGTCTATAAAATACTTGAAAGGCATCAAAAGTTAGGAAAGTGTGAGAAACTGTCACAGTCTATAGAGCCCATAAAGATGTGAGGATTAAATGTAATGTCCTATTTGGGAACAGGATAGTGTAAAATGAGACAGGTGGCAAAAAAATTAGGGGAATCTGAAAGAAGTATGGACTATAGTTAATATGTATCGGTTTGTTAGCTGTGTGGGAAATGTCCATATTAGTGTAAGATGTGATCAATAGGAGAAATGATATGGGCTAATTGGGAACTCTCTGTAGTATCTGTACAACATTTCTGTAAATCCAAAACCATTCTAATGTTAAAAACTTACTTAAAAAATAAACTTGTAAAAAGAATTTTCCAACCTGTTTATAAATCTTTCAAACAAAGGGTTGCAGTAGGTTTTGGACTCATCTATTAAATATATAAAAATGCAATATCTTCTAAGTCATTTGAAAATGTAAGAATAAAGTTTCTTTTTTATGATCATTTAAAAAGAAAATTTAATAATGAATATCAGAGAACATACTAGCCGAACTTTAATTAAAACATTTACATGATTAGCACCTGAAATGAAAATGAAAGTCACAATTTGGTAAGTACAACTAACACTGCCTTCCTTCTATTTGCATCCAGTTATCTTTGTGAAGTATCTCTTTAACCTGTGACAGAAAGTACAAACAAGTATCCAAATACGGTGAACGTGATCCTCAAATCTCTACATGAAAAACTGTAATCCAAGAGTTTGAAAATAATGAGCTATTCCATCACCTTGCTTACATTAAATTATTACACTAGTGAGAAGAAAGGGTTCTCTATAATCATTCCATTAATAAACTACAAATAAAAAGTAGTTTCTAATAATTATATTTAATTTTCAACACATCCATTTTCATTTTTAATTCTGTGTATGTTTTCAAATGCATGTTTTTTACTTGAAAATATTGGTGGCCCATGCTCAATGTTTTTCAGACAGGGTATGCAATCTCCAGATTTAGAGATCACAGATCTATCTTATGGACAGCTAACTGATGGTATCTCTTGTTGCTACAGCAGCATCTACATCATGAAGATGATGTTCATCTCTCATATTTACCTGGCTCCTTACTCACTTTGAGCTCCTCCAAAGACACATGTGCATGTAAGCACACACAAACACACATATATGCACAAAACATAAATCTTGTGTGCACAGACTGTATATTCAGTTTTGATTTTCAATACTTAATATAAACTAAAATGATTTAATTCTAAACAAGGCAAGTTACAGGTGGGAAGGCAAATTTGCTCTACAAGGACCCTCTCTAGAATACGACATGAATGGTGGTCAGAAAGTGTGCAGACTACACATCCTCAACCATCAAGTGTGCAGACTACACATCCTCAACCATCTACTGCTGCATGACCTATAAGAAGGGGAGCCATATGGGTTTTTATCCAAACTGAGACATTTGACAGAGTAAACGTAGGTTACAATAATAGATTTTTTGGGGCGACATGTGTAAACTAGGATTGTCTCAGACAAACCTTCTCATGAGCCAATACAGCTTAATAGTCATATGCAAAGGATCTGAGGTCAGCCCTGCCATGGCTCAGATTCGAGCTCTATGCATTACTAATTGTATAAATTGGCCCACTTTGTTAACACTTCTGTGGCTTAGTTCTATAAAATGGACATAATAATTGTGCCTACCTTATAGATATTATATAAGGATTTCATTACCTAATATAGATAAAACACACAGACCAATGGCTGCTGCAGTGAAGACTCAGTAAATATTCTCTAACTACCTATACAGAGATATCTCCCACTTCAAGTGAGGCACATTGAGTACCCCAGCCTTATAACATTTGACCACTCCAGGGGTGTTGCATGCTGCACAGTATTGATGTGTTTACCTGTCTACTTCTCCCATGAGTGTCTAAAACTCCACAGGATTGAGACCATGTGTGCTTTGTTACCTCCTGTATCTTATAACCATTCCAATGTCTGATGTGCAATAAGTTCTTTTGAATGGATAGAACTACACTTTTAATTTTTAAATGTCTTGGTAAAAGTTTTGTATTGGAAAATGGCAAAATATCCCCTGACTAGTCTACATATTCCTTGAGGAACTCATAAGCATGTCTTATTTTTGGTCTTGATGAAACATGTGCCTTGAAAAATAGTAAATAATTGTTGAATTGAATTATTAGAAGTATGTCTCTAAATCACTTATTCAAATATTTATTGAGCACATTCTAGGCACTATATGTGGTGTAAAGACAGAAAAAAAGTTATCTTCATGAATCTTCTAGTATGAGAGACAGACAATAAATAAGATACTCAAGTAAAAGTGGAAATATAGAAGTAAATAAGGTAGAGAAAAAAATAAGGGACAGTTACTGTAGAAACCTATTGATGGGTTACTATACCTTCCCGCTTTTCCCAGGAAAATCCTGCTTTATGACTATTATTTCAGGATAAATGTTATCCGTTCTCCTTTTACCACCAAAAGTGTCCAAGTATAGAAAATAAATATATCATCCTTCCACTTATAGTTATTGCAGTAACTTCGCTTTCACTATGAAAATGGGAAGACATTTTTGTTACTTTACTGAAAACAGATGGAATGGGGCAGTTTCACATACAGGAAGACTAAGTAGGAGGCTATTGCAATGATCCACAAGAAAGAAGATGGTGACTTGGACTTTGGTGGTAAGAGTGGATTTCATGGGAAGCAGTCAACTATTCTATTTGTGTTGAAGGTATAGCTACCTAAATGTGCTGATGATCAGATATTCAGAGGGGAAGAAATAAGATAATCAATACTAGTCACAAGATTTTTTATTTGGAAACATGGACAAATAGAATTCCAACTTACTGAGATGGGGAAGACTATGAGAAGAGAAGGTTTTAGAGAGGTTTGAGATTATTTTAGAACATATTGGGTCAGAAATGCCAAACAGAAATCCAATTGAGGGTATAAAATAGGCATTGGATCTATCAGTATGTAGTTCACAGGAGGGGCCTAAGCTTAAGTTATAAACTTGAGAGATGGCAAAAGTAAGATTTCCTTGAAGTCAAGACTAGCTGAGCTTACCAAGGAAGAGAATACAGACAGAGAAAAGGAAGCCCGTTACTCTTTCTTCCAGTATTCCAACATGAAGGAGTTAGAGAAATGGGGAGGAAACCACACAAAGATTGAGAAGAAATAGTCAGAGAGGTCGAAGAAAGACCAGGATAGAATAGTATCCTGCATGGCAAGTGGAGAAATTATTTCCATGCTGCTGATATGGAATACAAGGTCAAGGAATATGATGGCTGAGAATCAACTACTGTCCTTAACAACATAGAGGCCATTGAAGCATTCATAAGGGGAGTGGTTTGGGGAGAGAATGGGAAGAGAGAACTTAGTGATAGAATGCATCAATAGCTTTTTCAAAAACGAGAAATATAAGTAGAGAAGTATGAGGTGGAATGAGGTCAGGAAAGGTTTTTTGCTTATATTGGAAACATAACATTTTGGCATACTGATGGGAATGATTTAGTACAAGACAGAAACTGACAATGTAGAAGTGAGAAAAGAGGTGCTGCGGCAATTACTTCAAGGAGGTGAGAGACAATATAACTTCAGAGACAAATGAAGCCCTAAGCAGGAATATGGAAAGTGAATCTAAGGGAAGGTAGCATATGTGGTCGCAAATGCAGGTAGGTGGGTAGGTGGGAGCATGTGACTTTTCTCTTTTGATTGTTTTGATGTTTTCCATGAATTTAAAGCAACATCATCGACAGTGGTAAGGATGAGAGAGGAGGTGAATGAGGTTTAGGGGAGTGGAGAAAGCATTACACACTTGTAAGAATGGAAGAGCGATTGGGTGAGAAATTGTAGTATTGGACCGGGTGTTAGGTTGTGCTAACATGAAAATATTCGCTGCCCCATCCTAGAGGTTTCTCTTTACCATGCTTGTCGCTGTAAGAAGATTAAGTTTCCCATTCTATTGCTGTTAGACTTGATAAAGTGACTTTTTAGTCAATGAAATAGAAGTGGAAGAGGAATATACTACACTGGAAGACAAGATTTAAGAAATATCTGTCGTTCTGCTGTCTCTTCATTTCCTTTCCATAAGAATAGCAACAACCCCCAGAAGAAGCTGCTCCGTTAGTCCAAGTCCCAGAGTAAAGAGTTGAAGCTGACCCACAGAGCACACATAAAGTAAATAAGAAACAAACCTTTATTGCATTTGCTACTGAGACTTTGGGGATTATTTGGTATCACAGTATAACCACCAGACAACATTGCCCACTATAGGCAGAACTAAGGGCCCATTTGAAGTTATTGTCATGAGTATAACTAAGCCATATTGGAATGACCGTGGATATTTTTTTCCTAGCTACATTCATCTGCATGAAGGCAGACATGGTATGAGTGTAGAGTTGGATTTAACCAGGGCTGTGATTATAAGAAAGTGAGAAATGGGCAAGACATTTGAGAGTTGAGATTTGAGATTCTAGAATTGAGATTTGAGAGTTGAGATTTGAAAAGTGCTTGTGAAATTTAAGAGAGAATTAAGAAACTGAGGGCACTGAGGAAAAGTCAAAAGATATTGGAGAAACAGATTGAAGGTCTTGGTGAGAACAGAAGGATTTTTGGAATTGAGATACCAGAGGGAGTGAACTGAAAAGACAGGAGGTTGTGGTCAGAGCACGGTATGTTGCTTTGATGGGAGAGTGGCCAACACTGACAATGACAAGGTCTAGAGCAGTGTTACCCAAAGTACAATGATGAAACAGAGTCAGTCTGCGAAGCTCAAAATGGCGCATGATGAGATAACTGCAAAAATGGGGACTAAACAAGTACAAAGCTTTAGAACAATTTGACAATGCCATGATACCCAAGCATCTGATAAGTGAGCTGGCATTTCTTTAGATCTACATTTTTATTACTAGCTTATTTTTATTTCACTTTCCAAAGGCATCAATCTATGATGAATTAAAAATTACAAAGCAACAAAAACAATATTAAAAGAAGGTTTCATCTTTCCAGACAATTTAAGAAATTTGGTAAATGGCACCAGTTACCAACTTTTTGTTTCTGGGCCCTTTTACAGTCTTAAAGATTATTGCAAACATCTTTTTAATGTAGATTATATCTGCTGATACTTACTGCATTAGAAATCAAAACTGAGAATGTTAAAAATATTTATTCATTAAAATAATAAATCCATTAAATAGTAACACAGCAATTTTAAGAAAGATAACAATGTCTTTCTAAACGAAAAAAAGAATTAGTGAGAGGAGTGGTACTTTTTCATGTTTTCGCATATCTCTTTAACGTGCAGCTGAATAGAAGATAACTGGATTATCCTACCTGCTTCTGTAGTCAGTCTGTTCTGGCAATACAGGTCATGTAACCTCTGGAAAACACTGTTCATATGTGAGACGATAAAAATAAAAAGGTAAGTAACATATTGGTAGTAGTATAAAAATGGTTTTACCCCTTGACCCCTGAAAGTATCTTGGAGACCTAGGATACATTGGACTACTTCTTGAGAACTGCTGATCTAGGGTACAGACAATAGAATGAGTGCCTAAGGCAGAATGTAGGACAAGTGTATTGGAGGAGAGAAGTTCAAGAAACTGAGAGTCCAGAGTGGAGGTCACCAATACCTATGGCAGGAATTGTGCTAGGGAGAATGGCAGTATGCGAAGAGCTAGCAATCTTCAGGATATGATGGGTGGAGGTCAAAGGTAAAGGGGTTCATCTTGTGTTTCAGGAGCAGTAAGTTGCAGAGTCTTCCTCTGGAAGTTTTAAAATTTGAAAAAATCATTAAGAAGAAGAGTTCAGAATAGGATTAAATAGAACTACTCGGGGGCGGAGCAAGATGGCCGAATAGGAGCAGCTCCAGTCTCCAACTCCCAGCGCCAGCGACACAGAAGACCGGTGATTTCTGCATTTTCAACTGAGGTACTGGGTTCATCTCACTGGGGAGTGCCGGACGATCGGAGCTGGTCAGCTGCTGCAGCCCGACCAGCCAGAGCTGAAGCAGGGCGAAGCATTGCCTCACCTGGGAAGCGCAAGGGGGAAGGGAGTCCCTTTTCCTAGCCAGGGGAACTGAGACACACAACACCTGGAAAATCGGGTAACTCCCACCCCAATACTGCGCTTTAGGAAACAGGCACACCAGGAGATCATATCCCACACCTGGCCGGGAGGGTCCCACACCCACGGAGCCTCCCTCGTTGCTAGCGCAGCAGTCTGTGATCTACCGGCAAGGCAGCAGCGAGGCTGGGGGAGGGGCGCCCGCCATTGCTGAGGCTTAAGTAGGTAAACAAAGCTGCTGGGAAGCTCGAACTGGGTGGAGCTCACAGCAGCTCAAGGAAACCTGCCTGTCTCTGTAGACTCCACCTCTGGGGACAGGGCACAGTAAACTAAGACACACAGACACCTCTGCACAGACGCAAACGACTCTGTCTGACAGCTTTGAAGAGAGCAGTGGATCTCCCAACACGGAGGTTGAGATCTGAGAAGGGACAGACTCCCTGCTCAAGCGGGTCCCTGACCCCTGAGTAGCCTAACTGGGAGACATCCCCCACTAGGGGCAGTCTGACACCCCACACCTCACAGGGAGGAGTACACCCCTGAGAGGAAGCTTCCAAAGCAAGAATCAGACAGGTACACTCGCTGTTCAGAAATATTCTATCTTCTGCAGCCTCTGCTGCTGATACCCAGGCAAACAGGGTCTGGAGTGGACCTCAAGCAATCTCCAACAGACCTACAGCTGAGGGTCCTGACTGTTACAAGGAAAACTATCAAACAGGAAGGACACCTACACCAAAACCCCATCAGTACATCACCATCATCAAAGACCAGAGGCAGATAAAACCACAAAGATGGGGAAAAAGCAGGGCAGAAAAGCTGGAAATTCAAAAAATAAGAGCGCATCTCCCCCGGCAAAGGAGCGCAGCTCATCGCCAGCAACGGATCAAAGCTGGATGGAGAATGACTTTGACGAGATGAGAGAAGAAGGCTTTAGTCCATCAAATTTCTCAGAGCTAAAGGAGGAGTTACGTACCCAGCGCAAAGAAACTAAAAATCTTGAAAAAAAAGTGGAAGAATTGATGGCTAGAGTAATTAATGCAGAGAAGGTCCTAAACGAAATGAAAGAGATGAAAACCATGACACGAGAAATACGTGACAAATGCACAAGCTTCAGTAACCGACTCGATCAACTGGAAGAAAGAGTATCAGCGATTGAGGATCAAATGAATGAAATGAAGCGAGAAGAGAAACCAAAAGAAAAAAGAAGAAAAAGAAACGAACAAAGCCTGCAAGAAGTATGGGATTATGTAAAAAGACCAAATCTACGTCTGATTGGGGTGCCTGAAAGTGAGGGGGAAAATGGAACCAAGTTGGAAAACACTCTTCAGGATATCATCCAGGAGAACTTCCCCAACCTAGTAGGGCAGGCCAACATTCAAATCCAGGAAATACAGAGAACGCCACAAAGATACTCCTCGAGAAGAGCAACTCCAAGACACATAATTGCCAGATTCACCAAAGTTGAAATGAAGGAAAAAATCTTAAGGGCAGCCAGAGAGAAAGGTCGGGTTACCCACAAAGGGAAGCCCATCAGACTCACAGCAGATCTCTCAGCAGAAACTCTACAAGCCAGAAGAGAGTGGGGGCCAATATTCAACATTCTTAAAGAAAAGAATTTTAAACCCAGAATTTCATATCCAGCCAAACTAAGTTTCATAAGTGAAGGAGAAATAAAATCCTTTACAGATAAGCAAATGCTTAGAGATTTTGTCACCACTAGGCCTGCCTTACAAGAGATCCTGAAGGAAGCACTAAACATGGAAAGGAACAACCGGTACCAGCCATTGCAAAAACATGCCAAAATGTAAAGACCATTGAGGCTAGGAAGAAACTGCATCAACTAATGAGCAAAATAACCAGTTAATATCATAATGGCAGGATCAAGTTCACACATAACAATATTAACCTTAAATGTAAATGGACTAAATGCTCCAATTAAAAGACACAGACTGGCAAACTGGATAAAGAGTCAAGACCCATCAGTCTGCTGTATTCAGGAGACCCATCTCACATGCAGAGACATACATAGGCTCAAAATAAAGGGATGGAGGAAGATTTACCAAGCAAATGGAGAACAAAAAAAAGCAGGGGTTGCAATACTAGTCTCTGATAAAACAGACTTTAAACCATCAAAGATCAAAAGAGACAAAGAAGGCCATTACATAATGGTAAAGGGATCAATTCAACAGGAAGAGCTAACTATCCTAAATATATATGCACCCAATACAGGAGCACCCAGATTCATAAAGCAAGTCCTTAGAGACTTACAAAGAGACTTAGACTCCCATACAATAATAATGGGAGACTTCAACACTCCACTGTCAACATTAGACAGATCAACGAGACAGAAAGTTAACAAGGATATCCAGGAATTGAACTCATCTCTGCAGCAAGCAGACCTAATAGACATCTATAGAACTCTCCACCCCAAATCAACAGAATATACATTCTTCTCAGCACCACATCATACTTACTCCAAAATTGACCACGTAATTGGAAGTAAAGCACTCCTCAGCAAATGTACAAGAACAGAAATTATAACAAACTGTCTCTCAGACCACAGTGCAATCAAACTAGAACTCAGGACTAAGAAACTCAATCAAAACCGCTCAACTACATGGAAACTGAACAACCTGCTCCTGAATGACTACTGGGTAAATAACGAAATGAAGGCAGAAATAAAGATGTTCTTTGAAACCAATGAGAACAAAGATACAACATACCAGAATCTCTGGGACACATTTAAAGCAGTGTGTAGAGGGAAATTTATAGCACTAAATGCCCACAAGAGAAAGCAGGAAAGATCTAAAATTGGCACTCTAACATCGCAATTAAAAGAACTAGAGAAGCAAGAGCAAACACATTCGAAAGCTAGCAGAAGGCTAGAAATAACTAAGATCAGAGCAGAACTGAAGGAGATAGAGACACAAAAAACTCTCCAAAAAATCAATGAATCCAGGAGTTGGTTTTTTGAAAAGATCAACAAAATTGACAGACCACTAGCCAGACTAATAAAGAAGAAAAGAGAGAAGAATCAAATCGACGCAATTAAAAATGATCAAGGGGATATCACCACCGACCCCACAGAAATACAAACTACCATCAGAGAATACTATAAACACCTCTACGCAAATAAACTGGAAAATCTAGAAGAAATGGATAATTTCCTGGACACTTACACTCTTCCAAGACTAAACCAGGAAGAAGTTGAATCCCTGAATAGACCAATAGCAGGCTCTGAAATTGAGGCAACAATTAATAGCCTACCAACCAAAAAAAGTCCAGGACCAGATGGATTCACAGCTGAATTCTACCAGAGGTACAAAGAGGAGTTGGTACCATTCCTTCTGAAACTATTCCAATCAATAGAAAAAGAGGGAATCCTCCCTAACTCATTTTATGAGGCCAACATCATCCTGATACCAAAGCCTGGCAGAGACACAACAAAAAAAGAGAATTTTAGACCAATATCCCTGATGAACATCGATGCAAAAATCCTCAATAAAATACTGGCAAACCGGATTCAGCAACACATCAAAAAGCTTATGCACCATGATCAAGTGGGCTTCATCCCTGGGATGCAAGGCTGGTTCAACATTCGCAAATCAATAAACATAATCCAGCATATAAACAGAACCAAAGACAAGAACCACATGATTATCTCAATTGATGCAGAAAAGGCTTTTGACAAAATTCAACAGCCCTTCATGCTAAAAACGCTCAATAAATTCGGTATTGATGGAACGTACCTCAAAATAATAAGAGCTATTTATGACAAACCCACAGCCAATATCATACTGAACGGGCAAAAACTGGAAAAATTCCCTTTGAAAACTGGCACAAGACAGGGATGCCCTCTCTCACCACTCCTATTCAACATAGTGTTGGAAGTTCTGGCTAGGGCAATCAGGCAAGAGAAAGAAATCAAGGGTATTCAGTTAGGAAAAGAAGAAGTCAAATTGTCCCTGTTTGCAGATGACATGATTGTATATTTAGAAAACCCCATTGTCTCAGCCCAAAATCTCCTTAAGCTGATAAGCAACTTCAGCAAAGTCTCAGGATACAAAATTAATGTGCAAAAATCACAAGCATTCTTATACACCAGTAACAGACAAACAGAGAGCCAAATCAGGAATGAACTTCCATTCACAATTGCTTCAAAGAGAATAAAATACCTAGGAATCCAACTTACAAGGGATGTAAAGGACCTCTTCAAGGAGAACTACAAACCACTGCTCAGTGAAATCAAAGAGGACACAAACAAATGGAAGAACATACCATGCTCATGGATAGGAAGAATCAATATTGTGAAAATGGCCATACTGCCCAAGGTAATTTATAGATTCAATGCCATCCCCATCAAGCTACCAATGAGTTTCTTCACAGAATTGGAAAAAACTGCTTTAAAGTTCATATGGAACCAAAAAAGAGCCCGCATCTCCAAGACAATCCTAAGCCAAAAGAACAAAGCTGGAGGCATCACGCTACCTGACTTCAAACTATACTACAAGGCTACAGTAACCAAAACAGCATGGTACTGGTACCAAAACAGAGATATAGACCAATGGAACAGAACAGAGTCCTCAGAAATAATACCACACATCTACAGCCATTTGATCTTTGACAAACCTGAGAGAAACAAGAAATGGGGAAAGGATTCCCTATTTAATAAATGGTGCTGGGAAAATTGGCTAGCCATAAGTAGAAAGCTGAAACTGGATCCTTTCCTTACTCCTTATACGAAAATTAATTCAAGATGGATTAGAGACTTAAATGTTAGACCTAATACCATAAAAATCCTAGAGGAAAACCTAGGTAGTACCATTCAGGACATAGGTATGGGCAAAGATTTCATGTCTAAAACACCAAAAGCAACAGCAGCAAAAGCCAAAATTGACAAATGGGATCTCATTAAACTAAAGAGCTTCTGCACAGCAAAAGACACTACCATCAGAGTGAACAGGCAACCTACAGAATGGGAGAACATTTTTGCAATCTACTCATCTGACAAAGGGCTAATATCCAGAACCTACAAAGAACTCAAACAAATTTACAAGAAAAAAACAAACAACCCCATCAAAAAGTGGGCAAAGGACATGAACAGACATTTCTCAAAAGAAGACATTCATACAGCCAACAGACACATGAAAAAATGCTCATCATCATTGGCCATCAGAGAAATGCAAATCAAAACCACCATGAGATACCATCTCACACCAGTTAGAATGGCAATCATTAAAAAGTCAGGAAACAACAGGTGCTGGAGAGGATGTGGAGAAATAGGAACACTTTTACACTGTTGGTGGGATTGTAAACTAGTTCAACCATTATGGAAAACAGTATGGCGATTCCTCAAGGATCTAGAACTAGATGTACCATATGACCCAGCCATCCCATTACTGGGTATATACCCAAAGGATTACAAATTATGCTGCTATAAAGACACATGCACACGTATGTTTATTGCAGCACTATTCACAATAGCAAAGACTTGGAATCAACCCAAATGTCCATCAGTGACAGATTGGATTAAGAAAATGTGGCACATATACACCATGGAATACTATGCAGCCATAAAAAAGGATGAGTTTGAGTCCTTTGTAGGGACTTGGATGCAGCTGGAATCCATCATTCTTAGCAAACTATCACAAGAACAGAAAACCAAACACCGCATGTTCTCACTCATAGGTGGGAACTGAACAATGAGATCACTCGGACTCAGGAAGGGGAACATCACACACCGGGGCCTATCATGGGGAGGGGGGAGGGGGGAGGGATTGCATTGGGAGTTATACCTGATGTAAATGACGAGTTGATGGGTGCAGCACAGCAACATGGCACAAGTATACATATGTAACAAACCTGCACGTTATGCACATGTACCCTACAACTTAAAGTATAATAATAATAAATAAATTAAAAAAAAAAAAAAAAAAGAAGAAGAGTTCAGCTTAATTTTAAAAAATCAGAAAAACTAGTTAACTAACCTCTTTACAGAGCATTAAATATGATAATGCCAAAATAATTCTAATGATTGAAATGCTTTGAGTCTCTCCTTGGTGTGATTTCTTCTCATTTCTAGCTAATGGATAGTAATTAATCGCAATGACTTTATTACCAACAGATCTAGATGATGCTAGCTAGCCATGGTTTTCATTTATTGGACACTATAAATCCTTTCCTATGGTACAACAGACCAATGAAATAGGCATCACAATCCTTCAAGAAGCAGCCAATAGTTTATAAAATCTGGACAGTGATTGACATGTCTGGTTTTATTCTCTGCCAGCTATTAGTAGCAAAGGTCAAAAAAGAACTATAAGTCAACCGAAACTTCAAATGAACATACATCTCTCTTTTTCAGACAAGTGAGACCTCATACTCCCAGGAATGTGCAGATCAGAAATCAAAGCAACATCTTTGGCTGAGCTACAGAGATAGAAAATTGGGATTTCAAGTAGACTTAAATGCCATACTTAGGAAGGGTTTCAAGTAAATCACATCTAAATCCCAGACTTAAATTAAAAGGTAATTACCCTTTTTCATTTTTGGCATTTCAAAAAAGATATTAGGGCATAAGAGGGAGAAGTAGGGGAACAGGACAATAGAACAGAGTGCAGGGATGCCCTGGTTTCACTGATGCAAACGTTATTTAGCAGAATAGGAATGATTTGTCAAAGTAACATTCACATTCCCAGAGTAATTAATTTTCATTCCCACCATTGAGCATGAAGAATTAGAAAGTACATGAAGCAGAGAATTATAAATGTCCCTGGGTAAAAAATAAGAAGCACTTGATGGGTCTGGTATTATTTAACACCCAGTGACGGCCAGAAGTGAGCAGGGCATCATCCACAACAATGCAGTCACATGCCAAAGCCGTGTCAGCTGCTGTGGTGAGCAGGAGTCCTTAAATTTCATCAGTAATGCTATCTGTCAATCTGGATTCAATAGCAGTTTAAATTCTGGTGATTGTTTAGGAATGCTCTGCTACACCATTTCACCACTACACTACTGGAAGAAAGCAAACCTAGCGATCAAAAATGCTTGATTGATTACTTGCCCATTAAGGATATCTTCACTTTGATTGATGAAACATGCATTCTGTGCACTGGAGGAAGAAGAGCTCAAGTCACAATTTACAAATTTACAAGTCAGTGTATTGCCTCCTCTTCCCCATCACACCCCACTCCATTCAAACTGCAGTATTTTGAAGGAGTGTAAAAAAGTTATTTATTTTACTAAAAGAGCTGTCAGAAGAGCAGATACATAAATGTGGGTGAATAAGTCACAGAATATTTACCCTTATTAAATTTTCATCCCTTACACTCATCTGTACCCCAGATATGCCATGCAATGCTGGCTCTTCTTTCCCTGGAAAAGTCGAGAATAGTGGTATCAGGCATTTGTACTCCTTGTTTCTATGCAACAAGACTCAGCAAATGTGTGGATGGTAAAGCACAATGTAGAGAGCTTAGCACAAGGAAGATGAAATAACAGAGCATTAAGAATAAAGGAAATGATGTATTTAAGCATAACGATGCTAATGAGGGAAAGAGAGCACCCTTTAATGAGAGAGAGAGAGAGAGAGAAACAGAGAGAGAGAGAAACAGAGAGAGAGAGCGAAATGGTGTATGCTTAAGAATCCCTTCTAGAATTCCAGAGAAACACAGATAATTCCAGATGTGTAATTTCCGTGTGATCATGTCCTGTGTGATAATGAAGTCCTCAAGTGGGAGGTGGGGAATCTTCTTTCATTCATGCTACATCTTTCTCCAGAACTAGCATGTCTCAGCCAAAATATAGCCGTATATGACACCCTAACACAATCCAGACAAGTATACCCCTTTTCCTTTTTTATTTTATTTTTTAAATTTCAACTTTCACTTTAGGTTCAGGGAGCACATGTACAGGCTTCTTAACCATGGTATATTGTGTGATGCTGAGCTTGAGAGTACAACAGATCCCATCACCCAGGTACCTAGCAGAGTACTCAACAGTTATTTCTTCAACCCTCCCTCCCCACTCTAGTAGTCCCCAGTGTCTATTGTTGTCATCCTTATGTCCATAAGTACACAATGTTTAGCTCCTTATAAGTGAGGTCATGTGGTATTTAGTTCTCTGCTTCTGCATTAGTTCATTTAGAATAATGGCTTCCAGCTGTACCCATGTTGCTGCAAGGGAAATGATTTTATTCTTTTTTTACGCTGTGTAGTATTCCATGGTGTATATGTACCACATTTTCTTTTTCCAATCCACTGTTGATGGGCATCTAGGTTGATTCCATGTCTTCATTATTGTGAAGAGTTCTGGTATGCCCCTTTTAAACAGTGTTTCAAAAGAAGCAAAATAAAAGCCTTTCATCCATTATGCTCTTCTGTATCTGAAATACATTATTTTTGATGCATGATTTCACTAGTATTTTCTAGTTGATCCTTCTAAATTCTTAAGATGAAATTTTGCAGTTGGATTTCTAAAAAATCACTACAGAAAGGTAACACAAGGTTTTGGTAAGTGGCCAACTACTGACAATAAATTTACACTGAGCCCCATTCGCATTGCATTCTGTGCTGCTTTGGTGGAGAAAACTATGAAAACATTTATATGTATACATAGATTTTTCTATAATGTTTAATTCTCTTTAACATGTGTTTGGATTAAATGACTATTAATTGTGCATGCTCAAGGTCAATTTGTATATTTTATTTATATCAAGTTCAAAATTATGTAGCTCCCATTCAGACTCTTGATCATACTTAAATGATGGCATTTTGAATGGTGCTACTAGTTCATAAACTAGCTCGAGTTTAGATTAACTTTTTTTCACGGCTGTATATAATATGTTAACAAGGACCAAAAAAGTGATGCCAAGGGAAGTAATAGAATGTTTGAAAAAATAAATACCAAAGACAATCACTTCAAGGAAATTCTTGCATTTACGTAACTTATCACGTGTTTAGACAAGTGACATATTTGTACTGTTTGATGGATTGTTTGATGTTACAGTTAAGCAAGGGGATAAAGCAGAGAGTAATTCAGCCATAGTCAGGTAGAATGCTTTTCTAGTCCACTAGAAAGCTCTCAACACGGCAGAAATGATGAGTTTCATGGCTTTTTGAAATGTTTTCAAAGCATATTCATATATATTATCACCTTTTATTCTCACCACCGTACTATGAAGTCAGCACAACAGTTACTTTCATTACATGTGGTAGGAGAAATTGAGGCAAAGATTTCTCAAGAGTAATATTAACTCTCTTGGTCCCTTGATGTGAGAGATTGGCGTAAGGTCATTTTGTAACTCCTAGCAATGTGAGGACCAATGTGGTTAGTACTCTGGGGCAGAATTTCTCAACCTCAGCACCATTGACATTTTGGGCTGCATAATTCTTTGCTTTGTGGGGGCTGTCCTATGTACTGTAGGATGTTTAGCAGCATCTCTGTCTACCCAGTAGATGGCAGTAGCACCCCTGTCAGTTGTGACAACCATAAATGTCTCCAGACATTGCCAAATGTCCTCTGGGGGACAAAACTTCCCCCAGTTGAGAACCATTAAACTGGAAACAACTTCAAAGAAGTTACATGACTCCCCTGCTCTCAGTAGCCAAGGAAGCCAACTGGCTTGGAGACGTTTACCACTTACAGCATATGAGGATCTGAGGAGATTGCCTTTAGGCATAACAAAAAGTTTTTGAAGCACCAGTCTTCCTTTCAGCCTTTTCCTCTCATCAGGCGCAAGAAATTCAACATCCCTTACTATAAGGTTGTTGATACGCAGTCATCACCCAATGTACGTTGTCTGTGAGAGGAATCATCTTGAATCTCAGAGTGCTGAGCTTGAGCCACTGGGCTAGCAGGCTGAGCACCAAAACTCAGGACTGACTGTCATGCACAGGAGCATCTAGCTGAGGTTGCAAACAAGGACTGAAATAAAACCTTCACTCCAAAGTCAAGGTTTGAGACCTGGCACAGTGGTATATCCCTCAAGGACCTTCCTGATATCTAAAGGCATAATTTAGATTAGCAGTGCTACTGGGACATAGTCAAACGATGAGCAAGGAGAGGAAGTGAGAAATGGGGATTCCAGGGGAATGTCAACACTACCACCATTTGGCATGGATGACACCATGGACCCAGTGGTCTCCTTGGCAAAGTCAAATTCAGGTACAGTCACCCTACATATGGGTCACCTGCTGGGCATTGGGAGTCCTGCAGCTAGAGGCTGTGTGATGAACTGACTGGAATAAAGTGGAGCTGAATGAAAGGATTTAGCATAGAGAGAATTATTAGGGGTGAAACCCCCCAACCGGAACTAATGGAAGAACTAACAAATCGTTAGCAGAGAAAAATGGGATAGAAACCTTATCACCGACAGTCAACTCAACATACACAGTCTTATAAGAAATTATCTTCTTCTATCTCTTCCCTGCCCCCGAACTAAAGATTTCGTATATAGGGAATAAGAGGGCCCCTCCACTGCAAGATACTAGAACCATAAGTCCACCTGTGCTCAAGCTAGAAAGCATTTTAAATTAAACATAAAATATCAACTTTAAATAAACAGGATTACATTTCAAAGCAAGGATAAGATTGTTTTAATAGTTAAATGTAACTGAAAATGGTAGTTAGAATAAGATGCCATTGGGGAGCCTGCCACCCAGAGGAAAAGGTTCTGGTAGAACACTGTTCTTAACAATTTTGGAGAAAATAAACCATCTCATGTTTATATCTCATGAGCTCAGTGGCCAAAACCAACCAGTTACACTGAAAAACTAATTCCTAAACACAGATGCCTTTATTTCTTTCTAAGAAATTGGTCTTTCTGTTCTCACTTTTATCCTAAAGGACAATTAGTCAAAATCTCCTAAATAGGCAAAGCTTTTTATTTGTCACTGAAAGGCTGTATGTTTCTTTCTTGTCAACAACAAGAAAATGGGAACTCCCATAAGGCACTTATTTCCTCTTCTTTAATGAGACAAGGCCTTAGCAACCACCTGACAAAGAAGCTCATTTTTAAAAGCAACTTCAGCTTCTCTCTAATTCCCTGTAGTTCTGCTGGAGAAAGTAACCCTAACAACCAGCATTGCAAATCTTAGAATTTTATTCACCCTGGTCCTCCCTGCTAGTGCCATCATTGACAGGTGTTTGCCATACAGGGTGGAAGTTTCTCCTAATGTCAGGAAAATCCTTGACATCTTAAAAACTTAGATAGATAGAAAATTTCTATTTCTTTTGCCCCTCACCCTATTATCTTATTCATAAAGGGAAACAAAGGTATTTACTACTCTGAATGAAAACAAAAGCAGACAGGAGCTTTTGAGTTCAATCAAAGGCTCTAGGGGTATAAAAACAAGAATAGTGTCTTTCTCAGCCCCCAGAATCACAATAGTCTGTAAATATCCCCCTTCTTAAACAGGGCTCCCAAATAGCTGTTTTTTGTTTGTTTGTTTCTTCATGCAGACATTGACCAAATCATTTAGTTATCTCCTTACTTACTCTTATCTGCATGACACATATTCTGTTCACTTCCCATGCAATGTCCCTTCCCTACTTCCTTAGAAAAACAATCCCAATTTTGTTTGGGGTGGCTAGAAACTCAGCTGAAAGATAGTATTTCCCAGTATCCCTTGTAGTCAATGTGACCATATGACCTGGTCCTGGCCAATGAGCTATAATCATGTTAGGTAGGAGTTCCAGGAAAGCCCTTTAAGACAGGAAAAGACAGGACAGGTAGCTACTTCCTCCTTCCTGTTTCTTATGGCTCCAAAAGCAATTTAGACAATCAGCGACCTTGAGGGTTAGAAGCCAGTGTTAAAGGTGAAAAGGCAAACCCAAAGTAAAAGCCTGGGTTTCTGAAAACTACAGAATCATATCAGTTCACAACTGCTGACCCTTTATGCATGTTTCCGTTAACTGTTATTAGGGAGTTTCTGTTATGTACACTGAACCTACTTATAACTTATACTGAAGGAGCCCAGGGAATTTCACCCCAAGACACCATGGTATGCTGATAATTTAAAATTAATGGCCTGTGAAGGTCAGCAAATGCTGAAAGAGGCTTATCTCTGATAGTCTCCTTATTTATCTTAAGACTGGACCAGCCAAAGAGAAAATTGCATTCTATTGCCTCCCTGAAATCTCATTGTCTCTCACAGGAAAGAAGACTGAAGAATGCAACCACATCTCAATGGACTTTCTCACAAGATAATGCCTGACTCTCAGGATCATTCAGATTCCAAAGAGAAACACAAGTTATTTTCTGTCTTCTAAGTCCATTTATTCTACTTAATAACCATTTATTACCCCTCTAAAGAATTGCCAATGTTCCCCATCTCCCTCATTCCCTGTGCAGGGTAAATAAGCATCTGTATCCCATTAAGTTGTTGGTAATCACAGTGCTATGAATTCTCACCCTCTGCACATTAAATAAATTTTGTATGCCTTTTTCTCTTATTAATCTGCCTTTTGTCAGGTCACTTTCAGCAAGCCTTCAAAGGATAAAAAGGAAGCTTTCCCCCACTTTCCTCTACAATACCAAGATAATAACAGGGAAAAAAGGCATGGATAATCATAAATTATGATGGAAACACACCTACAACTCTTACCAAGCTGTCAAGGGCAAGAAAAATAAGATGAGACTAAGAAACTAACACACTTTGAGGAGACTAAGGAGACATGACCACTAATGTAAAGTGGCGTCCTGCCTCGATCTTGGGACAGAAAATGACATTAGTGGCAAAACTGATGAATCCAAATAAAGTCTATATTGTACCAACATTATTGTCTTCATTTTGACAAATGTGCCATGGTTATGTCTAATGTTAACATCGGGAAATTTGGGTCAAGGGTTTATGAAACCTCTGTTTACTATCTTTGTAATTTTTCCATAAATCTAAAGTTTCTCAAAAATAATTTTTTTTATATTGAACTCTCAATTAAAAGAAGCAAGTTAACAGATTAATCGGTCAAACACAGTTAACAAAATCTATCACAGTGTTGGGAAGGTGAGCAAATGGGAAGCTAGTTCAAAGGTTAAAGCATAGGGTAGGAGCTCTACCTAGCCAGTCTCCGTCCCCGCGGTCTTCCCTTCCCCTAGCCCAGTCACGAAATTTGTGTCCTCATCAGAACCAAGAGAGGTGAGTGCCAGCTTCCTGACTTCCAGCTTAAATATATGTCTCCTTGAAATAACTAACGTAGATGACGGGTTGATGGGTGCAGCAAACCACCATGGCATGTGTATACCTATGTAACAAACCTGCACATTCTGCACATGTATCCCAGAAATTAAAGTTTAATAATTTTTTAAAGTCTCCTTTCACTAAATTGTACCTTTTGAGGAAGGAACAATTTCTTATTCATTTTGGTGTCCTCACGTCCTAACTCTTATTCTGACACATAATCATCACTTAATTGATGTTTAGTGAAAAAAAAAGGCTTGTTTTTTCTATTAGATGAAGGGAAGTAGTAAAAATAAATCATAAATTCACAGGATTCTGATTTTGTTCCTTCTCTATTTAGTCTAAATCCTCTGATTTTATCATTGTCCCTCTGTCTCTCTATATGTATTCTCTTTTCATTGTTAATGCCTGTGAAAAACCCCAGCTCTGGACAAATCTAAGGATTTAACTTCTCTACTTCATATCCATTTTCTTAAGCACTAGCAAGACCATAGTTTTGTGATTAGTGAAATATGAATCAAATTCTGCAGCAGTTGTCTTTTTCCAGTGACAGAAAAACAGATATTTTATTAATTCATGGCATTCCAACTCTAGTCATTATTAGACTTATTTGGCATATTTGCCTGGATAGCTCTTGAACACCCAATTTTCATCTAATCTTCTTGGCCTTAGGAGTCAATATAGTCCCTACTTACAAAGAAGTTTTGCTAGACTTCTCCATCCATGGTAGATCCCTTGCCTCTGGATTTACATGACAGACTATGAATACACTTGTCATAACACTTTCCATGCTGTTCTATAATTTGTGATTTATATTTCTGAATTCCATAATACACTGTAAGTCCCTGAAAGGCAATGCTAATACCTACTACAGTGCCTGGCACCTACAAGGAAAGAAGGAAGGAATGAAGGAAGGAAGGAAGGAAGGAAGGAAGGAAGGAAGGAAGGAAGGAAGGAAGGAAGGAAGGCAGGCAGGCAAGCATTATAAAGGCAGCTAGAAAATTTCTCAGAAGACAGACTCTGGAAGAACTCATTTTAAGCCTGTCCTAAACACCACCCCCTACTTCTCAATTTGCTGCCAAATCTCCTATCCATATATGCCTTCCAGTTACATCGACATTGCTATAGTCCCAGTTTCTCCTCTGCTATGCCCCAAAGAACAACTTGCTGGAGGATGCAATATACAAAACCATAAAACCTGGAAGCCTGTGCTCTCTTTTTCTAATATGCCTGTAGTTATATACCACTTTCATTGAACTCTTTTAGTTTGCCTCACCTTGCCTCTCTGTGTGAATCTGGGTACTGATTCCCTGGGTCTGAGCAAGAGATTAATTTGAGTGATACTTCATTGCTATACCTAAAATTATCTCTCTTCATTGATTCCTAATTAGAATTCCCGCAAAACTTGAGTGACTTGACTGTTTTCTATCAATGTAGTCCTGACACCGCTACACAACTTAAGGGGTGGCTCCTACTATCTGATCACTTAGGAAACTTAGCACAGGGACAGTGGAGGCAATAGCTGTCAGGTTTCTGTGTGTCCAGTCCTTCTCTTTCACACAATCTTCTCAATCTTCTGGAACCCACATACAAATAGAACTCCTGATAACTAGGTCATCAGCTCCTCCAACAAGTACGACATGCTTGTTTTCAAGCTTAGATATTTGCCTCTTGTGCCCTTGTTCTATTAAAAACTTGGAAAGAGATTTAGGTCAACAAACACTTTATAAAGGTCTCCTTGGTGAAAATGTGTTTGAAGTTTTCATGTCAAAATAAAAGATGAAGGTTATAAGCCTTCAAACTGCTGTATCTGCAACTCTTCTTAGGGTATGTAGGAGTTCATTGTTACCTTATTTATGTGAAACAAGCACACAAGTTCATTTCAACTAAGATTCACTGCCTTTCCTTTCAGGAAAAAAAAAAATTGATGGAAATAAGAAAATTAGTTTAGTGGTTGTTCAATTAATAGTTGTTGCACTGTAGAAAATTTAACTTTAATCATAATTTCAACTTCTATTTGTTATGTGATTACTCATAATTCTATACTGCCTCTAAGCTAATGATGGTGGGCATTCAAGTGAAGATGTCCTGTAAATAACTGGAATGAAAAATTAGAACAGAGTTAAGAGGTCCTGAACAGAAAAATGGATTTAGAAGCTGTTCACATGGAAACTGAACAACCTGCTCCTGAATGACTACTGGGTACATAACGAAATGAAGGCAGAAATAAAGATGTTCTTTGAAACCAATGAGAACAAAGATACAACATACCAGAATCTCTGGGACACATTTAAAGCAGCGTGTAGAGGGAAATTTATAGCACTAAATGCCCACAAGAGAAAGCAGGAAAGATCTAAAATTGACACTCTAACATCACAATTAAAAGGACTAGAGAAGCAAGAGCAAACACATTCAAAAGCTAGCAGAAGGCAAGAAATAACTAAGATCAGAGCAGAACTGAAGGAGATAGAGACACAAAAAAACCCTCCAAAAAAATCAATGAATCCAGGAGGTGGTTTTTTGAAAAGATCAATAAAATTGACAGACTGCTAGCAAGACTAATAAAGAAGAAAAGAGAGAAGAATCAAATAGATGCAATAAAAAATGATAAAGGGGATATCACCACCGACCCCACAGAAATACAAACTACCATCAGAGAATACTATAAACATCTCTACGCAAATCTAGAAAATCTAGAAGAAATGGATAATTTCCTGGACACTTACACTCTTCCAAGACTAAACCAGGAAGAAGTTGAATCCCTGAATAGACCAATAGCAGGCTCTGAAATTGAGGCAATAATTAATAGCCTATCAACCAAAAAAAGTCCAGGACCAGATGGATTCACAGCTGAATTCTACCAGAGGTACAAGGAGGAGCTGGTACCATTCCTTCTGAAACTATTCCAATCAATAGAAAAAGAGGGAATCCTCCCTAACTCATTTTATGAGGCCAACATCATCCTGATACCAAAGCCTGGCAGAGACACAACAAAAAAAGAGAATTTTAGACCAATATCCCTGATGAACATCGATGCAAAAATCCTCAATAAAATACTGGCAAACCGGATTCAGCAGCACATCAAAAAGCTTATCCACCATGATCAAGTGGGCTTCATCCCTGGGATGCAAGGCTGGTTCAACATTCGCAAATCAATAAACGTAATCCAGCATATAAACAGAACCAAAGACAAGAACCACACGATTATCTCAATAGATGCAGAAAAGGCTTTTGACAAAATTCAACAGCCCTTCATGCTAAAAATGCTCAATAAATTCAGTATTGATGGAACGTACCTCAAAATAACAAGAGCTATTTATGACAAACCCACAGCCAATATCATACTGAATGGGCAAAAACTGGAAAAATTCCCTTTGAAAACTGGCACAAGACAGGGATGCCCTCTCTCACCACTCCTATTCAACATAGTGTTGGAAGTTCTGGCTAGGGCAATCAGGCAAGAGAAAGAAATCAAGGGTATTCAGTTAGGAAAAGAAGAAGTCAAATTGTCCCTCTTTGCAGATGACATGATTGTATATTTAGAAAACCCCATTGTCTCAGCCCAAAAATCTCCTTAAGCTGATAAGCAACTTCAGCAAAGTCTCAGGATACAAAATTAATGTGCAATAATCACAAGCATTCGTATACACCAGTAACAGACAAACAGAGAGCCAAGTCATGAAAGAATTTCCATTCACAATTGCTTCAAAGAGAATAAAATACCTAGGAATCCAACTTACAAGGGATGTAAAGGACCTCTTCAAGGAGAACTACAAACCACTGCTCAGTGAAATAAAAGAGGACATAAACAAATGGAAG
The DNA here is from genome assembly GCF_049350105.2 of Macaca mulatta. Lineage (NCBI taxonomy): Eukaryota > Metazoa > Chordata > Mammalia > Primates > Cercopithecidae > Macaca > Macaca mulatta. Next base: position 94,676,064 of record NC_133410.1, on the reverse strand, counting down.
ATCATACCATGCTCATGGATAGGAAGAATCAATATCGTGAAAATGGCCATACTGCCCAAGGTTATTTATAGATTCAATGCCATCCCCATCAAGCTACCAATGAGTTTCTTCACAGAATTGGAAAAAACTGCTTTAAAGTTCATATGGAACCAAAAAAGAGCCCGCATTGCCAAGACAATCCTAAGCCAAAGAACAAAGCTGGAGGCATCACGCTACCTGACTTCAAACTATACTACAAGGCTACAGTAACCAAAACAGCATGGTACTGGTACCAAAACAGAGATATAGACCAAGGGAACAGAACAGAGTCCTCAGAAATAATACCACACATCTACAGCCATCTGATCTTTGACAAACCTGAGAGAAACAAGAAATGGGGAAAGGATTCCCTATTTAATAAATGGTGCTGGGAAAATTGGCTAGCCATAAGTAGAAAGCTGAAACTGGATCCTTTCCTTACTCCTTATACGAAAATTAATTCAAGATGGATTAGAGACTTAAATGTTAGACCTAATACCATAAAAACCCTAGAAGAAAACCTAGGTAATACCATTCAGGACATAGGCATGGGCAAAGACTTCATGTCTAAAACACCAAAAGCAACGGCAGCAAAAGCCAAAATTGACAAATGGGATCTCATTAAACTAAAGAGCTTCTGCACAGCAAAAGAAACTACCATCAGAGTGAACAGGCAACCTACAGAATGGGAGAACATTTTTGCAATCTACTCATCTGACAAAGGGCTAATATCCAGAACCTACAAAGAACTCAAACAAATTTACAAGAAAAAAACAAACAACCCCATCAAAAAGTGGGCAAAGGATATGAACAGACATTTCTCAAAAGAAGACATTCATACAGCCAACAGACACATGAAAAAATGCTCATCATCACTGGCCATCAGAGAAATGCAAATCAAAACCACAATGAGATACCATCTCCCACCAGTTAGAATGGCGATCATTAAAAAGTCAGGGAACACCAGGTGCTGGAGAGGATGTGGAGAAATAGGAACACTTTTACACTGTTGGTGGGATTGTAAACTAGTTCAACCATTATGGAAAACAGTATGGCGATTCCTCAAGGATCTAGAACTAGATGTACCATATGACCCAGCCATCCCATTACTGGGTATATACCCAAAGGATTATAAATCATGCTGCTATAAAGACACATGCACATGTATGTTTATTGCGGCACTATTCACAATAGCAAAGACTTGGAATCAACCCAAATGTCCATCAGTCACAGACTGGATTAAGAAAATGTGGCACATATACACCATGGAATACTATGCAGCCATAAAAAAGGATGAGTTTGTGTCCTTTGTAGGGACATGGATGCAGCTGGAAACAATCATTCTTAGCAAACTATCACAAGAACAGAAAATCAAACACTGCATGTTCTCACTCATAGGTGGGAACTGAACAATGAGATCACTTGGACTCAGGAAGGAGAACATCACACACCGGGGCCTATCATGGGGAAGGGGGAGTGGGGAGGGATTGCATTGGGAGTTATACCTGATGTAAATGACGAGTTGATGGGTGCAGCACATCAACATGGCACAAGTATACATATGTAACAAACCTGCACGTTATGCACATGTACCCTAGAACTTAAAGTATAATAATAATAATAATAATAAAGAAGTTGTTCACAGCAGTTAATAGTTTAGTAAAAAGATTCATTCTAGAGAATGAGAAGGCAGAGCCTTGGAAGACATTTGCTGTTGACAGAAAAGAAAAAAGAATGAAAAGCCAGGAAAAGAGAAATTTACCATGACGAAGATATTTGGAGAACAAGGCAGTCCATTGTCATTGAGTTCAAAAAGTATTTCTTTTCCATATATCCTCAGTGCCTGGTACAGTCATTTCTCTGTAAATATTTTTTCCATGTGTATGTGTGTCAGAACATTGGGGAGGTCTCCGTAACTATGGATGTTAAATTGGATATCTCAGCTAAAGCACAATCCAAATGTAGGAGCTAACTAAAGATAAAAATTCACTTTAAAAGTTAAAATGTTAAAACAACAGAAGTTTCCTTCTCCCTCACGCAAAACCCAAAATGTATTTTCCTGATTTATTTTTCTCTGTGAAGCATTGGTTCAGAACTCAAACTCTTTTAATCTCATGTCTCTGCCATCTTCAACACCTGATTTTCAAGGTAGTGGTATATTGGTTGTGCTCATATGCATCAAGCCATCAAAATGGGAAAGTGGCAGATTTCATTCTTCCTCAGGTTCCATTGATGAGAACCAATCTCTTAAAACCCACAGAGATGCAAGAGGAGCTTGGATATATAGCCCCTGGATGGACATTTTTTTCAGACAACTACAGGATAAGGGAACTTTTGTTGCTGGATGGTTTTTTCTTAAATGAGTTAATAGTTTTGTTTGTACAATAGTTCAAGTTAGAAGAATTAACTTGGTTTCAAGTACTGCCAGAAGAGATGAAAGAAGAGATATGACAGATTGAAATGAAGACTTAAATGAGAACTATGTTCTGGGACAAGTCATACCAATTAAATGGCATAATATTAAGCAATTCTCTAGTCTTATTGAATTAGTGTAATGAAACTTATGTTTCTTGACTCTGTTACTGTTAGTGAAAGTGAAATAAATTGTTCATCTTTTGAAGTAGAATTAGCACTTTTGGTTCATTGTGGCTACTCAGCTGCTGAAAGTGATTATTCTTTTGCAATTGGGCAGGAATGTTTACCCTAGGGAGAAGGTGGTAATTATAGGCCTATAATTAAAATGTTTTGCTATTTAGGCAGAATAAAGTTGCAGGAAATGGAGTGTTATAACTTACCCAGCACCTAACTGCAGTCACACCTCATTTTATTGTGCCTCACTTTATTGTGATTCATAGATAGCGTGTTGTTTTACAAACAGAAGGTTTCTGGCAATTGTGCATTAAATAAGCCTGTTGGCACCATTTTTCCAACAGCATGCACTCACTTCATGTCTTTGTCACATTTTGGGAAGTCTCACAATAGTTCAAACTTTTTCATTATTATTACACCCCTTACGGTGATCTGTGATCAGAGATCACTGATGTTACTATTGTAATTGTTTTGGGTGCCAGACACCACATCCATATAAGACAGCGAACTTAATCCATGATGTTGTCTTCTGACTGCTTAACCAACCAGGTATTCCTCTGACTCTCTCCTCTCCTCAGTCCTGCTTATTGCCTGCGACACAACAATATTGATAGTAGGCCTATTAATAATCCTGCACTTGATTTCGGAGTTAAAAAGAAATTATTTAGGCATATAGTGAGGATAAGGAAGTCCTCCGTAAGGTTTTCCTTTTAATGAAAAGCAGCCCCAAAATTATTTCTTTTCTAACAAAGAACAGCCTGTAAAAGCATGCTGCAGACATAGATAAGCAAGCTGGAAGCTTGCACGGGTGAATGCTGGCAGCTGTGCCAATCAGAAAAGGCTACCTACGGGCTAGGCATGTTCAACATCACGGCTCCATCTTCCCTTTTTGTTGCCAACCACCTGTGCAGTAAGGAGCAGATAATGTGGCACTAGCCAAGAAGAAAATCCATTTGCATAATAAGATAAGGGTGGAGTAGCCAGCTTCTTCGCACGCTATGTAAACGTCACACTTGGCCCAACCAACCTTTCGGCCCTATGTAAATCAGACAGCACTTCCTCAAGTCAGTCTATAAAACCTGGTGCACTTCACCACAAAACTGGAACACCCACTCCGGAGCCCCTCTCTCTCTGCAGGGGAGACAGCTATTCTCTTTTCTCTCTCTTTGGCCAATTAAACCTCCACTCTTAACCTCACTCCACATGTATTCACGTCCTTGATTTCCTTGGCATAAGGCAATGAACCTCTGAATTACCCCAGATGAACAATGCTGCTTCACAATCTTCTCTGTTTTAATGAAAGAAAAAAATCTCACGTCTCTCACTTTAAATCAAAAACTAGAAAATGATTCAGCTTAGTGAAGAAGTCACATCCAAAGCCACAACAGGCTGAAAACTAGGCATCTTGTGCCATTTAGCCAAGCTGAGAATACAAAGAAAAAGTTATTGAAGGAAATTAAAAATTCTTGAAGGAAATTAAATTCCTTCATTTCACAGGAATGACAAAAGAGTGAAACAGCTTTATTGCAGATAGGGAGAAAGCTTTGGTGGCCTGAATGGAAGATCAAACTAGCCACAATATTCTCTTAAATCAAAGCCTAATTCGCAATGAGGACCTAATTCTTTTCAATTCTGTGATACCTGAGAGAGGCGAGGAAACTGCAGAAGAAAAGTTGAAAGCTAGAAAGGTTGTTTTCTGAGGTTTAAAGAAACAAGCCATCTCCGAACATAAAATTGCAAGATGAAGCAACAAATGCTGATCGATAAGCTGTGGCTGAGTTATCCAAAAGATATCATGCAATCATTGATGAAGGTAGCTACATTGCACAACAGATTTTCAATGTAGATGAAACAGCCTTCTAATGGAAGATGCCATCTAGAACTATCATAACTAGAGAAAAGTCTGTGTCTGGTTTCAAAGGACTGGATAATGCAGCCGGTGACTTCAAATTGAAGCCAATGCTCATTTACCATTCTGAAAATTCAAGTACCCTTAAGAATTAGCTAAATATACTCTGCCTATGCTCTAGAAATGCAACAATAAGTCTGGATGACAGCATGTCTGTTTACAATATGATTTTCTGAATATTTTAAGCCCAGTGTTGAGATCTACTGCTCAAAAGAAAGAATGCTTTCAAAATATGACTGCTCATGGAAAATGCACCCTGCATCCCATAATCTCTGATGGAAAGGTACAAGAATATTGATGCTATTTTCATGCCTGCTAACACAATATCCAATCTGTATCCCAGGGATCAAGGAGTAATTTTGACTTTCAAGCCTTACTATTTAAGAAACACATTTTTAAAGTTATAGATGCCATAGATAGTGATTCCTCTCGTGAATGTGGCCAAAGTAAATTGAAAACCTTCTAAAAAATATTTACCATTTGAGATGCCATTAAACATTCATGAATCATGGGAGGAGGTCAAAATATCAGCATTAACAGGAAATTGGAAAGAATCAATTCCAACCCTAATGGATAACTTTGAGGGTTTAAAGATTCAGTGTAGGAAGTCACCACAGATGTGGTGGAAATAGCAAGAAAACTAGAAATGGAAATAAAGCCTGAAGATGTGGCAAATTGCCACAAGCTCACAAAGCTTGAATGGATGAGAAGTTGCTTCTTCGGATGAGCAAAGAGTGGTTTCTTGAGATGGAATCTACTGCTCGTAAAGATGCTACAAACATTGCTGAAATGTCAACAAAGGATTTAGAATATTACATAAGCATGGTTGATAAATGAAGTAGCCACAAGAGTTTGAGAAGACCGACTAATTTTGAAAGAAGTTTCAATGTGAGTAAAACAGCAACTCATGCCTCCATGATATCTTTTGTGTAAGAGTCAAACCAGTGTGACACGTATTATTGTTATTTTATTGTTAGAAATTGCCACAGCCACTCCAACATTGAGCAACCACCACCCTGCTCAGTCAACGGCCACTAACATTGTAGGAAGCCCCTCCACCAGTAAAAAGATTATGACTCACTGAAGGCTCAGATGATTGTTAGCATTTTTATCAATAAAGTATTTTTAAATTAAGGTATGAACATTATTTAGACATAATGCTATTGCACACTTACTAGACTATAGCACAATGTAAACATAGCTTTTGTGTGCATCAAGAAACGAAAAAATTTGTTAGACTGGTTTTATTGTAATATTCACTTTATTTCTGTGGTCTAGAACTGAACCTGCAGTATCTTCAAGATATGCCTGTACTTTAAAAATTCTTCTAATACTGAAGTTAAACAAAGCTTATTTGAAGCAAGAAAATTAAACTTGCTTTTTTAAAAATCAATTTGGGTTAAATTTACCTATAGCATTCATCAATCTTTAGTGGTCAATAAAAAAATCTAATAATTATATATTAAGAAAGCCACTTTCCCAAAATCAAGGGGAAGAAGAATCCTGGGTCATAAGGCACTGTGTTCTGGAAGCCAATAGAAGTGAATCAAGGTAAAATGAAAGTAGCTGGACTCCAAAATCCACTCTTCAACTAAATACCATCTAGAGAAAACGATGTCTGAATTTTTAAAATAAGAGAAGCAGCAGGAGCTTTAACAGCAGAAGCATTTTTCTTTTCCAGGTTTTAATGATTTTGTTGAAATTCAGTAAAAATTTTCAATAAAGTGTTATTACATTTTAATACATTTTAGGACTTAAATTAGGAAAAATTGTATAAAATTTGGAGGAAATACTCTTTTTAATCCAATACCAAGTAATAAAATTTCATTTAAAAGAAAAGTGATGGAACTGAAATGTAAGAGGATGGAAGAAGTCTTTAATGAATAACAAGATGTTTATTCTGTGGAGAAAATTCTCCATGTGGTCATCAAAACCATGGAATGATGATGATTATTATATAATGGAAGAACTACACATATGCCTATTGAGTAACTTGTTTCTGCATTACAAAAGTCTTGTTTCTCCAAGTTTTCTGTTTTTTTCTTATTAGGTTAGGTCCTTCACAAAACCTCTGAATAAAGTCTACATTTAGTGTAATATCTATCAGTAGGTAATGAATGAAGTTAAGTAGAGGCAAAACAATTGAAACAACATGCAAATAATATACAACATTTTTACGTTTTGTTTTATTGTAGCTGAGAAATGTAATGGCCACCAATCACAAATCTGCTCCAGTGGAACCTGAGGCATAAGAGAGATTAAGTAAAACAGACATCATAGTAACAATAGCAGCTACTTCATAGTGTCTTTATAAGGTTTACATGAAATAAAATATATAATGCATTTAGTGACTAGCAAATACAATAGTCCATAGTTATCATTCTTGTTGCTATATTCGTTGAGATGTAGCCACTGTGCTTCATAAACCTCCAGCTCTCTAAAAGTTCCACCTGATATCAGTCATTAAAGAACAGAAAATATCAAGCCAAATAATTGCTTAAGAGACAGCTCTCGTGGGTATTTTTTCTAGAGTTGTCACTGGGGCCAATGACATCATTATTAAAGCCCCCAGCTCAGGAGACTTAACTAAGCAATATTTTGATAAATGATATCTCAAGTCTTGAATTGCATTATTTGTAAAGGCCTTGAAACTAGGCAATAAGTGATTGTTGTCTGGACGTGTATGATAGCCTTTGAGAAAAAAAAAGTTAAGTAACTTTCACTTGAGACTCTGGAGTTCAGAATCACAGCCTGTGCCAAATAGAAAATCATAGATTATCTGGCAGTCATGTCCAGTGGGCATGTCCAGGTTTGTCACACTTGGGAAATAACAAGGAAGAGTCACACACCAGAGGATGCGTAGTGAAGTAAGCAAATCAAAACCAATATAAAAGCTGATAGAATTCTGAGTAAATGCTATGCATGTTGATTGATGAGCCAATCATGTCAGAGATAGCATCTGAGTCTACCACTTAATTACTGTTGTAAAACTCTCTCCAGCATTCACATCCCCTAGGTAAACTTTCTAAACAATTTCTGAAAATAGAGTTACCCACGGCCTATCTTGATTTTTACATAAACAAAGTCTAACCTGTTATCTAATTTGCATTCCGTCATATTCTCTAGCTCACAGTGACCGTTGCTGGCCAGTATTAAAAATCTTAATACTTAAAGAATATCTTGCTTGCTCTGTACTAAGAGGAGAGAGAAACTGCTGATTCTAGATTTGCCCAGTTGCCTTTAAGCTACTGTAAGACATGAGTTAAAATGTTGTTGGATCTTTTTATTCATTTGTCATAGTATACTACGGGGCAATAATTTCCTGAATTTGGGATTTCATAAACCCCTAAAATTGTGTACCCATAAATTCGAGAGACCAATATTTTCCAATTTTACCTTAAACCACCAGAACCCTAACTATTTGTGGTTTGTCAATTAATGTTAAGACAAAGGACATAATCTCTTGGGAGTTCTGTGACCCTGTCTGTCTCCTAAGAAACTCTAATACTTACCCAGGGGACCCTAGGGCAAGCTCGTATCCTCCCTAATACCATAGCTGGTGATGTCTTGAAAGTGCCATCTCCCGGCTGGAGACCGACAAACACAAAACAAGTACACTAAACAAAGATACAACCAAGGACCCTCGTAGAGTCCACTTCACTCCCCTGCTACCTCCACCAGAGCAGGTGCTGTGACCCATGGCCGAGACAATTGAAGACGGATCACATCACAGGACTCTTTGCAGACACTCCACAGTACCAGCCTGAAACCCGGAAGCTTTGCTGGGTGGCTAGATCCAGAAGAGAAATAACAATTACAGCAGTGTGGCTCTCAGGAAGCCCCATCCCTGATGGGAATGGGGAAGGCAGCACATCAAGGGAGCACCTCATGGGACCAAAACATCTAAACATCAGCTCTTGAATCCCAGATCTTCCCTCTGACACAGTCTGCCCAAATGAGAAAGAATCAGAAAAACAATTCTGGTAATATGACAAAACAAAATTCTTTAACACCCCCAAAGATAGCACAAGCACACCAACAATGGATCCAAACCAAGAAGAAGTCTCTGAATTGCCAGAAAAAGAATTCAGAAGATGAATGATTAAGCTACTTACGGAGGCACCAGAGAAAGGTGAATACCAACTTAAAGAAATTTAAAAATGTTACAGGTTATGGATGGAAAAATCTCCAGAGAAATAGATAGCATAAATAAAAAAAACAAACACAACTTCTGGAAATTGTGTTGAAGGACACACTTAGATAAATGCAAAATACACTGGAAATTCTCAGAATAGAATCAAACAAGTAGAAGAAAGAACTTTAGAGCTCAAAGACAAGGCTTTCAAATTACCCCGCTCCAACAAAGACAAAGAAAAAATAATTTTAAAAAATGAACAAAGTCTCCAAGAAGTTTGGGGTTATTTTAAACAACCAACCTAAGAACAATTGATGTTCCTGGGGAAGAAGATAAATCTAAAAATTTCGAAAACATATTTGAGGGAATAATCGAGGAAGACGTCCATGGCCTTGCTGGAGATCTAGATATCCAAATAAAAGCAGCTCAAAGAACACCTGAAAAACTCATTGTGGAAAGATCATTGCCTAGGCACATAGTCATTAGGTTATCAAAATCAAGATGAAGGACAGACTCTTAAGAGCTGTGAGGCAAAAGCATCAGGTAACCTATAAAGAGGGAAACCTATCAGATTAACAGCAGATTTATCAGCAGAAACCCTACAGGTTAGAAGGGATTGGGGTCCTATCATTATCCTCCTTAAAGAAAATAATTATCAGCTAAGAATTTTGTATTCAGTGAAACTAAGCCTCACAAGTGAAGGAACAAACAAATACTTTTTCAAACAAACAAATGCTGAATTTGCCACTACCAAGACAGCACTGCAGGGACCACTAAAAGGAGCTCTAAATCTGGAAACAAATCTTCAAAATACACAAAACAGAACCTTCTTAAAGTGTAAATCTCACAGGACCTATAAAAAAATAACACAATGAAAACAAAAACAAGGTATTCAGGCAACAAACAGCACAATGAATAGAATTGCACCCCACAACTCAATACTAATATTGAATTATTAAATGGCCTAAATACTCAATTTAAAAGATGCAGAATGGCAGAATGGATAATAATTCACCAAACATCTGCTGTCCTCAAGAGATTCACCTAACACATAAGAACTCAGATAAACCTAAGGTAAAGGGGTGAAAAAAGATATTCCATGAAAATGGACACCAAAAGCAAGCAGGAGTGGCTATTCCTATTTTAGACAAAACAAACTTTAACAGTGGTTAAAAAAGACAAAAAGAAATATTATATAATGATAAAAAGACTATTCCAACAGGAAAATATCACAATTCTAAAGATATAGTTACCTATCACTGGAGGTCCCAAATTAATGAAACAATTACTACTAGACCTAAGAAATGAGATAGATGCAACACAGTAATAGTGGGGGACTTTAATATGCCACTGACAGCACTAGACAGGTCAAGACAAAGTCAACAAAGAAACAATAGACTTAAACTATACCCTAGAACAAATGGACTTATCAGATATTTATAGAACATTCTACCCAACAACTGCAGAATATACATTCTATTCTTCAGCACATGCAACATTTTCCAAGACAGACCATACAATAGGTCACAAAATAAGTCTTGATAAATTTAAATAAATCAAAATTATATCAAGTATTCTTTCAGACCACAGTGGAATAAAATCTGAAATCAACTCCAAAAGGAAACCTGAAGACCATGCAAATATGTGGAAATTAAATATGCTGCTCCTGAATAATCATTGAGCCAAGAGTGACATCAAGATGGAAATTTAAAAATTATTTGAACTGAATGATAATAGTGACACAGCCTGTCAAAACCTCTGGGATACAGCAAAGGTGATGCTAAGAGGAAAATTTATAGCCTTAAATGCCTATGTCAAAAAGCCCGAAAGAGCACAAATAGAAAATCTAAGGTCGCACCTCAAGGAACTAGAGAAATGAGAACCCTAACCAAACCCTAACCCAGCAAAAGAAAGGAAATAACCAAGATCAAAGCAGAACTAAATGAAATTGAAACAACAACAAAAATACAAATAATAAATGAAATGAAAATCTGGTTGTTTGAAAAGATAAATAAAATTGATAGAACATTAGTGAGACAAGAAGAGAGATCCAAATAAGCTCAATTGGAAAAGAAATGGGAGATGCGACAACTGATACCACAGAAATACAAAAGATTATTCAAAGCTACTATGAATACCCTTACATGCATAAACTAGAAAGCCTAGAGGAGATGGATAAATTCCTGGAAATATACAAACTTCCCAGATTAAATCAGGAAGAAATAGAAACTCCTAACAGACCAACAACACACAATGATATTGAAATGGTAATTGAAAAAATTGCCAGCAAAGGGCAACCCCCTTTGGGTCCCCTCCCATTTTATGGGAGCTCTGTTTTCTCTCTATTAAATCTTGCAACTGCACACTTTTCTGGTCCGTGTTTGTTATGACTTGAACTGAGCTTTCGCTTGCTGTCTACCACTGCTGTTTGCCACCATCGCAGACACGCCGGTGACTTCCACACCTCTGGATCCCACAGGGTATCTGCTGCACTTCTGATCCAGCGAGGCAGTGCCCATTGCCGCTCCCAATTGGGCTAGAGGCTTGCCATTCTTCCTGCACAGGCTAAGTGCCCAGGGTTCATCCTAATCAAGCTGAATAGAGCTATAACACTCACCGCATAGCCCAAGATTCCATTGCTTGGAATCTGTGAGGCCAAGAACCCCAGGTCAGAGAACAAGAGGCTTGCCACCACCTTAGAAGCAGCCCACCACCCTCTTGGGAGCTCTAAGAACAAGGACCCCCTGATAACATTTTGGCGACCATGAAGGGACCTCCAAAGAGATGGGAAACATTCCCCCCAAGGCAAAAATGCCCCTAAGATGTATTCTGGAGAATTCAGCCCAGTCAGAGTGTATGTACCTTTTTCCCTGTCAGACTTGAAGCAAATTAAAATAGACCTAGGTAAATTCTCAGATAAGCCTGATGGCTATATTGATGCTTTACAAGGGTTAAGATAATCCTTTGATCTGACATGGAGAGATATAGTGTTACTGCTAGATCAGACACTAACCCCAAATGAGAGAAGTGCCACCATAACTGCAGCCTGAGAGTTTGGCGATCTCTCGTATCTCAGTCAGGTCAATGATAGGATGACAATAAAGTAAAGAGAATAATTCCCCACAGGCCAGCAGGCAGTTCCCAGTGTAGACCCTCACTGGGATGAAGAATCAGAATAATGGAGATTGGTGCCCCAGGCATTTACAACATACATGCTAGAAGGACTAAGGAAAACTAGGAAGAAACCTATAAATTACTAAATGATGTCCACTATAACAAAAGGAAAAGAAGAAAATCCTACTGCCTTTCTGGAGAGACTAAGGGAGGCACTGAGGAGACATACCTCTCTGTCACCTGACTCTATTGAAGGCCAGCTAATCTTAAAGGATAAGTTTATCAGTCAGCTGCAGACATTAGAAAAAAACTTCAAAAGTCCGCCTTAGGCCCAGAGCAAAACTTAGAAACCCTAGAACAATGAAGGGTTTTCCTTGGCATAGCAGGCTTCTGCCAAATATGGATTCCCAGGTATGGCAAAATAGTCAGGCCATTATATACACTAATTAAGGAAACTCAGAAAGCCAATGCCAATTTAGTAAGATGTACATTTGAAGCAGAAGCGGCTTTCCAGGCCCTAAAGAAGGCCCTCACTCAAGCCCCAGTGTTAAGCTTGCCAGTGGGGCAAGACTTTTCTTTATATGTCACAGAAAAAACAGGAATAGCTCTAGGAGTACTTACACAGGTCTGAGGGACCAGTTTGCAACCTGTGGTATACCTGCATAAGGAAACTGATGTAGTGGCAAACGGCTGGCCTCATTGTTTATGGATAGTGGTAGTAGTAGCAGTCTTAGTATCTGAAGCAGTTAAAATAATACAGGGAAGAGATCTTACTGTGTGGACATATCGTGATGTAAACGGCATGCTCACTGCTAAAGGAAACTTGTGGTTCTCAGACAATCATTTGCTTAAATATCAGTCTCTATTACTTGAAGAGCCAGTGCTGTGACCGTGCACTTGTGCAACTCTTAACTCAGCCACATTTCTTCCAGACAGCAAAGAAAAGATAGAACATAACTGTCAACAGGTGATTGCTCAAACCTACTCCACTCAAGGGGACCTTCTAGAGGTTTCCTTGACTGATCCTGACTTGTATACTGATGGAAGTTCCTTTGTAGAAAAAGGACTTCGAAAAGTGGACTATGCAGTGGTCAGTGATAATGGAATACTTGAAAGTTATCCCCTCACTCCAGGAACTAGTGCTCAGCTGACAGAACTAATAGCCTTCACTCGGGCACTAGAATTAGGAGAAGGAAAAAGGGTAAATATATATATAGACTCTAAGTATGCTTACCTCGTCCTCCATGCCCACGCAGCAATATGGAGAGAAAGGGAATTCCTAACTTCTAAGGGAACACGTATCAAACATCAGGAAGCCATTAGGAGATTATTATTGGCTGTACAGAAACCTAAAGATGTGTCAGTCTTATACTGCCAGGGTCAACAGAAAGGAAATGAAAGGGAAAGAGAAGAGAACTGCCAAGCGGATATTGAAGCCAAAAGAGCTGCAAGGCAGGACCATCCATTAGAAATGCTTATAGAAGGACCCCTAGTATGGGGTAATCCCCTCCAGGAAACCAAGCTCAGTGCTCAGCAGGAGAAATAGAATGGGGAACCTCATGAAGACATAGTTTCCTTCCCTCAGGATGGCTAGCCACCAAAGAAGGAAAAATACTTTTGCCTGCAGCTAACCAATGGAAATTACTTAAAACCTTTTACCAAACCTTTCAATTAGGCATTGATAGCACCCATCAGATGGCCAAATTATTATTTACTGGACCAGTCCTTTTCAAAACTATCAAACAGATAGAGCCTGTGAAGTGTGCTAAAGAAATAATCCCCTGCACTGCAGGCCATACATTTCAATCCCTGTATCTTTAACCTCCTTGTTGAGTTTGTCTCTTCCAGAATTGAAGCTGTAAACGTACAAACCATTCTTCAAATGCAGTCCATGCAGTCCATGACTAAGATCTACTGTGGACCCCTGGACTGGCATGCTAGTCCATGCTCCAATGTTGATGACATTGAAGGCACCCCTCCTGAGGAAATCGCAACTGCACAACCCCTACTACATCCCAATTCAGCAGGAAGCAGTTAGAGCAGTCGTCGGCCAACCTTCCCAGCAGCACTTGGGTTTTCCTATTGAGAGGCGGGGACTGAGAGACAGGACTGGCTGGGTTTCCTAGGCCAACTAAGAATCCCTAAGCCTAGCTGGGCAGGTCACTGCATCCTCCTTTAAACACAGGGCTTGCAACTTTGCTCACACCCGACCAATTAGGTAGTAAAGAGAGCTCACTAAAATTCTAATTAGGCAAAAACAGGAGGTAAAGAAATAGCCAATCATCTATCATCTGAGAGCACAGGGGGAGGGACATTGACCGGGATATAAACCCAGGCATTCAAGCTGGAAACAGCAACCCCCTTTGGATCCCCTCCCATTTTATTGGAACTCTGTTTTCACTCTATCTTGCAGCTGCACACACACACACACACACACACACACAAAAAAAAAAAAAAAAAAAAAAAAAAAGAAAAGAAAAGAAAAAAAAGAAAAAGAAAAAGAAAGAAAAAAAGAAAACATTGACAGGCAAAAACAAACAACAACAACAACAACAAAAAGCTCAGCCAGGACCAGATGGATTCACAGCTGAATTCTATCAGACATTCAAAGACGATTTGGTACCAATCGTATTGACACTATTCCACAAGATAGAGAAAGAGAGAGTCCTCCCTAAATCATTCTATGAAGCCCATATCAACCTAATATTAAAACCAGGAAAGGAAATAACCAAAAAAGAAAACTACAGACTAATATCCCTGATAAGCATGGATTCAAAATTTCTTAACAAAATACTAGTTAACCGAATCCAACAACATATCAAAAAGATAATCCACCATGATTGAGTGGGTTTCATACCAGAGTTGTAGGGATGGTTTAACATAGGCAAGTCAATGAATTTGACACACCACATAAAAAAGAATTAAAAACAAAAGTCATATGATCATCTCAATAGATGCAGAAAAAGCATTTGACAAAATCCAGCAACACTTTATGATTAAAACCCTCAGCAAAATTGGCATAGAAGGGACATACCTGAAGGTAATTGAGTCATTTATGACAAACCCACAGCCAACATTATATGGAATGGTGAAAGTTGAAAGCATTCCCCCTGAGAAATGGGACAAGACAAGGATGTCCACTCTCATCATATCTATTCAACATAGAACTGGAAGTCCTACCCAGAGCAATCAGAAGAGAAAAAATGGCATCCAAATTGACAAAAAGGAAGTCAAACTGTCACTGTTTGCTGATGATATGATTGTATACCTAGAAAACCCTTAAAACTCATCAAAAAGTTCCTAGAATTTATACATGAATTCAGCAAAGTTTCAGGATACAAATTTAATGTACACAAATTAGTTGCTCTGCTATACATTAACAGTGACCAAGTTGAGAATCAAATCAAGAACTCAACCCCTTTTTCAATAGCTGCAAAAAAAAAAAAAAAAAAAAAAACAAAAAAAAAAACACACAGAAAACTTGAAAATATACCTAACCAAGGAGGTGAAGGACCTCTACAAGGAAAATTAGAAAACACTGCTGAAAGAAATCATAGATGACACAAACAAATGGAAACAAATCCCATGCTCATGGATGAGTAGGATCAGCATTGTGAAAATGACCATACTGCCAAAAGCAATCTACAAATTCACTGCAATTCCCATAAAAATACCACTATCATTATTCACAGAAGGAGAAAAAAGCAATCCTAAAGTTCATGTGGAACCAAAAAACAGCTCACATAGCCAAAGCAATGCTAAGCAAAAATAATTAATCTGGAGGCATCACATTACCCAACTTCAAGTTACACTATAAGGCCACAGTCACCAGAACAGCATGGTGTTGGCATAAAAATTGGCACATAGACTGATGAAACAGAATAGAGAACACAGAAATAAAGCCAAATGCTTACAGCCAACTGATCTTCAACAAAGCAAACCAAAACGTAAAGTAGGGAAAGGACACCCTATTCAACAAATAGTGCTGGGATAACTGGCAAGCCACATGTAGGAGAAGGTAACTGGATCCTCATCTCTCACCTTATACAAAAATCAACTCAAGATGGATCAAGGACTTAAATCTAAGGCCTGAAACCATAACAATTCTAGAAGATAACATTGGAAAAAACCTTCTAGAGATTGGCTTAGGCAAAGACTTCATGACCAAGAACCCACAAACACGCACAACAGAAACAAAGGTAAATCGACAGAACTTAATTAAATGAAAAATCTTCTGCACAGCAAAAGAAATAATCAGCAGAGTAAATAGACAACCCACAGAGTGGGAGAAAATCTTTGCAATCGATACATCTGACAAAGGACTAACATCCAGAATCTACAAGCAACTCAAACAAATCAGCAAGAAAAAAAAAAAAGAAAAAAAAAAACAAAAAACAAATCATGCCATAAAAAAGTGAGCTAAGGACATAAATAGACATTTCTCAAAAGAAGATATACAAATGGCCAACAAACACATGAAAAAATGCTTAACATCACTAATGATCAGGGAAATGCAAATGAAAACCACAATGTGATACCACCTTCCTCCTCCAAGAGTGGCCATAATCAAGGAATCAAAAAATAATAGATGTTGGCATGGATGCGGTGAAAAGGGAACACTTTTACACTGCTGGCAGGAATGAAAACTAGTACCACTATGGAAAACAGTGTGGAGATTCCTTAAAAAACTAAAAATGATCTACAATTTGATCCAGCAATTCCACTACTAGGTATCTACCCAAAGGAAAAGAATTATACAAAAATGATACTTTCACATGTATGTTTATAGCAGCACAATTTGCAATTGTAAAAATATGGAACCAGCTCAAATGCCTACCAATTCATGAATGGATGAAGATAATGTGGTATATGCGTATCATAGAGTACTACTCAGCCATAAAAAGGAAGGAAATAATGGCAATCACAGCATGCTAGATAAATTTGAAAACCATCATTCTAACTGAAATAACTCAGGAATAGAAAATCAAACATTGTATGTCCTCACTCATAAGTGGGGGCTAAACTATGAGGACACAAAGGCATGAGAATGACACAAAGGAATTTGGGGACTGGGGAGAAATGGTGGCGGCAGGGAGTGAGGGTTAAAAGACTACACATCTGGTACAGTGTACACTGCTTGAGTGATGGGTGTACCAAAATCTCAGAAATCATCAGTAAAGAACTTACTCATGTAACCAAACACCACCAGTTCTCCAAAAACCTATTGAATAAATAACAATAATAATAATAAAAAGAAAAATTTGGTTATCTATCCCACCGTGTGAATGTGAACCATGGTTCATATGTCTTTTTACTGTCTCCTTGCTTCTATGCAGTGTTGTCCACATAGTAGACCCTAAAATAGTTGTTTAAATAAACTTTTTTTTGGAATTGGTAAACCAGCATAAGTTGCTCTTAACTCTTAATTTCAACATATGCACACAATCACACAATAGTATTACAGTTCATGGCAAGGTTGGATAGAAGAAATAGCGGCAGTTGGAGGATGTCTCAAAATATTTCCAAATTGTTCTAATATGTATAAATGCATATTTATCCAAATTGTTGCATAGAGTCAGAGCGAAAAGTGATTTCACTTTCAATGAGTCCTCCTGCATTCCAGAGTTTGATTTCTAGCTACATGTAACTTGGAGTTAATGCAGTCACACATCTGATACCTTCAGTGCCTAGCAACCCACATTGCTCTTAATTGTCAGAGAGGCTAACTTTCCCAGGCTGGGAAGACAAACTAATAATGGCCTGCCTTAGCTTCAGTTTTATCAAGTTTGTCTGAACTTGTTTGACATATTGAAGGGGGTGAGAGGAAGCCAGAGATCCTAAGAGGGAAAGACCTGTTTGCCTTTCACTGCTCTAGAGTGAAAGTTCCTCCTCCTGAATGGTCCAGTGCCATAGAGTTGCCATGACAATCAAAATGCCTTTGAAAAGAAAAGTGCTTTGGGATGTCACGTTCCTCTGTTTAACTTCCTTTTGTTACATTTCCACAATTATCAACTAAATTTTGGAAAAGTGTCATTAGAAAAGTAGTATGTTATGGGATAAAAAGCCTAGAGTGACTTCTCCAGGAAACTGTTACTGACAGCTTTGTAAGGAAGATAAATTTGCATTTGTTTCCTCCTAATAAAAGCAATATGTGTTAATACGCTTGCCAGCAATATAGTGTTAGGGTTAGGGAAAATTTTGTAAATACCAGAGTATATAAGGAAGAAAATAACATTCATCCATTATTTCACTCTCAGAAACACTTCAACATTTTGGTATATTTCTTTTCAGCTTTTTTCTTTTTTTTTTTTTTTTTTTTTTTGAGTTGTAGTCTTGCTTTTGTCACCCAGGCTGGAGTGCAATGATGCAATCTCTGCTCACTGCAACCTCCGCCTCCCGGATTCAAGTGATTCTCCTATCTCAGCCACCTGAGTAGCTGGGATTACAGGCACCCACCACTATACCTGGCTAATTTTTGTATTTTTAGTAGAGACGGGGTTTCAACATGTTGGACAGGATGATCTTGAACTCCTGACCTCAGGTCATCCACCTGTCTCGGCCTACCAAAGTGCTGGGATTACAGGTGTGAGCAACCATGCCTGGCCTTTTTAGCGTTTTTCTATGTGTATAAGAGATTATTCTGCCTGTGCAATTCTTGATTCTGTTGGCTTTTTTTTTCTTTGCTAAACATTATATCATAAACATCTTTACATATTATATGTTCATAGAAAACATAATTTTAAATCATTGAGTTACAATGTGAATAAATGGATATAGCATAATTTATTTGATTTCTTTATTGTTGGATATTTATGTTGCCTCTACTTTCGTATTATAAATAACACTGCAATAAAAAGTTGGGGGGCATAAATATTTGCTAGAATTTTACTTTTTTTTTTCTTAAGAAAGATCTCTTACTAGTTCAAGGAGTATAAATATTTTATACCATTCTGACAAATATTTATTATGCGGACTTGACATATATTTATTCTAATGTTCTCACTTGTCCTTATGATTTAGCATTTGTTATTTGAAAGATTTATGTGTCCCTAAAATGTCATTAGACTCCCACATATCAGGTAGTTTATTCATACTATTTGGAGAGGGGTGTGTGTGTGTGTATGTGTGCATGTGAGTGTGCACATATGTGGATTTAAGTGTGTGTTTCTTTAATGACTAAACAGTTTGTCAAAATTTTGTTCATGGAACAGTAGTTGTGTTAAAGCATGTGCTGAGAGTCAAAAATGGCTTATGTTCAATAAATGTAGGGAATATTGGCCTAAATGCTGTTACATGTGCCTCACCTAACTACTTACTCATGGTTAACATGGTAAGAGCAGCAGTGAATAGTATGCCACTGAAATAATCAAGTTCTCTGTTTCATTACATGCAAGTAACTGCGCCACGGCATGGCAGCCTGACATATTGCTCTTTCAAATGGGGTATTCTTTTCAGAGTCTATAGGAAGTTTGATGGCAAACAAAATTTTGATGCTTACTAATGCATCTTGTGTGGACAGAAATGAGGTGAGGACAGGTATGCTTGAAGGCTGTTCTTAATCTTTCGGGTCACAGAGAATGTGCCCACTGAGCTTGATTGGATCAAGTCTCAAGGGCCTGGGGGCTCATACTGAGATGCATGAACTGTCAGTGTGTCTTCTTCATGGTCCTTTTTACATATTAACTTGGAGAGAACCACACAATTCCACCTAAAAAAAAAAAAAAAAAATTTACCCCTGTAATCTCAACACTTTGGAAGGCCCGGTTGGGGAGATCACTTAACCCCAAGAGTTCGACACCATGCCAGGCAACACAGCAAGATCTTGTCTCTTAAAAAAAAAAAATGCCTGGCGTGATCCTGGTGGTGCGTGCCTGTAGTCCCAGGTATTTGGGAGGCTGAGGCAGAAGGATCACTTGGACCTAGGAGGTTGAGGTTGCGGTGAGCCATGATTGCACCACTGCATTCCAGCCTGTGTGACAGAGCAAGACTTCATCTTAAGAAACAAAAGAAAAACACGAATCAGTGTTTCACACTGATGTTTTCCCATTTTTCTATGTCATAGAAGAGATTTCTGTATCCCAAGTGGGCTGGAGAGAAGATCAAGAATGTTGTTTGCTATTTTAAAAAGTTTTCTCTAATTTGGTAATACTTCCACTTCTGTTTAGTTTTCTGTAATAATGCATTTTTGTGTATTTTGTGTATTGTATCACAATTATACTAAAATGGTAAGAAAAGTTAGCTGTTGACAGATATGACGTTCTTGCTTCTTTTCTCAGTGGACCAATTGCAGGAATAGTTTTTGTTTATTTTATAAAAATCCTACATTGATGGTAGCAGACAAGAAATGAAGGGCATCATTATTTCATTATTTATCATGAAAACCTATTAAACACCTGTGATATATGCTGTTTTATACTTTCTCAGAAAAAGAATAATTAAATAATTCAGTGAACACCCATTTTACAAACCACCAAAAAATTAATCAGACATTTGTTTTAACCAGAAACAGTTCTTACATATTTACAATACATTTGTATTAACTATAGAAATTGAAACATCATTTTTTTATTGCCAAGTTAGTTTCCAGGATGTTCAAGCATTAGGAAATAACAAGAAGGTTAATTAGATGTATCATAAAAAGAAAAACTGTTATAGAAATGATGAAAACTTCTCAGAGAAAAAGTATAGATAAGGGAATTATGTTCAATATTTTAGAAGGTTCTTTACAGCGACGAGATTTATTTCTCCTTAATTTCCACTCTTAGGTCTAATTCTTCTCTCAATAATAGTATTTCCTCTATTTGAGAATAACCATCATTTTCCCTAAGAGTATATAATGTTTCCCATTCGCATTTTTTTCCAAAATGCTTACTCTAATACCATGCACACATATCAATACAATTTGTCATGTATATTTATATTTATATGCATTTTTAGCACTTCACGCTATTAGACAATTCTCTTTGTTCATTTTATGTTTCTGTAAAGGAATACCTAAGTCTGGGTAATTTATAAAGAAAAGTGGTTTATTTGGCTTATGGTTCTACAGGCTGTACAAGAAGTATGGCATCAGCATCTGCTTCTGGTGAAGAACTCAGGCTGCTTCCACTCATGGTGGAAGGCAAGAAGGGGAGCTGGTGTGTGCAAAGATCACATGGTGAGAGTGGAAGTAAGAGAGATCAGGGTAAAGTGCCACACTCTCTTTAACAACCAGGTCTCGGAGGAACTCTTGCATGTACTAATAGAGGAAGAACTCATTCCTTACTGTGAGGATGGCACCAAACCACTAATGATGGATCCATCTCCACGAAAACTTCCCATTAGGCCCACCTCCAACACTGGGCATCAAATTTCAACCTGAGACTTGGTGGGGCCAAATAAACCATATCTGAGCCATGGCAACAAGTAATACCATTTTAGATAATTATTGTTGGAAATAATTTTTAGGCCTCAGTCAAATCTTCCTTTTTAGCCCTTCTTAATAATTGAGAGAACATAGATGTATTTACATGTTGACATGGTTTGGATCTGTGTCCCCACCCAAATCTCATGTCAAATTGTAATCCGTAATGTTAATGGTGGGGCCTGAGGGGAGGTGATTGGATCATGAGGGCAGATTTCCCCTTTGGTGCTGTTCTCATGATAGTGAGTGAGTGAGTTATGGCAAGATCTAGTTGTTTAAAAGTGTGTAGCAACTCCCCTCTCTCTGTATTCCTCTGTCTCAGGCCATGTGAAGGTGTGCGTATTTCTCCTTTGCCTTCTGTCATGATTGTAAGTTTCCTGAGACCTCCCCAGCCATGCTTCCTATACAGCAGCAGTCCCCAACCTTTTAGGCACCAGAGACTAGTTTCCTGGAGGAAATGTTTTTGATGGATGCCAGGAAGGTGGCGGGGAGGTGGGAGGGATGGTGTCATAAAGAGTGCACAACCTAGATCTCTAGCATGTGCCTTTCATGATAGGGTTCACGCTTCTATGAGAATCTAATGCCACCACTGATCTAAGAGGAGGCAGAGCTCAGGTGGTAATGCTCCCTCATCTGCCACAACTCTCCTCCTGCTGTGTGCCCTGGTTCCTAACAGGTCATGGACCAGTACTGGTCCACAACCCAGTGGTTGGGGACCCCTGCTGTATAGCGTGTGGAGCTAAGGTCAATTAAACCTCTTATCTTTATAACTTACCCAGTCTCAGGTATTTTGTTACAGCAGTGTGAAAATGGACGGATACGCATGTGTTTCCACCGATTTCTGAGACAAGGTGAAGTTACAGGAGTCAGGAATAAGCTTTCTCCTGAAGGCCCTGCGCTTTCTGATGACCCCCAGAACCCAAACCCTAAATCCCCCACCCCAGATCTGAGAGACTTACTGGATCACTGAAGTCCTTTTTTGGAATTTAAAGACTAACAGCAGCAAATTATCACCTAAATTGAGCTTACCTATTTTTAGAAATGTCTGAATACCCAAGTTAGAGACAAGTTGCAAAGCATGTGTCTTCACAAGTCTCCCTATAGATATGGACAGTTCAGTTTCCAGACTCAGACAAAAACTCCTGATTACATTTGTGAAGACCAGCCCCATTAAACAGAGCTCAAGTCCTCTCTCATCCACTCACAGCTTCACTTCTATTGTATTAAACCTATTTACATATTTCAGACATGTGTGAACTGCTTAAGGCTGCAACCCATGCTGATTTTTAGGACAGGTGGCAGTTAAGGAACATTTTATCTCCTAACTACTCTTGGAAATTAAATAATACATGTAAGGCACAGAGATCGTTTTTAAATAATGTATGTGTTAATATTCAATAGGTAAAAGGTCATTTGAAGTCAGAAGTAGAGGTCAGTGATAGCTCAAACACCTGTGAATTTAAAATGATTAAGAATTTACTAAGAAAAGACACATCTACATTCTTAGAAATGGAATTTAAAGAGTCAATTGTATTTGAGTCAATTTCATGGGATTGTAATTATCACTGTAATCTTACAAGTTACTCTTATATACCAGAAATGAGTAGGGCCGAATATGTGCTCTAACTTAAATAGAGATACTTGCATGATGATGTAGCAACCTCGCAGCATCAACAGTGGGACTTCCTCACCAACTCTTGGATATACAGTCTTAGTGGTACTGAATTCTTCTCACGCATGGGAAGTGTGGAAAAAGTCCTCAAGATACCTCAAACTTGCTCCCAGAATTCTGGGAACCATGGGAGGGTAGTGTTGAAAAGAGACTAGGACCAAGGACCATGGAGCTAGACTGCTCTCATTCCAATCCTAGTTCAGTCACTTACTAGCTGCAAATCTTTGGGCAACTAACTTAGCCTTGCATCCATCAATAAAATAAAACTAATAATAATCTCTCTCTCTCTCTCAGGTTTTGGTATGAGAAGTAGATGAATTAATATTTGTAAATCACTTGGAGTATTTCCCATATTTAGTACCATATAGGCATTTGTTAAAATAAAAGAGAATCACGAGAATCTCAGCCTTGAGTGTGATGACCTGCGGCTTCCATGTGCTGTTGGAAAGACTTTTTCTCTAGCTGTGGATATAAATTGCCAGGTGTGACTTTTGTATTACAACTTTGCTCTTTATCACTAAGTTACATCCTCTGGGACAAAGTTCCTCTCCAGGTCTCATCATTACTGGTAGGAAGAAACTGACACAGAAGGATTTCATGTACTGTGCTGATGCTTTCAGTTTGGCCTAGAGGCATCAATTATGTACTTGAAACTTAAAGAATAATTTAATGTCTAGTGAGTATGTTTGGGGACAAGGATATTTTACAGTGATAATATCTAATTTGATTATTTTTTAACTGATTATATGGCTAAATTAAGTAACTAAATTGACTTATTTGGTTTATAGAGAACTAATCTCAGAAAATGAATCCTAATCAATCCAATAACAGTGTGAAAAGTAGATTTAAGAAGTTCTGAAATAAAATCCTGTCTTGAATTTCTAGAGTAGTGATTTCCACTTCAGAGTTTTGGAATTTATAATTATTTTGATCAACAATAAAAATATCAATATAATCTTTCAAAAAGATATAGATAGAATCCGGGGGGAAGTTGGTATAGCAAGTCTGAAGCATAATGAAAAGCTATTGGATACCTTGTGCACTTAGCATTTTTTACATAATATGTGTTAAATTGTATTGACCGTCTCTCAGAAGTTCATGTACTTTGAGAAGTTTTCCAACAGCAGTAATGATCTAACCTTCTCTATTACTACTTCGCAAATAAAGAATTTTTTTTCTCCTCAGAAGCTCTAAATAACTCCACCAGGAATCAAGCATATTTTATTAGAACCCTACTCTCAAGAAGAATAAGTGATATCAGAAAGAAAAAAGAAAAAGAAACAAAACCAAAAGATTTTTACCAACACGCAAAACAAAGCAAATACAATCTGAAGACCAATAAAATTCAATTCAGTAGACATTTATTGTGTTTCTACTATTCACAATGATCCTACAAGGAATGGGAAATGTAATAACTAAGAAACAAGCTAACAAGAATTAATAGAATATAGCTCTGGCCCTGGAAAAAAATATCTTCTAGTGCAATCAAGGAGACTGGCATACAAAATTAATAGTGTGTTGTGTGCCGGGCATGGTGGCTCATGCCTAATCCCAGCACTTTGGGAGGCCAAGGCAAGTTCAAGACCAGCCTGACCAACACGGCAAAACCCTGTCTTTACCAAAAATACAAAAACTAGCTGTCCGTCTTGGCATGCACCTGTAATCCCAGCAACTCAGGAGGCTGAGGCAGGAGAATTGCTTGAACTTGGGAGGCAGAGGTTGCAGTGAGCTGAGATCGCACCACTGCATTCCAGCCTGGGTGACACAGCAAAACTCCACCTCAAAAAAAAAAAAAAAAAAAAAAAAAAAAAAAAAGTGTGTTGAGATACATACTGTAAACGAGCTATATATACTAGGTCTTGTGAAAACACAGATGACCAAATCCAGGTGTTACAGCGGAGACGCAGTTGGGCTGGGCCTGACAGAGTGACATTTGTCAAGAACAGAGGGAAGGATATGTACAAACAATAGGGGAAACAAAAAGTACTGGCTATTTGTGAAATAAAGATTGGTTTAGATTTTAGGGCAGGAGAGTCTAGGGGTGTAATGGAAATTGTGTCTGGTAAGGTAGGACGGGGTAAGAGTACAAATGGACATGTTTTGCTATACCAAGGAATTTGAAACGTCTTTAGGCAGTGGGAATGCCACAGAAGTTTTGTTTGTTTGTTTTTTATCACATAAGAATTTATGTTTTAGGAAAAAAACTCTAGATGTAGAGAATTAATTGGTATTTTCCCTATAATGTATCTCAGCCATTAAAGGTACCCATGTTTGTATTTTTCATATTTAAATTGCCAGAAAGAATTATAGGGTATTTTTGTAGACTGCCTTTTAAAAAGATCACTTGAGTTGATTTTTACCCATTTTTTCAAATACTTACTTTTTTCCTCTTCTCAATACTAAGAAAAATGATTTTGCTAGTTTTCTGACTTAAAGACTAATATTGAGTGAAAAAGTTCAGATACATTCAAAGGAAATGATCTACTTTTTTAAACTTTAAAACATTTGGGTTTTATTCCCCTCTTAAAAGAGAAAGTACTATTTATCTACCTTTGTCAAATCTTTTAAAATTGTAACCCAAGAAACATGATGATTCATCTCCTTCCTACTGACTGTTGTACTAAAAACCTGAGACTTCTGCTTGCATCATTTGGTTCTAGCAATCCATGATCAATATGAATCCCACAGACTTCTTTGCCAAGATGCAGTTATGTTTTCGTTGATTTCAAGAGTAGGGAATTAGACTTGTTATGTTTTCATTCTGTCTCCATTTTTCTGAATTTTACTTATGGCAAATCACTGTCCTTGATTGTATCCTAAGTAATTTTTTCTCCATTGCTGTGCAACAGAGCACATAGCTAAGTCTTAGATCTTTTCTGATCTGCCTCTTTCATTTGATGATCCCTATGTCATCATTTTAAAGCAGTTCCAAAGCAATCTGGAAGATGGTGACCCTTTTAGAAGATGTCACCTGAATAGCTAGAGTTTATAGAGCAAAGATTTAAAGAAACTACCTTTTTGGGATAATAGTGCCATGTGTAGACATCCATTAATTATAGACTATCAGGGTGTCATATTGAAGGTTGAGTAACTGTCTCATGATTTGGATGTAGAATATGAGTTAGAAAAATGCAACAGGAAAGGTAATTAGTGAATTCCTTTTTTTCCTCCTTTTTTATCAAATTTTTCAAGGCATAATTACATGCACAATAAAATGCACTCATTTTAAGTTCATAGTTGGGTCAGTTTAAAATGTATGTATTTGTGTAACCACCACGAAAATCAATTTAGAGAACATTTGTATCACCCTAAAGCATTCTTTCATGTTTCTTTTCAATCACACTCCTATCTTCGGCTCTCGGCAACCACTAAGAAATAATCACTA
The DNA here is from genome assembly GCF_049350105.2 of Macaca mulatta. Taxonomy (NCBI): domain Eukaryota; kingdom Metazoa; phylum Chordata; class Mammalia; order Primates; family Cercopithecidae; genus Macaca; species Macaca mulatta. The sequence continues at coordinate 94,649,839 of NC_133410.1, read as the reverse complement.
TACATTGGATTAAATTTTTATAGAATTCTTTTTCAATGGAATCATAGAATTCATACTTTTTCCTGTGTAGCTTTTTCACTCAGCATAATGTTTCTGAGATTCATCTATGTCATATGACAATAGTTTGTCCCTATTTAGTGTTAGCTAGTATTTCACTTTACGGATATACTAGAATTCGTTTACCCATTTACCTACTTTTGGGTACTTGGGTTATTTCAAATTTTGTCTTTTAAATAAAGCCACTGTGTATGTGCATGTATACTTCTGTGTACACACATGGTTTCATTTTTCCTGGGTGAAAATATAGAAGTGAAATTGCTAAATCATCTGGTTCTGGTAAGTGTTTAATTTTTTTTTGAGAAACTATGAATTGTTTTCTAAAGAAGTTGTACCATTTTATACTTTCAGCAATTTGTGAGGCTTCCAGTTGTTCTATAGTCTTCGTGATATTTGCAGTTATCAATATTTTTAATGCTTGTCTTTCTAATATATAGTGATAATTTATTGGGCTTTTAATTTGCATTTCTCTGATAGTAAATCATATTGATCATATTTTCGGACGCTTATTGGTCATTCATGTTTGCCTGTTTTACAATGTATATTTTTTTCATGCTAATATATTGAATTACAACAATTGATTTACCAATGCTAACCTAACTTTACATTTCTGGAATTAACCTCTTAGTCATGATTTTATTCTTTTTATTATTACAGTTTTATTTGCATATATTTTAAAAATTGCATATATTTTTTAAATAATCTATGATTATAAGACATAATCTGAAATTTTCATCTTTATATTGTCTGGTTTGGGTATTGCTATTTATTAATTCTTTTTATTTTATTTTGGATTCAGGGGGTACATGTACATGTTACTTGGGTATATTGCATACTGGTGGGAATTGGACTTCTATTGTACCGTTATCCAAATAGTGAAGATTTTATTACTGTATTAATTCTGGCTTTGGGATTTAGAGTAGCCTTTAATGTATGCCTAGTTAAGATCTACTCTTATGGCACATCCCTTCTGGAGTTTCAGCTGAATGCTCGGGTGTCCAGTGAAGACTCTGCTTTTTGGCTACTCAAAACTCAAATGTCTCCTAGCCCCATGCGAACTCTTGTTCAGATTTCAGCTCCCAGTTGATTTGCCCAGGCTTGTGGAGTTCTACCCTATATATTGTGAATTTGCATTAAGCAAAAGAGTGAAGAAGGCCCCTATGTGTATTCCTATACCTTTTTCTCTCAAATGCTTTTTTTTTTTTTTTTTTTTTTTCTAGAACTTTGCCCTTCAACCCAGCCACCTAGCTTCACTGCACTCAGATCTTTGTTTTCTTAACTCAGCAAGACATTCATGCTCTGTTTTGGGTCCCCTCCCTGCACCATGGCCTGCATAGCGCCTTGAGTAGAAAGTTGGGAAGATTGTAGGAACCACTTTACTTGTTTCCCTTTCTGTATGGATCAGTGTCCTGTGTCACCTGTTGTCTAATATCTGATCATAGTTTTAAAATATATTTTGTCCCTCTTTCTGGGTTTTTTTTTGTTTTTTTTTTTACTGTGAGAGGGCAAGTTCTTTATTATAGTCAGAGGTAGAATTTCAGTGCCCTACTTTTTGTTGTTGTTTAAAACCAATTGAGTTAGCCACAGTGTCTGATCCTGCACTCTTTGGATAGAGTGAATAAAACACTGCATGAATGAATAAAGCACTGGGTGTTTTTTCTAATTGAGGGGCAACATGTGCCATCTTATTTGAAAGAAGCCATAAATAAACATTCATTCATCAATTGGATAGTCACTGAATCCGAAACCATGTTGATTGAATGACAAGACTTAGGAACATGACTAGGATCCCTTAAGAGCTACCTATTTGTTTTTCTAACAATTCAAATATTATTTACAAAGTGGTGAAAGTACTTTTGGCTCATTAAAAAAATCTAATTGGGCTTATTTAACCACAGTTTTTTTCCATCCTCAAAAATAGTACATGAATTAAAACCAGAAAAAAAACTCCTAATTTATTTGAATATATGCAGCAAAATTTTATATAATTTTAGCAGTAGGCTTAAGTTAGCAATGGAGAGGATAACTAAGGCCAGTATGCCATAAAAAATGAATATTGCCATTTTATTTTATTGGCTCAGAATTTCAGCATTTAATTTGGTTCCATCATATATTACAAAGATAACACTGATGATGAACACCATGAGGGCATGTATTTCAGAATCATGATTTTGAATCATGATGAAAATTTGTATTACTCACCCATACCATTTTGTCTATTTCCTTTTATAACTATAACAAGCAATTATAGAACAATTGCTTGAAGTTAGAGTTTAGCCTGTAAACACAAATTACTGAAACAAACTGGCCCCTTAGGGTATCAGACTGTTGACTTTGGCCTCTAATCAACAGAGTATACCAACCACAAATAATTTTGTATATTCCTGGCATTGATGTATAATAGGTATACAGTTTGAAAACTATTACTGTGCTTTTCCCTTTTGCCTTTTTGAGTATAAGACATTTGCACTAGTTCCCAAAAAGTAAACATTGCCTGTGACTATATTAGGAGCTCACAGTATAGAATACAAAGAGAAAGACACAGTTAATATTCAGCATCTGACATGAAAAGAAAATTGTGTCATACATTAGTCTTACAGATCTTACCATAGCCCTGAAAGAGGGCTGTTGATATTCCCTTATTCCCTTCTTTAGCATAGTAAAGCTAGTTTTTAAGGACTCTGTATATAGTTTTCCCCAACAGTGTAAAGAAGAGACCCCTTCTAAGACAGGCCTTCTCCCCCAAAAGGCTAGCCCTAGGATTTGCATGAAGAAGCGTAGAGAGAGAAAAAAATACCAGAATATGTAGATACCTGTGTTCCCATTTCCTTTTGGGGCTTTGGTCAGGGTTAAACTTGCTGAGGCATGAATTTAGGGGGGTTGCTAAGGATAGGGCTCTGCATGTAGTATTTGTTTGGGTCTTTGGGAGAAGACTACCCACATTAACGTTGGTAGGGGACCACTGCTCAGACGAATACCTTGAAATTTACATTTTCTGAGCTAAAAGTCAGGAGACATTGCAAAGGGCAAGCGGATCCCAACAGCACATGTGGAAGTAGGCATGTCAATGAGGGGCCAGGTGGAAGAGGACTCAGTCTCAGGAGTCTGTAGCCAGCAAGAGCTGAAAGCAGGCTGAACTGGTAGCAAAGAGATGGCTGATACTTCCTATGAGTGCCTCTAGAACCAAAAGCCTGAATCATGAATCACTGGCTCTAAACTGCAGCAAAGGAGGTCAGTAGAGCTTACAGTGAGCAGGTCCACAAAAGCCATTGTTTTGTAGAATAGTGGACAACAGGTTGCACATATCTGAGGATTAGCATGAAGTTATTTCCACCAATGGCATGAGGATAGCCACGCCCACAAGGAAATCTGTGCCACACACTCTGCACTTCTCTATTCATGCAAACTCCTTAAAGAAGTTAGAGGGAACAGGAAAATGTTAGAGACACTGAACATTTTTATCAAGAGAAAATGAACCCTATATAGATTGGACTAAGCTTTAATCTGGACTAGACAGCTAATTAATTTTTCCCATTACCCACTAGAGAGGAAAACACAGAGATTATTTGAGGACAGGAGTTTGTTGGGACAAAATGAAAAAAGCTTAATGTCCTCTGCATGTTTAATCTGAATCAAAAGAAATCAATTAATGGCTTATGATTTTATTGTAAACTTTAGACAAATTATTTATCTTTATCTGCATTAGTTTCATTAAAGATATAAACCTAAAATATACCAAGTACTGTTTGAAATACTATGGCAATACATGCATGCATAACTCAGTCAATGCATGTGAGAGTGCTCTTATTTTCTGCTGCTCCTCTGTCCTATGTTCTTCTCATCCCACGTTGGCACTCACAGTACCATGGCTAACCACTCAAAGGGTTGTTTTGCACTCAGACAAGAAACAGGCTTTACTAGTTTGTCAAAATGGCAACCTGGGCAGCAATCAAGTTGGTAGGTAAGAAGAAATTGATTTTGCCCTCCTATACAATGAGGAACCCAAAGATTTTTAAGATATGGTTTCTGCTCTCAGGTGCATAATTTTATCAAGAAGATAAATCATGTATAAATGTTGACTAGTCAATCAGGTACCATATGATGTAGGATGTGTAAGTGATGGAGTAAATGATTGCTGCAGGAATTCATAAAAGGAACAGGGAACTGGAGCCTGGGAACATCAAAGAAATGTTCATCAAGGGTGTGGTTCTTTAGATGCATCATGAAACAGTTTGAAGCAATGGAGAGGATAAAAGGAAATTCACGGATAGCAGGAATGGCCCTCAAATTCCCAATATGTTAGACTAAGTCAAGTATGCATTGTAAAAAGCATGTAAAAATATGAGTTCAAAACTTGTCTGCCACTTACTGTGTGAACTTGGACAAGTGACCTCTACTCTTTGAATCCATTTCCTCTTCTGTGAAAATGTGGATAATAATACCCAAATTACAGCATTTTGTAGGGTTAAATGAAATAACTTAGAAGGCACTGAGTTCAGTATCTGGTGCATAGCTTAACAATGTAATCTAACTCTAGTTCCTTTCTGTTCATAATTGCCTTTCATCTCTTTTGATTCAGCAAGTTCCCCTTACAGCAGATTTTGTTCCATACAGAGTTTTCCCTCTCCATTATTACCTTGTATCACACCCTTTCAATCCCTGTTATGTTAAAAATTCAGAAAGGGTCATTTTATAGAAATGCTTATAAAAGTAACCACAAAACCAAGAGTACTTTACTCTACTGCCACAGATTTAAATAAATGTAACACGTACCCTTTTCACAAGCTCTGTTTTAAACCCAAAATACAATATGCTATTTCTCATGAGTATAGTAGTTAAAATGACTACATGTACTAGAGACTTTGTGTTGCAGACATTACATTTTCTTATCATCTGTGAATATGGTTATTTTGTTCTGTTGGCTATTTTCTGTTTAAATTGCACAGTGTATATGGGATTTAGACACAGGGTAATTTAGTCATGTAGCTCTTGTCATACCCTGTCAGGTGACAGAAATCTGAACTCAGCTATTCCAGTGTTTGCTTTACTTCATCCTAGCCCTCAGGATAAAGTGGAGGTAAGGAATTCTGCACATGTTGAATTAATGAATTGATTGAATTCATGTCATAATTAATTGGATAATATAGTCAAGTTTTCTTCCGGAAATAAGAATCTACCTGCATTCTGAATACCTATATGTTAATCCACACATGGTAAAATCATATTTCCTATGAGTTTTGCAGAGTGGACACAAAACATGGAGACTTGCCAACAAAAACATCAGTCAGTTTATAGCTAAATAGGTGTTATGTGCAGTGAAGCAGGTTGGGTTATGAATCGACAAGGAGAGACCAACACACATGCACGCACACCCACCACACATACACACGTTTTTCTGTCTCTCTCTTTCTAGAGCAGAAATAGGCAGAGTATTTTAAACAAAGTTTTTCTCTTGTCCTGGATTCTATATACTTATTTCATTCCTGTACAGTTAGGATCTTGCTAAGATTGGGAGAGATGCTGAATTCTTGCTACTTGCCTGCTCTTTTCTACTTAAGCTTACATCTCATTATGAACATGAATAATCTATATGCTTCTATTTAAGGAATTGTTTAAGTATATCAGATTCCCCTGCATCATGAACCTACCTCAGAACTAGCAATGCTAACTGGCATAGAAAATGGATCCAGTGCCTGAATGTCTCTGAAAAATATCTTTGCATGTGGCTTGCAAATGTCCCAGAACATCTGCCACCCCAGACTAGATACTCACTAAATCCCACTTTTCCTTTTTATCACACTATTAGTAGATACTCAATCCTACATTTTCCTTTTCTTTCTGGAATGAAAAGGTGAGAGTGGGCTGCTGGAAAGGTGGTACAATATAGCAAGAACCACTAAGAATCTGTGGAGGGAAAGCTGGCAGTTACAGGCCTCACCCAGCTCCCATGCAGCCCAAAAGGCCGGTCTCACCCCAGCGTGTGCCCCCAACAGCACCAAGTTTATTTCCAGGCAGCAGGTGAGCAGGGCTGAGAACTTGCCCCAGGCTACAAGCCTCCTCATTGAGAAGGCAAGCAGTACTTTCAGGTTTTGTACCTCTCTGCCTGCCATGGCTTTTGTGCTCATGTCTACACTCCCGGTTCACCTCCTCCCCCAGGTTCTGTCCAGGAAACTTTGCATTTATTCTTTTCCCAATTCCATTGGCAGCCCTCCCCAAGGACTCCTGTGAGATAAAGTAAGAAATGGCTTCCCTGGAGGTCTAGAGTACCCACAAGGTCCTTCTCGCTGCTTCCTCTACCTCTATATTTTGCCCGGCTCTCTAAATTTATCTCAGGTCCAAGTAAAGTCAAATCCATCTCCTGAGATCTGGATCTTGTGAGGGTGTGTGTTCAGGGGTAGATGAGGGTGTGTCTTTAGGGGTAGATGACCCCCCTTTCACACTTTAGGCACTCACAGTTTTTCAGCTGTCTCCTGGAGCCTGCAGTAGCAATCTGCTCCCAAATTCTTCTTTTTAGTCAAAAGAACAACACAAAAGTCTCATGTCTAAATGCATGAGTCCCTTCAGTACCCGCTTCCTCCACACGTCTTTTCATTATTTTGCAGCAGATAACTGGTCTCATCAAAAATGAGAAAGAAACAGAAAGGAATCATTGTAGGGCTTAAGCATAAGACTTCAAAAATGACTGTGAGAGAGAGGAAAAAAAACTCATACAGAAATGAAGAGTTTAGACAAATCATTCACTATTATTATGAATAATAATTCAAACAGCATAATATATCTTTTAAAATGAAATATCAAGCTGAAAGAGCTCAGAAAGAAATAGAAGAAACTATGGACAAAAAAAAAAACTAGGCATAAAAATGTCACACAAAATAATTATTGAGAAAATGATAGATATGCAAAAGAGTTATCTCATATATAATTGATGTTCATAGTGCAGACAGCAAAACAAATGGAATGGGGAAAAATTCAAAAATATAGAAGAAAAAATATGGAAAAAACATGGAACTGAAAGATTGAAATTGATCACCATGTACAAACAATAAAAAAGTAGACAATTATCAAAGTTAGAATAGATCCCTGGAATATTTGATACACAAATTTGACAAAAAATGAACAATTTTAAGATATATTTAGAAAAAGTTGCAAAACTACAAGGATTTAAAAAATTAGAAGGGATTGGCAGAAAAGGCAGGATACATATAATCCCAAGCAAGGAAGTAGACAAAACTGTGAACCTGCCAATTAATTCATTCACATTTATAGCACAGTCTAATGTAGAAACCCGTATTTAAATGTAAATGAACAAATAAATAAAGAGTGCTCTAAGCTTCATGCATTTATTTAGCTTTAGGGAGACATATTAAAATGTAAGCACTTTCTCTTGTTTTAGAAAAACATTTATCTGAAGTCTTTTGCTTCAGGTAATTCAGCAATTACTTTAAATTTCAGAGAATTTTACTTCTGTTAAATGGGATTAAAATTAAATTTAATGCTTATAAATTGAGTGTATATTCTAATGCCTTTATTTTTCAAAAAAATACCTTTAAAACCTATCTGTACACAAGAATAGAACGATGTTTGAAATGTTATCAAATTTTGGTAATTCCTTTGTTGTGAAATGTAAGCATGTTTTTTTTTTAATTCTTTATATTTTCTTCTCTATGTTTTCATTCTTTTCTGTATTTTGTAGTTTTTACATAGATTGTTTTTATGAAAATTATAGTTGTGTATTAGGAAATAAATAGTAATGGACCTGACTATCTTGTCTTAATCTCTAACTACCTGTTTTAATGATAGATATGACATTTGAAATGCTTTTTCTGCAAATAAGAAATAATTTGCATGTATTTAGTGTGTCCATTATGAGGGTCTCATCAATGTCTGCTGACAGGTGTCGTGATCACAAGCATTAATTAAACTATGGGGTCTATACTCAAAAAGGTCACCCTAAGAATCACATCAGATGGAAGATGTGACAACACAGGCAACTCAAGTGTCAATCCTCTGTAACTGTCAAGGATTAAAAATATTTCCAACATCAGTGTGTTTTATTATGTCCCTTTCTGTTACTAATTTATACAATACTCTGAGGCACACTGCATAATTTTTTATCTTTATCTATTTCTATTCAGGAAACTGAAGCTACCCTAGTAATAGTCACACTTTAATATCAATCTATATTTACAGCAAAAGACTCAGTGCACAGGTTACAGAAAATCCGTGAATTGTGTGAGTTGATTTTTGATGATTGCCACGATCCTATAGTTACACTGCACATGCCCAAATCAGAATACTTTTCTTAATCCTTTAGCAATTATCTTAATTGGTATTCTCACAATCCTAGCTAAGATGAGGGGAATCTTCTAAATAACCCTCTTGTTTTTAATTCTCTGTTCTCTTCCCCAAGTCCCATTCCCACTGATCCTCTACAGCATACCATTCCAGAATAAATTTTCTGAAAGTTAAATCTGTTTCTCTTACCTCTATTCTTAAAAAAATTATTTAATGAGTACCCATTGCCTTTCCTTTACAATCTAAATTCTGCTACATTATAGAAAGTTCATTATGACCTGGCTCCTGCTTCCTGTAAATCAATTTTAGAGGGGAATAATGTTTTCCCACTTGGAGTGGACATGAGGAAGAATCATTCTTCAGCATAGGCCTAGCCTCTCTCCACCCTTTACATAGTCCCGTGAGAGGTAGAGATGTGATTAGTAAATTTGGGGAGAATAAACTAGAATATGTATGGCGAGCATCATTTCTTCTTGATCTGGGGAGCAAGCTGCTCCTGAGCACCATGACTTCTACCCCTCCTCTGGGTCTTTGTTTGCCATGGTCCCGTCCTTCTTTCACTGGGCCAAGGAATCGAATCCATTCTGGGCTTCAGAATTACCAAATTTATTTGGCTACCAAACCTAAAACCACACGCTCAGTGTGGCCCCTATTAGTAGAAAACAAACAAACAAAAATATTTTCCCCCCATTTGCCAATTTTTATTTATTTCTCAACTACTTTTTAAGAATCCAGGTGGAAAAGAAGGGTGCTGTGCTCTGAATGCCTCCTCCAAAAACCCCAGTAAAATCTCACATTTTATGGAGGGAATTACATTTGGTCAAAGACTGCATTGCTGAGTGCTGTAGTATGGGTTGTATCACTGAGTTATGACAGCTCTCCATCTCTACACAACTTCCTCCTCTGGGCCCTTGCCTCCGCAGGTTCCTCAACGCCTCTCACCACCCCATATCCTCAACCTCCATGTCATCTCCTCCTAGGTACAAAGGGAAGGGAAGATTCCATATTTTATTTTGCAAATTAATTATATATATATATATATACATATTTTTATTTATATATATATATATATATATATATATTTTTTTTTTTTTTTTTTTTGAGACGGAGTCTTACTCTGTCGCCCAGGCTGGAGTGCAGTGGTGCGATCTTGGCTCACTGCGAGCTCCCCCTCCTGGGTTCACGCCATTCTCCTGCCTCAGCCTTCCGAGTAGCTGGGACTACAGGCGCCCACCACCACGCCAGGGTAATTTTTTGTATTTTTAGTAGAAACAGGTTTCACCTTGTTAGCCAGGATGGTCTCGATCTCCTGACCCCGTGATCCACCTGCCTTGGCTTCCCAAAGTGCTGGGATTACAGGCGTGAGCCACCGTAACTGGCCATAAAATAAAAATTTTAGGTAAATCAAGAAATAGAGCTTGTGAAGTGGTCACATATGCTGATTTCCTATGAAGTGTAAAGTTCAAGCAATATTTGGTTATTATACACACTTTTTAAAACTTTTGGCCCAAATGTTTAAATATTCAGTGAAGCAAGTGGCTCTGGACCCTGAAGCTAATGTTTCTAGCATGGTGGTTGAGGACAGGATGAGAAGAAAGGGATTTCCTGACTATAACTGAGCTACTCCGGGGAATTTCTAATCCAGAGTTCCTTCTTGGAAACAAAAGAACACATCTAGTCTTTAGATTTTTCCCTGGTATGCAATTTTAGGGCTTCGGTGAAAATGAATTTAATGAAAATATGTGTGTATATATACATATTACATATATACGTGTATATACATATTACATATATGTACATATTACATAGAGAGAGAGAGAGAGAGAGAGAAACAGAGTCTGGCTCTGTCCCCAGGCTGGAGTGCCGTAGTAGGATATTGGCTCACTGCAACCTCTGCCTCCCAGGTTCAAGAGATTCTCCCTCCTCAGCCTCCTGAGTAGCTGGGATTACAGGCAAGTGCCACCACTCCCAGCTAATTTTTGTATTTTTAGTAGAGATGGGGTTTCACCATGTTGGCCAGAATGGTCTTGATCTCCTGACCTTGTGATCTGCCTGCCTCAGCCTCCCAAAGTGCTGGGATTACAGGCCTCAATCACCATGCCTGGCCATGAATTATATTTATTATTGTAGTAAAATCCAATTAGAACTTGACCCCTGGTAAAATAACATTATATGTTTCTTTTTAATTGTTTTTGCAGACAAAGGACATAATGTCTCCCTAAATAAATTAGAGAAATATGCTTATCAAAAGAGTAAACTAGTGTGATTCCTTAAAAAAAGGAGTTTCATAGAAGGTTTTACTTATTATTTGTTATACTTTAGCATATATTTGCAAGCAGATTATGGGGAAAGGAAGAGTTATGTTGGGTGACCGTGCTTAAGAATAATTGTCCTATATTATTTTTACTACCCTTTGTTCCCATGAAGGACATGTTATTGCATCATTACATGATGAGCGCCTGAATATTCAGTTCAATGTAGGAGTTCTCCAGAATCTCATATAACATCATATTGCCCTTCTTTTCGGATTCTAAGTCCTATTTGTTTTCTGTTATGTTTCTGATACAGGGTTCATGATAAAAGTTACATTCTTCTATAATTGCTGAAGAGAAAAATGCCATTAATAAATATATTTATAGAGCAATAAAAATAGACTCAAGTAAGAATAAAGTTATTTTTACTGCTCTTCCATATTTGAAGTAATATTTAATATTAATCTATAGCATAATAAATAAGAAATAAGAGGAAAACTACATATAGGTATTTTTAAAAATAAAACATTAAAAGTGTATTAATATTTTAAGATAATTGGATGTGTAAGAGATTTTTTTATTTCTTACAATAGTAAAAACCTCATATTAAAAATCTATGTTTAATTACTCTGTTAAAGTATATTACAAATCAGAAACTTAGCATTCTTATTTCATTAATTTTGTTTAAAACATTCAGAGAGAAAATGTATAGGCACAGCAGACAGCCAAATAACTTCTAATTTGTAACAAGTGAGACAAACCTTTTCCAAGGAAATATAGTTTCAAAATTGAATATCTTATTTTAGTTAATTTTTTCCATTAAAATGGAAATTAGTAGCAATTGTCAGCCATCAAGCCAATATTTCAACTTAATCTGAAAGTGTCACTTTCTGAGAGTAGAATATCAAGGCAGTAGCAGAGTGGACTGGGAACTTTCTATTAGATTAGTCATCAAGTCAGAGATTGAAGAGATCATTTATTTCTTCCAAAAGAAATGATATCTCTCTAGTGAAAATACAATTCATAAATTAGCATCTACCCACAGTAATCAGATACTTTTAGTATGAAAAGTCATCAGATTCTTGGCCTTAGTCAAATTGCTAAGAAGTTAAATATGAAATCTAACCTTAATGTCTAAACACATGCAGACATTATTGCTTTTGTAGAAAATACTTCTATTCCAGGCAGAAATAATAGACCTGAAATGTGACCAAATCCATTACCTGACTCCTCTCAGCAGATGGTCAGGAATGCAGAGGTAAAGGCAGGCAATTGCAGAACTATTAGTCTCTCAACATGGCTGGATAGACATCAAATAGATTACATCCCAAGCTAAGCAAATCTATGACACTTCAATCGGTGCTATTCTCAGTAGCTGTGCAAAAGCTGTTTGATGATGATATGCCAACTTTTAGCTTATTTTGTATGACTATAATTTGCACAAAACAAGTATGATATTGTGCTGAAAACAACACATCTACGTGGTAGATCTAAATTTCTGAGGTTGGACTGAGATTTCTTTTCATTCCTGTTATTGATCTAATGCCAGCCTTCCTGAGTTTCAAGTTTATTTTCTGCCAATATGTTGCCAAATATCAGGCAGGTTAAGAAGATGATATTTTTCCAATGTTAAGCTTCACAGAAAATAAGATTCTATAAAAGCCTCAAATAACAGTATTACAATTTATAATATACTTTTTACACAAGAGAAGTAGTGTTCATTCAAATTAAAAGAACCTGTCTAAATTTGATAAGAGAAAATGATTTTCAATGGAATGTCTTATAAACTCTTGAATGTGTTTGAGTATATTGCAGCTATTCATTAACAATAGCAAAAGTTAAAAGATATTGATTTGCTTTTACAAGTAAGAGTTTATTTTCTTTTACTTGGCTTCATAGGCAATGAACTTATGGTCAACTTTGTGCTGTTAAGGATTTGGAAAGAAAAGAACTTTTGAGTGCCCTTTTCTCACCCCTCACTCTTTCTGCCTCCACTTCTTAATTTGAATAAGAGCCTCTTCTGCTTGAGTGTTAGATACAAGTGTTTGTGTTTTTATGATATGCTATTAAAACATTCTTATTTATCAATTTATTCACTCAAAAATCTGTTTTTGTTATTGGGCAACTGTTCTGTGACAGGAAATGCCCTGCTTATCTGTAAGGTTTATTTTAGAAGGTGCTACAGGATCAGCACCGGCTACCTAATTTGCAAGTGCAGTGCAAACTGAAAACATGAGGTCCATTGAACAAAAATTATTGAGATTTTTTAAGAACATGAACCAAGGCTAGGGCAATTGTACATACCCATCAAGCCAGGCCTGCAGATGATTTTAGCATTGAGCTTTCTTCAGTGTGAAAAAAATTTCATGATTTATGTCTGCTTAGAATTTTTTTAAAACTATGGAATAACAGCAAAGGACAACCACATCCTTTACTAATAGTGTGTATGTTTATATTTATGTATACATCATTTATTTAATTCAGAAGCAAATGTTTCCAGGAAGGGTCAGTGATGCTTTTGTGTAATGCCATTATACAAAATTGTCTTTTTTTTTTTTGCTTACAGAACTAAATGCTTCAGAGATAAAGAAGCACAAATGGTGGTCTGTATAATTTGATTCTAGGGTTCATTCCACATTAAGAATGATATCTTTCTCTGATATGAATAAATTAGCTGATTAAACAAACAACCTACCTACAAAACCTGTGGTATTGAGCGTGGAAGTACTGTCAACTATAAACACACCATAGAAAGATCTTTGCTTCCAGAAACAAATCAAAGTCAGAATAAAGTGAATTTAAACTGTATTTGTTGATCAACAAATATTTAATTAAGTCCCTCCAACGTATCAGGCATTCTTCTAGGTGCTGGGAATACGGGTGGGACCAAAACAGACAAAGATTTCTGTCCTCATGGAGCTCAAAATCTAACAATGGATAGCACAAAAAATAATCATGAAGCTGACACCCATGTGTAAATTTGTAATCTTTCTTTACTACTTATTTTATGAGAGAGCACTGAATCCTAACCACTAGATCACCAGGGAAACTACTAATTTTAAAAGAAGGTTTTCTTAGCAGGCAAACACTGGGAATCTCTATTTATTCATTTATTCATTCAACAAAAACAAGTTCTGGATCTTAAAATTTAGAATTTACTTTGTAATTATACAGTTGTGATAGTAAATTGTATTATTACTGTAAGAAAAGTAACTTTGACCGCATCCTAGGGCTTATCTCACAGTTCTGCCTTATCTCACAGTTCTGCCTTATCTCACAGTTCTGTCTTATCAATGCCTTCAAGAGGTTTAATTGTCCCATCCAGGGATTGCCAATATGTGACAGTTACAACACTATTTTTCTTTCCTTTGTCCCTGATAAAGGACACTAATGGATTTGATCTCCTTTACCCTCTGAAATTAAAGATAGCCTGGCAAAAATCTGCTAAGGTTAACCCTTCAGCCTTCTACAATAAATCCTATAATTGGCTAATAAGGTAAAACCAAATTGTCATTTTTTTGCTAAGCCTAGAATTCAAAGCCCACAGTTGATCTCTGAATGGTAGGCATAATATTTAGGAAGAATGATAAATTTATGAACAAACTGTATTACTGAAGGTAACCTAACTACTATAAATAACAGTTCTAAAATCTTCTTGGCTTAATAAAATGCAGATTAATTTTTTATTCACTTCATAAGCAGCTTGCCAGAGGACTGGGGGTGTGTGACAGGGCTCTACTCCATGCAGTTACTCAGGGAAACAGTTTTTTTTTTGTTTTTTTGGTTTTTTGGTTTTTTCCCAAGGTCACCATTCCCTGTGGCCTTGAAGTCTTCCACTGAATCTCCCTTCAAGAGCTATGGGAATGGGGAAAGAAGAGTATAAAAACTGGCAAGAGAGCTTTTTAAGTTTCAGGCCTGTAGGTGGCATATTTTATTTTTGCCTGCATTCCATTGGTCAGAACTCAATCATATGCTCATGCTTCCCAATGCAAGGAATGCTAAGAAATACAATTTGTCTATGTGCCCAAGAAAGAAATGAAATGAGATTTGAGGAATACATGGCATGACTCTACCACATCATCAGCCTCAAGCAGAGGTAAGATTATGATATATTATGTCAATGTGAACTTCATTTACTACCAATAAATAATTTTTAGCTTATAGCACCCAGTCAGTTAATAATACATTGAATTCAGCATTAATAACAGTATTGAAAGGAGTTAGCCAGCGTGCTTTAGGCAAACAGTAAAGGAAGGGCCCCTGGAGAACTTTCAACCCACCTCAAAAGTACTTATACCAGGTGTTTTATGCAGATAAGAGAACTTGCACAAAGGGCTTGACTAAACATGCCCCAAGTGGAAAATTCAGTTCCTTAACACGTGCGCAGGAAGAGAAATGTATCCATATGGAGTAGCTCAGTCTAAGGACCCATGTGCACACTTGAAGGGTGGGGTGGAGCCACCAGGAACTCACACCGTAAGCCTGGGTATTGAATTATAAAGGGGACAACTGGTAACCTGCTTTTCAGTTCCCCTCCCTTTGCTGAGTTTTCCTTTCACTTAATAAATTCTACTCCACCCATTCTCTGGGGTCTGCATGCCTAATTCTTTCTGGTCATGAGATAAGAACTTGGACCTAGCTTAACTAAGGAGTAGAAATCCTGCATTATTTTGGTGGCCCATATGGAGATACCTGGAGGGTGAGTAAATACAGACCCCAAACCTTTCACTTTCGTCCCTGAGCCTTTTCATCCTCAACCTTTTTTCTGAAGCTGGCCAAGGCCCTCAGACTTTTCTATGAATTTTTCCTCCCTTTCTTCATGGTTGAAAACGGCCCTATCTCTTCTTTCATAATGTTAAAAGTGTTGCTGCAAACTGCAGAGATATTACTAGGTAGAATGAGCATTTGGCCCAGTCACCAGATATGCAATTCAGAAAAATGTGATTTCTGTCTGTTCCTAAAGGCATCCCCCACCCACACCCCAACATCCATGGGTATGCATGCAGGACAGACAGGTGAGCAGTGGCTCCCCACCCCCCAGGTGGGGTGCATGGCCATCTCTGCCACATGCATATGCTGCATCCAATGACCACATGGGGCAGGAATGAGACACAGCCACTACTCATCCCCAGGGTTGTCTTGGGGGCCAAAGGCTCCATGCAGCCAGCTGGCCAGTTTTTCCTGCTCACCATCCCCTCCCACCATGTGCCCATAGAGGCTTTCCTTCCCTGGCCGAGCCAAGAAGAGAATAAAACAATTAAGAGTTTCTCTACCTGTTGGAGGATCCCATTTGCATAAAGCAAGAGGCTTTTTCCCCCCAGGCATCTTCCCCACACTTAAGCTGTTTTTCTGTTTTGTTTTGTTTTGTTTTGTTTTCCTCTTTTCTCCACTATACCAGGAGTTAGCACATAGCCCTGTGAATACAGGGAGCTTTTCTATGAGAGAGATTTTTGTTTTGTTTTGTTTTGTTTTGTTTTTCCTACTTTAACACTCTGCTTATTATAGGAAAGCAATGGAGGAGTGACCCCATGGGCTGCTGGCTGCAAATTTGGTGAAAGCCATCTGTGACATAATCTAAATTAATTTGTCTACCCCCTAAGGCACCCTTTTGTCCCAAACTCAATTCCAGGCTTTGGGTTGAAACTGTAGGAGGGAAAACTGGATCTAAGGGATGCAGAGGCAGGCAATAACAGAAGATGGGGGCACAAAGCAGGTGAGCATGACTAATTCCTACTGGTGAGGTCCTCCCATTTCGTGGATGAAGGTTATACTTGCATCCATGGCATAGACAAGATCTAGGAACTCAAAGGTTACTGACAGCAGGGAAGAGGCACTGCATGGGCAAATATGGATAATTCCAATCCCTTAGGCCTCACTGTTAACATGGGTGAAAGCTGTGTTTCATCCATGGGAAGCACCCTACTGTGTTCACCAGGACTTGGGGATATAAAATGGAAGAAAGAAGGGGGACGCCTCTTGTTCTCTCCCTCACATACTCTGGGTATTTGCTAGGAAGATAAAGGAACTAGGGATTCCATGTTCCCCTCTTTCTAGATGGGTAACCAATCACCTTCAGTTTGTATTTTTCTCAAATACCTCATGAACCCCTTGGACTCCTTTGGATAAAACACCTTTTTTCTCCTCGTTTTCCTTCTGCAGATGAGTAATTGTGTCTCTGCACCACAGGACACTCCTCCTCAGTTGCATACCCATATTGGGAAAAGTTAATTTCTTTAAACCTTAAACTACTTGGCTTAAAATTGAACTCAGGGGAAGGGAATGCAGAAGCCTGACATGCCAGCAAAAGTGTAAAAGTTCTTACCAGTCAGACTTCTGGTCTCCCTCTCCCTGTGCAAATCAGTTGAATGAATAATATAATCACTGTTTATATCCTTTGTAAAATTTTAATTAATGAAATAAAGGATTTATGAGGCTAGTCTTAAGCTGTGGTGAATCTATTATACTTGTGCTAAGAATTTGTCTTTCTCTATCTTTCTATCAGAAAGAGGAGTACCTTAGGATAGAATGTATCCCTAGAAACTAATAAGCCCTCTATTCAAGCCAGCCCAGCAAACTGGTCAGTAACAAACTTTGCTGCAGGTCTCCATCTTGTTTTACGTCTTTGGGAGCATAACCTGTAACAACATGGCAGTACTTTGTTTTGGTCTCTACCATTTTACAATGGTGACCTGGGTTCAATTCTGGCTTACAGAATGAGTACTTTTTGGTTAATATCTGTGTTACTTTTGTCATTTGCTGATTCTCTTCCCCTGCATGAACAACTTATAGCTTCCTTTCTTAAATCTTCCTTCCTCTGAACTACCTTTAAAGATTCTGGATTTTGGAAAAGCTGCTTACCACCTCTTTGAAAGTACCTTGTACACTTGCTGTTAAGTCATAGACTTAGCTGAGACTTGTTGGTTTCACCTGTGAGGTTACTTTTGATAAAGCTCAAAAGCCAGAAATATTGGCCATGTGGCATGGCTAAGGTTGAATAACAATGAATTTGAAAGGATTTTCTTAAACAGCACTCAACCTAATTAAAACTTGGTGTCTAAGCTATACATATATTTAAAAGGTCTTTATATTGTTCTCTTCTTGGATCTTGTTTTTCTGGAAAAGGTTTTTTTTTTTTTTTTTCCCCAGTCAACAGAATTACTTTTCTTCATTTTGTCTTGCCACTTTTAATACGTGCATGAGAGGCCTTAAGATAACATCTGATAGCCTGGGACTCCTTGGGACAGAGAAGGTGCCACAGACCCCATTTTGGGAAAAAATTTGTTTCCTTGATGGAACCCCAGGAATTAAAAGTGGATAGATCCCTCTCAAAATCTGCTTTTGTCTTCCAACTATGTTTGTTTGTAGGGCCCTGGAAACGGCCTGCTTACCCAACCCTGCTTCTTGAAGGGCCCCACCCTGAAGCTAATAATCCAATTAGGAGATTGGCAAATAAATAATCTTACAACTATTGGATCTTCTTATGTCTGCCTGTGTAATCATATATGTTATACATGTGATGGTTATTTTTAAAGGATCTCTAATTTATTGGCCTAAAAAATGTACTTAGATCAAATATTTTTGAAGGAAAAATAAAAGCTGTAAAGCCTTTTAGTTCACGTGACTTTGATCTTTGAAAAATAAAAACAGTTTTAAAGATAATTGGGAAAATACAAATATTTTCACAATGTAAATATGTCGTCTAAATTATGTGGGTCACATACTAGGTTTGCTAAATGTTTCAAGGTTATAAACTGCTTCTTTGGCTTTTGAGAACTATTTGACCTGCCTGCTTTACAATTTGGTAAGGTCTGGGGACATATAGAATTAACCACACCCTTAAATATGCTGGAAAGAGTTGGACCTTACCTGAATCTAGTGCATAATTAAAATAACTTACCAGGTTTTACACTAAAATTAAAAATTGCTAAGGGTTGCCATTATAACATGTAATTGAGACTACTGAAAATAGATTTACATGCAAAGTGTGTAAGGAAAGTAAAATCTGTATTTTGGTAAAAGATTACAAGAGGACATGTAAATGTGGATTTTTGCCTAGCTTAGAGGGTTAAAAGATTCTTTTAAATTAAATAAGATAAAGCCAAAGACTTAAACAAGTGGTGGAAGGTTTGCAAAACTTAATCTTGCAAAAGAAACTGTGTGTGAACATAATAACTAAATTCAAAAGGGTATTAGTTTTTCTGTAAACTCAGCATTGAAATATAAGTGCAGCAAGGTGTTTTTTAAGATACTGATCTGCTCTTTAACAGAAATTTATAAAGGGTTATATAATGTTTCTAAGAATCTCACTTCATGGTCAAACTGGTTATAATTGGATAGAATTATCCATAAAGTTTCATTTAAAATTTTTTGTTTGAGACAGAGTCTTGTTATGTTGCCTGGGCTGGAGTTGCAGGCATGATCTTGGCTTACTGCAACCTCCACCTCCCAGGTTCAAGTGATTCTCCTGCCTCAGCTTTCCTGAAAAAAAAAAAAAAAATGCGGTTGACCTTAATAGTAGACTAATCCAAGGTTGAAATTGGATTTTCTCTCTCTTGAACAGGAGTTTCATGTAATGTTAAAGACAGATTGTTTGGAAAGCTAAGCCTTCTCTCTTAATTAGTAAAGGTTTTTACCTTATTTTAAAGTTTTCGAGTCATCATTTTGGCCAAATAAATAGCTTTTAGTAATCTGGAATTCTATTTCATAATATCAAGTGTTTAGAATTTTTAACCTGTTTAATAGGCTTCCCCAAATCAAACTTCAGCTTCAAAAATTGTCTTTTCTGATCCCTGGCTTTTGGATGCTACAGAGGGTCCCTGGAGTGTCCAAAAGAGAGATAAACAGGATTATCTGACATGTTTATTTACATGAGATTGTCAAAATAATGTTTAATCTCTAAAATTATATGGAATTTCTAAAACTCTAATGTCTCAGTATACACTACCAATTATAATTAAGGTTATGTTAAGTTATTGTAAACCACAGAAATAATCATGTTTTTGGCTGTGACTACCCTGAATATTCTGTCATTCACAGATAATTGTCTTCCTTTGATCTTTTTCAGAAGATGATTTATAATTAGCTATGGACTTTGACAGGTACTCTTAAATGCAGGTTTCTGATATTTTTGAAGATCATGACATTGGAATAGAGGGCAATGTACAGGAATCATGAAGAGCTGAAATGTTCATGAATATCAAGCAGAACAAGAGTTAATGGAATGGTCTGAACTAATAGAAAACTGAAGTAATCTTTTTAACTTTTTCCTCAAAATGTTGCTGATCCTTTTTCTTTCAAAGTTAAGGAAATTTATTTTAAGTTATTTATAGTCTAATAATTAAGTCATATACTGTGAACAAGATTTGGAGCATATTTGTTTCTCTCTGCCTGGCTTCTCCAGAATTTGGAAATTATTTGTGAGTATTCTTAGCTTATGTCAATACAATTATTTGTATCAGTGCAATAAGAATCCATTTTCTTTTGCAACAAGACACAGTTGGAGAAACTCATTGTTTTAGCAAGGCTTTCACTGGAAGAATGTGCCTCCCTTCAAGGAATCAAGCTTGACATGCAGAGCCAATAAAAGTCCCTTGATAAAATTGGCCTCATACCGTGTCTACAGAGTTCCTGTACAGGGTTCCTAACCTGTGGTGAGTAAAGAATGTCACTTTCTAACAGGCCCAGGAGCCCCTTGTTTTTGGGACCTCAAGAAAAGAGGAATTTATCAAACTCATGGGTATTTGAAGATACAAACCTGTGGCTGGGCTCAGATTCAAAATGTCTTATCTGGGATTTCTTGTGGAACAGATTTCTATCAATGCCAATTTAAAAGCTTATGTAAAACAATAATTATCTTTGCCTCACTTTATGAAAATAATCAGGCCAATATAAGACTAAAGCTTATTTTGCAAATGACTCAGTCCCATCATGATTTGTATTTGACAAAAAAGATGACTGGAGAGGGGAAAATTATGTTTCAAAACATATCACATACTTATTCAATTATAATCTCATTAGTTGTTTTTAATTTTTTGCCTACATTTTAGACTATCCCTGCTTATTCCTGTGAATCAACCAGCAACCTCTGGCTGCAACTCGGAAGAAACAAAAGGGTTGGGTAATGTGAAAATCTGGATCAATATTTTAATACTGACCAATTATCCTGCAAATCCTGCGAGGTAATGAGAGTGAGTGTGGGCCCATAACCCAGAGGTTTCTTTGTTTGGGAAAAGAAGGCCAAGGGGGCTAACCAAAGTCAAAACCCATGCACCCAAATGTTAACAGGCATAACTATAGCCACCAGTTATCTGGGTGTGTTCACAGTCTTGGGATTTTTGAGCTGTTCTTATCCCCTTGTTTTGTTTTGACATATGTCTTCTAATAAGCCAAATTGTTTCTTCTCACTTAAACTTCAAATGGTGATGCAAATGGGAACATACATAGACATGCCATCCTTCTGGAGACACTGAAACCGACCTCAGGAGGAGCCCTAACTGCTACTTTCCTAAAACAGTGCCCTGGTGTTGGTGGTAAGCATAGCTGCATTCCTAAAACAGTGCCCACTGTCAGCAGGAAGGAGTTAAGAGTGGTCATTGTCCACTTTCCCCAACAGCAGTTGGGGTCTCTACTTCTGAGGGGGGAATTAAAGGGATTAGCCAGCTTGCTTTAAGGCAGACAGTAAGGGAAGGGTCCCTGGAGAATATCTGACCCAGCTATAAGTGCTTACACCAGATGTTTTGTGCAGATAAGAGAACTTGCACAGGGGGCTTGCCTGCATGTGCCCACAGTGGAAAATTCTATTCCTTAACACATGCGCAGTAAGGGGAATAAATCAATATAGAGTGACTCAGTCTAAGGGGCACATGTGCACTGGAAAGGTTGGTGGACTCACCAGGAATTCATGCCTTAAGCCTGGCTATTGAACTGTGAAGGGGGCAACCAGCAAACTGCTTTTCAGGACCTCTCTCTTTGCTGAGAGTTTTCCATTTGCTTAATAAATCCTACTCCACCCACTTTCTGTGGTTCACATGACTGATTATTCCTGGTCATGAGATAAGAACTTGGACCTAGCTGAACTAAGGAGAAAAAATCCTGCATCAGTATTTCTAAATATTGCTAAATCTGTATAAGACTGTCCACTGTTATACAGATACTATTATTGTTTGTATTAATAATTAGAAATTATTAGAAAATTGCTATTAGAAAATTTTGGCTTGCAGTTTTATTAGTTATGACACTTATGGTATAAAGAGTATACATGTTTATTTTTGTTGTATTTTTCTATATGAGTTCTCTGAAGTTTATACCTTCTATAAACCGAGGACTAACTTCTAAGGAAGCTAGTCTATATAGTTCTATATAGACTATAGTCTGTATAGTTCTAGCTCAACTTCGGTCTCCAAATTTAATTACAATGGGGATACTTGCTTGATATACTATTTCTAGGACTAGTCAGGACTATCAAAACAGTCAACAGACTTCTGGATACTCCAAAATATCATATCTCAACTTTCTCAAAAATTCCACCAAATTTTTCAGAATCAACAACATGGTATTCAGTAACAGTAAATTTCAGGGTCAGATGATCCCCATGAATGGGCTTCAGAAGATTCTAGTGGAAATAAATGACCTACATCTAAAAACCAAACAATAACAGCAAAAACTCTGCGTTTGACATCCCATGGAGAAAAAAAGATGTTTTCAAGCTCAAAGGAATCCTAGAGATAGTAAAGTGTAGATGTACATTCTGGAATTCACAGACCACATTTGGTCTTTCCGACTCACAATTTAATATCAGGAAGGAGGCCTGGAGAGGGCCAAATTCTATTGACTGATGTCCAGTCCCTAGAAAACATTTGTTGATCAATAGTTTTGCTGCTCTGCTCATTAGGTCTAGCTGTTAGAGAATAAGAAATTGATTAAAATTGCTGGGCAAGAATGTGAAAAATGATTGGCTTACTGTGAGATACAAGAGAAAAAGATCAGCAGGTGGCAGTGTGTGTGAAAGCTGTTTTCTAAATAAAATAGAAACCATTTCTAAGGCTACTCCCAAGAGAAAAGTAGCTGATGAAAATCATACATTCCAACACAATGGGCCTGGGGAATAATATTTTTAGATTTAAAACTTTGTTTATTTTTTTCCATTTGCAGTGGAAAAAATCTTGTTTTAAGGAATACATTAAGAGGCCCTAAACCACATTTTCAATTAAGTGGTTTAGAAGACTAGTAGGGAGGCAAAATGTACCAATTTCAGAAACTAATTTTATTCAGTCTCAAAATTTCATTATGATAATACTTTATTATATACTCTGAAATTAAATTTAAAAAGGAAACTCTTTATTAAAAGAGAAATAAAAGAAATCTTACATATACTCACAAATATTTCATTTCCTGATAAAATACACAATTAATAAAATTTGTTTTATTTTTTAGCCAAATAATTTTTCTTTAATTTACATTTATGAAAAGTAGCAACCCCCTACAGCTGACCCAATTCTCTCATTTTAAAGAGAAAAAACAGAATTGAAATGTTCTCTCAAATCACAAAATGAAGTAATACAACTGAAACTCTAGAATGTGAATCCACAGTTCTAATTACTGAAAATACTAAGCTCAAATGAGATTTTTTAAAAGTGTTGCTTTGTGTCTATTGCCAGCAGATGATGGCTGCTAATTATAATTTTACATATTTTAATTTACACATTATTTGCATTCAATTATATTTCAGATACAAACTAAATTCAAGCATACAATGTAAAATAAATATTTTCATTAAATCTTCTCCAGTAGAATTTTAAATATAATTGTCTAGACACCTCTGAAAATATGCAACAGATAATTTTATCACAAGAAAAGTGTGACAATTTAATAGTAAAGAGCAAGGCTCTTTTACCCACTTCTCAGAATTCAGAGCTATGAATTCTGGTGGGACTCAGTATAGCTATAAGCTATAATCAGGGTTAAAGGAGAAAATCAATACAACAGTTCCTAAAATTAGGGAGACAAATAGTAATCTTATAAAATAAACAACAATAAACAATCTCTGGAACACAGATGTGAATTATCTGTCAAGCACACAACACATTTTCAGGATAAAATTGTGCAGAATACAATAGTAAAACACAATTTCCTCTGGGGTGGTAGCGTAAATGAGAACTACAAAGAATTGACAATTTAGCTTGAGCAAATCTGAATCGTATTCAAATGCATTTCTTCTGTTTATAAAAACACGTTCTTTACCATTAAGGAGCTCATAGTCTAGTTGGGAGACTAATGTATTTGAAATAGTAATGGATGTTTTCTTCCTTTTCTAGTGTTTCTAACTCTCCCCTCCATTTGTGTAATAATATGATCTTGTAACATACAAGCTTCAAGGAAGATTTATTGCTGTAGAGTATGTAAATGCTTTCAAAAGCCTAGCCTGTGAGGAAACTCAGGGAAAAGAAATCCAATGAGTTAGAGTTAAATTTCCTGCCTTCAAGACAGAATATAAATTCCCTAGGTTTCAAAGAGGGAAACTTGACTGAACAGGAAGGGAGGAAGCAGTTGGGGTTGGCAGGGATGAAAGATATGTAGAGCTTAACATGGGGTAACCAGATCTCCAGGGGTTCTGCTGGGAGGAGTCGTATCAACCTCCTTGCCTCCAGCCACCTTGCCTCCAGCTCAGGTTCAATTTAGATCACCCTATTCTACAATACGTCTGATAGACTCACTGGGTAGCTGCCTATCATTGTGAGGGCTGTGGACTCCACAATTCTGGGAAGTTACTATTCAAATAAATTACAATATGAACGCCACTCCCTGAGGTTTGTCACTACACACAACAACTCTGCTAGTCTCATGGGTGCTAATGTAGCCCTTGAAGATTGCCCAGTTTCTATCCATGGCACATTGCCTATGGTTAAAAATCATGTTATGTGTCCTTTCAGGTGGCATCTAGTGAGTTTTTTCTTTGTTGGCAACCAGAAACACCTCATCCTTTGACCATGTACCAGGTCGTCTGTGCCCTAAAACTTTATTGACTACTTGAGCCATCATCCAATTTAATTTGAATTCAACATTCAAAGACACATACAGCTGTACAATTTTGTAATGCTGTTATAGAATTAAGAAAAAGATGGATAAAAATGCATAGGAAGGAACTTTACCTTGTGTTACTGATAAGAGATTAGGAGAATTTTTAAGACAAATTGTGGAAAGATCAGGGAAATTTTAAAAAGAATTGTCATCTGAATTGAATTTTCAATTTTGATAAAGTTTCACAGCTTGCCAGCATTCAATTCTGTAATTAACAATTGTTATAACCTTTTTATGTGTCAAGCATTGTTCTAAATGTTTTGGAAAAGAATAGTATGAAATAATAACATGGCCTTAAAGAGAAGGGGACAAGTAGTAATTAAAAGTGCAATCTCTGGGGCTGGGTTACCTAGATTTGTATTGTGGCATTCACTTCTTAATAGCTCTGAAATATTAGGCAAGTTTCATGTCCTCTGTGTGCCTTAGTTTTCTCATTCATAAAATCTAACTACATAAGACATATAAAAAACATGCAAATCAAACTTGTAATGACGAAAGCTATCATGTCTAGGATGAAAAACGCATCCAATAAGATAAACAATGAATTGGGCTTTGCAGAATGATACGGTTTCACTGTGTCCCCACCCAAATCTCATCTTGAATTGTAGCTCCCATAATTCCTATGTGTTTTGGAAGGAAACCAGTAGGACATAATTGAATCACAGGGGCAGTTCCCCCATACTTTTCTCCTGGAACCGAATAAGTCTCATGAGACCTGCTGGTTTTAAAAGAGGTTTCCCCTTTTGCTTGGGTCTCTAATTCTCTCTTGCCCACCACCATGTAAGACATGCTTTATCTTCTTCCATGATTCTGAGGCCTCCCCAACCACATGGGACTGTAAGTCCATTAAACCTCTTTTCTTTACTTTTTATAAATTATCCAGTCTCAAATATGTCTTTATCAGCAGTGTGAAAATGGACTAATACAGTAAATTGGTACTAGTAGAGTGAGTCACTGCTGTAAAGATACTCAAAAATGTGGACACCACTGTGGAACTGGGTAATATGTGGAGGTTGGAACAGTTTGGAGGACTCAGAAGAAGAAAGGAAAATGTGAGAAAGTTTGGAACTTCCTAGAGAATTGTTGAATGGCTTTGACAAAAATGCTGATAGTGAAATGAAAAATAAGGTCCAGGCTAAGGTGGTCTCAGATGAAGATGAGAAACTTGTTGGGAACTGTAGCAAAGGTGACTTTTGCTATGTTTTAGCAAAGAGACTGGCAGCATTTTGTCCCTGCCCTAGAGATTTGTGGAACTTTGACTGTGAGAAAGATGATTTAAGGTATCTGGTGGAAGAAATTTCTAAGCAACAAGGCATTCAAGAGGTGACTTCGGTGTTGTTAAAAGCATTCAGTTTTAAAAGGGAAATAGAACACAAAAGTTCAGAAAATTTTCAGCCCAATGATGCAATAGAAAAGAAA
This sequence comes from Macaca mulatta, assembly GCF_049350105.2. Lineage (NCBI taxonomy): Eukaryota > Metazoa > Chordata > Mammalia > Primates > Cercopithecidae > Macaca > Macaca mulatta. Next base: position 94,623,740 of record NC_133410.1, on the reverse strand, counting down.
AGCCTACTTTTTCTGAAGAGAAATTTAAGCCACCTGCAGAAATTTGCATAAGTCACAAGCCAAATGCTAATTGCCAAGCCAATGGGGAAAATGTCTCCAGGGTATGTCAGAGACCTTTGCAGCAGCCCCTCCCATCACAGGCCCAGAGGCCTAGGAGGAAAATATTATTTTGTGGGCCAGGCCCAGGGTCCCCATTCTGTGAGCAGCCTAAGGACTTGGTGCCCTGCTTCCCAGCTGCTCTATCCATGGCTAAAAGGAGCCAAGGTATAGCTCAGGCTGTAGTTTCAGAAGGTGCAAGGCCCAGCTTCCATGTGGTGCTGAGCCTTTGGGTGCATGGAAGTCAAGAATTGAGGTTTGGGAACTTCCACCTAGATTTCAGAGGATGTATGGAAATGCCTGAATGCCCAGGTAGAATTTTGCTGCAGGGGTGTGATCCTTAAGGAGAACCTCTGCTAGGGTAGTGCAGAAGGGAAATGTGGTGTTGGAGCCTCCACAGAGAGTCGTTACTGGGCCACTGCTGAGTGGAGTTGTGAGAAGAAGGTCACTGTTCTCCAGACCCCAGAATGGTAGATCCACTGACACCTTGCAATGTGCACCTGGAAAAGCTGCAGACAATGCCATCCATGAAAGCCAGGAGGGGGGTATACTCTGCAAAGTCACAGGGACGATCTGCCCAAGGCCGTGGGAGCCTACCATTTGCATCAGCATGACCTGGATGTGAGACATGCCGCCAAAGGAGATCATTTTGGAGCTTTAAGATTTGACTGCCTTGCTGGATTTTGGACTTGCATGGGGCCTTTCACTCTGTTTTGGCCAATTTCTCCCATTTGGAATGGGTATATTTATCCAATGCCTGTACCTCCATTGTATCTAGGAAGTAACTAACTTGCTTTTGATTTTACAGGCTCATAGGCAGAAGGGACTTGCCTTGTCTCAGATGAGACTGTGGACTGTGGACTTTTGAGTGAATGCTGAAATGAATTAAGACTTTGGGGGACTGTTGAGAGGCATGATTTGTTTTGAAATGTGAGGACATGATATTTGTGGGGATGGGGGCAGGGGCAGAATAATATGGTTTGGCTGTGTCCACACCCAAATCTCCTCTTGAATTGTACTCCCATAATTCCCATGTGTTGTGGGTGGGACTCAGTGAGAGATAATTAAATCATGGGGACGGTTTCCCCCATACTGTTCTCATGGTAGTCAATAAGTCTCACAAGATCTGATCTGCTTTTGTTTCTGTCTCATTCTTTCTTACCACCTCCATGTAAGAAATACCTTTCACTATTATTGTGAGGCTTCCCCAGCCACATGCAACTGTGAGTCCATTAAACATATTTTTCTCCCCATCTCACATATGTCTTTATCAGCAGCATGAAAATGGACTAATACACCAACATAAAGAAATTTAAAAAGCAATCCAGAGTATGAATGAAAAATTTTCTGGAGAGATATCATAGAGAAAAACCAATCAGATCTTTTGGAAATAAAAGACACACTTAGGGAAATACAAAATGCAACAGAAAGTTTCAGCAATAAACTAGAATAAGTAGAAGAAAGAATTTTGGAAGTCAAACACAAGGCTTTTGAATTAACCAAATGAGACAAAGATAAAGAAAGAGAGAATCAAAAGAAATGAACAGAGTCTCCAAGAAATATAAGATTATGTAAGACGGTCAAACCTAAGAGTAATTGGTGTTCCTGAGGGAGAAGAGTCGTCTAAAAGTTTGGAAAACATATTTGTGGAAATAATTGAAGAAAACTTCCCTGGCCTTGCTAGAGATCTACATATCCAAATACAAGTTCAAAGAATGCCTGGGAAATTCAATGCAAAAAGATAATCACTAAGGCAGATGGTCATCAGGCTATCCAAAGTCAACATGAAGGAAAAAATTTTAAGAGATGTAAGACAAAAGCATCAGATAACCTATATAGGAAAACCTATCAGACTAATAGCAGATTTCTCAGCAGAAACATTACAGACAAGAAGGAATTTGGGTCCTATCTTTAGCCTCCTCAGATAAAATAATTATCAGGCAAGAATTTTGTATCCAGCAAAACTAAGTTTTATAAATGAAGGAAAGATAAATTCTTTTTCGGACAAACAAATGCTGAGGGAATTTGCCACTATCAAACCAGCACTATAAGAAATGCTAAAAGGAGTTCTAAAATCTTGAAACAAAAGCTCCAAATCTAGTAAAATACACCAAAATAGAAGCTCCTTAAAGCATAAATCTCACAGGTCCTTTAAAACAATATTACAATGAAAATAACATCAGAGTATCTAAGTAACAACTATTAAGATAACTAGAATGGTACCTCACATTTCAACATTAATGTAGAATGTAAATGACCTAAAAGCTTCACTTAAAAGATGCAAAATGGCAGAATGAATAAAAACCACCAACCAATATCTGCTGTCTTCAGGAGACACACTTAACACTAAGGACTGAAATAAACTCAAGATAAAGGGGTGAAAAAAGATACTCCATGCAAATGAAAATCAAAAGCAAGCAGGAATAGCTATTCTTATATTAAACAAAAGAGACTTTAAAGCAACCATAGTAAAAAAAGACAAAGAAGGACATTGTATTATGACAAAAAGACTAGTCTATCCTAAGTTTATATGCAACTAACACTGGAGATCCAAGGTTTATTAAACAATTACTACTAAACCTGAGAAATGTGATAGATGGCAACACAATAATAGTGGGGTTCTTCAATACTCCACTGATAGCACTAGACAGATCATCACGACAGAATATCAACAAGGAAACAACGGACTTAAACTATACCTTAGAACAAATGGGATTAACAGGTATTTACAGAATGTTTTACCCAACAACAATAGAATATACATTCTTCTCATCAGTACATGAAACATTCTGCAAGATAGTTTATATAATAGGCCACAAAACAAGTCTCAATAAATTTAAGAAAGTCAAAATCCTATCAAGTATCTTCCCGGACAGTGGAATAAAACCAGAAATCAACTCCAAAAGAAATCCTTAAAACTATACAAATACATGGAAATTAAATAATCTCCTCTTAAATATTTGAGTTAACAATGAAACCAAGATGGAAATTAGAAAATTCTTTGGAATGAATAACAGTGACACAACTTATTAAAATCTCTGGACTACAGCAAAAGCAGTGCTAAGAGGAGAGTTAATAGTGTTAAATGTCTACATCGAAAAATCTGAAAACTCACAGATTGACTATCTAATTTCACCTCAATGAACTAGAAAAACAAGAACAAACCAAATCTAAACCCAGCAGAAGAAAAGAAATAACAAAGATCAGAGCAAAACTAACTGAAATTGATACATATATACAAAAGATAAATGAAACAAAAAGTTGGTTCTTTGAAAGAATAAACAAAATTGATAGATGATTAATGAGATTAGCCAAGAAAAGTAGATCAATATAAGCTCAATTAGAAATGACACTTGAGACATTACAACTGACACCACAGAGATACTAAAGATCATTCAAAGCTACTATGAATATCTCTACATGCACAAACTAGAAAATGTAGAGGACATGGATAAGTTCCTGGAAATATACAATCCTCCTAGATTAAATTAGAAAGAAATAGAAACTCTGAACAGACCAATGACAAGCAGTGAGATCAAATCCATATTTAAAACTTGTCAGCAAAATTGCCAATCATATGGATTCACAGCTGAATTCTATCAGACATTCAAAGAATAATTGGTACTGGCTGGGTATGGTGGTTCATGCCTGTAATCTCAGCACTTTGGGAGGCCAAGGCAGGCCAATCACCTGAGGTTGGGAGTTCGAGACCAGCCTGACCAACATGGAGAAACCCTGTCTCTACTAAAAATACAAAAAATTAGCTGGGTGTGGTGGTGCATGCCTGTAATCCCAGCTACTTGGGAGGCTGAAGCAAGAGAATCGCTTGAACCCAGGAGGCGGAGGTTGCAGTGAACCGAGATGGTGCCATTGCACTCCAGCCTGGACAACAAGAGTGAAATTCTGTATCAAAAAAAAAAAAAAAAAAAAAAGAAGAAGAAGAAGAGGAATTGATACCAATCCTACTGAAATTATTCCAAAAGATTGAGAAAGAGGAAATCCTCCCTAAATCATTATATGAAGCCAATATTACCCCAATACCAAAACAAAGAATGGACATAACAGAAAAAGAAAACTGCAGATCAATATCCCTGATGAACATAAATGCAAAAATCCTAAGAAAATATTAGCTAACCAAATTCAACAGCAAACTAAAAAGATAATACATTGTGATCAAACAGGTTTCATCCCAGGGATGAAGAGATAGTTTAATATATGCAAGTCAATAAATGTGATACATCACATAAACAGAATTAAAACCAACCATAAGATCATCTCAATAGACACATAAAAAGCATTTGATAAAATGCAGGATCTCTTTATGATGTAAAACCCTCAACAAAATAAGCATAGAATGGACTTACTTCAAAGTAATAATAGCTATATATGACTAACCCACAGCCAACATCATGCCAAATGGGGGAAAATTGAAAGCATTACTCATGAGAACTAGAACATGACAAGGATGCCCACTTTCACCACTTGTATTCAATGTAGTACTGGAAGCCTTAATCAGAGAAATCAGACAAGAGAAAGAAATAAAGCACATCCAAACTGGAAAAGAGGGAGTCAAACTGTCACTGTTCATAAATGATATGATTATATACCTAGAAAACCCTAAAGAGTCATCAAAAAAGCGCCTAGATTTGATAAACTAATTCATTAGTTTCAGGATGCAAAAATCAATGTTCACAAATTAATAGCACTGCTATACACCAACAACAACCAAATTGAGAATCAATAAATAATTCAATCCCTTTTACAACAGCTGCAAAAAACAACAACAAAAAAAAACCAAAACAAACAAACAAAAAACTTAGGAATGCATTTACCCAATGAGATGAAAAATCTCTACAAGGACTGCTGAAAGAAATCACAGAGGACACAAACAACACATCTCATGCCCATGCTTAGAAAGAATCAATATGTGAAAATGACCATTCTGCCAAATGCAATCTAAAAATTCAATGCAATTTCCATCAAAATGCCACCATCATTCTTCACAGAACTAGAAAAAACAATCCTAAAACTCATATGGAAACTAAAAAGAGCTTGCATAGCCAAAATAATGCTAAGCAAAAACAACAGATATGGAGACATCACTCTATCTGACTTCAAATTATACTCCAAGGCTATAGTTACCAAAACAGCTTGCTACTGGTATAAAAATAGGCATATGGATAAATGGAATAGAATATAGAACTCAGAATTAATGCTAAATACTTATAGCCAACAGATATTTGACAAAGCATACAAAAACATAAAGTGGGGAAAAACACCCTATTCAATAAATGGTTCTGGGATAACTGGAAAGCCACATGTAGAATAATAAAACTGGATCTTCATCTCTCATCTCATGCAAAAATCAACTCAAGATGAATCAAAGACTTATACCTAAGACATGAAACCATACAAATCCTACATGATAACATCAGAAAGGCTCTTCTGGATATTGGCTTAGGCAAATAATTCATGGCTAAGACCCCACAACCATATTCACAAAAAGAAAAATAAATAAACAGGACCTAATTTAACTAAAAAGCATTTTCACAGCAAATAAAATAATCGGTAGTGTAAGCAGACAACCCACAGAGTGAGAGAAAATATTCACTTTCTATGCATCAGACAAAGGGTTAGAATGCAGCATCTACAAGGAACTCATCAGCAAGAAAAAAACAAATAATCCCATCAAAAGTGGGAAAATGAGTAGATTGCAAAAATTTTCTCCCATTCTCTAGGTTGCCTGTTCACTCTGATGGTAGTTTCTTTTGCTGTGCAGAAGCTCTTTAGTTTAATTAGATCCCATTTGTCAATTTTGGCTTTTGCTGCCATTACTTTTGGTGTTTTAGATATGAAGTCTTTGCCCATGCCTATGTCCTGAATGGTACTACCTAGGTTTTCCTCTAGGGTTTTTATGGTAAAAGGGCTAATATCCAGAACCTACAAAGAACTCAAACAAATTTACAAGAAAAAAACAAACAACCCCATCAAAAAATGGGCAAAGGATATGAACAGACATTTCTCAAAAGAAGACATTCATACTGCCAACAGACACATGAAAAAATGCTCATCATCACTGGCCATCAGAGAAATGCAAATCAAAACCACAATGAGATACCATCTCACACCAGTTAGAATGGCAATCATTGAAAAGTCAGGAAACAACAGGTGCTGGAGAGGATGTGGAGAAATAGGAACACTTTTACACTGTTGGTGGGATTGTAAACTAGTTCAACCATTATGGAAAACAGTATGGCGATTCCTCAAGGATCTAGAACTAGATGTACCATATGACCCAGCCATCCCATTACTGGGTATATACCCAAAGGATTATAAATCATGCTGCTATAAAGACACATGCACACGTATGTTTATTGCGGCACTATTCACAATAGCAAAGACTTGGAATCAACCCAAATGTCCATCAGTGACAGACTGGATTAAGAAAATGTGGCACATATACACCATGGAATACTATGCAGCCATAAAAAAGGATGAGTTTGTGTCCTTTGTAGGGACATGGATGCAGCTGGAAACCATCATTCTTAGCAAACTATCACAAGAACAGAAAACCAAACACCGCATGTTCTCACTCATAGGTGGGAACTGAACGAGATCACTTGGACTCGGGAAGGGGAACATCACACACCGGGGCCTATCATGGGGAGGGGGGAGGGGGGAGGGATTGCACTGGGAGTTATACCTGATGTAAATGACGAGTTGATGGGTGCTGACGAGTTGATGGGTGCAGCACAGCAACATGGCACAAGTATACATATGTAACAAACCTGCACGTTATGCACATGTACCCTAGAACTGAAAGTATAATAATAATAAAAAATAAATTTAAAAAAAAGTGAGAAAATGACTTCAATAGAGATTTCTCAAAAGAAGATATGCAAACAGCCATCAAACATACAAAAAATGTTCAACTCATCATCCGGGAAATGCAAATTAAAACCGTAATGAGATACCACCTTACTCCTGAAAGAATGGCCATAATGAAAAAGTCAAGAAAACAACAGATGTTGGCATGGATGTTGTGAAAAGGGAATGGAATGCTTTGACACTGCTGGTGGGAATATAAGTTAGAACAACCACTAAGGAAAACAGTATGGAGATTCCTTAAAGAATTAAAAGTAGAACTACCGTGTGATCCAGTAATCCCACCACTGGGTATCTCCCAAAAGGAAAATAAGTCATTATGAGGAAATAGATACATGCACACATATGTTTATAGCACCACAATGAGCAACTGCAAAAAGATGGAACTAACCTAAGTGCCCATTGACCAGTGAGTGGATAAAGAAAATGTGGTATATATAAAACATAGAATACTACTCAGCCATAAAAAGGGATGAAATAATGTCTTTTGCAGCAACATAAATGGAGCTACAGGCCATTATTCTAAGTGAAGTAATTCAGAAATGGAAAACCAAATATCATACGTTCTCATGTGTAAGTGGGAGCTAAACTTTGAGCACACACATGCATAAGAAAGATAATAATGGATGTTGGGGACTATGGGGGAAAGGCTGGGAGGGAGCGAGAGACAAAAGACTACGTATTGGGTACAGTGTACACCGTTCGGGTGACAGGTGCACTAAAATCGCAGAAAATAACCACTAAAGAACATATCCATGTAACCAAAAGCCACCTGTACCCCCAAAAACTATTGAAAATTATGACAATGAATAAAAATGAAAAAAATAAAATAAAGTACCACCACACACCTTTTACAATAATTAAAATTAAAAACATTGGACATATCAAAGGTTAGCAAGACGAAATGCAACTAGAATCCTCATACCCTGTTGGTGGGAATGTAAAATGTTACAATCACTTTGGGAAACAGTTTTGCAATCTCTTAAAAAATTAAATACACATCTACCATATGACTCACCCTTCCTTTTCCTTGGTATTTACTCCCCCCAAAAAATAAAAGCTCACATCCATACAAAGACTTGAACACAAAATTTTCAAAAAAGCTTTATTTGTATGAGCCCCAAACTGGAGCTGACTCAAATATCCCTAAACAAGTGAATGAATAAGCAAATTTTAGTGCATTTAAATATTGGACTACTACTCAGCAATAAAAAGATATGAACTACCGATACATGCAACAACGTGAATGAATCTCAGAATAACTATGCCGAGTGAAAGACGCCGGAAGAGAAAAGAGTACACTCTATATGATTCCACTTACATAAAATTTTAGAAAATGCCAACTAATTTACAGTGAGGGAAAACAGATTAGTGGTTGGGTACAAGCCGGGCAGGGGAGGAGGCAGGCATGACAAAGGGGCATGAAGAAACCTTTGGTGGGTAACACATATGTTCATTATATTGATTGTGTTGATGGTATCCCAGTGTATACCTACGCCAACATGTAACAAATGATGCACTTTACATATGTGTAGTTTATGACATGTCAATTGTACCGCAATAAAGCTATTTTTAAAAATAAGAATTTATAGCAGGTCAAACACCATTCTTGTTAAAATATACAACCTGATCATGATGGCTTAGAAAGGCAGGGTAGACAGGAGGCGGAGCTTGCAGTTAGCTGAGATCCGGCCACTGCGCTCCAGCCTGGGCGACGGAGCGAGACTCCGTCTCAAAAAAAAAAAAAGAAAGAAAGAAAGAAAGAAAGGCAGGGTAGAGACAGACTTATGTTTCATAGGGAACCTAAGTACGAGAATTTTTCTACATTTACAAGAGAGAGACCCTTAATCATTTTACATATATGACAACAATATAAGGAGACACACAAATATGTAAAATTTACTTTTTGAATCACCTGGCAGTTAGACAGGTAAAATAATGCTCGGTTAAGCATACCGGGTCTTCATTAAGTACAAAGATTTATTCATTTTTCTCATATTAGCTCACTAAAAATTAAACACAAGCTACTGGTTCTGGCCTGTCATTCATCCTGCTGCTATTATGGGAGTTCTCAGCAGCCGGGGCCACAGAGGGCAAAGATGCCAATAATTTACACATCATATTAAGCATGTGATGACAGAATTGCTTGGCAACTTTAATTTTTATTCCAAATATATTCCAAAGGTGTAGGATAGAAAAAGAAAATGCACTTAATGTGTTCCACAGGGAAATATACATTACAGAGCATTCAGGAAATTCCCCAGTTTAAAATAAATACGTAACAGGAGGAGACTAAAAATTGTAATGGTATTACTTTTAAGGAATAGAACTAAGAGGTGAGGAATGAAGAGGAAAGAAAGATTTATTTTTTGGCATTTTTTTTTGTATATTCTTGGAAGTTGTTGTCATGTGCAGAAGTTACATTTTTATGAGAAAACTAAATAAAAATTTTAAGATGCAGCACAACTCTATCACTGAAATGCTTGTCCCAGGTCAATCTTCAGGAATGAATCTGCTAGTAGGGCTCCTCTCTTCAGATCAAAATAATTATATGTAGATAGATAGACATCACTATCTATGTCTATATATAGGTGTATAGCAATATATAATCTATATATAGACAAATATATAGTAATTATATAGACATATATAGTGATACACACATGCACACACAGATATATATACACACACACATATACATACACAGATATATATATATATGCTACTGTGTCCACCTATTCTATTTGACATAATAAACTGGTGCATTACTTGCAATGATCATTGCAGAATGGTGGCTGACAACCCTGTGACAATCCTCTACCCCCCAAACCCCCATTGTCCACAGGCCATAATAGATTGTAGAAACATGGGTTGATCCAATATATTGGTTTTTTCATCTGTAACTTGAGAAATATATTTATTTTTATATAGTTGTGGCTAATTTACATTCACTTGGCATCTTTTTAAAATATTTATCGTATACAGCGTTAATGTTAACTGCTTTCCGTAATGAAACAAAATGTGCACTGTTAGCAATCTTCAGGACTGTCATTGAAAGATACTTTCCTTTGTCATTTAGTAATTTAGTAACTTTTCATCCTCTTTTTAAAAGCCTCCAAAATGTCAGCAGACATCCATTATCAGATTAGATACCTCTTACTTTCAATTATTTAGCTATACCAAAGGAAGAATGGTATAAACATTTTTGTATATCTCCTGATAAATTCTAGTGGAGAAAAAAAAAGAAACTACTTAATTAGACTCTTAGTTTACCCTAGTGCAAGCACCACAGGAAAAGCAGTACCTGTGTTTAAGTTAGTCATCTTGTTTTTAAAAAAGAAAGGGAAAGAACGTGAAAGATATATGTCTAAATTATTCTTTACAAACCTGTACACATCAAATTTTATATGTAACAAAGTTATAATCTTTACGGTATCTGTAAACTCTCTTTAATAGCAATATATTAACTTTATCTACACGGTCATCAAAAAGACCCTTAGAATACAAATTAAAATGGTCAATGGCTAAAGTCCTGAGAGCCATTATTATACCAAATCTATTACCAATTATTCTGACATATCTGATTTCAAATCCAGTCTTTATTACTGATTAAGTCTGTAACATTGAACAAGAAATATAATATCTATGATGCTTAATTTTTTCACCCATAAAATTGAGACAGTAGTTCATAAAAATGGACTTATTGTAAGGTTTAAATAAAATGATATATGTGAGGTGCTGGTAGACAGTAGGTAACCAACTACTGTTCTTACCTTGCCCTTCAGAGTTATAAGCAGCACTTATCTTAGCCAGTAGTTTTAGAAATGAAGGCATTGACACTTCCCTTTCTGCTAATGTTCAGGTTTACCAAATTAGTTTGATTTAATGGGCCATTATGAGATCTAGAGTTTTGCATTCAATAACTTGGAATAGCTGTTCCATACTATCTATATAATGTAATTTTATGTTTAAAAATGCACCTCTTAAGTTATAAGTTGTCATTTCTATTTGATAAAGCTTCTATGACCCAGAAAACCATTCAAGATCATTTGAACACACTGAAACCTTACAGAAATAATTTTACAGAATTAATGCTGAGAAGTAGCACTCTGAACATTCAGAGATTTTCATATTGTAGTGAAATAAAGACCATAATTGATTAACCAGAAGCCAGAAAAAACATTTTATAAAGGTTTTCTGGCAATGAACTCTGCTAAAACACACTCAATAATCAAAATACAATTTATAGATATTGAAAAGAAATAAGCATATTAACAATCTTATAAAATTATAGAATCATGTCATTCTTCATTCAACAAACTTTTATTTATTTATTTGTACCAGTACCAAGTTTTAGGGACCCTAGACTAGAAAGACATAACATTGTCCACAGAGAATCCACTTCCTAGAGGTTAAAACTGTCAGACAGATAATTACAGTAGAGGGTAACATGTTGTATAGAGGAAGACACTAGAGAGTGGTATAGGAGCCCCTGAGAATAAGTGTGAGGAAATCTCTAGGGTCAAGATAGTACCTGAACTAAGTCCTTTCGTGAGTAGGAGTTAGCTAAGCCTGGATGCAAGGAAAGAGCTATTTAAGCAGACATTTGCAGGGTGCTGCCTAAATAAAGAACTGCCTTCTGGATGAGATGCTAATGAACTATTTGAAAATCTGCCTTGTTGATATTAACAAGGAAGCCTTACAATGAAGCACAGTTTTTCTGAAACCCAACAGAATATTCCCTAACCATCTTAAAATTGTAAATATGAGCTGCTAGAACAATGACTGAAAAAGTCCCCACATGCAAATCAATTTTTATTAATCCAAAATTGTCAGTTGGCATATTTTAAGAAGTGGTATCAGCAACCACCAACAACCAATATAGGTTAGCAAAATTAGAAGATTTACTTCACAGAGAGTAAAGCTTGGAGTATGTTAACTAAAAAAGGAATATGCATCCAAATGAACTCATTAACAGGAACCTAGCAGCTGCCAGATTAAGAATGAAGAGGCTATTGAAATGTAAACCACAAGAGAAGAGAATTGGACACGTGGTAAAAAGCACAAGAATATTCTCCAAAAGAATTCCAAAAATACATCAATTGGCATTCCTAATTTAAAACAATGTTCTTTCCTTAAATATGAAAAGTTCCTATATTAAAACACAGACCCACTTTGACTAAGTGTTTTTTATATTCGGTAACTTGGGCTTTATATGCTTATTATATTTTATATTCTAGAGGCATTTTAGACTCAGAGCATCAGCCTTCATTAAACACTAAATCAATATAAGGGTTTTAACATCTCAGAGGCATAGACATTGTGTTTATTAGATGAAGAATCATGTTAGTAAAGTTTGACATTTTCCCACATCTCTGAGAAATCACCATTTGCACTTAGTAACAAATTTTAGTCTCAAAAAAAGATACGTTTATATGGGACGTTCCCAACTCCCAATATTGGTAGATTCCCTTTGACCTACAAATCATACCCATGAAATGTCAATTTGCTTTTCAACAATAAGATGAACAAACCGATCCTGCAGTTGCCTCATCACATTTTAAAATGCATATTCTGAGCATGTTTGTCATGTCAACTTTGCATATTTATTTTCAACATGCAAGTATTCACTATTTGTCACCTTATAGAGACAAACTTTACCATAGAATCTAATATTACTCTAAATGCCAAATATGTTTTCATATTAATAGCCTAAAGCACTATAAAAATTATTTGTTTACATTGGCCTGAGTCAAAGAATATGCTGCAAATAAATTTTTTATAAAAAAGGTTAGGCATATGGTGAAAAATTAACCTTTTCACTAAATTCTGTCTACGAGTCATGACCATAGAAAAGAATGCTGAAAAAAGACCACGGTTCTGTCTTCTTTGTAATGCCCTATAGCACCTGGTGCAATGTTCTGCAAGAAGCAAATAATCTATAACCATTAATAGTCCTTTGGGAGGAGGCTTCAAGATGGCTGACTAAAGGCACGGGGCACACATCTCCTACACAAACAAGAACCAAAGAGCGAGTAAATAATCACACTTAGAACAAAGCTTCTAGGAGAGAACACTGGTATTCAGCAGAGAAGTGACAGGAAACACTTACGGAACTGAAAAAGAAGAAAGAGAGGCACTCAGCCTGATTAGGATTGTCTGGGAGCCCAGAGAGGCCCTCAATGTGGAGAAAGTGTTAAGAGGGATCCCCAGCAGTCCACATTCCCATCACAAATTCCTGCAACCCCAGTCACAGGAGAGCCCCTCGATCATTATGCACCCTAAGACTAGTATAGACAGCTGCCCAGAATCCGAGTGAAGGCATTATTCTTGAGAGAGAGTTCACATTGAGTTCCACTCCCCACCCCAAAGACCCAAGCAGCTGCAGTATGATGCCATTTTGAAAGCCTGGCCCTTTCAAGACTTCATAATGCCTTGGGGTCCACAGCCCCTTCATATCCACGTCCCTGGAGACCCCACTGAAGTCCTCCTGTATACACATGGAAGGCTTCAATGATGCCAGTAGCACCCAGCAGTACAGTCGGATTCCCACTCCAGCCCACAGTCCAACATGCAAGAGAATAGGCAGTGCTGCACACCTTCCAGGCTGTCTCTGAGACAACGGGAGATAAAGCATGCTTTTTGCAGAGTCTGAGAGCCACCTGCCTCGGGCTGCTATCACTGACAGCAACCCTATGCCGTCCTTAGCAGCAGAGCAAGCACACAGTTGCATGTACCCTGAGGACAGGTTCTCTCCTTTAGCCACCCCCACCCAGGAGCCTAGGTATTGCCTCAGCCCCCTCACCACAGCCTGCACCCTTGCACAACATCGTAGGGTCCTGAAGACAGACTCTTACTGCATGGTATCAGGCCCCCACCAGAGCCCAAATTGTGTCCCCCAATTCCTGCCCCCTATTTGGGGATCCCAGCCCCACTGATCACCCCAGCAGTCAAAACCACAAGAGATAGAATCTTACCCCAGTTAGAATGGCTATTATCAAAAAGACAGAAAATAGCATGCTGGCAAAACTGTGCAAAAAAGAGAACCCTGTTGGTGGGAATGTAAATTAGTCCAGCCATTATTAAAAACAGCATGGCATTTCTCAAAAAACTAAAAATAGGATTACCATAATATCCAGTAATCCCACTACTGGCTGTTTATCCAAAGGAAAGGAAATCAGTATGGGAAAGGGAGTCCTTCACATCCATGCTTATTAGTGCTATTCACAATAGCCAAGATATGGAATCAACCTAAGTGTCCATCAGTGGATGAATGGATAAAGAAAATGTGGCATATATACACAATGGAATACTATTAGGCAATAAAAATGAATAAAATATTGTAATTTGTAGCAACATGGATGAAATTCAAGTTGTGGTAAGTGAAATAAGCCAGGCAAAGAAAGACACAAATTCTGTGTTCTTACTCATAAGTGGGAGCTCAAAACTTGTTTTGTTTTCATGCTGAGAGAGAGTAGAATGACAATTACTGGAGGCTGGAAAGTGTTGGGGGAAGAAGGATGATAAAGAGGTAGGTAAATGGGAACAAACATACAATTAGAAGAAATAAGTTCTCATGTTTGATAGTGGAGTGGAATGACTATAGCTAACAACAGTATATTTTACATTTCAAAATAGCTAGAGGAGAGTATTGGAATTGTTCCCAACACAAAGAAATGATCAGTGCTCAACGTGATGAATATCCTAAATACCCTGACTTGATCATTACACATTCTATGCATGTAGCAAATACTCACATGTACCCCATTAATACGTACAAATATTATGCATCAATTAAAAAAATAGTCTACTGCTTAAACTTTTCTAATTTAAAAGTAAGTTCATAATCAGTCTCATGAAGTTCAAGTGATTGGAAGGGTCCAATGATCTCAGGTAAGAGTTGTTCAGAAGTTAGCCTAGTCATCCTTCTAGAACTTGATCTTAACACTCATCTTTCTGTTAAATAAATAATAGAATAGAGACATTTGTAAATTTACTGTCTTATTCTGAGCTATTGGAGAGTTACCCTGAAGGTCTACCATACACTGATTTGTAATTTGTATAAATCACAAATTTAATTTGTTTGAAACTGTGGCAGATCTTCTGACTGCTGAGCTCTCAAACGTAGCTATTTTGTTTTCATATAGCCATCTTTGAATTAATTACTTTGTAAGTATTTGTGATTTGGGAATTTTAGACAAGTCCTATGATATATCGCTCACAAATATCTCCTGCTTATTTCCTATCATCCTCCAAGCCCTTCCACAGTGACTACCACACGTATAACCAGCCTGTTCTCAGTCACGTATTATAAATAAGAATCCCTCCTCGTTCTCCACGCTCTCATGTCTACGTTTACTTATAATGGGGAGACATTTAAGAGGTTTAAACAGAGAAATAGCATGAACAGATTTATGTTTCATTAAGGTCACTTTGAAAGGTCGGTTTCTAATTAGGTTGAATGAGATACCTCTTTTTTATGCTCTCATTGTCCCATGAGCATATTTGCCAAAGGTTTCAGGGACAACAAAGCCCAGATCCCCAATACTTGGGTTTTCTCTCTCCAAATTTGAGCTCTTTTAAAATATTTGGCCTCTTCAACATGTTTTACTCAAAATTACATGATTCTAGTATTTTTGCTAATATCAGAAGAAACTTCCTTTTCTAGGAAAAGAAATAGATTAGCAGAGAATGGATTTACCATCCTTTCTGAAAAAGCTTTAAATAGACAAAGTATATGATATGGTAGTTCTAGATACATATGTGAAAAACAATGATTCCTAAGAGACAGGGAACAAAGTGAGCCCTACAATTGCCCCAGGTCAGTGCCTAAAGAGAGTTTCATAGGCTATGATTCAGGGAGGGAGAACTTACACCAGGGAGACTTACAGGTAAGATAATGGTAGGAATCCAGGCAGACCAAGGCAGTTAGTGGTCACAGAGAGGAGAAGAGAGGACAGAGCTGCCAAAAGACGGGGGATACTAAGGTCTGAGGAGAGTGCCCCTCACATCATCAGCTAAGTATTGATTGGAGCATGAACATGAGGAATCTACCTAAGGCTAGGGAACATTAATCCTAGAATAAGTATGGCTCTAAGTCTACCTAAGAAAGCTTAAGAGTAAGACTCAAAAGAACCAAACTGTTTGCAAGTAACCAAAACTGTGTTCCACAGTAAACCTCAATGATACTTTTATAAATACAGATATATCCAGCACCCAAAAAGGTAAAATTTGCAATGTATGGTATCCAATAAAAAATTAACAAGCATGTACAGTAGTAAATTTCATCCATAATTCTCAAAAAAGTCAGTTGAAATTGACCTAAAAATTACAAACATGATAGGATCAGTAGATGAGAACAACAAAACGATTGTTATAACTGCATTCCATATGTTCAAGAAACTAGAGAAAGAACTGACTGTATTAATTGGGGACATGGAAGATATAAAAATCCACTCAATCAAACTTCTAGAGATGAAAACTACTGTGATGAAAAATACAAAACCACTGTAAATATAAAGACACAAAGGTATCAAAAATAAAAAGACCGACCACAGTGAGATACTATCTTACACCTGTTACACTCTTATGAAAAAGAAGAAAGATAACAAGTGTTGGCAAGGATGTAGAGAAAAGGGAACACACACTGTTGGTGGTATTGTGAATTAGTATAGCCATTTTGGAAAAAAGTATGGAGTTGCCTCAAAAAACTAAAAATAGAGCTATTATATGATCCAGAAACCTCACTACTGGGTATACACTGAAAGGAACTAATTTCAGTATGTTAAAGAGATATCTGCACTCCCATGTTCATTGCAACATTATTCACAATAGCCAAGATATAGAAACAATCCAAGTGTTAATCGGTGGATGAATGGACTCTAAAAATGTGTACATTTACAATGCAATACTATTCATCCTCCATCAAACAAGAAATTCTGTCATTTGTGGCTACAAGGATGAACCTAGAGGACATTACGTTAAATGAAATAAACGAGGCACAAACAGAAAAATACCATATGATCTCACTTAAATGTGGAATCTAAAAACATCAAACTCAGAAGTAGAAAGTAGGATGGTGGTTATCAGAGGCTGAAGGTGGAGAGGTGGACAGAGAAAGAAGAGATGTTGGTCAATAGCCAAGTTTCAGTCAGATAGGAGGAATAAGTTCTGTTGTTTAATTGCACATGACTATAGTTAATAATAATAATAAATTTTGCTATACTTCAAAATAGCAAAAAGAAGATTTTAAATATTCTTTCCATAAAAAATGATAAATGTTTGAGGTGACGGTTATACAAATTCACTTGATTTAATTATTCCACAAGTTTACATGTGTTGAAACATCACATTGTGCCATATATATGTATATATACACACACATATATACACACATGTATGTATATATACACACACATATATATACACACATTATTGCCTTAGATAATAATTTCTTTAAAAGGGTATAACTCTTAAAATTTCACAAAGTAATAGGTTTTTACTTCTAATATTTATTTTCAGTGAAAAGCAATGAAACAATGGAGGAAATTCATCATCTCATAATCCTAGCGTTCTTTGCTTTGTGATAGATCAGCAAATGAGGCATCTGTCAGCATCCAGTGAAAACTTTCAATGAGAGAATTGAGTAACGCAAAAAACCAAATATCTATTCAGAAATACAACTAGTATGACATTTTGATAGATGCTTTCTGAACTTAACATACACAAGTAAATCAGTTTCACTTTATTATCCATAAACATTGTGTAAAACTAGATGTTTCACTGTTTACCAACCTTGATTTGTAATTTTTATGCAAAGTATATTGATACACATAATCTAAACTATTCAACTACAAATTATTAGACAAAGATATTAAAGTCATCGTAAAGAAAAACACATTAATCTCTTCAACAAGAAATGTTCAAGCTTATAAAAAAGATAGTGTAAGACAAGATCAAATATTTATACAGAATTAGGATGACAGATGGACATAACATTATAATTTAAAAGTATGAATATAATTACATACAATTTACTATTTCTAAATGTGTTTCTTTAGAAGGTTTTTAGCTGTATACAAAATGCTTTCAAAAAGGGACTTGAATAATATTTTCTCACTATAATCACCACCATTTTGAGGTGTTTCGGTAACTTTTAAAACAAAGAACCTGTGGTAACACTAGATTAAACCCTTGGTTCAAGGTCCCATGAAAAGTTAACTGGTTCTTTCGTTTATTCTGTCATTCAGTCATTCAAACATTTATTAAAGACCACTGAATCCAAAGAATGGTGTTAAGAACTAGATACATAGTTAAATAAAACACAGTTGACCTACTAGTGGTTACATTCGAGATAAATAAAAATTCAATCTCATGGACTTTTATATATTAGTCTTTTGTTTACCTTTATCATTTTCATCTTCCTTTATATCACCTTCATACAAAAAAAAAAAACACGTAATTTTATTGTCTCCACTGACAATCATATCCAAACCTTGTTATTCTTTTTTTAATCAAAGATTTAATTTTTAATGTTTAGATTCCAATGAAGGATGTTCTTTTATTTGCCAGCTTTATTAAGGTATAACTGACAAAAACTTTATATGTATGTTTGGGCTGCTATAACAAAGTACCATAGACTGGGTGGCCTACAAACAACAGAAATCTATTTTCACAGCTCTGGAGGCTAAGAAACCCAAGATCAAGACACCAGAGGACTGTGTCTGGTGAGGACCCATTTTCTGATTCATGCATAGCACCTTCTAGATGTGTCTTCATGCAGTGGGAGGGCAAACCAGCCCTTTGAAACATCTTTTACAAGGAAACTAACTCCTAATCAGCTTCCAAAGACACACCTCTGAATAACATTACATTGGTGACTCGGTTTCAACACATGAATTTTGGAAGGGACACAAACATTCAGACCATAGCAATATTTAAGGTGTACAATGTGATGTTTTGACAAATGTGTTCATTGTAAAATTGACATATTTCCCAATTTTTTCTGTACCCTAGTCCCTGGCAAACACCATTCTACTCTCTGCATCTGTGGATTCGAAGTTTTTAGATCCTATATATAAATAAGATCATGCAGTATTTGTCTTCCTCTGTCTAGAATATTTCAATTAGCATAATGTCCTCTGTGTTTAGTCATGTTGTCATTAACGACTGGATTTTTCCCTTTCTTAAGGCCAAATAGTATTCCACTGTGTGTGTGTGTGTCACACTTTCTCTACCTATTCATCTATCGATCAACCTTTGGGTTGTTTCTGTGTCTTGGCTATTGTGAATAATGCTGCATGAACATTTGAGAGCAAATATCTGTTGGAAATACTGATTTCATTTCCTTTGGTTATATAGTCATGCACCACAACAGGATGTTTCAATCAGTGATGCACAACATATATGACAGTGGTCCTATAATATAATGGAGTAAAAAATTCCTATCACCTAATATCATAGCCATTGTCATGTTACAGTGCAATGCATTACTCACATGTTTATGGTGATACTGGTGTAAACAGCATACTGCACTGACAGTCATATAAAATATAGCACATACAATTATGTATGGTACATAAGTCTTGATAATAAATGGCTAAACTATTGGTTTATTTCTTTACTATACTTTTTATTGCTATTTTACAGTATACCCCCACTTATTTTTTTTTAGTTACCTGTACAGCAGCCTCAGGCAGGTCCTTCAGGACATATTGAAGAAGAAGGCATTGTTTTATAGGAGACAAAGCTCATGTGAGTTATTGTCCCTGAAGACCTTCCACTGGGACAAAACGTGGAGGTGAAAGGCAGTGATATTGATGATCCTGACACCGTGTAGGCCTGGGATAGTGTGTGAACTTGTCTCCTAGTTTTTAACAAAAGTTTAAAAAGAAAAAATGTAAACAAAAAATTAAAAATGTTTATAGAATAAGGATATAAAGAATATTTTTGTACAACAGTACAATGTGTTTGTGTTTTAAGCTAAGTGTTGTTATGAAAGTCAAGAAGTTTTAAATGAACTTAAAAGTTTATAAAGTGATAAAGTTACATTAAGCTAAGGTTGATTTATTATTGAAGGAGAATATTTTGTTATAAATTTAGTGTAACTTAAGTGTACAGTGTTTATATAGTCTATAGTAATATATAGTAATGTCCTAGGCCTTCACATTCAACCATCACTCACTGACTCACCCTCAGCAACTTCCAGTCCTGAAAACTCCATTCATGGTAAGTGCCCTATACAAGTGTACATTTTTTATTTTTAAACTTTTTAAATTTTTATTGAAGTTTAGTATACACACAGAAAAATGTGCCTAAGTGCCAGCTCTGTGAATTTTCACAAAATGAACATATGTGTAACCAGGATCAACAGAGTGCTACCAGCATCCAGAAGTCTGCCAGTCACTATCCTAACCCCTAAGCCACTCTTCCTGACTTCTAACAACATGAATTTGTTTGTGTCTTTTTGTGTTTCATACATATGGAATCATACATATGATACCTGTATCTATTGTTTTCGGTCTCGCTTCTCTTACTTAACATTATGTCTGTGAGAGCCATCCATATTAAGGCATACAGTTGTAGTTCAGGTATTCTCATGTATTTTAGAGACAGAGTCGTTGTCACCCAGGCCGGAGTGCAATGCCAGTGGCATGAGTACAGCTCACTGTGGCTTCAAACTCCTGGGCTCAAGTGACTCACCTACCTCAGCCTCCCAAGTAGCTGGGACTTACAGGTCTGTGCCACCACACCTGGCTATGTTTTGGTTTTCTGTTTATTTTTTGTTTTGTTTTGTAGAGCTGGGACCTTGCCATTGCCCAGGTTGTCTCGAACTCCTTGCCTCAGGATTTTCCCAGCTTGGACTCCCAAAGCACTGGTACTACAAGTATGAGCCACTGTCCCCAGCCCCCATTTTAAAAAAATCTTTTATACCATATTTTTATTGTATCTATGTTTAGGTGTGCTTAGATACACAAATGCTAACCAATGTGTTACTATTGCCTATAGTATTAAGTACATGCTTTGTGGGTTTGCAGCCTAGAAGCAGTAGGCTATACCATATAGCCTAGATGTGTAGTAAGCTATACCACCTAGATTTGTGTGAGTTCACTTTATTATGTTCACATGATGACAAAATCACCAATGACACGTTTCTCAGAACATAGTCCCATTGTTATGTGACACGTTACTGAATACTCAAAAGTGGAATTGCTAGATCATATGGTAGTTCTAGTTCTAATTTTTCATGAATTTCTATACTGTTTTCTATAATAGCTGTGCCAATTTACATTCCCATCAACAGTATACAAAGGTTCCCTTTTCTCTACATCCTTGCCAACACTTAACTTTTATCTCTGATAGTAACCAGCCTAACAAGTATGAGGTAATAGCTCATTGTGGTTAGTTTGTTTTCTAACATTAAAATATATATATGGTGTACAACATGCTATTTTGGTACACATATTACACAGTTAAATGATTACTATAGTTAAGCAGGCTAAACCATCAATTACCTTCCATAGTTACCCATTCTTTTTGTGTGATATAAGCACATAAAATCTACTCTCTTAGCAAATTTTCGTTATACAGTTTCCCCTTGGTGTATGCATGTTTCACATCCCACAAATAATTGAATTTTCAATCTGTGTTTGCTTGAAAAAAGTCCATGTATAAGTGGACCTGCACAGTTCAAACCTGGGTTGTCCAAGGGTCAACTGTATAATATCATATTATTATAGTCCTCATACTGGATGTTAGATCTCTGGACTTAACATTTCCTACATAACTACAGTACTCTTTTACCCACTTCCCATTTCCTCCCCTACCCATTTCTGGTAACCACTGATCTACTCTCTGTTTCTACAGGTTTGAAATATATAGTCCACATATAAGTGAGATCACATGGCATATTTCTCTCTGTTTCTGCCTTATTTCACTTAGCATAATGTCTTCCAGGTTTATCTATGTTGTTATAAATAACAATATCTCCTCTTTTAAGTCTAAATATTTCTGTGTGTGTGTGTGTGTGTGTATCTGTAGCAGAGAGAGAGAGAGAGAGAGAGAGAGAGAGAAAGAGAGAGAGAGAGATCACAATTCTTTGCTCATTAATCCATCATAGATTCTTAGGTTGTTTCCACATCTTCATTACTGTAAATAATGCTGCAATGACTATGGGAGTGTAGATATCTCTACAAGGTTCTGATATCATTCCCTTTGGGTGTATACCCGGCAGAAGATTTGCTGGGTCATATAGTAGTTCTATTCTTAATTTTTAAAGAAATATCCATGACATTTTCTGGTTGTACCAATTCACATTCCCACCAACAGAGAGCAAAGGTTCCCTTTTCTCACACTCTCATCAACACTTCTTACCTCTTTTTGATAACAGCCATCCTAACAGGTATAATATGATATCTTATTGTGGTTTTGATTTGCATCTTCCTAATGACTGTTGAGAACCTTTTTATATTACCTGTTGATCACTTATGTGTCTTCCTTGGGAAAAAAAAAAAGTCTACTCAGGTGTTTTGCCTATTTTTAAAATTATACTTTAAGTTCTGGGATACACGTGCAGAACATGCAGGTTTGTTACATAGGTATACATGTGCCATGGTGGTTTGCTGCACCCATCAACCCGTCATCTACATTCGGTATTTCTCCTACCGCTATCCCTCCCCTAGACACCCACCCCCTGACAGGCCCCTGTGTGTGATGTTCCCCTCCCTGTGTCCATGTGTTCTCATTGTTCAACTCCCACTTATGAGTGAGAACATGCAGTGTTTGGTTTTCTATTTCTGTGTTAGTTTGCTGAGAATGATGGTTTCCAGCTTAACCCATGTCCCTGCAAAGGACATGAGCTCATCCTTTTCATGGCTGCATACTATTCCATGGTGTATATGTACCACATTTTCTTTATCCAGTCTATTAGTGATGGGCATTCGGGCTGGTTCCAAGTCTTTGCTATTGTAAACAGTGTTGCAATAAGCATACATGTGCATGTGTCTTTATATTTTTAATTAGGTTATTTGTTTTGTGTTATTGAGCTATGAGTTCCTTATATATTTGAATATTTATAATGTAGACATATGGTTGGCAAATATTTTCTGTTAATCTATAGGTTGTCTTTTCATTTTGTTCATTGTTTCCTTTGCTGTGCTAAAGCTTTTTACTTTGGTGTAGTCTCGCTTGTTTGTTTTTACTTTTGTTGCCTGGCCTTTAGGTGCAACATTCAAAAAATTATTGCCAAGGCCAATATCAGGGAGATGTTCTCTATTTTTTCTTCTAGAAGTTTTACAGTTTCATGTCTTATATTCAAGTCTTTAATCCATTTAAGTTTGTTTTTGTGTATAAGGTTCCAATTTTAAGTTTTTGCAGGCAAATACCCAGTTTTCCCAACACTATTAGAAAGATTAATAGTCCCTTATGATCCTTTTTTATTTCTGAGGCATCTGTTGTAAGGTCTCCTCTTTTATTTCTGATTTTATTTACTTGAGAATTTTCTCTTTTTTTACTTAGTGTAGTTACGGGTTTGTTTATTTTATCTTTTCAAGTACTGACTCATAATTTTGTTGATTTTTTCTATTGCTTTGTGTCTTTTTCATTTATTCCTGCTCTGACATTTATTATGTCCTTCCTTCTGCTAGCTTTGGGCTTTTGTACTTTTTCTAGTTCCTTGAGGTATAACATTAAGTTGTTTGAGATCTTCTTTTGTAATGTAGGGATTTATCACTATAAATGTCCTGCTTTGTGCTGCTTTTGCTGCATCTCCTAACTTTTGGTATGTTGTCTTTTCATTTTCATTTGTCTCTAGATACTTTTCAAATTCCATTTTGATCTCCTTTGTAACTCAATGCTTTTTCAGATTGTGGTGCTTATTTTCAGTGTGTCTGTGGGGTGTTTTGGGTTACTGTTTGTTTTTCAGTTTGGTTGTGGTTGCTTGCTGTTACTGATTTTTAGTTTCACCCGATTGTGGCTGAAACAGATACTTTATATGATTTTGATCTTCTTTAAAGTATTAAGACTTGTTTTGTGATGTTACATGTGATTGATCCTGAAGAATGTTCCATGTTGCTTGAGAAGAATGTGTATTCTGCTGTTGGATGGAATGTTCTGTGTATGTCTTTTAGATCCATCTGGTTTACAGTGTTTTTCAACTTTGTTGTTACCTATAGCTTAAATCCATGGGAGTCAGCCTGGCACTAAGGCAAGTCTAGCCTGGGTCTGAGGCAAGGTCAGAACCTGAGTACACAGGTGATAATGTGGAGCTTGGGGCCATGGAGGCTGATCTGGTGTGAGGGATCACTAAGACTGACCTGGTGCTTGGGTCAATGGCAAAGCTGGGTACTCGTTTCACTCTCCTTATCCCATACAAAGGGGTTTTCTCTCCCTGCTGTGCTGCACAGGTGTGGGGAAAGGGTAATGTGGCTAAGGTGAAATCGTTCCTTCCATGCTCTGTAAAGTGTCTTTTCTTATTTCTGTGCTCCACTCAGGTACTTTAATCTCTCACTTAAATTTCTTAGCTTTTGTGAAGGTATTTTCAGGCATAGATAGTTATTCAAGCTGATGTTTCCAAAGCGGGATGAATGCTGGAAGTGCCTATTCTGCCATCTTGCTGATGTCCCAACCCTTCTCATTCTAACTGATTATAAGTAGAAGACAGAATATAACCTAATAATGGGTAGCAAGCTAGTAATTATTACTGGTATTATAATAACTTTATAAGTTAGAGTAGGCTAACTCCTATTCAGAAAAGACCACGCATTTATACTGACTCGAATACAATAGAAGTGTATTTCTTGATCATGAACAATATTAGATAAGTGAACAAGAAAATAGGACATTCTTATTCTTCATCGTTTTAAGAACGTATTGTGACACAGCTCCACCATCTTGGCAGCTTCCAAGGTCACATAGGATGTCATCTTTATTTTTGACAACAGAATGGAAAAGAGATGGAGGGTATTGGTGGAATGATTTTAAAAGCCAGGTGAATACATATTACTTTTCACAATCCAGTAGCCAGAACTCAGTTACATGACAACTCATAATCACAAAGAGGCTGGAAAGTATCCTCTAGCTGTGAACTCAGGAAGAAGAGAACATGTATTTGGGTGAATATCTAAGATCTTCTGCCAGAGTAAAAAGGAGATTAATTCCCTAAAAATCAAATAGTGAATTAGAGTTGTCTTCACTAAAGTCAATTTTTAAAATAATTTTTCTTACTTTTGAAAACAAACTAGAATATTTCATAATAATTATTCCATATAAAAACACAGAATTTCTAATGACAGGATGTTACTTTGTTTCTATACATATTCCAATAAATATTAACTTCATATTTTATTATAACTTTCCTGAATACTCCCTTTAATTTCTTTCTCTTTTCTATGAAATTAGAGGAAATGAGTTTTTACTCAGACCAATGAAAATTTAAATTCTATCTTTTTCACTGCCTTGTATTCTTTTTTAGGCAAAATATTTTACTTTCTGAGCGTTGATTTGCTTATCTGTTTACTTTGATGAAGTTACCGAATTGAGTAAATGAGTCATATATATGCAAAATATTCAACTCAGTGGCATTTATGATATATGTCCTAGAAATAATGGCTCTTAATTTATATTCTTCATAATTACATGTCTTTTGCCTGTTTTTGTTATTTAAGTTGTGGTAAAATTTAAATAACATAAAATTTACTATCTTAACCATTTTGAGTGCACAATTCAGTGGCGCTAAAGTACATTCACATTGCTGTGCTACATTCACCACGATCCATCTCCAGAACTTTGTCATCCCAAATTGAAACTCTGAACCTATTAAACAATAATATTCTGTTGCCTTTTCCTCCCAGGCTCTGATCACCACTGTTCTACCTTCTGTCTTGATAAATTTGACTATTCTAGATTTCTCATATACATGGAATCATGACAAGTTTTTATTCTTCACTCATTGCCTTTTATGTATATATTATATATATTTTCTTTGTGATTACCAAGCACACTACCTACAACACCCTAAAGTTAAAACAATATGATTTGAATTGATACTAATTTAACTTCAATGGCATACAAAAACTCTACCCCTATACAGCTCTGTTGCCATCACTCCAGATTACTGATATCATAAATTACCTCTTTACGTATTGGATGCACAGTAACAGATTTAAAATTATTTTTATGCATTTGTCTTTTGAATTCTGTAGAAAATGAAAAGTAGAATTATAAATCAAAATTACAATAAAACTGTTTTTTATATGGTCTGTGTATTCATCCTAACTAGAGATCTTTATATCTTTGTATGGTTTCAAGTTAATAACATCCTTTAATTTCAACCTGAAAGACTCTCTCAGTGAGACTAAGTTGGTTTTTTAAAAAGATAAACAAAATAGATAAACCTTTAGCTAAATTAACTGGAAAAAAGAGAATAGACTCAAATAAATAAAATTGGAAATGAAATAGGAGACATTGTAATTGATATCACAAAAATACAAAGGATCACAAGAGGTTATTATGGAAAATTACATGCCAAGCAATTGGTTAACCTAGCAGAAATTGGTGAATTCCTAGATACATACAACCTATCAAGACTGAATCATGAAGAAGTAGAAAATCTGAACAGACCAATAATAAGAAAGAGTATTGAATCAGTTAAATAAATAAATCAGTTAAATATGTGTAATAGTTAATTTTATATACATACAAAATAAAATAAAATAAATTCCACCAATCTGAAGGACTCTTTAGTGTTTCTTGTATCTCTAGTGGCAATGATTTCCCTCAGCTTTGATCTTGGGATGTCTTAATTTCTTCTTCATTTCTGAAGGTCATTTTTGCCAGATACAGAATTCTCAGTTGATAGGTAGTTATTCTTTTAGCATTTTAAATATACAATGCACCCTACTGGTTTGCGACGTTTCTGCTGAGAAATTCATGGATGCAAGTTGAATATCCCTTATCCAAAATGTTTAAAACGAGAAGTGTTTCAGATTTTTGATGTTTTATTTTGGAATATTTGCATTACACTTCCTGGTTAAGTATCCAAAATTTTAAAATCCCAAATCCAAATTGCTCCAATTAGCATTTCCTTTGAGCAAAATGGCAATAAAAAAGTTTCTGATTTGGGAGCATTTCAGACTTTGAACTAAGAATTTTGGAGGCTCAAACTGTAATTTATGGAGCATTCCTTAAAATTGATGACACTTCTCTCTTGCTACTTTCAAAATTTTCTCTTAATCTTTGACTTTTTAAAAATTGCCACTATTATTTTAAATTCAAGGCATAGATGCACATATTTCTTACATATGAATATTATGTGATATGGAGCTTTGGGATATGACTAATCCCATCATCCAGGTAGTACCCAATATGTAGTTTATCAGCTCTTTTCGCCTTCCCTTCCTGCTTTCCTAGTGGTCCCCAGTATCTATTTTCCCCTCTTTATGTCCATGTGTAACCATTGCTTAGCTCCCCATTATAAGTAGGTATATAGAGTATTTAGTTTTCTATTTCTGCATTAATTCACTTAGGATAGTGGTCTCTGGCTGAACCCATTTTGCTGCAAAGGACATTATTTTATTCTTTTTTATGGCTCATAGTATTACATGGTGTGTATGTACTACATTTTCTTTATCTAATTCACCATTGATAGGCACCTAGGTTGATTCTGTGTCTTTGCTGTTATGAATAGTGCTGCACTGAACATATGAGTGTATGTTTCTCTTTGGTAGAATGATTTATTTTCCTTTGGGTATATACCCAGTAATGGGATTGCTGGGTGAAATGGTAGTTCTATTTTTAGTTATTTGAGAAATCTCCAAACTACATTCCACAGTGGCTGAACTAATTTACATTCCCACCAGCAGTGTATAAATATTCCTTTTTCTCTGCAGCCTCACCAATATCTTTTTCTTAACATTTTAATAATAGCCATTCTGACTGGTGTGAGATAATGTCTCATTGTGGTTTTGATTTGCATTTTTTATTAGTGATAATGAACATTTTCTCGTTTTTTTTTTTTTTTTTTTTTTTTTTTTTTTTGGCTACTTGTATTTCTTCCTTTGAGAAGTATGCATGTCATTTGCCCATTTTTAATGGAGTTATTTTTGCTGTTGAATTATGTATGTTCCTTATAGATTCTGGATAGTACACCTGTGTCAAATGCATAGCTTGTGAATATTTTCTCCAATTCTGTAGGCTGCCTGTTTACTCTGTTGACAGTTTCTTTTGCTGTGCAGAAGCTCCTCAGCTTAATTTGGTCTCACTTGTCAATTTTTGTTTTTGTTGCAATTGCTTTGGAAGAATTCATAATAAATTTGTTTCAAGGCTGATGTCCAGAATGGTGTTTCCTAGGTTTTCTTCCAGAATTCTTATATTTTGAAGTCTTACATTTAAACCTTAAATCCATTCTGAGTTAACTTTTGCATATGGCTAAGCTGGTTATCCCAGCACCATTTATTAAATAGAGAGTCTCTCTTCATTGCTTTATTGGTTGAGTTTGTCAAAGATCAGTTGGTTGTAGGTGTGGAATTTAATTTCTGGGTTCTCCTTTCTGTTCCATTTTTCTATGTGTCTGTTTTTGTACCAGTACTATGCTGCTTTGGTTACTGTGGCCTTGTAGTATAGTGCAAAGTTGGGCAATATAATGCTTCCAGCTTTGTTCTTTATGTTTAGGATTGCTTTTGCTATTCAGGCTCTGATTTGGTTCCATATGAATTTTAGAATATAATTTTCTAATTCCGTGAAAAATGATTTTGGTGGTTTAATAGAAATAGCATTGAATCTGTAGATGGTTTTAGGCAGTATGGCCATTTTATCAATACTGATTCCTCTGTTTCATAAGCATGGAATTCCATTTGTTTGTGTCATCTATAATTTCTGATAGCAGTGTTTTGTTTTCTCTTTGTAGAGATCTTGCACTTCCTTGGTTAAACGTATTTCTAGGTATTTTATTTTTGTGGCTATTGTAAATGGGACTGCTCTCTTTATTTGGCTCTCGGATTGAATGCTATTGGTGTATAGAAATGCTACTATTTTTATACATTACTTTTGTGTCCTGAAACTTTCCTTAAGTCATTTATCAATTCTAGGAACCTTTTTAATGGAGGCTTTAAGGTTTTCTAAGTATAGAATCATATCATCGATGAAGACAGTTTTACTTCTTCTTTTCCTATTTGAATGCCTCTTATATCTTTTCCTGTTTGAATGCCCGATTGCTTTGGCTAGGGCTTCCAGTACTGTTTTGAAAAGTAGTGGTGAAAGTGGGCAACTTTGTCTTGTTTTAATTCTCAAAGTGAATGCTTCCAGCTTTTGCCTATTCAGTATAATTCTGGCTATGCGTTTGTTATAGATGACTGTTATTATTTTGAGATATATTTCTTCAGTGCCTAGTTTGTTGAGGATTTTTACCATGAAAGGATACTGGATTTTATGAAAAGATTTTTCTGCATCTATTGAGATGACCAAATGACTTTATAGCTTCCAAGATTGAATCAGAAAGAAACTGAGATCCTGAGCAGACCAATAATGAGTTCTGAAATTGAGTCAATAATAAAAATAACCAGGCAACAAATAAAAGCCCTGGACTAGACGAATTCACAGCCAGATTCTACCTGACGTACAAAGAAGAGCTGGTACCCCTTCTACTGAAACTCTTCCAAAAAATCAAGGAGGAAGGACTCCTCCCTATCTCATTCCATGAAGCCAGCATCACTCGGATACTAAAATCTGGCAAAGACACAATGAAAACAGAAAACTACAGGCCCATCTACCTGATGAACATACATGCAAAAATTCTCAACAAAATACTAGCAAACCAAAACCAGCAGCACATCAAAGAGTGAATTCATCACAACCAAGTAGGCTTTATTCCTGGGATACAAGTATGCAAATCAATAAAAGTGATTCATCATAAAAGAATTGAAATATTTGACTTTTGATAGTTTGATTATAAGGTGTTTCAGTTTGGGTCCTTTGGGATTTATCTTATTTGGAGTGCTTTGAGCTTCTTAAATTTGTACATCCATGTTTTTGTAATATTTGGGAAGTTTTCATCCATTATCTTTTCAAATAATATCTCTTTCCTTTCTCTCTTCTAATTCTGTGACTCCTACAATAGATACATTAGTCAGTTTTGATGGTGTCCAAGCTCCATTCACTGTTTTCCATTTTAAAAAAATTCATTTTCAGACTCGATGATTTCAATTGCTGTTTTCAAGTTCACTGATTCTTTTTCCCCTGCTCAAATCTGCTGTTGAATTCCTCTAGTGAATTTTTTAATAAAGCTCTATTTTTCAGCTTCAGAATTTTCTATTTTTTTTGTCCATGTTTTCCTTTACATCTTTGAGCATATTTAAGATACATGTTTTAAAGTCTTTGTCTAGTAAGTCCAATATCTTCCTTAGGGACAGTTTCTGCCTATTTATTTTGCTCCTTGGAGTGGGCTGTTTTTCTGTTTTTCCTTATGCCTTATGGTTTTTTAAAATAGGGCATTTGAAAAAACAGCCACCTTTCTCTGATTTGGCAGACTGCCTCTATACCAGGGAAGTCCTTCATTTATCAGCTAGTCTTGCTCTGAGCTTAGGTATCAGTCTCAGGTGAAAGACTAAATTTTTCTCAGGTCTTTTCTGACCATGCATTCTTATCTTGGGTCACATATAGTTTTTCAACTTCCCACACTATGGCTGCTTTTGACTGTCTTGATTTCCCAAAGAACTTCACCCTAGATTCTTCTCAGGGTTCTGGATGATCTCCACCTATAATCTCTTATCCCAGGCATTGGTAAGTCTGTAGTATTTCTGCAGTTTAACAAGTATTGCTGCTGCTTTTCTCCATTGAGATCTGAGTTAAGAAGAGAGTCACCAGTCTTTCAGGAAGTCCCCAGGAAGATGAAAAGGTTGCAGATAAGATCTTCTCTGCTCCCTCCAATTCTAGGCAGAAAACTGGGAGCTGGGCTGCTGCCTCCTTCAGACCAAGACCACACTGGACTGAGGAGAAGATGGAGCAAGTGAAAATAAAAACTCCACAAAATCTCATTCTACTTTGAAGGCAGCTTTTTCTTCACTGGACATATATTTGGTTGCTATGAACTTTTGACTATTTTCTCAAGCTCCTCTAAGATTGAATCAACCAATTTCTGGGTATTTCTTGACGCTTCCATGGGGGAAACATAGAGCTTCCTAGTTTATCATTTTTGCTAATGTCCAGCCTGTCTTTTTAAATATAACTTTATTTAAGCATTATTACTTTATGTAAATTGAGACTTATGTAAATTATTACTTTATGTAAACAGAAACATTTATAGTGAGCAAGATACACTCTTTTGTTTCTAAAGCTCATCAGGATGTGAAAACCATTGAATACAATATGCTACTCTTCTGGAAGAGAGCCATTTACTATGCTAGTCCCAGATTAAACTCTTATTGATAAAGTTTATAATTTTATAAGTTCTTAATAAATCCAATTATAAAATCACCTGAGAGTTGCATGCCTAAAATATTTAAACAATCTACAACAAGTAACACTCTCATTTCTATCTTACTGCCCAATTTTGCCATTTTATCTCAAAGGTTTATAGTTAGCCTTTGCTAGCAGGGTCCTTCTGCTTATTTTGTTGTCTTTTCTATCACCTATGGGCATTGCATTTTAAGTTATATGTTATCTAAATAGTATATGTTTTCTAAGTTAAGATGTAATTTAACTTGAAAGATGGAAATCATTACCTAAAATTATTTTAAAACTTAGCACTGACCATGGCTCTAGAGATTATACAATTCAATTCCTTCATGATCCAGATGTGGACATGATGGACAAGATCAATGTCCCTGAGCTAGTGAGTCATAAAGTTATAACACAACAAGCCCTTTTATTCATACTCTCATGCCCTTTTTATTATTTTATACTTTGTTTTATCCATTCTCCCAATTACTTTGATGAAAACTAAATCGAGCTATAAGTCATAGTCATTTCCAGGGGTCAGACTAAAGATGTTTAACAATCAGAATTGCTGAAGCAGAGTCTTAGAGGAGAGACCTGCAATTCCAGATTTTAGCCTTTTGTATGTAGAGGGTATGGGTGAGGCAAGGGGAGAAAATAAGATAGCTGGGGACAGAAAACACCTATCTGGATCAAAGAAGTGACTATTTTCCAATAGCTATGTATGGAAATACATGGAAGTATTCCCATATTTTAATAGCAGAACTATAGCAAAACTGACTTAATGTTACATCAGGTCATTTCCTTATTTTCTTTGTCTTTCTGATGCTTCCAGGATAATTTTTCAGACACTAGAATCTGTTAAGTACAGTCTTTTCTGGGGAAAAAAAAAAAAAGTAAAATGATTTACCTAGCAACTTCTCCTGCTTTAGGAAGCTGATGGGCAACTGGTTGCCAGGCAACCACTAATTTTTTTCTAGCAACAACAACAAAAAAATGAACAGATCACATTTTTCTCAACAAAAAACAAAACCTTAGGTCTGTAGAGAACTGACCAAAACCAAGTCCAGAGGCTCTCACTTGGGTCTCTTATGAATACTGCTTATAATCAGATAACTATGACTTTTATTCTTCTTCAAGGATACAGAGGAGAAACTGCAGAAGAGCTCATGACAAATGATGAAAGAAACAGCATTCAGGCAAAACTACAAGGGATGGACAATTAAAACTGCCTTATTTTTCAACACTTTACATTTCAATAACTATGTGTTAGAAAAACTACTATTCAAGTTGGGGTACAGAGTGATATGCCAGAGGTTGTGCTTCCACAGGATAAATAAAACACATCTTGCTTGAGCATTTAATGGTAAGAAAATGTATTTCTGATCAAAACAAACATAGAAACAGCATTCAGCAGAATACAAAATAGCAAATATATTTGGATTATAAAAATAAATACCTGATGGAATAACATATGCATATAAAAATTATACAATTTTTTATGGCTGGGAGTGGTGGCTCATGCCTGTAATCCTAGCAGTTTGGGAGGCCAAGGCGGGCAGGTCACGAGATCAGGAGATCAAGACCATCCTGGCTAACATGGTGAAACCCTGTCTCTACTAAAAAATGCAAAAAATTAGCCAAGCATGGTGGCGGGTGCCTCTAGTCCCAGCTACTCCAGAGGCTGAGGCAGAATGATGTGAAGCCAGGAGGCGGAGCTTGCAGTGAGCAGAGATCACGCTACTGCACCCTAGCCTGGGTGACACAGCGAGACTCCATCTCAGAAAAAAAATATGTATATATATATGTGTGTGTGTGTATATGTATGTATATATATGTATACATATATATACACACACAATTTTTTTGTTTTTTAATTTTTTAATTTTTTAATTATACTTTAATTTCTGGGATACATGTGAAGAATGTGCAGGTTTGTTACATACGTGTGCCATGGTGGTTTGCTGTACCCATCAACCCGTCACCTACATTAGGTATTTCTCCTACTGCTATCCCTCCCCGGCCCCCACCCCCTGACAGGCCCTGGTGTGTGATGTTTTACTCCCTGTGTCCATGTGTTCTCATGTTCGGTTTTCTGTTCCTGTGTTAGCTTGCTGAGAATGATGGTTTCCAGGTTCATCCATGTCCCTGCAAAGGACATGAACTCTTCCTTTTTTATGGATGCGTAGTATTCCGTGGTGTATATGTGCTGGATTTTCTTTATCCAGTATCATTGATGGGCATTTGGGTTGGTTCCAAGTCTTTGCTATTGTGAACACTGCTGCAATAAATATACATGTGAATGTGTCTTTAGAGTAGAATGCTTTATAATCCTTTGGGTATATACTCAGTAATGGAGTTGCTGGGTCAAATGGTATTTCTGGTTCTAGATCATTGAGGAATCGCCACACTGTCTTCCATAATGGTTGAACTAATTTATGCTCCCACCAACAGTTTAAAAGCATTCCTATTTCTCCACATCTTCTCCAGCATCTGTTGTTTCCTGACTTTTATATAAATTTTTAAAGAAACATGAGACAAATTTTACAATTATGGAGTAGTAATTTCATTACATCTCAGTCTTGGGCTTTCTGCAGGTGAGGGCCATTCCTCTTGACAGTTCTTTACTTTGGCATTGTTTCGGTTATCTACTGCTATGTAAAAAACACTCCAAAACTTAGTAGTTTAAAATAATGATATATTAATTCTCACAGCCCTATAAGTTGTCAATTTGAGCAATTTTTTCAGTCTTACTTGGGATCACTCATGTACCTACAGTCATCTGACGGCTCAACTTAAACATGTCTGGCAGTTGGTGCGCACTATCAACTAGTTCTCTTCTATTTGGCTTCTCATCCTCCAATAGACTTGGCTGGGTTTCTCACAGAATGGTGGTTTCAAGGCTCCAATAAGTTAAGAATAGGTGCCACAAGACCTCTTAAGTTCTAAGTATTTAAACTATGTCATTTCTACCACATTCTATTAGTAAAAGCAAGTCACAAGGCCTCCCCAGTTACAACAGGTGTAGAAGTAAATCTTACCTCTTGAGTAGAGGGGCAGCAGGGTCACAATGCCAAGGTACGTGGATACAGAGAAGAGCGATTCACCACAGTCATTATACTACCAATTTCCCACAGGAATATTTCAATGAGTTAAGTAGACTCATCACTTCACAAGGCCTCAGAAATGAAAACCATTCACTTAAGTAAAAATAACACCAATTTATTTGGCCCTTAAAGCTTGATTGTATTATCACCTTGTTTGAGGTGTGGCTGACAGAAGAAAGATTTTTTGGTCTAGCAAAGATATTGCCTCCAATTAAGGCAAAATCAGAAAGAATGTGGGCAGTTACTAAGCTATTCCCTGAAAAGAGTGTAAGTAGAAGGCACAAACCCTAACTCTAATGAATACCAAATCAGAAAAAACAATATCATAATCTATAGAAATTTTAAAGTTTATGAAACATGTAAAACTTCCAATCTAAACTATTTTTTATTCTTTGTTTCCCAAAATTTATTAGAAGTAAAAAAAATCATCTTTGGTGTACTTTTGTAGAAAGAGAAAGAAAGGCATGGGTAGCAGACTATTATCATTAAGTAATGATATTATTATATTAAACATTATCACTGTGTAATCAGACTTAAAAGAAGAAAAATGACAAGAGACAGAGTGTACCAGAGCAGCTGTGAAAGTAAGGAGTACGTGGATAGTCAGCCCTTGCCTTAGAAAGCAACCTGGAGAACAGCCTTCAGTAAAGAATATGGTCAGCTAAAATTCACCAACACTAGATTTCATGTCTTTCCTCACAAACCCTTCTATCTTGGCCCCTTGGCTGCAGCTACGTCAATAAATCCCTGACATTACTCATTCTGAAGACTAGGCAGGTAAATTTTATTTTGGGGTGATTTATCCAAATTATATTAGCTTTAAGCACACACACACACAGAGAATAAACCACACAAATTTTTAAATAGGAAATTGTATAATAGGAAAATACATTAATACATTAAGAAGTTAAATTTAGCATTAAGAGTGTCAGTGGGAACATTAATGCAAGAATGACATGTTTTCCAAACCTCAAGGCCTCACAAGGCTTCATCCCATATACAGTTTATGGCTGTTAACATTAAAGCATTGGAATTTGTAAATTACAACCAGTAGAAGCTATTTGCTCTCACTATTACTCTAGATAATTTTGAATATTATTGTGCCAGTTTGACTACTTCATTTTTGAGAAACTGCCTTTTCCTATTATTCTTCCCATGTAATGTGATAAAAAGAGAAAAATCCAGAAAAGCTGACATGCTTTAAAATAAATTAATTGGAAACTTCTCTTTTGATACTGTGGTTTTCTTTATTAATATTTAAATAACTTGCACACATACTTTATTATAATAGCCATCAGAATGATGTGAGAATTAATTGAAGTAACTGTTATACAGTGATTATGAAATATTTGGAATAAGGGTCAGCTGCATAGAATAGAGTACTTTACTCTCACTGTGTATTGAGAAAGCTGAGTCTGCCTTTATAGTAAAAATAAGCCCAGAAAATTCATTTATGAGGGGGATACATGAAAAGAAGTGAGCATATGCAAAAATACCACACAGAATTTGCTGGCACTGAGATGAAAACTGTTCAAAAAGAAACAAGAAAGGAGGCTTTGGTTCTTCTTAAATAACACTGGATGATGAGTTGCGAAATAGAAAAACATTATTTATTCTTTGTATATAATAACATGGAAGCTGTCTATGATATACAAATAACTGAATTGAAGAAATTCTTGATGTTCCTCAATAGCAGCCAAACTCGAAGTGGTTCCTAGCCTTCACACCCATTTTTCTCTTCCCATGTGGATCACGTGATTCCCCCTTACAGAATCAATTATAGAATCAATTGCCCTTACTGGGGCTGGTACATCCAGGTAAAGACATTCCAGAAATAATCATCTACTAAGCTCATCTTCAGTGTAAGCATAGCTCCCTTTCCACAAAATTCTCTGTGATTGAACTGGATCCTGTTGTTACAATACACTACTTCATGTAATTCCCTTGCTGCCAATTGGATTGTAACCAGAAATGCCTGAAAACCTTGGACATTCCCATATCTTGCCAAATTGATCTCCTAGTCAGTGATCTTTGTAGGTTATCAACTACCCCAGTGCTTGTCCAACTTCAGTGAGTAGATTAAGTAGTACTAAATCCTGCTCTATCTACATCTCTCCAAATCTCAGGATATAATAGTGGGTATTAAGTTAAAATTTTTAAATGGATATTCACTGGGTAAATATAAAACCCTGACCTAAAAAATGGATGAAGAATGCATAGAGAAGAGTGAATAACCCTCCTTAATAGTAAACTTGAACAAGGAGAAAATCAAAGTTATTGAACATGTGCACTCAATGAATTGAAAACAAAATGACTTGAAGGCATTGAAATAACTGTATTTGAAGACACGATTTCCTAAGTTTCTTTTTATTAATCTTTTTATGAAAATATAAAGTATATTTACCCATTGTAGGACAATTATTAAGAAAAAATGAAACATGAGTTTACTCATCTTTAGTATATGCAACATCATTACACTCTTGTTTCCTGATTAATGGTAAATTGAATTGAATCTTGCTCTGGATTGCATGTGAACAAATTATGACCTATTGACTGACTTTGACCCAGATATTTATTTTACCCAATCCTTGATACCATTAAGGAAATCGATAGTGCCTTTGCCAAGGGAAAATGCCACGTTATCATCAATACAGTGTGTCTTAATCAATGGCTGGTTTTCATGTTTATTATACTGTTGTCCATCTCTCACTGCGTGGGGATGGGGAAGGAAACTAATTGCTCGCTGCTCGATTTCATAAAAAATGTCATACTTTTGGATACTATAATTTATGAAAGAGTGATAGTCTTAAAACCTTAGTTATCCTCAATGTTTTATTAAATACTTCCTCTTGAAAGAAAGAGTCACTGGCTAAAGCTCCGGTCTGGCATGTCATTTGTGGTCCATGATGACTGGCCTATCCTGACAAGCGAAGTTTAGCAATTTCTGGTGAACAAATGACATTTTAACTGAGGAAATAAAAAGAAAAATGTTAAAGTCTGTATTGAAATATAATATGCCAACTATAGGCCATGCACAAAAGAGTTTGTTGAAGCCATTCATAAAAACACACCAGTTCTATGCATGAATATTACCACATGTTCCCTTAATGCTATGCTGTCTGGAGTCACCTAAGGCCTCAGCAGATATCTGAATGATTTCAAACTGATTAGCAACTACCTTTGATTAGTAACAGGAATTTATCTCTTCAATTTCCTTTTGACAGCATTCTACAGTTTTTTTTATTTACTATTTTTGGGGGCTGGAATTTAACAATTGTCAAATCATTTTTATTTGTTTCAGGAGACTGCTTTTTTCCTCTATGAATTACATTTCCTTTGGTTTATAACCTTAAGCATAAGACAGTCTCCCACTCTTCGTACAGTTGTGAAAATAAGCATTCTTAGAATTTAAAAAATGTGCATAGCTGGGAATAAAATAATGGCCACAACTGTTGGTGTTTTTACATCAAAAAAAAAAAAGCCAAACAAACAAAACCCCAAAACAAAACTACATTGATCTTAGTTAGTACAAAGGAACTTATGTCTACAAAAGGAGAAAGAAGTGCTTGAAAATTAAAAACACCAAAAAAGTATTTGTATATCTGATAAATAAAATTCTTGTAGACCAACAAAATATTATACATAAATTTCATTAGAGATTCTTAAAGATCTACGTGCTTCCCCATCACTTCTTATCTCTAAATTAGTTAACTGGTGACAAGTTTTCTTGTAACAAGAGATAAATTTTAGTGTATCTCAAGGAATACTCAAGATTAACTCATTTCTTTTTAGCAATGAAACACAAAACTTCTGACTTGTATCCCAGCATTTCATGGGTCACCTTATACTCACTTTAGATCCTCCACTAAGTTGCTTTTGTTTGGGTGTGAAATCTTTTTGCCTGAATTAATTGACATCTGTAGTTTAGAACATCATCTAGAGAACATTACAGAATCTTAACTATTCAGTTAGATACTGTGCTCTGAGTAAGGGAGGGAAATTTTACCTCTACTCTCACACTATGACGATCAACACAGAAGACCTCTGTGACTAAATGACCCCACACACCAAGCAAGCAATTCTGTGGCTGACACCACCTGGGTGTCCTTTTATTCATCTCGACCTGGATGTAGCATCAAATTCCATAAGTTGAAGGTCCAATCTCTAAGACTGCTCCCATACTTCTGGTGCCAATTGCAACCTCAAGGTTATTTTGCCTGTGCTTCTGACTGACAGGCTGTAAATCAGGATTCCTATGATCTCCTCCTTGGAGAACTCACAGAACTTGCTAGAGCAGCTCACAGCACTCAGAGAAATACATTTACTGGTTTATTATAAAGGATATTACAAAGGATACAAATGAAATCATGCATAGGGTGAGGCATGGGGGAAGGAGCATGGCACTTCCATGCCCTCTCTGGACTCACCACTCTCCAATAACTCCACATGTTCACCTATCCATAAGCTCTCTGAACCCTCTTGGGCCTTTTATGAAGGCTTCATTGGATAGGTATGATTGACAGCAGTGTAGAAATATTATTGGACAAAGGAGTATGATTCAAACCCAGCAAGGTCCATCTGTTCAGATTTTTCTTGGCTTCTCTGTGCAGCATTTCTCTCTTTAGAATATGCGGCAGGACCCTTTCTGAAATGGTGGTCTTATGACCTATATAATGACCAGACAAAAGAGGTCAGAGAATTTCTTTTTGGAAAAATGGGGAAACATTAGAGTCCTTCCTTGGGAAGAAAAAGGAGCCTGTGAGAAGAAGGCAGGAGATGGTCAGAGAAATTCTGTTTTCTAAGGTCTGTTTCTGAGCTCTAAGGACCCCAACATCATAACAAAATGCTGTAAAAAGGGCCAAGGGAGTTATGAGCCAGGAATCATAAATTACAATGAGCTTTGTTTACATAAAACAAAGATAACAAGGGTCACTTGAATATTCTGCAAAACTGTCAATGTCGTGAAAAACAATATTACAAAACTGTCACAGACAAGAGGAGACTAAGGCAACATAGCTACTAACTGCAGTGTAGTATCTTTGGATAGATTCTGGAAAATAAAAAGGACATTAGTGGTAAAATTGTGGTGATCCAAAGAAATACTGCAGTTTAGTTCATAGTAATATTTATATAATGATATTAACCTCTTAATCTTGACAAATGAAGCATAGTTATGTAATATATTAACATTAGAGGCAACTGGGAGAAGGGTATATGGAACTCTCTGAACTGTCTTTGCAACTTCTCTGTAAATATAAAATCAATAAAATAAAAAGTTTACAAACAAAAATGTAAGACTACCAACATTTTTATTTTCACACAGGAAATAAAGAATACTTTTAAATATTGCTAGGTGATATATAGTTAATGATTATGTACTTTGGAATTACAGTTCAGTTATTTTGAGGCTTTTTGTTTTCATTAGTACTTCCTTTTTAAGCAGTATTTCCTATTTTTAAAATAAGCTTAGAGTTAAGTTTAATTAAACAGCCACTGTTTCAAAGAGCCCTGATTAAAGAAAACAGGTATATAAGGAGACTCAGCTGTGACATTGTTTCTCCAGTGTTTATATTATATAAAGAAATGTGATTATTTTTTCAAAATATTTGTTTTACATTAATAGGCCATCTCCCTTAGTTAATGAAAAAGAAGAAAAATAGAAGTATCTTAGCAAGAGCATCAAGACTG
Source organism: Macaca mulatta (assembly GCF_049350105.2). Taxonomy (NCBI): domain Eukaryota; kingdom Metazoa; phylum Chordata; class Mammalia; order Primates; family Cercopithecidae; genus Macaca; species Macaca mulatta. Next base: position 94,583,538 of record NC_133410.1, on the reverse strand, counting down.
TACAAAGATACAAGAAGTTCCTTGAACAGAAGGAATTATTTTACATTTTCACATTTCAGCTCCTATTCTAGAATAAAGTGGAGGCAGAACATTCTCTCTGTAATTGTTTGGCTCTCAACAAGTGGGATTAGTTTCCTCAATCAATATCTGATGAACTCTGATTCTGTTTTGTCTAAAGCAGGCTTCTGTGAAAAGACAGCTTTTCTTCAAAATAATAAATCACTTTTACCATTTCACTTTTTCTTTAAATCCACTTATAGTTTTGAACTGGAATTGACCATAGTGATATTGAGACATCACAAGACCATCTGCCCATGAGCATTTAGGTAAAGAACATGTAGGAGTAAAGCCCACACCCAAAGACACTGATCTTGCTTCTGGGAGCCAAAGACAAATAAGTGGTTTCCAATGTTTTATAACTTCTAAGTACAGTCGGCCCTCCCTATCTGCAGGTTGCACATATGTGAACTCAACCAAGCACACATTCTAAAATATATTCAGGAAAAAAACAAAAAATACAACAATTAAAAATATAAATTAAAAAACAATACAAACCAACAACTTTTTAACATAGCACTTACATTGTATTAGGTAGTATAAGTAATCTAGAGATTTTTAAGTACACAGGACGATGTATATAGCTTATATGCAAATACTACCCTATGTTACCCTATGTTTTGTAAGAGACTTGAGCATCTGTGGATTTTGGTATTCTAGGGGGTTCCTGGAACCATCCCCAATGGATACCAAGGGAAGATTGTACTCTGTTTAGTCAATGCTTATGCAGAAGCATTATACCACAGGTGTTGACAAAGTCTGGAAACATAGATGAATACAATGTCCCCAAGAATATCAGAAATATGTAAAAAAAATATATTTCTATGTTTCCAAACACTATGCATTCCCTTTGCATGTAAAAGTGACACATTTGGAGTTACTTTGGTTAAAATAAGGCTGAGAGATCCCACAGATCTGTCAGTATGCTCCATTTCAGTCTCTACAATATTTGAAAACTGTTATTTAATATTTAACTACATTTTTACCTTTTACTATTCCCTTCATATCAAACTCCATGTTTTAAAACATAGTGTGTACCAAACCAAATTGTACCATGTAATAATTAATGCATTCTCCTAATTATATTATGCAAAAACATAATTGATTAAATGTTAATATGTAATAAATTTATATCCCCAAAATACATACAGTGGAAGTTTCTGATCCACCATAAATTATCTGAGATAATTTCTGTTACCCCAAAAATTAACATATCTGCAGCCAAAACCAAATTATGCCTTAGTTAGTCTGTACAATCTTATAATAGAAAAGTGTGCTCTTTCGGAGGAAGACTCTGAATTACAGATAGCTATTTAATGAACAATGCTACTTTTGTGGTTACATGTAACTCCAGGACTCAAGTTTGGGAATCACTGTTTTAGAGGTAGGTACTAATAGATTGCCAGGAATTGCACAATTACTACGAATTACATAATTAGCTGATGTCAATGAAATATTTTTTATTTCAGGCCTGGGTACCCTTGCCATGAATAAAGTAAGACAGGCTATGGCATGCCGGTAAAGAAGGTTAAAAAGATGAAGAAAGGAAAAGAGACTTATTTGGTGGGTAAGAGAAAAATTCAGAGTGTATCAGAGAAGTTGGGCACCTAGAGTTAGCATGAGAGTCACAGATGTCTTCAGCCTAGATGAGAAGACATCGTTAATAAAAGAGGAGGTGGCTGGGGGGTCTGCTGGAGAACTACTGTAGTATCAAAAAAAAAAAAAAATACCTTGGTTTCTCAAACAGATCCACTTATAAAACTTTCACACTACTGACTCTCATTTCTTAAATATTCTGTTTTTTCTAACATGTGAAAGCCATATGGAAAAAATAGTGATGCAGGCATAGATTATAGATATTGCAGGTTCAGTTCCAGACCATCACGATAAAGCAAATATCACTGTAAAGTGAGTCACAAGTTTTTTGGTTTTCCAGTGCAATAAAAGCTATATTTACACTATACTATAGTCTATTCACTGTGCAATAGCATTATGTCTAAAACAATGTCCATACCTTAATTAAAAATACTTTATTGATTAAAAATGCTAGCAATCACCTGATCCTTCAGCAAGTCACAATCCTTTTGCTGGTGTAGGGTATTGCCTCATGTTGATGGATACTGATTGATCAGGGTGATGATCGTCGAAAGTTGGGGTGTCTATGGCAATTTCTTAAAATGAGACAACAGTGAAGTTTGTCACATCAACTGACTCTTTCACAGCAGATTTCTCTGTAGCATGCGATGCTGTTTGAAAGCATTTTACCCACTATAGACCTTCCTTCAAATCTAAAGTCAGTCCCCTCAAATCCTGCCACTGCTTTATTGACTAAATTTATAAAATATTCTAAATTCTTATTATTTCAACAATGTTAATGACATGATTTTATAAAATATTCTAAATTATTTGTTATTTCAGCAATATTGACAACATCTTCATTAGGAGTCTATTCCATCAAAAACCACTTCTTTGCTTATTTATAAAAAGTAACTTCTCATCTGTTCAAGTTTTATCATGAGATTGTAACAATTAAGTCACATCTTCAGGCTGCACTTCTAATTCTAGTTCTGATTCTAATTCACTTGGTCTTTTTGCCATATCTGTTGTTACTTCTTCCACTGAAGTTTTGAAGCCCATCAAAGTCATCCATGAAGGTTGAAATCAACCAATCTTCTGTTAATGACACTTTGACCTCTTCCTATTAATCATGGATGTTCTTAGTGGTATCTAAAATAGGAACCCTTTCCAGAAGGCTTTTAATTTACTTTGCCCACATCAATCAGAGGAATCACTATCTATGGCAGCTATGACATTACAAAAGGTACATATTAAAAATTAAGACTTGAAAGTCAAAATTACTCTTAGATCCATGGAATAAAGAATGTATGTTGTGTTAGCATGCATGAAAAAGAAATTTATCTCCTGTACATCTTCATGGGAGGTTTTGAGTGACCAGGTGAATTGTCAATGAGCAGTAATATTTAGAAAGAAATTTTTTCTGAGCAGGTCTCAACAGTGGGCTTAAAATATTCAGTAAACCATGCTATAAACAGAAATGCTATAATTTAGGCTTTTTTGTTTCATATATAGAGCATGGGCAGAGTAAATTTGGCATAATTCTTAAGGGCATGAGAATTCAAAATGATAAATGAGCATTGGTTTGCAACTTAAATTTACCGGGTGCATTAACCCCTAATGAGAGATTCAGCCTCTCCTTTGAAACTTTGAAGGCAGGTGTTGACTTTTCCTGTCTATCAATAAAAGTACTAGAAGGCATCTTCTTCCAACGAAAGGTTGTTTTGTCTATATTGAAAATCTGTTTGGTGTAGCCACCTTCACCAATTATCTTAAATCAATCCTCTAGAGAATTTGCTGCAGCTTCTACAGCAACACTTGCTCACTCACCTTGCACTTTTATGCTATAGTGATGGCTTCTTTCCTTAAATCTCATGAATTAACTTCCGCCCAGGTAGGGGGCATAGTATCCAATAGTTTTTCCAATTCTTGGCCCCCTCCTTCCCCTCTGCCTCTAGTAGTCCCTGGTGTCTATTGTGGCCATCTTTATGACCAGCAGTACCCAAAGCTTAGCTTTCACTTATCAGTGAGAACATGCAGTATTTACTTTTCTGTTCCAGCATTAATTTGCTTAAGATAATGGCATTCAACTGTAACTATGTTGCTGCAAAGGACAGTATTTCATTCTTTTTCATGGCTACATACTATTCCATAGTGTATATGTACCATTTTCCTTTATCCAATCCACTATTGATAGACACCTAGGTTAATTCCGTGTCTTTGTTATCATGAACAGTGCTGTGATGCACATACAAGTGCATTTGTCCCTTGGAAAGAACAATTTATTTTCTTTGGACATGTACCCAGAAATGGAATTGCTGGGACAAATGGTACTTCTGATTTATTTGAGAAATCTCCAAATTGTTTTCTACAGTGGCTGAACTCATTTACATTCCCACCAACAGTGTAAATATTCATTTTCTCTGCAGCCTCATCAGTATCTTTTTTATTTATTTATTTATTTTTTAGTAATAGCCATTTTGGCCATTTTGACTGGTATGAGTGGTATCTCATTGTGTCTTTTGATTTGCATCCCTCTGATGATTAATGAAGTTAAGCATGTTTTTATATTGTTGGCCACTTGTATATCTTCTTTTGAGACATGTCTGTTCATGTCTTTTGCCCATTTTCAAATGAAGTTGTTTGTTTATTGCTTGTTGAATTGTTTGGGTTTCTTATAGATTCTTGGTATTAGACCTCTTTTGGATGCATAGTTTGTGAACATTTTGCCCCATTTGATAGATTGTCTGTTTACACTGATGATAGCTCCTTTTGCTGTGCAGAAGTTCCTTAGTTTAGTTAGGTTCTACTTGTCAATTTCTGTTTCTGTTGCAATTGCTTTTGAGGAATTTGTCATAAATTCTTACCCAAGGTTGATGTCCAGAACGTTTTTCCTAGGTTTTCTTCTAGCATTCCTGTAAGTTTGAAGCCTTATATTTAAATCTTTAATTCATGTTAATTTTGTATATGATGAAAGGTAGAGGTCCAATTTCCTCCTTTTGCATATGGCTAACCAGTTTTTCCAGCACGATTTATTGAAAAGGGAGTCCTTTCTCCTTGATTATTGTCAGTTTTGTTGATGATTAGATTGCTGTGGGTGTGTGGCTTTATTTCTGGGTTCTCTATTCTGTCCCATTGGTCTATGTATCTGTTTTTGTACCAATACCATGCTGTTTTGGTTACTATATTCTTATAGTATAGTTTGAAGTTGAAAAATGTAATGCCTCCAGCTTTGTTCTTTTTGCTTAGGATTGCTTTGGCTATTTGGACTCTTTATTGGTCCCACACAAATTTTAGAATATATTTTTCTAATTCTGTGAAAAATTATGTTGGTAGTTTGATAGGAATGGCATTGAATCTATAAATGGTTTTAGATAGTATGGCCATTTTAATAATATTGATTCCTCCACTCCATGAGCATGGAATGCTTTTCCATTTGTTTGTGTCATCTTTGATTTCTTTCTGCAGTGTTTTGTAGTTCTGTTTGCAAAGATCTTTCCCTTCCTTGGTTAGATGTAATCCTAGATTTTTTTTTTTTTGCAGCTATTGTAAATGGGATTGCATTCTTGATTTGGCCCTCAGTTTGAACATTATTGGTATATAGAAATTATACTGAATTTTGTACATTGGTTTTGTGTCCTGAAACTTTACTGAAGTCATTTATCAGTGTTAGGAGCCATTTGGTGGAATCTTAGGTTTTCTAGGGACATAATTACACCATCAGTGATGAGAGTTTGAATTCTTTTCCTATTTGGATGTCTTTTTATTTCTTTTTCTTGCCTTGCTCTGGCTAGAACTTTCAGTACTATGTTAAACAGAAGTGGTGAGAGTAGGCATCCTTGTTTTGTTCCCTTTTTAAATGGGAACACTTCCAGGTTTTGCCCGTTCACTATAATGGTGGCTGTGGGTTTGTCATAGATGGTTATTATTTGGAAACATATTTCTTCTACTCCTAGTTTATTGAGGTTTTTATCATGAAGAGATGTGGGATTTTACCAAAAGCTTTATCCACATCTATTGAGATTATTGTGGTTTTTTATTGAATTCTGCTTATGTGGTGAATCACAATTACTGATTTGTACATGAGGAGCCAAACTTGCATTTCAGGAATGAAGCCTATTTGATAATCATGATAATGGTGGATTAACTTTTGAAGCATTGCTGGATTCACTTTGCTAGTATTTTGTTGAGAATGTTTGTGTCTATATTGATCAGGAATATTGGCCTTCATTTTTTTTTCCCATGGGCCTGCAGTTTTCTTTTTTTGTGTCTTAACCAGGTTTTAGTATCAGAGTGATGCTTGATTTGTAGAGTGAGTTAAGGAGGAGTCCTTCCTCCTCAATTTTTTGGCATTGTTTCAGTAGAATCAGTACTAGCTCTTCTTTGTATGTCTGGTAGAATTTGGCTTTGAATGCATCTGATCCAGGACTTTTTTTGGTTGGTAGGTTTTTTATAACTGATTCAATTTAGGAACTCAATATTAGTCTGTTCAGGGTCTCAATTTCTTCCTGATTCAATCTTGAAAGGTTGTGTGTTTCTAGGAATTTATCTATTTCCTCTAGATTTTCTAGTTTATGTGCACAGTGGTATTCGTTATAGTCTCTGAGGATCTATTTTATTTCTGTGGGATCAGTTGTAGTGTCACTTTTCTTGTTTCTAGTTGTGTTTATTTGGATCTTCTTTTTTTCCTTGTTAATCTAGCTAGTGGTCCATCAATCTTGTTCATCCTTTCCAAGAACAAAATTTGGTTTCATTAATTCTTTGTATGGATTTTCGGGTCTCAATTTCTTTCAGCTCTGCTGTGATTTTAGTTACTTATTTTCTTCTGCTAGCTTTGGAATTTGTTTGTTCTTATGTGTGGTGTTAGATCATTAATTTAAGATCTTTCTAACTTTTTGAAATAGGCATTTAGCAATATAAATTTTCCTTCTAACACTCTTTTTGCTGCATTCTAGAGATTTTGGTATGTTGTGTTCCTTTTTTCATTTATTTCAAAGATTTTTTATTTCTGCCTTAATTTCATTGTTTACTCAAAAGTCATTCAGAAGCAAGTTGTTTAATTTCCATGTACTTGTATTGATTTGAGAGATCTTCTTTGCATTGATTTCTATTTTTGTTCTACTGTGGTCCAAGCATGTGATTGGTATGATTTCAATTTTTAAACTTATTGAGATTACTTTGTGGCCAAGCATGTGGTTGATCTTAGAGTATGTTCCATGTGCAGATAAGAATGTATATTCTGTGGTTGATGGAGTATTCTGTATATGTCTATTAGTTCCAATATGTTGAATTTAAGTTCAGAATTTGTCAGTTTTCTTTCTCAATAATCTGTCTCACCCTGTCAATGGGATGTTGAAGACTCCCACTGTTATTATCTAGTCTGGCTGTCTAAGTTTGTTTGTAGGTCTAGAAGTATTTGTTTTATGAATCTGTGTACTACAATGTTGGATGCATGTATATATAGGATAGTTAAATCTTGTTGAATTAAACTGTTTATCATGTAATAGTCTTTTTACCCTAAATCTTATGGTCTTTTGCTATAAGGGATTTAATAACATCTGGAAAATGTTTTTGAACTCACCTGGGGTTTGCTAACACTTGACTCTCTGGGATTATGGCTAATAGAATGGTGGCTGGATGCAAGAAAACTGGATGGTGTCTGCTTTGTCCTAAATGGATTATATGCATGAGAGATGGAAGGTGAGATGATGCAAGCTTAGGGCAGGCAGAGTCCAGCATATAAGGTAAGGTCATAAAAAATATCTTTCATGTGTAACTTGGCATGTTCCTAAACAGCAAGTACTAAGGTCTATGTGGGACATTTCTAACAGGTATTCTCTCACTGTTATAGCAATTTTCACACCTTTCCCAGTCCCATATAAACATCACTTTATAGCACTTGCATTCAATGTGATTTAATAGGAGAAGCAACTTATTCAAAACCAGTCTCCAACTGCAGAATAGTCCATTTACTTTGGAAGGATGAACAGTTAACTGTTTCAGAGGAATTTTCTTGCTCAGGCTTGTTACAGGATCTAATCATATATATGGCTTATAAATTCAATTTCCTAAGGCTGAAATGGCACTGAGATTCCCCTGAGGTTTCGTTCATTGGTTTGTTTTTACTGAAATCCATTGTGTGGTTCATGAGTGCCTAAAGTGAGTGAGAAGTCCCCACATTATTTGCAATTTGTATAACTGTGTCTGTCCACTAGATATTATAGCTTGAGGCAGGTAGTAACAGCAATCCATTGCTCAAAGACTTCTAGATTCACAAGGAATTTAGTTCTCCCAGCTTTTCCATGATCTCTGGGAGGTCAAACACAATCATTCTGGACTTGATCACAGACGTATCACATCAGAAATATGTATGTCAACAGTCCACTGCTCATTTTTATGGGTTTTCAGTTTCCATTCATGCACCTAGTCTGATGCTTACTCATATATTGCTAACTCATATTTTTCCAGATAGTTTTATACTGAGCCTTTTATTCAAATCTGTTATAGTACTGTGCTAAATATGACTCATAGCAGTTCATGACACAGCAAAAAGTCTGAAAGCATATTGCCTTAGGTTCAACTATCTTGCAACCTTCCAGCCCTACATAGCCATTGCTTTATAGCACTTTCATACCATGTAATTTAATAACATAAGTAACTTAATCAAACTCAGTCTCCAACTACAGAATAGTCAATTTGCTTGTGATAAATGAACAATTAACACCTTTAAAGATGCTTACTTGTCCAGGCTTGTTATAAGATCTAATTATGACATGCCTTATAAATTGAAGTTTACTACTTTGAATTGTAAGTTTTTATCACTTTCACAATATATGTGATATATTTTTTAAGACTTTGAAAGAAAACATTTCAAGAAAGCTAGGAATAAAATATAATTCATAATTTAAAAGATATTTCTTTAGGTTTGTATTTTAATATTTTTATAATCTAATACATATTTATAACGAAATATAATAGCACAAAAATCAAGTCTTTTCACCCAAATCCTTTTCTCTGAGTCTCATTCTTTAGAAGTTATGTTGGTTTTTACATCTTCTGCGGATATCACCATAATTCTAAAGGATATGTTTATAACTAAATTCTTTGGTGTATTGAGCAGGCTTCCCCAGAGAAAGAGCCAATCGGCTATATATATAAAGAGATTTATTGCAGGGAACTGGCTCATACAATTATGAAGGCGGACAAGTCCCAAGATGTGCAGAGTTGGCAAGCTGGGGCCCCAGAAGTGCTGATGGTGTAGTTCCAGTCTAAGGCCAGTACCCTCGAAACCCAGTACTATCCAGTGTTTCAGTGAGTCCAAAGCAGAAAAAAGATAATGTCCCAATCAAAAGCAATCGGGTAGAAGGAATTCTCTTTTACTCAGAGGAGTGTCAATCTTTTTGTTCTATTTAGACTTTTAACTGATTGGATAATGCCTAGATACATTAGGGAGAGCAACCCGCTTTCCTCAGCCTACAGATGTACATGTTAATGTCATCCAGTGACACCCTCACAGAAACACCCAGAATAATGTTTGACCAAGTATTTGGACATCGCATGGCCTAGTCAAGTCAACACAAAAAATTAACCGTCGCACTTAGTTTATCAACTTTATCCATTTACTTTTTCTATGTGCCAGTAATGATAACTATTGACCCTACTAAGAAAGAATCAATTCCCATATATAGCTCCTGTGTTCCTCCCTTTCCTCTCACTACTTAGGTATATCGATTACATTTTTAACTTTTAGTTCTTTGAGTAATTAACCCTATAAAGTTGCATACTTCAATTTTTTCTTGCTCTTTCAATATTAGCTACTTTTTGTTAACATCCTACTATGCACCACTACAATAATCCTTTCTCTGTACCTCCTGACACATCAGCTATATCATCAATTACATGGTCAAGGTTTACAACATTCACATCTTATTCTGGAAGTATAATTAAAATTTCAGTGCTTCACTTGTAAAATTTGAAACCAAGAAACAGCATTTACATCATTATAATTATATAATTACTCTTAATTATAAAACTAATTAATTGGATAGACCTATAGAAAAGATAACATTCACTAAGCCCCTACTGCTATTAGGACATTATACGCATCAAGATTAAATGGATTCTTTTTCTTTTTACTTCTTGAAGTGCCCAAATCATCCACAATTTTTATTTGTTATGTATTTTGGCCATGAGTTTCTTATATATTTGTTTCTTTAAATAGAATTTCTATTTACTCTTCACCTGTAAGAAAGTCACTATATTATTAAGAACTTCCAGTTTTTTAATCACATTATCTATTGGGCATATTATATTCTAGTTTCTGAAAGGTGGTTTGGTTTGTTTGTTTGTTTGTTTGTTTGTTTTGGAGACTGGGTCTCATTCTGGTAGCTCAGGCTGGAGTGCAGTGTTGCCATCTTGGCTCACTGCAGCCTCTAGTTCCCAGGCTCAAGCCATCCTCCCACCTCAGCCTCCTGAGTAGATGGGACTACAGGTTCATGCCACCATGCCCAGCTAATTTTCTGTATTTTTAGTAGAGATGGAGTTTTGCTATGTTACCTAGGCTGATATCGAACTCCTGGACTCAACCAATCTGCCCTCCTTGGCCTCATAGAGTGCTGGGATTACAGGCATGAGCCCCTATGCATAGCCTTGAAAGGTATTCTTAAAGGAAGCTTCTGATTTCCTGTTCTAAATTGGACTGATTGTACTCTAAAATTGCCTATACATCTGTCATCCTGAGATTTCTTTTTATTATACGAGAGTAATTCCTTTGTTTCCTGGTACTACCTACATACTCTTCCCTTTTCTTAGAATTCTTTTTTTTTTTCCTGCTCCTGGAATAACACTGAATTTCTTCCTGCCCGTACCTGAGGAAAAGTTAAAAGTAGAAAGAATTTCTGAATTTGTTACATCATGGAACATTTTTATTATCCTCTTATCTTTGATTTTTGGCTCTGTATTGAATTTTAGATGCAAAATCAATCCATCAGAACTTTCAGCATATTATATCATTGATAAAAAAGATCTGATGTTAATCTGGTTATTATTTTTAGTACATACTTGCTTTTATGCCTGGAAGTTTTAATTTTTATTTATCCTTCTTGTTGAGAAATGTCACAGAAATATATCTGTGTTTTTAAAATATATTCAATCTTATTGACCTCGGTAGACACTTTCGATCTGAAAAGATGTGTCTTTCCTCAAATTTAACAAATATTCTTGTATTTCTTATTTCTTCTCTTCTACTGTTTCCTCTTTTTAGATTCATGTTAAACTTCCCAGATTAATACTTATTGTCTCTGGAACCTGTTATTATATTTTCTATCTTTTCTTTATCTCCTGAAAAATACCTTGATTTTATTTTTGAAAATTTCTATTGATTTTTCATAGTCACATTTTTTGTTAGTCTCTAATCCTTTTTTATAAAATTGTTTTGGCTTTATGGGTATGTCAGCATCACAAACATCTCTAAAGATATAAATTATAATTCAAGAAGTAGCTTTGTCTTTGGTTGGTTGGTTTTCAACTCCCTGTGTTATTTGTGCTTCTTCCTGGTTTCAGCTTTCTACTTTTCTTTATCTTGGTCATTGCCCTTTGTGTTGTATTTCTTAAATATCTAGCGATACCTAGGTATGGTTCATATTTTAAAATAAAACACCATTGATATGTTTTGGCTCTGTCCCCACACAAATGTCATCTCAAATTGTAATCTCCATGTGTTGAGGGAGGGACCTGGTGGGAGGTGATTGGATCATGGGGGGTGGTTTCCCCCATGCTGTTCTCATGATAGTGAGTTCTCATTGAGAGCTGATGGTTTTAAAGTGTGGCATTTCCCCCTTGCTCGCTCGCTCTCTCCTGCTGCCAAGTAAGACATGCCTTGCTTTCCCTTCACCTTCCACCATGATTGTAAGCTTCTTGAGGCCTCTTCAGCCATACAGAACTGTGAGCCAATTAAATCTTTTTTTTTTTTTTTGGAGGGGTGCGGGCAGAGACAGAGTCTCACTTTGTCTCCCAGGCTGGAGTGCAGTGGTGTGATCTCAGCTCACTGCAACCTCCACCTCCCGGGTTCAAGCAATTCTCCTGCCTCAGCCTCCTGAGTAGCTGGGACTACAGGCGCCCACCACCACGCCTGGCTAATTTTTGTATTTTTAGTAGAGACAGGGTTTCACCATATTGACCAGACTGGTCTCGAACTACTGGTCTCAAACTCCTGACCTTGTGATCCGCCCTCCTTGCCTCCCAAAGTGCTGGGATTACAGGTGTGAGCCACCGTGCTCTACCTAGACCTTTTCTTTATAAATTACCCAGTCTCAGGTAGTTTTTATAGTAGTGTGAAAACAGACTAATACAACCATATTGATTAATATATGTAGATAACATAGGTCTCTTCTGCTTTCCTGCAAGTTTATTTTTCCCAAACATCACTCTCACCTAATGAAAGTTAACTGCACTCACTACTTTGTAAGCTGACATGTCAGCTAGATAATTCATACTAGGTTCTAAGATTTGGGAGCAGACATATTGACTAGGATTCCCCTAAAAGGTGAAAATAGAAAATATTTTACTCTTGTGACAGCAATTTCAATACTTAGAGCTCTGGCTGTGCCCAGGCAGATCACTCAATCTCTTTGGAGAGCAGTCTTTTTTTTATATAACCTCTGTCTTTTCCTCTCAACCTCGTACTATGTTAAACTAAAATATATGATATAATGTAACACTTTGGTTTAAAAGCCTTCTATTCACTTAAATATTTACATTGTTATGATTCCAAATATGCCTATTCTTTCTCTTTTACAGGTTCCCCTTTCCTTGGGTATATACACAGGGCCCACAGATTTAAACTGGTACATGCACATACAAGTACACAAAGGATTTTAATTATAAATTCAAAGAAACATGACCTAGTTTCCTACTAATTCATATCTGTCAAGAATGCAATTCTTTTTTTTTTTTATTTTTATTTTTTGAGATGGAATGTCACTTTGTCACCCAGGCTGGAGTGTAATAGCATGATCACGGCTCACTGCAACTGCAGTCGCAACCTCTGCCCACTGGGTTCAAGAAATTCTCCTGCCTCAGTCTCCCAAGTAGCTAGGAACACAGGCACCCCCCACCATGCCTGGCTAATTTTTTGTATTTTTAGTAGAGAGGGCGTTTCACCATATTGGCCAGGGTAGTCTCAAACTCCTGACCTCAGGTGATCCACATGCCTTGGCCTCCTAAAGTGCTTGGATTACAGGTATGAGCCACTGCTTCTGGCCAAGAATGCAATTCTTAACTTGTATGTTACGGAACTATTCAAAATACTTACAAACCCTAAATCCTCAAAAATCTTTAGAAAGGTAAAGATTTCACACACATACACACACACACACACACAAACACACACACACAGAAAGTAAAAGATCTTTAGAAAAAAAAAATACAAAACCAAATTAAGAGAAAAACCCATGCACACTAGTCCATAATTTTGTTTTAAGCTGAAAGCAGTATCAAAAAATTGTTTCCTCGCCAGCATGAAAACAGTAAGTCACTTTACTAGTTTTTATTATTGTTGGTACAGATAGCACGACTGAGATGAAAAACTAGGCAAAATCAGCATAAACTTCAAACATTTTTATTCTGAAAACTGATAAATTGACAATGTCAGCCCCTTCAGAGAAGTACTCAGTGTTACCAAACTGAGCACATACAGCTTGACTAGAGGAGCAGCAAGGACAAGCAATATCTGCATTAGGCATGGGTCTGCGGGCTTTGAAGAGGACTTTTAACTTGCCTGATATTTTCCTTACGTAATGTCTTATAGCCCCAGTGAACTTTCCAGGGCAGCTTGTCACCACCTGCCTCAGTCTGAGCATGTAAGGTGCAGAAATGAATTGACCATTCCAGGCACAGATTTTTTTCTATCCGGTGCTTGAAAGATGAGGCACAGAGAAATCTCTCTCAGCTCTGAAAGTCTGTGTATCTATATTGAAAAGCTGTTGCTCAAAACCAAGTGTTTAACTGGGAAAAAAGCAAAGGAAAGAATAGCAACATATTACACAATTCCATATTGTACAAAGTGAATATCTTCAAATCCAAGCCATAATCCTAATCAATTCTACTCATTCTTTAGACATTTATTTAACACCTATTATTTGCAAAGCACTAGGGAAGGCATGGAGGGTGTGAAGGTGATTAACATACTGTTCCTATCCTCAAAAAGTTTATAATAAATAGAAGCTATAAAATAAAAGTCATTCCTACCCATAAATAGGGACTGCATGTGGTGAATATCAGGTACATGAAAAAGGCTATGTATCAAGATTTGTTATTATCAAAGTTTGGTGTAGATTTCCTGGGTGGGTGGGAATAATGGGAGTGAATGAGACCTAGAGACAGAAAAAGGCTAGTCCTAATAAAGAGGAATTCATGAAATCAGAAGAAAGGTAAGCTCTTGGGACAAAATTACATAGCTCAAAGGCAAGAAAAAGGCACTAACAGTATTAAAGATTCACCTATATGCTCAGCGTTAAGCACATTATTTTCTTAGATGGAAATTCTGTTATAAAGTCAAAAAAGTGCAATAGAAGGTACCATTACTATAGGTAATTAATTACCAACCCCATATTTCGGTCAAAATAGGAGTAACAGGAACAAAGAAGAAATACAGCATCGTTTAAGGACTGAGAATGGAAAGCAACCTAAGTAGCTGCTGAAAGACTATTTGATACAAAGGTGAAGTATTGTGTGAAACTGAACATGGAAAGAAAAATCTTTAGACAACAGGCTGACTGGCTGCTACGTCTGGTATGGTAGGTGAGGCAAGAATGATGTCTTAGAAGTGTATAGCCTCTTTACTCTTAAACAAAAGAAGGTATCTATTTATTCAGTCTGCTGGATCTCAAGATGAAGGCTCTAAATGCACCCCTCTGTTACCATCTAATTTTCTGGGAGAAGAGAGTATGCTGATGACTTAGGGGACATTTGAAATAGCAAAGATAAGGATAGGCTAGGGCAAAGACAAGGAATGCCTCTGGGAGTGTGCAGAGATGGGAAAATTTACTTCCAATTAATAGCATCAGTGAATGCTGTAAGTTTAGGGGGCATTTGAGCTGGACCTTAAAGCCTGAGTTGGATTTCACAAGCAGAAGGGGAAATGGTAACAGGTAAACATAGAGCATATTTGAGGAGCAATGAGGAGTTTTATTGACTCCAGCAGGGTCACTTTGAGAAAGTGGAAAGAGATGAAGTGATCATTTTATAGGGAACATTTTCTTCCTCTTCTACTTTTTGAGAACTCGGCTCCCTGTGTTACTTGTTCTTCTTCCTGGTTTCAGCTTTCTATTTTTCTTTATCTTGGTGATTTCCTTTTGTATTGTTTCTATTTCTTCAATATCTAGTGATACTTAGGTATTAGTTAATATTTTAAAATAAAACACCGTTGATACGGTTTGGCTCTGTGTCCCCACGCAAATCTCATTTCAAATTGTAAACTCCATGTCTTAAGGGAGGGACCTGTTGGGAGGTGATTGGATCATGGGGGTGGTTCCCCCATGCTGTTAATATATGCTAAGTGTTTACATACATTAACTAATTTAATCTTCACAACAAGTATAAATAACTCATATGATTGTGCCCATTTTGCAAAGTGCAAACTCAATCTCAGAGAGACTATGTAACTCACCCCAGGTTACCCATCTGGTAAGGAGTGAGTTCAGACACAAATCCAAGAAAAGAAACAAATTAAGGAAGAAAGTTTGAAACCTACTGCAATCATCCAAGAAATACATCATTAGGGAAGGCTTGAGTTAATACTTTAGAGGTGCAAATGTGAAATATTTGTCTGGGAGACTTAGCAAAGCAGAATGTGTAGAGCTTGGTGACTGATTAGATGAAGAAATGGAGATGGTAAGCAAAATAAAATAAAGGAGAGTTGGTAGCTAACAAGATTGAGATTTTCAAATCATACTGCGTGCATGCACATAAACATAAACATACACATAAACACACACACACCACAATTCTGCAAATAATCTATAGAGCGCCACCTAATAAGGAAAAAAAGGAATTTAGTCTCTATAAAAGAAGAATTTGTATTCCATGAATCAGCTTTATCATGTACTGAATGTCTCTAAAAGTAAATACATATAATAAAAGCTCATTATACTCCTGGACTATAACATAGATGAAAGTTCTGCCTTCATCATTAACAATGTTGTAAACCAAATTCCCACCAGCCTAAGCAGTATAATATATAATGATAAATAGGAAATGATTTCTATTTAAAGGTTAAGAGTTTCCTTTGTTTTTATTTGTGCCTGTTTTCATAAAATGGGATGTAAATAAAATGAAGTATTATATCATAGCTATAATCTTACCAATGTTGTCTAATAGGCAGAGGTATAAAAGGAAGATGGCAGCTATTATCTTATTGCCATGCCAATCCAATACCATTGATACCTGGGTGCTGGAAAATTTAGAGAGTTAGTAGACATATGTAAATATTTGTGAGACGAGCAAATAATCAAATTAGCCATTTAAGAACTTTGACCACATAGTCATTGCCATAATGCCTGAGTATAGCAGACATTATGGCAATTAACTGAAGCTCAATACTAAGAACACAATAAGGGATGAATGAAGGAAAGGAAAAGTCTGGTTAAAGGGAAGATTATGCTTATCTATATGGATATCTGTGTTTAATAAGGAGAACAACAGCCACCAGATATCGTGATTTGCTGGATAGTGAAAAGTCACAGGACTAAAATAGCTTTCCTAATGGCCTGCTAACAAAAAATGACCCTAATGAATTTCTTTCTTAAAGGTTTTTTTTTGTTTTAGGTTTAATTAGAAACTCATTTAAACAAATAGTGCAAAGAAGGCTTTATACATCATGCTAAAAACTCTGGAGGAAATAATTGAGGCACTGTGATTGGGTATAGAAACACTTCAGATACAGTAGTATACGAATATCTCTCTGAGGAGAAGTCTTCTGAGCTAAGATCTAAGAACAGTAAGATGGAGGTTACCATGCGACAAGAGGAAGGAAAGCATCCCAGGCAGAAGAGAACACAGGAAACACAAGCTTCTCATTAGGAAGAACAAAAGAAAATCTGAACACAGTGTTTGGGGTAGATCAGGAAGCTAACAATGGAAAGATAGCTCTAGAATATATCATGGAGGGCCTGCCTGGCCAATAATTACTTGTTTTACCTTCTGCTTGGCTTGAACCTTAATGTGTAGCCATGCCTTTAGGCTCTAATATTCCCCAAGTATTTTTGCTTGCTTTCAATCTCTAACTATTGACCCCAGTGCATCTTCTCAGGCTCCCAACCTTACTAGGTCTCCCATTGTGACTCAGTATTTCAGGCCCTGCGCTGAACTATTTATGGCCAACTCAACATTACCACCACTCTTTTCTAAAATTTTCTCTGCATTTCAGAGGGAAAGCTAGAAACCGCATTTCCCAGAACACCCTTCCCTCCATGTTCCCCATTAGATCTGTCATTCACTGAGACTTAAGAAAGGACAAGTCATTCTTCTCCAGGGGCAGGTTCAGTCAGATGCTGTGAGCAGGTCCCTGGTAAGATCTTGAGAAGTACTCACTTTCATGCTTCATGCTAAGATTGTCAGTGGCAGCTTCCCCAGACTTTGCTCCTCCAGCTCTTCCAACAGCTGTATCAGCCTCAAGTTCCTTATCCTAAAACTAACACATACTAAAATCTTTCAAACATGGGCTAGGGAGAATAGCTTTTGCATTTAATATTAGGAAAACAAAGCCTCAAAAGACAGGATCTGGAATTGATTCTGTAAACTAATTAGATTAAAAGACAGAAATCATCTCATTGCCAGTGGAAAAAAAAAACAAAACCAGCTCATGGCATGCATGTTTAAAATATGAAGTCTTACTGCCTGGGATCTAGTGCATTAAAATGTCAGAGTTTGGGGAACACAGATATATTGATCTGGGTACTCTGAATAAAAAATCTAGATTCAATGTGTTAATTCAATTGGCTAAAAAGTGTTTTCTTACAGGTCACTTAGTTCATCTAAACATAGATTCAACACTGGTCTACATTAAACGAAACTAAGATGTGAGAACTTCATTGTTTAGTGTAAGGGAAGGAATTCAATAGCTTAAAGGATGTTGGAAGGAGTTATTACCTATGACATCACCATCCCCTAAATATGTCACAATGGGGATCCAAAGGATATTTCCCTCACTAAGGCATTTACAGACACAATTAATCCATCCCTTTCTTCTCCCACTTTACTCCTTTTACCACTATGACACTGTATTCTCCTGATTATTCTTCCTGGTATTCTTTGTTTCTCTTTCTCCACTCTGCCATAGTATTGGAGTTTTCAAGGGCCTAGTTTTGGTTCTCTTTTGTTTTCATTCTATAACCTTTCTCTGGATATTATCCATATCCACAGTCTTCTCTACAAATCACATGTTATTGACTTCTAAGCAATATCTCTGCCTCATATCTATCTCAGTAGTTCTTAAATATTTTCATCCCAGGAATTATTTTTACTCTTAAGAATTACTGAGAATCCCAAAGAGCTGTTGTTTATGTGCATTGTATCTGTACATATTTCTCATAATAGAGAATTAAAATGAAGAATTTTTTTAAAAAATTATCTTAAAATATTAATTTTATTGTATTTAGCAAGATTAAATCATTCAAAAATAATAATGAATCTATTGTATACTAGCATAAATAACATGTTTTTATTTTTTAAAACTGTATTTTCCAGAATAAAAACAGTGAGAAGAATTGTATTGCTTTATTTTTTTGCAAATTTTCTTAATAGAAGACAAATGGATTACCATATCTTCTTAATTCAATTTGTTGTAATATGTTGTTTTGATTGAAATACGTTTAGAAAATTCAACCTCACACAGATAAGTGGTTGGAAAAGGGAGAAGTATTTGAACAGCCATTTCATATAATTAATATTCTTCAATACTATATCAAAATTAAACGAGGGTAAATTTATAAAGGTAAACTGCAATGTGACATCTGAAATCATATCAATAACATTTCACAATCTGTTACATTAAAATTTATTCATCTCAGAATGTAGAAAACTTGAGAGAAAGTTACTCTCAACTTAATAATGAGAAAAGGTCAGATAAACTACAAATGGTAACTTTTTTGATCCTATTAGATAGCTAGTCTCACAAGACAGCCAAGTAAGCTGAATTCCAAGTAAAGACTAGTCCGTCCGAGGCAGAATACACAAAGTGTCTTATCTGTGGCACAGGATGGGAAGAAGAGGTGGCCACTAAACACATGGATTGGAAGAAATCAACTATTTAATTATTAAAAGTTAAGTGTGGTTTAGCATGTCAGTATGAAACACCTGGGAACTTTGCCCTCACTTGTAAGCCCTCTTCCTTGGACTTTTCCTCTGGGTGCTTACAAGAAAACATGAAGCAAGGCAGGGGATGAAAAACAATCAGCCTCAATGATGCAAGACTGTAGGGTATGGTCAGACGTTGCTGGGAGAAAATGTAAGTTCCTTCTTGTGTCCTTGGACCCTTCTTTTCTAAGCTTTTTAAAGCCTTAAGCTGGAGATAGGGCAGCAATCATGTAAGTTCCAGAGCACAGTTAACAACTCATTGCATCTGGATGAAAAGTAAAAAGAAAAGCCCTTTCTGCTGGTGAAGGGCAGAAATCCTCCTGGTTCCAGGAATCTATATGGATACCAGGTGGAGGTCTGCCACTGCTGGAGTCCAGGGAGGAATCTCCTAGCCAATATGAACCACAGATCCAAGACTGTGGCTAGTTGTCACAGACAGGAGGGGCACAAATGCTGAGAAAGCTCTACCTCTAAGATCCAGGTATGCAAACCCTCTATAAGACTGAAGCTGAACTAGGAAAACAGAAACTTCATCATAACCACCACAAGTCTAGTATTGTGTAACCAGTAAGAGCATGGAGAGAAACCTCCTGTGGTACAGATACGCAGGGATGTCTAAAAACTGAAGGTGAAGCACAAATACTGAGAAAAAATCCATTAGCACCCTAGCTTCCACACTAAGCTGAAAAGAAAAGCAACCTGGTACTACAGAAATTCACAGCCTGTGGTGCTATGAAGATAACAATGGTAATGACAAACACTAATCCAGCTCGACTCCTAAATAAATTGATTCAACCCTTATGTTGAGAGTCTTGGGTCAAAATGACATGCATATTTCCAGGCACATGTCATTTATTTATCTCTGTCTATACTACTTATTTCAGTCTCTACTGTTCTATACATAACGCCAAACATTTAATAAAAAATAATATTAAGACACCAAAACACAAGGGGAAAAAAAGAGACATGAAGTTGCATCAGCAAGGTGGTGAATAGAAAGCCCCAGACCCTTCTTTTTCCCTTGAAGACACTGGTTCAGCAACCATACACGACCAATTCTTTTGTGAGGAATCCAGAAGTTTAAAGGCTCCTGCATTGCAGGTGTATGAAACTATTTAGTAGCCACATCAAAACCAGCAGGAAAATGTGTGACATCCTCACAACGTAGAACCTCCCCGCCCCACAGCACCACATTATTGGGAGGAAATTCTCATTTCTCATCTTCTCCCTGGAGACAGAAAGAGAAAGCTGGACTGTGAATACAACATTCTGACTTCTCTGGAGGACTGCCCAAGAGACTGGCTTCTGTCTCACCTGTCATGGAGCAATAAGAGGACCCAGAATACTCTAAACTCCCAGGCCATGGACTGGCCATGGACTGCTACTGGTCCGTGGCCTATTAGGAATCCGGTTGCCCAGCAGCAGGTGAGCAGTGGGCAACTGAGCGTTACTGCCTGAGCTCCATCTCCTGTCAGATCAGCCACAGCATTAGATTCTCAGAGAAGCATGAACCCTATTGTGAACTGCGCATGTGAGGTATCTAGGTGGCATGGCCCACCATTCCCTCTTCAATCTGTGGAAAAAATTATCTTCTATGAAACTAGTCCCTGGTGCCAAAAAAGGTTGGGGAACCTGCTCCAAATGCAGAAGGCCTCTGAGAACAAAAGAGAGATGGGTGCTTTGCTGTTACTCCAAAGGAGGAGGCCAATAAATGTCAGTGGTCTCTCTCTCGAGGAGAAAAAGTAAGGTAGAACATGCATCCAACATTGCAGTTTTTCAGAGGGCTGACTGAGGAACTGGTTTCTGTCACAGCTGTCTTGAGACAAGGATAGGACCTGACATTGTCTAGATGCTCAGTGTCATTGAAAGCAGAAAAGAACTAGGCAGCACACTGCTACCTCAGAGGAACCATGGTACAACAGACAAATGCCAAAGGAAAAAAGTGATTCTGAACTTTACAAAAAAGGAACTGGAAAAATTTTCCAATTAGGAATCTCCACACAAGTCCAGGGAGGACATCTACATAGAAAACGTTTGAGAGGCCTCAGAATCTCTTGCCAGGGTAATTGGTAAAGTTCTTTTCCTATATGAAACAAGTCCATAAAGTCTGGGAAAGGTGGCTCTTGTTTTCATATGCATAATTACCATTACAAAGTTATAGGGGAAAAAACACACAGGGAAAATGTCCCAAAAGAAGAAAATAAATCTCCAGAAACTGACCCTGAAGAAACATAATAAGAAATAAGAACTACCTGACAAAACACTAGAAATAACTGTCATAAAGATGCTCAATGAGCTCAGAAAAAAAAATGCATGAGTAAAATGAGAATTTCAACAAAGAGATAGAAAATGTAAAAAGAACAAAACAGAAATTTTAGAGCTGAAGAATGCAATAAGTAAACTGAAAATTTGCTAAAGGAGTTAGTTCAACAGTAGACTTGACCAAGCAGAAGATATAGCAAATTCAAAGACACGTCACTTGAAATTATCCAGTCAGAGGAGTAAAAAGAAACAAATAATTTAAATTTGTAAAGAAAAGCTAAGAGACTCATGAGAGAGCCAAACAGACTACTATATGCATTATGAGAGTGTAAGAAAAAAGGGCAGAAAGTTTATTTAAATAAATAATGACCCCAAATTCCCCAACTCTGGGAAAGAAATGGACATCCATGTTCAAGAAGCCCAATGAATCCCAAATAAGATGGACCTAAAGAAGTCCACACTGAGACATATTATAATCAACTGGTCAAAAGTTAAAGAGAAAAAGAATTGTGAAAGCAACAACATAAAAGCAACTCAACGTGAACAAGGGAAGCTTTGTAAGACTATCAGCAGATTTCTCTGCAGAAACCTTGCAGGCAAGGAGTGAAATGATATTTTCAAAGTTCTGAAAGAAAAATACTGTCAGCAGGGTGCGGTGGCTCACGCCTGTAATCCCAGCACTTTGTGAGGCCGGATGGATCACAAGGTCAAGAAATCAAGACCATCCTGGCCAACATGGTGAAACCCCATCTCTACTAAAAATACAAAAATTAGCTAGGCGTGGTGACGCACACCTGTACTCCCAGCTATTCAGGAGGGTGAGGCAGGAGAATCATTTGAACCAGAGAGGTGGAAGTTGCAGTGAGCCGAGATCATGCCACTGCACTCCAGCCTGGCGACAGAGCGAGACTTCATTTCAAAGAAAGAAAGAAAGAAAAACACTGTCAAAGTATGTAAGTTTCATGTAAGTCCCATGATAAACACAAAGAAAATAAGAAAGGAACCAAAGCATGAAAAAAATCAAGGAAATACAAAGGAAGATACCAAGAGAGAAAAACCAAAATAGCTACAAAACAGACAGTAAACAATGAAAATTTGATCCTAAGTACCCTAAGTTGATAAATACACACTGTATGCCTGTCAAAAATACTTTCATGTACTCTATAAATATGTAAAATTTTATGTTTCAATAAAATATTTTTTAAAAGAAAAAAATTAAGGTGCAAGTACATGGAAATATATCTAGTGCTTATGAATTTGAAGACATATTGTTAAAATGTCTGCACTATCCAAAGCAATCCACATATTCAATGCAATCACTATCAAAATCCCAATGGCATTTTTTACAGAAATAGCAAAACAAACTTAAATTTTATTTTGAAACACAAAGAACCCCTATAAGCCAAAACCATTTTAGAGAAAAAGATCAAAATCAGAGGCATTACACACTGATTTTAAAACATATTGTAAAACTATAGTAATCAAAACAGTATGGTATCATACTGGCATAAAGTCAGATATACAGGCCAATAAAACAAAATAAAGAGGTCAGAAACAAAGCCAGCTATGTGCAGTCAATTCATCTACAACAAAGATGGAAAGAATACACAATAGGGATAGAGTGGTATCTTCAAAAAATGGTGTTGGAAAAACTGGATATCCAAAAGAATGAAATTGGACCCTCACCTTACACCATACATTAAAAAATCAGGTCAAAATGGATTAAAGATTTAAACATAAGACTCAAAACTGGCAAACTCCAAGAATAAAAACAGAAAATGCTTTATGACATTGCTCTTGGCAATGACATCTTAGATATATACCAAAAGCACATACAAAATCACTTGACAAGTGGATCACACCAAACTGGAAAGCTTTTACATAGCAAAAGAAATAATCAACAGAGTGAAAAGGTAACCTATGGATTGGAAGAAAATATTTGCAAACCATATATCTGATAAGGGATTAATATCCACATTATATAAAGAATTTTTTACAACTTAACAGCAAAAAAAATGTAACTTGATTTTTAAAATAGACAAAGGAATAGACATTTCTCAGAAAAAGACATTTAAATGGCCTACAGGTACATTAAAAAGTGATCAACATCACTAATCGCCAGGGAAATGCAAATCACCACAATGAGATATCATCTATGTTAGAATGGCCAATATAAAAAAAATGAAAAATGACAAGAGTTCGTGAGGATGTTAAGAAATTGGAACCCCTGTGCATTCTTAGTGCAAACAAAATGGTAGAGCCACCATGAAAAACAGTATGGAGGTTTCTCAAAATTCAAAATAGATTTACCACATGATCCAGCAATGCCACTTCTAAGTATTTATCCAAAAGAATTGAAATCAGGAACTTGAACTTGTGCACTCCTATGTTTATTGCAGCATTATTCACAGTAGCCAAGAAGTAGAACCATCCTAAATGTCCAATGATGTTAAAGGATAAAGAAAATGTGGCATATAGATACAATTTTGTTTGCCCATGAAAAGAAGAAAATCTCATTATATGTTACGACATGGGTAAACCTTGGGGAAATTATGAGAAGTGGGATAAGACAGTGTCAGAAGGACAAATACTGCATAACTCCACTTATGAGTTATCTGAAGAAGTTAAATTCATAGAAACTGAGAGTAGAATGGTGTTTGCAAGTGTCTAGGGGAGGGGAAAATGGAAGTTGCTGTTCAATGGGTATGAAGTTTTAGTCATGCAAGATAAAAAGTTCTAGAGATTTGCTGTCCAACATTGTACTTTTAATTAATACTGTACTGCATACTATAAAAATGTGTTAAGAATGTGGATTTCATAATGCATATTTTACTATAATTTTAAAGAGGTAAAACAAGAAGCCCAAAGTCTGATGTCCCAGATATTGCAACTATCAGACAAGGACTATAAAGTAACTGCAATCAATATGCTAAAGGATCAAATAAAAAGGTAAAAAGCATGCATAAATACATAAAATTTATCAGAAATATGGAAACTAAGAAAAAAATCAAATGGAAATGTTGGAATATTTTAAACACAATATCAGAGATAAAGAATTCCACTGATAGGTCATAAGTAGACTTGACAGAGCTAATGAAATAACCAGTGAATTGAAAATCCATTGGTCTATCTTATCTGATTTTGTAAATTTATAGATCGATCATTTAAAAATATAGGTTCACTTTGTTATACAGATCTTCTAAATGTTAACACATTTTATGATATGATAATTCTAACTATATTTTTAATATTACCACCAATCTCATTAGAAAAGCCTCCAATTACTGAAAAGCCATCAAGCTCATGGTGGTAGATATAAGCTTTTAAAAATTCTAATTTATGCTTGAAAACTGAAATTTTACAATTAGCAGAAAATATTTGTTTCCTCAATGTGTCAGCTCACTTCATTGGTTTTCAACAATATAACTGCCGAAAGCCCAATTCTGAATAACAATAGTTTTCATGTAAAAATGATACTCTATGAAAAAAAAGTAGCCAATTAAGCTTGTAACTCAAACACAAGGGATTCTCCTCCAGACAAATACGTAACTCAGTGCTCATACTTCCTATATCACCGAATGGAATATGAAAAGATATGCATTAAAGGGTGAAAATTTAATGAAATTCATGATTTTTATTGCTTCATCAAATACATGCTTAGTGAAACTGGGCATTTTTAAACTGTAAGTGCACAGCAGTAAAGACTACAATAATAACTAGTCACATCATTTGCCACCTTATTCATGCTATGACCTTATTCATGCTATGGCATGAGCAATTTTACTCACCATGGCTTTTCCACTGTTAGTGCAAATATAAACACAGTTAAAAGACAATAATGCCTTATTATTATAAATATGCTTTTGGCCTCACAAACCCCTTGAAAGGATTTTGGAGACCCTAGGCATTGGAAGACTATGTTTTGAGCATCACTTGCTCAAATTTTCACAGCACCTCAAGCTCAAATTGTTTTACTACATCTCTCTGTTGAAAATTCTTCCCCTAAAATTCAGTCATTCTGCATTTCTTCCTTTGAGTGATGGCATCATAGACTAGTCAGTCACTAAATTCTTGAATAATATCAAAAATACAAATAACATCAGCAATAACACTAGAAAATAATCTCTTTGGTCTACCACTCTCTCCCACTAATACCCATATTCATCCTGTAAATTTATCTGAGTGAAATTATTTGTATATATATTGTCTGCCACCCCATCCCACCTTCTCCACTTTTATTGTTATGCTGTAGTTTCCTATAATCTCTTGTTCATAACATTAGTGTAACATACTAACAATTTCCCCTGCTTTTAGTCTCACCCCACCCTCCCCCATCGGCAATCTTCCATACTGCTATCAGAGTAATCTTTGTAAAATTCAAATCACTTTCCGCAGCCTATTGTTCCCAACACTATAGAATCACATACAAAATCCTCCCTGATTGATGCTTGCCTACCTCCTTGATTTAATATTTAACTCACCTGTCTACACACAAGACATTCTAAGCATAGGACATTTTGCTCCTTCCCGCCTTTGACCCTTGATACATTCCTACTTATCCTTGAGGATTCAGCTCGTGAGTATTCTCACCCAAGCAAAGTGGATTATCTGCTCTTAAATATTTGAGGAAGGGGAAAAAGCCAGCCATGGGAAGAATAAAGGAAAGAGCCTTCTCAAAAGAACATGTAAAAAGGCACAATGGATCCCTCAAAATGTAAGTACTGGAAATTAGGAAATGATTACGTTATAACCATGTTATTTCAGGATCTTGCTATATGTAATTGCTAAATTTTAGTTCATCATTTTTTACCAATATCATGTACAATTCTTAATACTTACTGAAATAGAGGGCTACTCAATAGAAGTGCCCTTATTTTTAAAGTAGTAATTATTAGAATACTAGATATCATAATATCCTGATCCGACATTTTATAGAAGTCATTCTAAACCAAACAACAAAAAAACAAGATTTGTATGTGTTTCAAATGAGACTTTAAGGAATGTCCCCATCTTGACCAGAACTAAACAATATATACTACAAAAGTAAGATTTATGCAAAAAAGAAACCTCAGTACAATTCACTAGAAAAAGACATCGTCCTGTACAGAAAAAGAAAATCTGTTTAAAACTGCCAGAATGTCCTCTTTATTCTGTGTTACCTTCTCTCTTAAGGACAATGAGATCTGTTTGCATTTCTTTAAGCAAATTCTGTTGTGCCGTTGTCTATGGTTAATGAGTATGTCAGAAAATTTGATTGTCAGCTTAAAAAAGAAACAAACTTGGCAGTGATAGGTAGGCATTTAATTTTCTCATGAATAGGGTGAGCTCCTCCAGAGAAGTCCCATTTATTGGGATACTGATTCTATGATCCTTCATACTATTAATCAGAAATATTTAGTGATCCATACTTCTGCATATATCCAAAACAAAATTTTGTTCTTGATGGTTCCGATGTGCTATAACATCTCAAAATATATTAATAATCTGAATCAAAGAAAGTTTACATATTTTTCTTTCCTAAAGTATAGATCTGATCATGCCACTGACTCACTTAAATGTTTTTTATTTTAATCCATTGCCTACAGCAATGGCTGAAGTTTTTCCCACACTATGTTCTATGAAGCACAAGTTTCCCTTGACATGTTGATAAAAGTTCTGGAAGCAAAGATTCTGTGGTTAAGTACATTTGAGAAACGCCATGTTAAACATGACAAAATGGGTCTTTACTGCAGGACTTTTTTACCCTTTAATGTACCACTGTGTCCTATGAATGCCTGGGAGGAGGAAATATGCAACATTTCCCAAACTTGTTTGTCCATAATGTTTTGGAGAAAATTGTCAAGGTCTACCAAATAGCAGCATTCAGTGAAAAATTGGCTTTCCGAATAAAGTGCCAGCTATTTAGCATTGTATTCAAAGCCTCATTACCTTGCAATTAGGCCTTGGTTTACCTTTCCTGCCTATCTCCCTCTACCAGCCTGGCATAATTATACTCCAGCCATACTTGACTACTAGCCATTTTTGAAGCATACTCCTCAATTGCTCACCTCTATACTGTACCACTCTACCCACTATACCTATTTTGTTATCTCTGCTAACAAGCCCTACTCATCTTCCCAGATCAAAATCATCTCCCCTCAAAACCATTCAAGTCTTACGACTCAATGCTGTAAGAGTATCTTTGTGCAACAGTGTGCATGCAGGTGAGATAAACTCTGTGCTTCCCTCATCACTATAAGTGACTTGTGGGCAAGGGAAATGTTGATACATTTTACTATCTCTTAAGGATCTATAGTAGATATAATAGTAAGCACTCAATTTGTTATTATGGAAACTAAGGGCGGGGCACAGTGGCTCACACCTATAATCCCAGCACTTTGGGAGGCCGAGGCAGGCGGATCATGAGGTCAAGAGATCGAGACCATTCTGCCAACATGGTGAAACCCCATTTCTACTAAATATACAAAAATTAGCTGGATGTAGTGGTGCGTGCCTGTAGTCCCAGTTACTCAGGAGGCTGAGGCAGGAGAATCACTTGAACCCGGGAGTTGGAGGTTGCAGTGAGCTGAGATCATGCCACTGCACTCCAGCCTGGTGACAGAGCAAAACTCCATCTTGGTGGGTGGGGGGAGAGCAGGGTGGGGGGAGGAGGAAAAAAAAAGAAACTAAGTTGAAATTTAGTTTTCAAAAACTATATTTCTGGGATAATCAGTTATCTGTGTTTTATGTATTGTAATGATTACTTAACGTATTTGATGAATTACAAATTCTTCATTACCTAATTAGGTTTAATAACAGAATTTGCTGATACAGGGCATTCAAAAAGATTTTTAGCGTATCAACAATAACACATTGTAAAGGAAATGGGCCCAAATCAAACCAAAATTAGCCCATTTCTAAACTGACAAATAAATTGAATGTGAGAAGTGAACATGGATAAACTTACAATAACACCAAATTTATCTGCAGACATTAACAGTCTCAGATCATGGTCCACAATAGTTAATGAGTAGTAAGAAAGGGACTGTACAGCCCTACAAAACAATGCCCTTGATTTACAGAATAATCTGAACCCTTTTTTTCTAGTACTTAAAACAATTATTTTTCTTTAGAGAAAGATTGGCAACATATGAGCACTAGACATTTCAACTCATTCTCCTCTACTCTCAAAAAAGATGTAAGAAAACTTTTATTTTATAGTCCTATCAGTTGTAGCATACAGGATGGTTAAAGGAAAGATTTCCTGCTCTCCTATCCCCAAATCCCCTCCTTTCACAAATATTTTTGTTCTTTGTGTTTTTGAGGTCATTATCTGAATTAAGGTAAAAGAAAAACAAGTGGAGAGAAGGAGTTTAACAGGTAGTGAAAGAAGACAGGTATTTTTAAGAAAAAATAAACCTTTAATTTGCATTTCAGAAGTTCACATGCAAAGCAAGCCCCCAAAACATGAAGAATAAAAAACAGACCCCTTCTATATACATTCCCCTTCTCTTCTCTTTCCCAGTTTCTTCCTCATTTCCCTCCTGAATTTTCCATCCTGAAAGGCTTTTAGATGGGACAGAACAAGGTCACTGTCCATGCAGAGGAGAGGTTTGGTGTAGGGCATGAGTTCTCAAACTCTATGGTTAATTGAGTATTCCATCTACTGATCATGGACATAAGAATGTTTGAATTCATCTCATCGTGTGACTGCTTTTTGAGGAAGAAAGGAAGTGGGTGAATACACTCATAAGTACTTGAGATACAAGGTGAGCTATTGAGGGTCTTGGCTTTGACTGACACTAAAGCTTCAGAGAAAGAAAAGTTGCTCGGTTTAAAAAATATAAAAAAGAAGGTAAGTTGTTTTGTTGTTTTTCTTGCTTGCTTCCCTGCTCCTTAAAGGGAGTTACAGAAAGGAGAGAAAGGAAGAGAAGAAAGGAGAGGCCAATAAGGCAAGAAAGGCTGAGATGGGTAGAAGTTATCAGTGGCAAAGCAAACGGTGGATATTTTCAAATGGGTAGCACCTATTTTGAGAATTAAGTCATCTGTGTCACAGTATCGTAAACTTCTCCTCAGACTCTGCTGTGCAGCCCTCAATAAATCCATGCTTTCTATGGATGATTTGGAGTAAAATTAAAGAGACGTGAATTTCATATCTGGGTCAACATACGATAACATATTATAAGAATTCAGAAGGAGCTAAAAAGCCATTGCAATGTAAGTCTCCTGAAAATGAGCATAATTCTAGGTGCGAGGCTTTGTATTTTCACAATCTATGGTTTTAGCAAGCTTGAGGTCCAGGTATATCTACCAGGCCTTGAATTGCAGTTCAACCACTTTATTAGCAACGTTACCTTGAGTAAGCTAATTTTTCAGAGACTTCATTTCTTATCTGTAACAAAAACACAATGGCAGTGCCCCCGTTGTGTGCCTAGAGCTTAGTAAGCACCTGTTAATTTTAGCTATGTAAACTTTAACGTGCTAGGCAAATGGGTTTACTAAGAGCTGGGGCTCTTGAAGAGCTACTGCTACAAAGTGAAAAATGCCAACACTTTATTAAAGAAGCATCCTTTAAACCAGCATGAAATTTACTTGAAAATCAAGTCTCTCTTGTGTTGTAAAGCAGTCCTACTATGACCCTCCGTACCCCAAGGAAGGGACTGCAATGTTCCATGAATTCTTTTCTCTCAGTCCCTGCTGTACAATTGCTTGAGTACTTACAGAAATTGTAAGAGGAGTCATAAAGAGAAGAGTTAATTTGTCCCTCCAAAAAAGTTGCTGATTGATATACATAGCCTGATTTTACAGGTCGGCTGCTCAGAGAGAAAATTGTAGAGCAACAAAGAAATAACTGGAACTGAGTGCTAAAGACAATCCATCCCAATAGAATGCTGAGGTGGTGGATCAGACCAATGAATCATCAATGCACAGAGTTGCCACCCCTGACCAGGCCTATGGAATGACTGGCGCTCTCCTAACCTGGTGCTGAGGTGGCAAAACAGGACCAGGGCCAAAGATCTACTAACTGATCCTTTACTGTGCCCTTGATTAAGCCAGCACAGGATCTGATTTTCCCCAAGCTGGCAACTTTCTAACCACACAGCCAGGCTCCCTCTAATGGAAGTGGATGTCCGGTGTTGCCAGATCTCTATGTGTTGCCCTAAAGTGTAAGAGGAACAGAGGTACACACTCTTGGTACTGCTTCTGTATATTTCAGTTTCTGCTAATAAACACAATTCCAAAGAACTTGGGATGTGTGTGCAGCCTGGCTATTTATCTTTTCTTTCTTATTAGGGCTCAAGGGAGTCCTCTACTTTTTGGACAATTGTTTTCTGTAATATTAGCTCTACAGTGAATTGAACATTCCATCTGCTAATCATTTAAAAAAGCAAACAAAACACGGTGAGAGAGAAGGCATGAAGTTCGTGGCTGACAGTTTACTGGACAATTCTGCACAGGAGTATCCAATGGAATTAAATTTAGGAGCAAAAGTAAGTGCCACTTTCCGCTTACTAGCCTTGAGCTTTTTCTGGCACTGAACCATTTCCACCTCCTGTATATCTTCTCTCAATTGTCTTGTCCAAAGACATGATTATTACTTTAATTGGCTCCTTTCTTGGATATTTCCTATTAAGACAATCTATTTTAGCTGTATATAGCTAATGATTCCTTCTTGTCATTTTGCTAAGAGAAATGACTAGAAATTTTTACAAACTTATTTATAAATGTGAGCGACAACAACCAAAAAACATAAAACAAACTAGATAGCTAGATCTACACAATATTTGGAAGGGATCTAGATTATGCCCAATATGACTCCATTTGTAAAGATTATAAAAATTTCCCACTTATAAGAAAGTAAAAATTGCAAGCAGATCGCACATCTTTAAGGACATAAAGAATAATCATAAGAGGGATTTACAAGCCAAGTAACAGAGGTTTGGCTGACAGCTGAGGATAGATTTGTAAAGTAAAAGGAGCTGGTGAAAGGCAGAGAGAGTGGGCTATTTGAGCTAAACACATAAATTCATATTTTTGCTTTATCAAGAAGATAGCTTGTCTTGTCTATTGAAGAACAAGTGTTAAATAGCGAGATTGGAAGTATACTTTTTTAATATGGAAGAGTATAAGTTGAACTCTTACCAAATACCTTGCACAAAAATTAACCCCAAATGGATTAAACACCTAAATGCAAGACTTAAAACAATAAAACTCTTAGGGAAAAAACATAGGGCAAAAGCTTCACAACTCTGGATTTAGCAAATATTTCTTAGATGTAACAAAAAGGACACAGGCAACAAAACAAACAAAACTAGATAAATTAAACTTCATTCAAAATGTTTTAAACTTGTGCATCAAAGTTTATTATCAAAAAAGTAAAAAGATAACCCACAGAATGAGAGAAAATACTTGCAAATCATAGCCGACAAACAGTTGGTCTCCAGAGTATATAAAGAACTCCTAATACTCAACATAAAAACAAACAATTTATAAATAAACAAAGGAGTTAAATAGTCATTTATTCAAAGAAGATACATGAATGGCCAATAAGTACTTGAAAAGGTGTTCAACATTACTAATCGTTTAGGAAATGCAAATCAAAACCACAATGAGGTAATCACCTCATTCCCATTAGAATGACTACTATGAAAAAGACAGAAAATAACAAGTGTTGGCAAGGATGTGAAGAAACTGGAATCGTTGTGTGTAAAATGGTACAACCATGGGAAAATAGCATAGAAAACAATATGATGGTCCCTCAAAAAATTAAAAACAGAATTACCATATGATACAGCAATTCCACTTTTATGTATACATCCTAAAGAATTAAAAGCAGAGTCTTGCCCATGTTCATAGCAGTATTCACAATACCTAAAATGTAAAAGCAACCCCAAAGTGTCCATTAACAGATGATGGATAAGCAAAATATGATATATAGATGGACACACACACACACACACACACACACACAATGGAATATTATTCAGCTTTTAAAAGAAAGAAAATTCTACAATATGCTACAACATGGATGAAACTTGAGGATATTATGCTAAATAAGCCTATCACAAAAAGACAAATACTGTATGTCTCCACTTATTTTAGGTACTTACAATAGTACCTAATCAGAGAAACAAAATCAGAGAAACAAAAAGTAAAATGGTGCTTGCCAGAGGCTTCAGGGGAGGTGAAACAGGAACTTTTTGCTTAATGGGCATAGGGTTTCAGTTTGACAAGACAAAAAGAAGGGAGAATTATGGAGATGGATGATGGTGATGGTTGCAAAACATTATGAATGTATTTAATACCACTAAACCGTACAGCTAAAAGTGGCTAGGATGGTAAATTTCATGTCATGTGTATTTTACCACAATTTAAAAATTGAAATAAACCATTAAGAGCTTGCCATTTATGCAATAAGTGTTCAAAGATAGTGTGAACGACAAAAATATGTGCTAAAGACCATTTGTTTTCAATGACTTACATGAGTTTATCTTCCACACATCTCATAAATGTCAAGATTTCCCAAAGGTCTTGTTTTCTATTGGCACCAACAGCTTCAGTTTCCATATATAGACTGTTGTTCTAATTTACATTCCTACCAACAGTGTATGACTTAACAGATGTACACAGCACATTTCATCCAACAACCATAGAATACACTTTTTTTTTTTTTTTTTTTTTTGATACAGAGTCTCACTCTGTCACCCAGTCTGGAGTGCAGTGATGCGATCTCGGCTCACTGCAGTCTCTGCCTCCCGGGTTCAAGCAATTCTCCCGCCTCAGACTCCTGAGTAGCACACACGCCCAGCTAATTTTTGTGTTTTTAGTAGAGATGGAGTTTCACCATGTTGGCCAGAATGGTCTAGATCTCCTGACCTCATGATCTACCTGCCCTGTCCTTCCAAACTGCTGGGATTACAGGCATGAGTCACCATTAGCAAAATTAACCAAGAAGAGAGAAATTCCAAATAACCTCATTATGACATGAAACGTAAGATACTACAACTGACATCACTGAAATAAAAAAGATCATTCAAGGCTACTGTGAAAATCTTTATGCACATAAACTAGGAATCCTAAAAGAGATGGATAAATTCCTGGAAAAATACAACCGCCCTAGCTTAAATCAGGAAAAATTAGATACCTTGAGCAGACCAATAACAAGCAGGGAGACTGAAATGTTAATAAAATTACCAACCAAAAAAAGTCCAGGACCAGATGGATTCACAGCAGAATTCTACCAGTTATTCAAAAAAGATTGGTACCAATTCTTTTGACACTATTCCACAAGATAAAGAGGGAACCCTCTTAATTCATTCCATGAAGCCAGCATCAACCTAATACCAAAACCGGAAAGGACATTACCAAAAAAGGAAACTACAGACCAATATCCCTGATGAACACAGACACTAAAATCCCTAACAAAATAATAGCTAACTGAATCCAACAGCATATCAAAAGATAATCCACCAAGATCAAGCAAGTTTCACACCAGGGATGCAGGGATGGTTTAACATATGCAAGTCAATAAACATGATACACCATATAAAGAGAATTAAAAACAAAAATCTCATGATCATCTCAATAGATGCAGAAAAAGCATTTGACAAAATCTACTGTTGCTTTATGTTTAAAACTCTCAGCAAAATCGGCATACAAGGGACATACCTCAATGTAATAAAAGCCATCTATGATAAACCCACAGCCAACAAAATACCGAAAGGGGAAAAGTTGAAAGCATTCCCTCTGAGGACTAGAACAAGACAAGGAAACCTACTATCATCACTCCTCTTCAACATAGTACTGGAAATCCTAGCCAGAGTAATCAGACAAGAGAAAGAAAAAAAGGCATCCAAATTGGTAAAGAGGAAGTCAATACTATGTTGAATAGGAGTGGTGAGAGAGGACATCCTTGTCTTGTGCCAGTTTTCAAAGGGAACACTTCCAGCTTTTGCCCATTCAGTATGATACTGGCTGTGGGTTCGTCATAAATAGCTCTTCTTATTTTGAGATACGTTGCATCAATACCTAGTCTATTGAGAGTTTTTAGCATGAAGGGGTGTTGAATTTTACTGAAGGGCTTTTCTGTATCTATTTGGAGATAATCATTGGTTTTTGTCATTGGTTCTGTTTACGTGATGGATTATGTTTATTGATTTGTGCATGTTGAACTAGCCTTGCATCCCAGGTATGAAGGCAACTTGATCATGGTGGATAAGCTTTATGATGTGCCACTGGAGTCGGTTTGCCAGTATTTTGTTGAGGATTTTTGCATCGATGTTCATTAGGGTTATTGGCCTGAAATTTTCTTTTTATGTTGTGTCTCTGCCAGGTTTTGGTATCAGAATGATGCTGGCCTCATAAAATGAGTTAGGGAGGAGTTCCTCTTTTTCTATTGTTTGGAATAGTTTCAGAAGAAATGGTACCAGCTCCTCTTTGTACCTCTGGTAGAATTTGACTGAATCTCTCTGATCCTGGGCTTTTTTTGGTTTGTAGGCTATTAATTACTGCCTCAATTTCAGAACTTGTTATTAGTCTATTCAAGGATTTGACTTCTTCCTTTTTTAGTCTTGGGAGGGTGTATGTGTCTAGAAATTTATCCATTTCTTCTAGAGTTTCTAGTGTATTTGTGTAGAGGTGTTTATAGTATTTTCTGATGGTAGTTTGTATTTCTGTGGGATCAGTGGGGATATCCCTTTATGATTTTTATTGTGTCTATATGATTCTTCTCTCTTTTCTTCTTCATTAGTCTGGCTAGTGATCTATCTATTTTGTTAATATTTTCAAAAAACCAGTTCCAGGATTCATTGATTTTTTTTGAAGGGTTTTTTGTTTCTCTATCTTCTTCAGTTCTCCTCTGATCTTAGTTATTTCTTGTCTTCTGCTAGCTTTTGAATTTTTTTGCTCTTGTTTCTCTAGTTCTTTTAATTTTGATGTTAGGGTGTCCATTTTAGATATCTCCTGCTTTTTCCTGTGAGCATTTAGTGCTGTAAATTTTCCTTTAAACACTACTTTAGCTGTGTCCCAAAGATTCTGGTACAATATGTCTTTGTTCTCATAGGTTTCAAAGAACAAACTGTCACTGTTTGCTGGCGATATGATTGTTTACCTCAAAAATCTTCAAGACTCCTCTAGAAAGCTCCTAGAACTGATAACAGAATTCAGCAAAGTTTCCTGATACAAGATTAATGTATAGAAATCAGTAGGTCTTCTATACACCAACAGCAAACAAGCAGAGAATCAAATAAATATCAACCCCTTTTACAATAGCATAAAACACACACACACACATATACACACATACACACACACACTTAGGAACATACCTAACCAATGAGGTGAAAGACCTCTACAAGGAAAACTACAAACTACTGCTGAAATAAAATCTAGGTGACACAAATAAATGGAAAAACATCCCATGCCCATGGATGGGTACAACAAATACTATGAAAATGACCATACTGCCAAAAGCAATCTACAATTTCAATGCAATCCCCATCAAAATACCACCATTATTCTTCACAGAATTAGAAAAAAAAAAGATAAAATTCATATGGAACCAAAAAATACATGGCATAGCCAAAGCAAGACTAAGCAAAGAGAAAATATCTAGAGGCATCACACTACCTGAGTTCAAACTATAATATAAGGCCATAGTCACCAAAACAGCATGGTGCTGGTATAAAAATAGGCACATAGATGAATAGGACAGAATAGAGAACCCAGAAATAAACCCAAATACAGCCAACTGACATTGGAGAAGGCAAACAAAAACAAAGTGGGGAAAGGACACCCCTTTCAATAAATGATGCTGGGATAATTGGCTATCCATACATAGGAGAATAAAACTGTATCCTCATCTCTCACCTTATGCAAAAATCAACTCAAAATGGATGAAGGACTTAAATCTAAAACCTGAAACTATAAAAATTCTAGAAGATAGCATTGGAAAAACCCTTCTAGACATTGGCTTAGGCAAGGATTTCATGATCAAGAACCCAAACGCAAATGTAATAAAAACAAGCTAAATAGCTGAACTTAATTAAACCAAAGAGCTTTTATATGGCAAAAGGAACAGTAAACAGACAACCCACAGAGTGAGAAAAGATGTTCGCAATCTATACATCTGACAAAGGACTAGTATCTAGAATCTACAGTGTACTCAAACAAATTAGTAAGAAAAAAACAAACAGTCCCATCAAAAAGCGGGCTAAGGACATGAATAGACAATTTTCCAAAAAAGATATACAAATGGCCAACAAACTTATGAAAAATGTTGTGCATCACTAATGATCAGGGAAATGCAAATCAAAACCACAATGCAATACCACCTTACTCCTGCAAGAATGGCCATAATCAAATAATCAAAAAACAGATGTTGGCATGGATGAAGTGATCAGGGAACATTTTTACACAGCTGATGGGAATGTAAACTAGTACAGCTACTATGGAAAACAGTTTTCAAATAACTAAATTAGAACTACCATTTGAGCCAGCCATGCCACTACTAGATATCTACCCAGAGGAAAAGAAGTCATTATACAAAAAAGATACTTCCACACGCACGTTTATAACAGCATAATTCACAACTGCAAAATCATGGAACCAACCCAAACGCCATTAATCAACAAGTGGATAAAGAAACTGGGGTACATATGTATACAATGGAATACTACTCAGCCATAGGGAGGACTGAATTAACGGCATTTGAAGCAACCTGAATGAGACTGCAGACTATTATTCTAAGTGAAGTAACTCAGGAATGGAAAACCAAACATATGTTGTCACTGATATATGGGAGTTAAGCTATGAGGATGCAAAGGCATAAGAATGATGCAGTGGACTTTGGGGACTTGGGGAGAAGGGTGGGAGTGGGGTGAGGATTAAAATACTATACACTAGGTATAGTGTACACTGCTTAAGTGAGGGTGCACCAAAATCTCAGAAACCACCACTAAAGAACTTACTCATGTACCCAAATACCATCTGTACTCCAATAACCTATAGGAAAAATAAGAGAAATGTGGAATATCTACTCTAGATCCTTCTTTGGAAATTGGAATATCATAAGTGACTATGAACTAACTCTCTTGAGTGTTATCCTTCTAGTAATGCAAACCTGGAGAACTAAACTACTGGCAGAATCAGGATGGAAATAGTTTTTCATGTAAAACGAGTTCCTATGGCTACAGAATAAAAGTAGCTATCACATAGAAAGAACCCAATGTGCAGGAGCAACAAAGAAGGACACCCTCTGAAAGATGGAGCATCTCAAATGGTTCTCTCTTGACCATGGAAAAGTACTGTTTTTCATATAGTTTACGTCTTCCACCATCTACACTGTAATTCCATAGTTACCCAAATCTTTGCATAAAGCCTCATAGAGCATTATATGATATTCATGTAGAACATGAAGCACTTGCCTTTCTCAATGTACCTTCTTGGAAGCAGCAGCTCCTACTGAGGGCTCTGTGTCTGGAAGTCCCAGGAAGAGATCAGCAAAGAAGAAGGTGGCCCACCTAGGAAACAGAAGCAGCAAGGGAGAGCACTCGATACCAATGAGTACCAGCTGCGTAACACCTCGGAGCACAAGTGAGACCCTCTACCCACCCATCATTTGGCCAGGAAGTATCAAAATGCCACAAAGCCAGACCTGATTTTCAGCTTATATTCTGACCCCCCAAAAGTGACTACTTTAACTGGAAGGAACAAAATAAAATCCTGCCCATGGTCTCAGCCCTCCAGGGAGAACGCTCCTGGCTGTGAGAGTGCAGATGCAGGACTGAGCATTTAAGTTAGATGGAGAGCAGCAAGGCCATGCAAACATACAAAAGTGATTTATTTGTGAACAAACACAGCAGGCAGCCAGGATTTTCAGAGCAGATTGGAGTGAAGTGTGGCATTTTGTGAAAAATGAATATGTAAAGATTTTGTGTTGAAGGGAAATATGGAGTAAAATAAGAGACAAAGTGATAAATAGTAAACCCTTATACAAGAACGCAGCCATGGCAGAGATTATATTCTCTAGTTGCCACTGATCTTCATTTTTGTAAACAATAAGCTCCAATTATAACTAAAAGACAGCATTTCCTAGCCTCTGTTAGAGCAGACAGTTGCTAAGTGGGTAAATTGTGGCCAATGAAATGTAAGCAGAAACACTTGGTGGGACTCTTGGGAAGGCTGATTGAAGCTATATACCTCTTTATAAGTCACTGTTGTCCTTCCTTTTTTCTTCCTGTGGTCTGTGACTTGGACATGATAGCTGGAAGATCAATAACCTCCTAAGACTATGAGGTGACCTTGAAGATGGCAGCATATGCTGGGATGCAGAAGCTAAATCTGAGAAAAAGCCCGACTCCCTGATGACTATGGAGCTACCAAATTCACTTTGCACTATTCTGTCTCTGGATTTCTTTTGCAATAGAAAAAAATAAACATCAGTTTTTATATTTAAGTAACTATGATTTTAAGTTTTCTGTAATATTTGGCTACACCTATTCCTAAGTGATATAATAACTTCTGGCATCACTGTCCTACGGTATAGAATCTGCAGGACAGTAATTCCCAGAAGGCACACAAGTGAACATCAGCACAAATCAAGGAAGAGGACAGACCAGTAAGGAAACTGTTAACTTGGGTATATACTGTTGTTATTGAGAAATATCTAAGTATAGGATTCAAAGCCCTCATACATTTAGACATAAAATACGTTTATAGAAAATCATATAGTTTTTATTCCAGAGTATAAGTTCCCTCATTCTCAAAAAATCCTTTTGTCATCTTCATAAAGTTTAGAGATAAAGAAACTCACCAGTAGTTATAGGGACTGGGACTCTGTCTTATATGATCAAGTATCTGGTGCCTATAGTGAGCTATCTGGTGCTTATAGGGAGCTAAAACACACATCAGCAGCACTGTTTATATAAATATATAAAGCTGGACCACTAACTAGTGGTTAGATCTACAACACTGACATTTACAGACTTATTCCTAAGTATGACACGTTACTCAGTCACCACAGAAAACAATGCAAAGTGTAAAGCATGGTCTCATCCCTTAATCTGCTTACTTACATTTAATTATGTGCTGGGTATCCATGATGCATGGATATATACTAGACACTACAGACAGAAAGGTTTATAAGAGGAATTTTCTGCACTCAAGGAACCTACAATTTAGAAGGAAATAAACAGTATTTTGAAAAGGAAGGGCCTTAGAATTCATAGGAAAGGAACTGATCAGTCATATGAGAGTAAGGAAATGCTCCCATGTAATGACGCATGGTAAAAATTTATTGAGCTCACCAAGAAACTCTAGGTACAGATAGTGTGTGGAATACCCAGGCAGGGAAAGTCATGTATAAAGCAGGAAGACTAGAGAGGACAAGGTACATTTAGAGTATAACTGGCTTGTTGAATGAGTGGCATTTGATGGGATATACACAGGCAACATTATTTTTCTCCCATCACAGAGTTTAACATGCTTCTCTGGATCTTCTCTGCCCCTAGCCCCTTATTGCCATAATGGGCAAAACCCATCACTTTTCAGTCATTTTCAGCTATAAAAATAGTTCCAATTTCAGATATTAAAAATTACAGGCCACACAAATCAAAATTTTAGTCTAATCAAAATTTAGTCTAATCTGGTCTCAAACTGTTTCAGGTGTAAAAGAAATGCTCAATAAAAGTTCATTGAAGAACTGAATTAATCACACCTCATTTGCAATCTCCCTCTTCTCCCCAGCTCATGACTCCCAGACCTGCAGTAGGTAGGGAGCTTGGTTGGTTTTCTCATTTCTCCTATTCTATCTTTTCCCCATCCTTCCAAGCTTCCCCAAGGTAGGGAATAAAGAGAAGAGGATTCAGAAGACAGGGGACAGAGGTCTTATTTGTCCAGTATGTTTGTGGTTCTCTCTTGGCTGACTCCAGCTGGACAGCATGCTCTTTATGGAGAATGTTCAAATGCTTGTTGTTTCATGAAATACTAGGGAATTCTTTAGAGACCTCCCTGATTGCTCCAGAGATGTCTGCAGTGTATTTGTTTCAAGAAGACAATTCCCTCCTCTGCCTCCAATATTTGGCAAACCCCATCAAGCTCCTGTCCCTGAATGTACACTCTCATAGAGAGAATACAACTGGATCCCCCTCACCTCTGCGGAAGTTAGTTCCCTCCTCCACACCATCCACTTGGCCCATAGGAAATTCTCACAACCTTGCCCTAACAATGCTGCTTCTATCCACTATTGCCTTGTTGCCTTCTTATTAGTACTTCCATCAGCCTACTGCCATTCAAATTCAATGGGGGATAAAAATTGCCAGGCTCTGTGTTCACTTATGTTTCTAGTCCCCAAAGGATCTTTTCCCTAGGAATCCAATTCTCTGCTTCAGTACATTCCAGAGCCCAAGCCAGCAACTCCATAGTACACTGAACAACCAGCAAGGTTTTAAGATTTGGGGTTTCCCTCTTTTAGACACCTCTGATCTCTATGATGAATACTCCTGATGACTCCTCACATGACTTGGGGAAGAGGATGTGGTCCCTCTGATTTCCACAGAGAGAGGGGAAATGCCATAGCATCGTTTACCACTAGCAATTCTCCTAATTTCCAATCAACCGTTTTTTTTTTTTTTTAATTTCTAATTTTCTGTTGTATAGGCTGGAGGTGGATTATGGAAAATGATAGTTACAAACCCATTTTGCTATTAGAAATGTCTTTAGAAATGTTTATCAGCTCTCTTTAGAAGTTGTAAGTACTGATCACCACCTTCAAACTTTAGCAGAAATTCTAAGACAACAAGAAAATTTCCATTGTACATTCACTAACATGGGCAATATGTATGTTCAGCTCAGTGTGCCAGGAGCTTAAGGTATAAACTGGAGAGTTCCCATATACAAAGCTGAATAGCTAAGTAGTGGCTAGATCATAAAGGATTTTGTATGCCTTGCTGGAAAATTTTGCCTCATTTTAAAAGCATTTCAGAACTATTGAAAAGTTTTGAGCAGGAACATGAAAAGGTTACATTTGCATTTTAGCATGCATTCTGACTGCATGAGGGAGAATGGATTAAGTGTGAGCAATTTTCAAATCTGACCAGTTGTAGAAAGCTAGCAGTAATCCAGGAAGAAGATGATCATCCCCTAAGCTCAGGAGTTGAATATGCCATGAAGAGGTAGAAGAAAGAGATATTAAGATGGTACAGGACTTCATATTTGCATGTTAAGGAGGTAGTTGGTAAGTATGAAGGGAGAGTCACAGATAATGACCCTATTTGTGATTGAACACCTGTTTAGATGATGAAGACACTCACCATAATAGGAACCTTGACAAAGGATGATTTGGCATGGAAGATGATGAATTCAAACTGTGAGAAGGACATGAACAGTGCAAGGCTGTAAATGACACTTGGTAAAGAAGGGGCATAGTTATAGTGAGTGCCAGACGGATTCAGAGGAAAGGCAGACTCCCTGAGTCTTGTGTGGGCAGAAATGTTCTTGGGAGGAACAGAGATTTGTCTTGCACCTCTAAAATCAGGAAGGAGGTCAATAGAAAGAGAGAAAGAATAAGGACATTAATGGTAAGGAAACATCATCAGCTAAGTCACAGAAGCCAAAGAACCTTCATAAAACTGCTGCCACACAGACTCATGATGAGATTGTGGTACTCAGCAAGCTGGTAGAAATTAGTAAAGATCTGTGTTTTAATAGCAGATATATTCAGAATACACAAAATACTGAGGGAAAGCAATAAGCAACTCTATTTCTCTCCTCTGGATTATTACATTCAGCATGAATAGCATAGGGCCAAGTTCACTGTATTTTGCCTAACTGTTTTCTTAAAATAAGACAAGTCCTCCTATCTGGCAATTTGATGGTGTCTATCATAAAGAAGTATATTAGTGAATATGAATACTTAAAGCAGGAACAATTGAACTTGGAAGACATATAAAGCTTTTAGAATGGATACTCATGTCTAACTAATCTGCCATTATTCTTGGAAGGAATGAAAGA
This sequence comes from Macaca mulatta, assembly GCF_049350105.2. NCBI lineage: Eukaryota > Metazoa > Chordata > Mammalia > Primates > Cercopithecidae > Macaca > Macaca mulatta. The sequence goes on along the minus strand of NC_133410.1, from coordinate 94,541,304 downwards.
AGGAAGGAAGAAGAGAGAGAGAAACAAACAAGTGAATTAATAAATAAATAAGCATTATTCATAAAATAGGAGAATCTATAGAATTTATTTGGACTATTCAGAAGTCTTTGACAGCACTGTTCAATAAAGACTGCTTTGAGAATTTAAATTAACATAGATTTATGGTATAAAAGATGCTTTGTCATCAATGGGGAACTGGTTCAATGTCAGGGGAAAAGGGACAGTGATAAATGGGCAAACTTTTTTAAAATATTGAGGTGATTCACATGTATTCATTTAATTTTGTCCATTCAGAAATCCTATGGAACCTCTATTATTATTCTTATTGCCAGTAATGTGATGAGAAATCTAAATGCTGAAAGACCAAGAAAATATCTCTAATTGAATCTTTGAAAGGATCGCATTAACTTTATAAATCAAAGAGAAGTTTTATGATAAGGTGATTCTTAAAAATCACTTATAAATCTGAGATTATGACCTGTAAAATATCAGGAATCTATTTTCCTCAGAAGGACACATAGACAATGCTGCTTCTACTAATTCAATCTGGTTCTTTTTGACTTTTATAATAAGAGCATTAACCCATAAAGCATTGACTTTTAAAGAATATAAGCAATATCAGAATCAGAATATGGCACTAACTATGAGCAGAAATATTTTATTCCCTCTTTTCTTTGTGAACTTTTCATTAATACAGCTAATAACAAAAATAAAAAGGAATCCCACTAGCTATTTTCAGTGCCTTTTAATGACTTCACATTGCCAAATGGTTCTGTCAATGGAAACTCAGATTATTCCACTGAGACAGAATGAAGTAGGCAGTGGAAGTCTGTTACACATAGCTGAAGAGAAAGAAGCAGAGTTCAGATATGACACTGATATAGTAGCCCGAGTAAATCCAATTACTTGGGACAATCAATTTCCAAATTGGCTATCAGGCTCAGCTAGGACTAAGAGTTTGTTGAAAATCCAGGTTTTTTATGTTTTTGATTTAAAGAACCCTGCAGAGCATTCCTGTTAATGGAGCTAATCAAACTTGTTAGGCCAGGGTGACAACTACATTTATACAACAACATTGTGTTTTTACTTCTAGCTTCCATTTTAGCTGAGCTTAGTGAAATGGGAATATGGACTTAAGGGAAACCCAGTTGGACAAATACCACAGTATATTCAATACATCTGAAGTTTAATTTTTTCATATATTGATTTTCTTGCTACATAAATTTACTTAACTCATTCACTTGGCCACATTGGACCATATCTTTCGAATTTGAAAAATGTAGATAGTTAATGATAGCATGTAATGTTTCACAAGATAATGAAGATTCTGTTAACATAAAAAAAAAAAAAAAAACTCCCAAACTTCTCAAAGGAAACTTTATCTAGATAGCATACACCAATAGAAAGAAAGAGGGCCACATGTCTTGCAATTGCCATTAAAGAGCAGGTCTTAGCTGATGGCTCAAAATGTGTTCAAATTCAAATATTACAACATGAAGTAAATACAAGCAATGAAAACAATCTGAGTATTATTTTAACTATTTCAGAAAGTCAATAAGTGTATTAAATACAGCTTCTTCTTTCTTGTTTTTATTCCTTATAGAAAAGTTTCTCTGATGCTACTTTCAAGGAATAAGGCTATCACCCAAAATACAAACTTAGTATTTGGAAAATTCTGCAATCCTGAAAAGAGAACTCTTTATAGTATAATAGTTGAGCATCTGAAATGAAGTTATTTATATCCAGCCTCTCTGCTCTGTATTTCTTCTCTCTGAGCCAATGTCTGACTCTCACCATTTGTGCACACACATGCAGTCATATATGTTCCTTATTTTAACTTTTCTGATGCTATTAACCCCTTTAATGACTTTAGACATTTTAGCATTTTAAATAAGGTTATGCATTATGTCCTTTGTTTATTCTCTATATTTTATCTTTTCTCCCTTTCCCTTGTAAAATTCCTCCACCATGGAAGTGAATCTCAATTCCTGACAGAATACAGAAGGCTCAAGGCAATTCATGGTGGCACAGACCACCCAGTACTGCTCATGGCTATCAGGGGAAATTCACCTCTGATATTCAACATAGGTTCTTTTCTATTTCCCTAAGCATCAGCTGGTCTGAGAAATAAAGGGAAAGAGTACAAAAGAGAGAAATTTTAAAGCTGTGTGTCCAGGAGACACATCACATGTCGGCAGGTTCTGTGATGCTCCTTGAGCCATAAAACCAGCAAGTTTTTATTAGCAATTCTCAAAAGGGGAGTGAGTGTACAAATAGGGTGTGGGTCACAGAGATCACAAGGTAATAAAATATGCTTCACAAGGTAATAAAATATCACACAGCAAATGGAGGCAGGACGAGATCACAGGACCACAGGATGGAGTAAAATTAAAGTTGCTAATGAAGTTTCAGGCACACGTTGTCATTGATAACATCTTATCAGGAGACAGGGTTTGAAAGCAGACAACCAGTCTGATCAAAATTTATTAGGTGGGAATTTCCTCATCCTAATAAGCCTGGGAATGCTACAGGAGACTGGGGCTTATTTCATCCCTTTGTCTTTGACCGTAAAAGACAGCCACCCCTGAAGCAGCCATTTTAGAGGCCTACCCTCAGGGGTGCATTCTCTTTCTCAGTGATGTTCCTTGCTGAGAAAAAGAATTCAGCAATATTTCTCCTATTTGCTTTTGAAAGAAGAGAAATATGGATCTGTTCTGCCTGACTCACCGGCAGTCAGAGTGTAAGGTTATCTCCCTTTTTCCCTGAACAATGCTGTTATCCTGTTCTTTTTTCAAGGTGTCCAGATTTCATATTGTTCAAACACACATCCTCTACAATTTGTGCAGTTGATGCAATCATCACAGGGTCCTGAGGTGGCATGCATCCTCCTCAGCTTATGAAGATGACAGGATTAAGAGATTAAAGTAAAGACAGGCATAGGAAATCACAAGAGTATTGACTGGGGAAGTGATAAGTGTCCATGAAATATTCACAATTTATGTTCCGAGATTGCAGTAAAGACAGGCGTAAGAAATGATAAAAGTATTAATTTGGGGAACTAATAAATGTCCATGAAATCTTCACAGTTTATGTTCTTCTGCCATGGCTTCAGCCGGTCCTTCCATTCGGGGTCCCTGACTTCCCCCAACACATGGCTTCCTGCTCTGGCTTTCAGTGAGTGTAGTCAGAAGCAAGAGTAAGTGAAGACACATGTACAGAAAAATAGAAAGCACTTTCCTGTTCATTACCTTGTTTCAGCCAGAAAGCAACTCTGCAAAGTGGGTAGGATATACGTAACATCTCCATTTTACACATTTAAAAAGGGAGGTCTAAAGTAGTCAAGTAGATTGCTCAATTACTGAGAGCTAGTAATCAGTGAAGTCAGATAATACAAAATTTAGAGTTCTTTTACTAAACTACAATGTCTCCCTAAAGTACATTACTAAAGAAAGGATCTCAGCCTGGGATATCAAGATATAGACTTGGAATTTTCCACATGTGGAGGACAAGAAAAGGAGAAGGAGTAAGAATAACTTCACATTTTTACCTGAGCAAATCCCCCCAAACTTAAATAGGAAAAGCCAAGGAAGAAGCAGTTAGTTGGTAACATAATAAATATATTTTATATCTTATTGATAGATGTTTATATTATTTTGAATGTACACTGTTAATGACAATATGTGATTAACATGTATATGTACATATATACACATATATGTGAGTTTTTCTGGTCGAGTAAAATAAACTTCTATAAATAAATTTCAGGTTTATAGGGTGTTAGAAATATATTAAGGCTTTTAAGGCATAATGCCAAATTGAGTCCACGAAATAATATAATCACTGTTCCACTAACAATGTATAAAAATATCCATTTTCTAAAACCATGGCAAAGCTTCATATTATTTTAAATCTTTGCCAACTTTTTGATACACAATGATATTTTATTGTTTATTTGGGGTTTATTTGATTACTATTGAGATTAAACATTTTTTACCTCTGTTTTCAAATTGTATTTTTTTTGTGTTTGTGTGTACATGTGTGCATGAATTCCTTGTTAATATATTTCTCATTTTTATACTACTAAAAGACTACTCCTTGTTAAATTATAAGTTCCCTTTATATAATTAGAGTAATAATGCTTTGCTCACCATTCCCCCAAAAAAACAATAAAAGGTAATCATGTATAGGTATTCTTACATCTGAAAAAAATTTATTAGTCACAGATCTTCCTTCTATATATTCATCTTTTATGTAAATATCTTCTTAGCTATTTTTAATCAATAGAACTAATTTTCAGGAAACAAATTTCATGTACATAATTCCTTTTAGAAGATGCTGACCAATATATGCATTATGGAAGTCAGAAGGAGAAGAGAGAGAGAAGACCTGAATGCCCATTTAAAAAATGGCTAATCCCAGCACTTTGGGAGGCAAAGGTGGGTGGATCACATGGTCAAGAGATCGAGACCATCCTGGCCAACATGGTGAAACCCCGTCTCTAGCAAAAATACAAAAATTAGCCAGGTGTGGTGGCATGTGCCTGTAGTCCCAGCTACTCAGGAGTCTGAGGCAGGAGAATCACTTGAACCCAGGAGGCAGAGGTTGCAGTGAGCCGAGATTGTGCCACTGCACTCCAGAATGGCAACACAGTGAGACTCTGTCAAAAAAAAAAAAAAAAAAAAAAGGTAAAAACTTTCCAAATCTAGGGAAGAAAATAAATATCAGGTCCAATAAGCCTAAAAGGCAATAAATAATATATACCCAAAGAAATCCACACAGAGACAAATTATAATCAAGTTGACAAAAGTCAAAAGATAATTTTGAGAACAGCAAGAAAAAAGTGATTTGTCACATGCAAGAGAACCCTATAAGACCCTCAAAACATTTTTAGCAGAAACCTTGCAGGCTAGAAGGGAGTGAAATGATATTCAAAGTGCTAGGGAAAAAGAAAACTATCAACCAGAACACATTATTCAGTATAGGATGTACAACACCATGAGTGAACCCTTAACTGTGAACTTTAGGTGATAATGTGAGTCAATGTAGATTCAAATCATAACAAATGTACCTTTTAGGGGGGATATGTTAATAATGGGGGGAAGTTATGTATGTTTGGGAGCAGGGGGTACATGATAAATCTTTGTACATTTTGTTTAATTTTGCCATGAACCAAAGCCTGTTCTAAAAATCAAATCTAACCACAGAAAGGCAAAAGATCATTAGATACTACTATGAACACCTCTATGCATACAAACTAGAAAATCTAGGGGAAATGGATAAGTTCCTGGAAACATACAGCCTCCTAGCTTGAATCAGGAAGAAATAAAAATTCTGAACAGACCAATAACAAGCAGCGAGATCGAATCAATAATTTAAACATTGCCAGCACAAAAAAGTCCAGGGCCAGAGAGATTCACAGTTAAATTCTACGAGGGCTTCAAAGAAGAATTGTTACCAATCCTACTGAAACTATTTGAAAAGACAAAGAATCCACCCTATCTCGTTCTATGAAGCCAGTATTACCCTGATACCAAATCCATGAAAGGATATAAGGAAAAACAAACAAACAAACAACAACAACAACAAACTACAGACCAATATCCCTGAAGAACATAGATGCAAAAATTCTCAACAAAATACTAGCTAACCAAATCCAGCAGCACATCAAAAAGATAATTCACCATGATCAAGTGGGTTTCATCCCAGTTACGCAGGGATGGTTCAACAAAGGCAAGTCAATAAATGTGATTCACCACATAAACAGAATTAAAAACAAAACCCATATGATCATCTCAATAGATGCAGAAAAGCATTTGATAAAATCCAGCATCCCTTTGAGATAAAAACTCTCAACAAACTAGGCATACAAAGAATGTACCTCAAAATAATAAAAGCCATATATGACAAACCTACAGCCAACATCATACTGAATGGGAAAAAGTTGGAAAGCATTCCCCCTAATAACTGGAATAAGACGAGGATGCCCACTTTCACCACTGCTATTCAACATAGCACTGAAAGTGCCAGAGCAATCAGGCAAGAGAAAGAAATAAGGTGCATACAAATTGGAAAAGAGAAAGTCAAACTTTCTCTGCTGAAGATATTATCATATATTTAGAATAACCTAAAGATTTCTCCAAAAGGCTCCTAGATATGATAAGTTAATTCAGTAAATTCTCGGGTTACAAAATTAATGTACACAAATCAGTAGCAGTGCTACACACCAACAATGACCAAGCTGAGAATAAAATAAAGAACTCAATGTTTTGCAATAGCTGCAAAAAAGATAAAACACTTAGGAACATACTTAAGGAGGTGAAAGATATCCACAAGCAGAACTACAAAACACTGCTGGAAGAAATCATAGGTGACACAAACTATGGAAATACATCCCATATTCAAGGATTGGAAAAATCAATATTGTGAAAATGACGATACTTCTCAAAGCAATCTACAGATTCAATGCAATTCCTATCAAAATAACATCATTTTTCACAGAATTAGAAAAAAAGATCCTAAAATTCATATAAAATGAAGAAAATAGTCCGAATAGCCAAAACAATCCTAATCAAAAAGAACCTAATCTCCAATGCTGGAGGTATGGCCTGGTGGGAAGTGTTTGGGTTATAGGGGTGGATCACTCATGGTTTGGTGCAGTCTTTGTGACAGTGAGTGAGTTCTCATGAGATCTGGTCATTTAAAAGTGTGTGTACCTACCACCACCCGCGACCTTTTCTCTCTCTCACTCCTGTTCTTGCCATGAGATGTGCAAGCTCCTGTTTCACATCATTTTTTACAGAATTAGAAAAAAAAATCCTAAATAACATCATTTTTCACAGAATTAGAAAACAAATCCTAAAATTCATATAAATGAAGAATATAGTCTGCATAGCCAAAACAATCCTAATCAAAAAGAACAAATTTGGAGACATCACATTGCCCAATTTCAAATTATATAATTATATACTACAAGGCAATAGTAACTACAAAAGCATGGTACTGGTATAAAAGTGATGTGTATACAAATGGAACAGAATAAAGAACCCAGAAATAAAGCCAAATATAGTCAAATGATCTTCGACTAAGCATACAAAAACATAAATTGGGGAAAGGACACCCTATTTAATAAATCATTCTGGGAAAACTGTATAGCCATTTGTAGAAGAATGAAACTGGATCCCTGTCTCTAACCGTATGCAAAAATAAACTCAAGATGGATCAAAGACTTAAATTTAAAACTGACATCATAAAGATTCTACAAGAAACCTGAGAAAAACTATTGGACATTGCCCAAGGCAAAGAATTTATAACTAAGATACCAAAAGTAACTGCAACAGCAACAAAACAAATTAATGAGACATAATTAAACTAAAAACCTTCTGCACGGCAAAAGAAATAATCAGCAAAGTAAATAGCCCACAAAATAGGAGAAAATATTTGGGAATGATGCATCTAACAACGGACTAATATCCAGAATCTACAAAAACAAATCAACAAAAGAAGCCAATAAATAATCCCATCAAAAAGTGGGCAAACGATATGAATGTACACTTCTCAAAAGAAGATATACAGATGACCAACAAATATATGACAAAATGCTCAACATCACTAATCATCACGGAAATGCCAAATTATAACTACAGTGAGATGCCAACTTACCCCAGTCACGGTGGCCTTTATTATTAATAAAGAGTCAAAAAACAATAGATGCTTGTGTGGATGTGGAAAAAGGAAACCCTGACACACTGCCAGTCGGAATGTAAATTAGTACAACTTCTATGGAAAACAGTATGGAAATTTCTTAAAAAGCTAAAAGTAGATATGCCATTCAATCCAGCAATCCCACTACTGGTTATCTACTTAAAGAAATAAATAGTTATTGTATCAAAAAGCTACCAGCATGCATATGTTTATTGTAGCACAATTCACAGTTGTCAAGATGTGGAACCAGCCTAAGTGCCCATTAACTAATGAATACATAAAGAAAATGTGGTATTTTATACACTATGGAATACTATCCAGCCAGAAAAAAAAGAGAAGGAAATAATGATTTTTGCAGCAACTTGGATGGAGCTGGGGTCCATTATTCTAAGTAAAGTAACTCAGGAATGGAACACTAAATACCATAAGTTCTCATTTATAAGTGAGAGCTATGCTATGAGAATTCAAAGGCATACAGAGTGGTATAATGGACGTTGGTAACTCAGAAAGAGAGGTGTGGGATTGAGGGGAGAGATATAAAACTACATTTTGGGTATAATGTATACAACCTGGGTGATGAGTGCATTTAAATATCAGACTCCACCATCATGCAATTCATCCATATAACAAAAAAAATTGTACCCTAAAATCTATATAGAACATATATATATACATATATATGGTTTTCTATTTTAAAAATACTATATCTGGCAAAACTGAGTTTCAAAGATGCAGGAGAGATAACAACCTTCCCTGTCAAACAAAACCTGATGGAATCATCACCACAAGACCTGCCCTAAAAGAAATGCTAATGAGAGATTTTTAGTTGAAAAGGAAAGGACACCATGGGATTATGTTAAAAGACAAAAGTGAAAAATAGCTATAACTAAAATATATATTAAAAGACAAACAATATGCATAGGGTGTGTAAATTCAAGAAACTAACAAAGTTGGGGAAGAAAAGGTAAAGTGTAGTCTTTGGATATGATAGAATTTAAGTTGTTAGAAGCTTAAAATAGACTTTTACATTTTACGTCATTACTCCTTAGTTTCCCACTATGGTCTGGTTGTGTCCCCCAAATTCGTGTGTTAGAAACTTAATCTTCAGTCTGGTGGTGTTGAAAGCTGGCACCTTTTGAGAGGTGTTTAGGTCATGAGTGCTCCACTGTCATGAATGGAGTAATGCCATTATAAAAGGGGCTTGCAAGAGTGAATTTACTCTTGTATCAGGCTGTTCTTGCATTGCTGTAAAGAAATACCCAAGACTATGTAATTTATAAAGAAAAGGGGGTTAATTGGTTCATGGTTCCGCAGGCTGTACAGGAAGCATAGCATCAACATTACTCAGGTTCTGGGGAGGCCTCAGGGAACTTTTACTCACAGTGGAGGCTGAAACGGGAGCTTGCACATCTCATGGCAAGAATAGGAGTGAGAGAGAGAAAGGGATTATGGGCGGTGGTAGGTACACACACTTTTAAATGACCAGATCTCATGAGAACTCACTCACTGTCACAAAGACTGCACCAAACCACGAGTGATCCACCCCTATGACCCAAACACTTCCCACCAGGTGCTACCTCCAGCATTGGAGATTACAATTCAACATGAAATCTGGACAGGTGCAAATATCAAAACGTATCAATTCTCTTTTACTCTTCTGCCATGTGAGAACACAACATTCATCCTTTCTCATCTGTCCACCTTCCACCACATGAGGACTCAGCAAAAAGGTCCTCACCAGACACAAATGTCAGTGTCTTTATCCTGGACTTTTCAGCCTCCAGAACTGTGAGAAACTAACTTCTCTTAATTATAAATTACCCAGTCTGTGGTATTTTGCTACAGCAGTACAAAATAATGTCAGAGAGTAACCACATAGAACAAAAACCACAGAAGTTACACAAAAGAAAAAGAGAAAGAAATCAAAGTATATCAATACAAATCATCAATAAAACAAAAAGAAGCACAGTGTGGGAGAAAAAGACAAAATAAATACAAAACTAAAAGAAAACAACAACATTGTAATAATAAATGCTGCTTCATTAATAATAAAAGTAGTATCACTTTATCAATGGAAAATATGTTCCAAGACCCCCAGTAGATGCCTGAAGCCATGAATAGTACAAAATCCTTAACATAATACATTTTTATGCATATATACCTATGATGAAGTTTAATTTATAAATTAGGCACAGTGGCCGGGCGCGGTGGCTCAAGCCTGTAATCCCAGCACTTTGGGAGGCTGAGACGGGCGGATCACGAGGTCAGGAGATCGAGACCATCCTGGCTAATATGGTGAAACCCCGTCTCTACTAAAAATACAAAAAACTAGCTGGGCGAGGTGGCGGGCGCCTGTAGTCCCAGCTACTCGGGAGGCTGAGGCAGGAGAATGGCGTAAACCCGGGAGGCGGAGCTTGCAGTGAGCTGAGATCCGGCCACTGCACTCCAGCCTGGGCGACAAAGCGAGACTCCGTCTCAAAAAAAAAAAAAAATAAAATAAATTAGGCACAGTAACAGATTAACAATAAAATAGAACAATTATTAAAATACTGTGATAAAAGTTATACTAATGTGATCTCTCTCTCTCAAAATATTTTATTGTTCTCTATATCAGATAACTGATACCACGGAATGTTAAGCTGCAGATAAGTAGAGACTGCTGTACCTTAAATGTGAATGGATTAAATTTTCCAATTAAAACATATAGAGTGCCTGAATGGATTAAAAAAATAAAGACCCAACTATATGCTATCTACAGAAAATTCACTATAGATTTAAAGACACACATAGTTTGAAAGTGAAGGCATAGGAAAAGATATTCCATGCAAATAGTAACTAAAAGAGAACATGGATAGGTATACTTATATCAAACAATATTGGTTTTAAGTCAAACTCATCATAGACAAGTCATTATACAAAGATCAAAAAGTCAATCTATCAGAGAGATATAATAATTATAAATATACAATCACTCAACATAGAAGCATCTAAATATATAAAGCAAATATTGACATACCAGAAAAAAAGGAACTGACAGCAATACATAACAGTAGAAGTCCTTGATAACCCACTTTTGATTTCTCATTGAAGATCCAAAAGGAAACAGATGACTTCAAAATCACTGATAGACTAACCTAATAGATATACAGAACAATCTATTCAACAACAGCAGAATACACATTCTTTTTCAGCACATACAGAACTTTCTCCAGAATAGATCACACATTAGGTCACAAAACAAATATTTAACAGATTTAAGATGAAAGAAATTATATCAATATGTTTATTGACCAAAATAGTCAAAGTAGAAACCAACGGCAAAAAGAAAACTGGAGAATTCACAAAATATGTGGGATATGGTTTGGCTGTGTACCCACCCAAATCTCATCTTCTCATATTCATGAACCCCCCCCCCCCAAAAAAAAGGTCTAAAACTGAAACTTATATTTAAAATGGAAGCAGGGCATAAAAGTTTGGAAAATTTGAATCCTGGCCATGTGACAGAAAAGAAAAATCCATTTTCAGGGGAAGAATTCAAACCTGTTGAAGAAATTTGCCTAACTAAAGAGAAGCCAAATGTTAATATAAAAAACAATAGGGAAAATGCATCAAAGACATTTCAGAGACTTTTCCAGCAGCGCCATCCATCACAGGCTCAGAAGCCTAGTAGGAAAGAATGAATTTATGGGCTAGGCCCAGGGCCCTGCTACCTTTTGCAACCTCAGGACACTGCTGCCAGAGTTCCAGCCACTCCAGCTCCACCCATGGCTAAAACAGGCCCAAATCTCAGGCCGCTGCTCCAGAGGGTCCATGCGATAAGCCTTGGCAGCCTCCAAATGATTTTAAATCTCCACAGGTGCATAAAGGGCAAGATTTGAGGTTTGGGAGCTCTGCATAGGTTTCAGAGGATGTATGGAAACACCTGGATGTCCAGGAAGAAGTCTGGAGGAGGGAGGAGCCCTCATGGAGAACCTCCACTAGGGCAGTGTGCAGGGGAAATGTGGGGTATAGCTCCACACAGAGTCCCACTGGGTCTCAGCCTAGTGCAGCTGTAAAAAGAGGGCCACCATCCTCCAAATCCCAGAATGGTAGATCCACCAATAACTTGCACCATCCACCTAGAAAAGATTCAGACACTCAAAGCCAGCCTGTGAGAGCAGCCATGGAAGCTGAACCTTGCAGAACCACAGGAGTGGAGTTTCCCAAGGCCTTGGGAGCCCACCCCTTGCATTAGTGTGGCCTCAATGTGCGACATGGAGTCCAAGGAGATTACTTTGGAGCTTTAAGACTGAATGACTGCCCTGCTGGGTTTTGGACTTGCACAGGGCTTGAAGTCCCTTTCTTTTGGCTGATTTCTCCCTTTTGGAATGGATGTGTTTTCCAAATGCCTGTACTCTCGTTGTATCTTGGAAGTAGCTAACTTTTTAAAAATTTTATAGTCTCATAAGTGTAAGGGACTTGCATTGTCTCAGATGGGACTTTGCACTGTGGACCCTAGAGGTAATGCTGAAATTAGATAAGATTTGGGAGACTATTGAGAAAGGATGATTATATTTACAATGTGAGAGGGACATGAGGTTTAAGAGGGGCCAGAGATGGAATGATATGGTTTGGATTTGTGTCCTGCCCAAATCTAATATTAAATTGTAATCTGTAGTGTTGGAGGAGGGGCCTGGTGAGAGGTGATTGGATCTTGGGGAAAGATTTCCCCCTTGCTGTTGTCATGATAGTGAGTTCTCATTATATCTGGTTGTTTAAAAGTGTGTAGCACTCCCCATTCACTCTTTCTCCTGATCCAGCCATGGAAGAAGTGCCTGCTTCCCATTCATGTTCTGCCATGATTGAAAGTTTCCTGAGGCCCCCCCAGCCATGCTTCCTGTACAGCCTGTGGAAGTGTCAGCCAGTTAAACCTCTTTTCTTTATAAGTTATCCAGTTTCAGGTATTTTTTATAGCAATGCAAGAATGGACAATACAATGTGGAAACTGAGAAAACAACACACTGTTGAAAAAGCACTGAGTCTAAAAGTAATTAAAAGAAAATTAGAAAATACCTGGGGAATCTAATGGAGATGGGTAACTACATGCAGCTAAGGAAGTGGCACTTCCACTGAAAAAGACCAAAATTTCAAGTAAACCAACATAATTTGAACAGATCTTCAGAGAAAATATCAAGAGTGGATGCAGATGTGACACATACACTGAGATTGAAGAGTGAGGGAACTGTGTAGAGTACCCAAATGCTAGGTTTAGTTCCCAGCCTCAAACAGCTCTTGAGGAAGGGGTGAGTAAAGGGACTGTGGGACTTCCCACTTTCACCATGGACCTCTGGGATCCTAGCTACAGGAGACTCCAGGTCCTTCATGGACATTTGACCTGACAGACAAACCTGTCCAGACAGACAGAGACAGGGCTTCAGCCAGCACAGAACTTGGGGCTTTCATGTGTGGGGCATCTCCAGCAGAGCTTGGCCATAGCCACTCACTTCCCAGGACTCCTTATCTCCCTCTGAGAAGCTGTAGCCCCAGGTGACTGCTGGGCCAGTTGAAAGTAGAGCCAGCTTCCCTTTGGGACTGGGCCACATCTGTTCTGCTTGCCCTCCTGCCTATCAGATTCTCCCAGGGCCCATGCCTGGTTACCCCAGAAGAGTGTGGTCCCAACACAGTCACTGCTGTCCAAGCTAGGTGTTTTGCTCCACAAAGTACATTTATGTTGTCCTGTGAGCACTTCAGATTTTCCAGTGCACCTAAACCCAACCCTCAGTGTCCAGGGGATGAAACCACAGGACATTCCCAGCACCCCAGGCTGCACTGTGCAGCTTGGGAGTGCCAAGCTAAAATTTGTGGTTGGCATTTAATTGGGGTGGGGGGAGCCAACACCCTCAGAACACTGAGAGGGATGAGACATGTAGTTCTGTGGGCTGGCACAGGAGTAGGACATGCCTCTTTTTGCAGGGCCAGTCCAGAAATGGTGTGAACTGTCTCCCTGTATGGCCTCTACAAAAGTAAGCCCCATGGCCTGAAACACCTAGTAAAAGAAAAGCAAGTACAGTGCCAATGATTGGAGGGGGTTCCCCAAGGCCCAGGAGTAGACCTGGTGAGAGGGTCACCTCTCCTCCCCCAACACCATAGAATATGGCTGCAAAAATGAGGAAATACATAGGAATCACATGGCTAAGCAAGTCTATCTTCCAGCAGTTACTCTTTAGCATCATCTATTGGATCACAGCCCAAATTGCAACACCAAATTATGCTAATATATCGCCCTATGAAACCAAGGGCAAGAATTCAGCTACAAATAAAACTCCTGCACAGAGCCTTGGCCCTCTAAAAACATTTTTAAAAATCCAACTGATTTCACTATAGTGAAGTTGGTGTTCCTTTAACTTATACCACAGTTAAAGAACACCAACACCAACCCTCCCAGATGAGAAAGAACCAGCACAAGATCTCTGGCAATTCAAAAATCCAGACTGTCCCCTGCTCCAAGCAATACCACTAGCTCTCAGCAACGGTTCTGGTATGGTTTGGTTGTGTCCCTACCCAAATCTCATCTTGAATTGTAGCTCCCATAATTCCCACATGTTGTGGGAGGGACCAGGTGGGAGATAATTTAATCATGGGGGTGGTTTCCCCCATACTGTTCTCATGGTACTGAATAAGCTTCATGAGATCTGATGGTTTTATGAAGAAAAACACTTGCCCTTGTACTCATTCTCTTTTGTCTGCCACCATGTGAGATGTGCTTCTTGCCTTCCATCATGATTGTGAGGCCTCCCCAGTCACGTGTAACTGTGAATCCATTAAACATCTTTTTCTTTATAAATTACCCAGTCTCAGGTATGTCTTTATCAGCAGCATAAAAATGGACTAATACAGGTTCCCAACCAGTCTGAAACGACAGAGATCATAACCTTAATGACAAAGAAGTTCATTAAGATACAAGAGAAAGTTGAAACAAAATCCAAGGAATCCAGTAACACGATCCAAGAGTTGAAAGATCAAATAGCCATGTTGAGAAGGAAGCAAACTAAACTCCTACTGTTGAAAAATCCATTATAACAATTCCATAACACAATCTGAAGTATTAACTGTAGAATAGACCAAGCTAAGAATAGAATCTCAGAGTTTGAAGACCAGGTCTTTCAATCAACTCAATCAAACAAAAATTAAGAAAAAATAATTTTAAAAAATAAACAAAAGCTCCAACAAATATGAGATTATGTTAAGAGACTAAATCTATGACTCATTGGCATTCTGAGTGACAAGAGAGAATAAGCAACTTGAAAAATACATTTGATGACATAGTCCACAAAAGCTTATCCAATCTCACTTGAGATTACAGAAACACCTTCATTAAGAAATTATAAAGGTCTCGAATTAATGATGTAACTTACCACCTAAAGGAAGTAGAAAAACAAAAATAAACCACCACAATGCTAGCAGAAGAAAAAAAGCAGTGAAATTGGAGAAAAACTGAGTGAAATTGAGATGCAAAAATCCATACAAAAGATCAATGAAATCGAGGTTTTTTTTTTTTTTTTTTTTTCAGAAGAATGAACAAGATTGGTAGAGTGCTAGCTAGATTAACAAAGAAAAAAGAAGAGCAGAAATGACAAAGAGGGCATTACAGCTGATCCTATAGGGGGAAAAAAAAAAGATTCTCAGACACTGCTATGAAGAGCTATGTGCACAAATTAGAAAATCTAGAGAAAATTGATAAATTCCTTGAAACACATGATCTCCCAAGATCGGATCAGGAAGAGATTGAAACTCTGAATAGACAAATATGGAGTTCTGAAATTGAATCAGTAATAAAAAGCCTAACAATCAAAAAGAAAACCCCTAGACTGTGTGGATTCATAGCCAAATTCTACCAGATATACAAAGAAAATCTGATATCAATCCCACTGAAACTATTACAAAATACTAAAGAGAATGGGCTTCTTCCTAACCCATTCTATGAAGCCAATATCAGCTTGATACCAAAACCTGAATGAGAAAGAATGCAAAAAGAAAGCTTTAGATCAATATCCCTGAAGAACATGGATGTGAAAATCCTCAATAAAATACTAGCAAATCAAATCAAGCAATATATTAATAAAATTAATTCACCACAATCAAGTATGTTGTATTCCTGGGTTGCAGGCCTGGTTCAACATGTGCAAATCAGTAAATGTGATTCACCACCTAAATGGAATTAAAAGCAAAATGCATATGATTCCAACAGGTACAGAAAAAAGCATTCGATAAAATCCATCATTCCTTTATGTAAAAAACTCTTAACAAACTAGACACCAAAGTAGCATGCCTCAAAATAATAACAGGACATCTATGACAAATCCACAGCCAACATCAGACTGAAAAGACAAAAACTGGAAGCATTCGCCTTGAGAAATGGAACAAGACAAGGATGCCCTCTCTCACCTCTCCTATTCAACATAGTACTGGAAGTCCTAGCCAAAACAATCAAGAAAGAGGAAAATAAAAGGCATTCAAGTAGGAAAAGAAGTAAATTTATTTATCTTTGCTCATGGTATGATTCTGTGAAAGGCTCAAAAGACTCTGTGAAAGGCTCCTAGAACTGATAAATGACTATAGCAAAGTTTCAGGATACAAAATCAATGTACAAAAGTCAGTATCATTTATATATATCAATAATGTATAGACTGAGAGTAAATCAAGAAAATAATCCCATTTATAATTGCCACAAGTAAAATGAAATACCTAGGAATATATCTCAACAAGGAGGTGAAAAATCTCTAAGAGAAAAACTGTTGATGAAGGATATCAGAGGAGACACAAACAAATTACAAACACTATATGCTCATGGATTGGAAGAATCAATATTGTTTAAATGGTCTTACTGCCAAAAGAAATTCATATATAAATGCCTGTCAAACTACAATGTCATTCTTCACAGGATTTGAAAAACTAGAAAAAAGAAAAACTAGAAAAAAAGTTCATAGGGAACAAAAAAGAGCTCAAATAGCCAAAGCAATCATAAGCAAAAAGAATATAGCTGGCAGCATCACATTGCCCAACTTCAAACTATGCTATAAGCCTACAGTAATCAAAACAGCAAGTTATGGGTAAAAAAGTTAAAAGAAAAGAAAAAGCAGACACATAGACTAGCGGAACAAGACAGAGAACCTAGAAAAAAAGCTGTACATCTCCAGCCATTTGATCTTCAAGAAAGTCAACAAAATACAATGAGAAAAGGACTCAGTATTTAATAAATGCTGTTGGGATAACTGGACAGCTATATGCAGAATGAAACTGGACTCTGCCTTTTACTGTACATAAAAATTAACTCAAGATGAGTTAAAGATTTAAATGAAAGATGTCAAACTATATGAATCCTAAAAGAAACCTAGCAAACACCATTCTAGACATTGGACTTGGGAAAGAATTTATGACTGACCAATTCCTCGAAAGCGATTGCAACAAAAATGAAAACTGATATGTGGGACCTAATTAAACTAAAAAGTTTCTGCCTAACAAAAGAAACTATCAACAGAATAAACAGATAACTTACAGAATGGGAGAAAATGTTCACAAACTATACATCTGAGAAAGGTCTCATATTCAAAATCAATAAAGATCTTAAATCTACCAAAAAAAAAAAAAAAAAAGTAATCCCATTAAAAATGGATGAAGTATGTGAAAAGACTTTACCTCTAAAATGAAAACATATAAGTGAGCAATAAACATGAGAAAAGCTCAACATCACTAATTATTAGAGAAAGGCAAATCAAAACCACAATGACATGCCATCCCACACTAGTCAGATTGGCTACTATTAAAGAGTCAAAATATAACAGAGCTGGTGAGGCTGCAGGGAAAAAGGAACACATATACCATTAGTGGCAATGTAAATTACTTCAGCCACTTGGAAAACAACTTGGAGATTTCTCCTAAAACATGAAACAGATCTACCATTAGAACCAGCAATCTCAGTACTGGGTACATACACAAAAGGAAATAAATCACTCTACCAAAAAAGACTCATCACTTGCATGTTCATCATAGCATTATTTACAATAACCAAAGACATGAAATCAACCCAGGTGCCCATCAACAGTGATTTTAAAAAACAAAATGTGTTGCATATGCATATGGAAATACTATGCAGTCATAAAAAAGGATGAAATAATGTATTTTGCAGCTGTAGTCCTTTATCCTAAGCGTATTAGCATCAGAACAGGAAACCAAATACCACATGTTCTTACTTATAAATGGGAGCTAAATATGAAGCACACATGTACGCAGATATGGGAACAATAAACAATGTGTAACTGTAAAAGTGTGGAGTAAGGAGAGGGTTGTGGGTTGAAAAACTACCTATTGGGCTCTATCCTCACTACCTTTGTGAAGAGATCTGTACCCTGAATTTCAGCAGCACACAATATACCCATGTAACAAACCTGCCAATATTCCCTCTGAATGTAAAATAAAAGTTGAGAGGGCAGAGCAGGGTGTTAGAGGAAAAGCCTAAACCTTTCACCCACCCAACAGGAACACCAAATTTTAACAAGTATCTGCACACCGAAAAACATAGTCACAAGAACCCCAAATGAGGTGAGCAATCACAGTACCTGGTTTTAACTTCATATTGCTGAAAGGGGCATTGAAGAGGGTAGGAGATATTCTTAAATTGCCAGAGGCACCCCTCTGCCATTCCTCAGCAGCAGCCATGCAATGCAAAGAGTCCAAGCACTTGGGAAAGGGAGAGTGCAGTGACCGGGGGAGTTAACATTTTAACTCAGTGCTCCCTTGTCACGCTGTAGAACAAAGCTGTGCTGGGCTCACCCAGCATGCTCTCTTGGAAGGAACATTTGGACCAGATCTAGCCAGAGGGTAATCATCCATTCCAGCAGTCAGAACCTGAGTTTCTCAGAAAGTATCAGCATCCTTACTTAGATCCTGAATCGAAGCGCTCTCAGGATCTGAGTAAATTTCAAAGGCAGTCTAGGATGAAAGGACTGCAATTCCTCATGCTTAGCTGGTCTCACAGCCAGAGGAGGGCCAGGCCATGCAGCTTGCAACAATGAATGTGATTTCTTCCTTCTGCTTAAGGATAGGAAAGCAAGAGTCAAGAGGACAGTGTCTTGTGTCTTGGATACCAGCTCCACCACCATATGATAGGGCACCATGCAGAATTGTGAGACCCCAGTTCCAGGCTCCAGCTCATGGATGATGTTTATAGACACCCTGCACCAAAAGGGAACCCACTGTCTTGAAAGGCAGGATCCAATCCTGGCATAATTCATCATCTGCCTACTAAAGAGACCTTGGGCCTTGAATAACCAGCAATGGACCCTTAATAATCAGCATACCCAGGGAGTATGCTGTGTACCTTGAACTCTGAAACTTGCTGACTTCAGGTGTAACCCAGCATATTCCCAGCTACAGTGGCTATGGTGAGAGACTCCTGTTTGTTTCTCTGTGTATACCCTGTATACATCCTGTTTGTATCTCTGGATCCTCCCAGGACCTAGAAGAACTAATCTTCCTGAAGGAAAGATCAGAAATCTGGATGGCTTAGCTACTAGTTGATCATACAGGCCTAGGGCATTGAGTAAACATACATGGTAGTGGTTACATTGGGTCTTGGGTGACAGCCAGTGCTATGCTGACTTCAGGTCTGATCCAGCACAATCCCAGTGATGGTGGCCCCAGGGATGCCTGCATCACCATCATCAGTTCCTGGTGGCTCAGCACAGAGAGATTCTATTCGTGTGGGAGAAAGTAAGGGAAAAGAACAAGAGTCTCTGCCTGATAATTTCGAGAATCCTTCTGGATCTTATTCAAGACCACCATGGCATTATCTCTATAAGTCTAAAAAAACCACAGCTGTATTAAGCTTGGGACTGAAGTCCCTTCAAACAAATTGAAAGCCTTGTCAGGAAGGACAGGTACAAACAAGTCCAGACTACAAAGACTACAGTAAGTAACTAACTCTTCAATGCCTGGACATGGATGAACATCTACAAGCATCAGTGTTATCCAGGAAAACATGACCTCATTGAATAATAAATTACCAGGGAAAAATCCTGGAAAGATAGAAATAGGTGACCTTTCAGACAGATAATTCAAAATAATTTTGTTAAGGAAACCAAAAAAAATTCAAGATAACACAGAGAAGAAATTTGGAATCCCATCAGATAAATTTAACAAAGAGATTGATGTAATTAAAAGGAATCAAACAAATTCTAGAGTTGAAAAATGCAATTAACATATTAAAGAATGTGTCAGGGTCTCTTACTAGTAGAACCGATCAAGCAAAAGCAAGAATTATTGAGCTTGAAGACATGCTATTTGAAAATACACAATCAGAGGAGAAAAAAGAAAAAATTTTAAAAACGAAGCACTTAGCCTTAAAGAGGAGGCAGAGAAAGAGACAGAGGTAGAAAGTTTAAAGAGATAATATCAAAGAACTTCCCAAACCTAGATAAAGATATCAAAGTCCAAATACAAGAAAAGTATAGAACTCCAAGCAGATTTAACCCAAAGAAGACTACCTCAAGACATTTAATAATCAAACTCCCAAATGTCAAGGATAAAGAAATGATTATAAAAACAGTATAAGAAAAGAAACCACATACAATGGAAAGCTTCAATACAACGGGCAGCACACATTTCAGTGGAAAACTTACAGGCCAGGGAGACTGACATGACATATATGAAGCACTGGGAAAAAGAAACCCTACCCTAGAATAGTATAGCCAAGCAAAAATTTCTTCAAGCATGAAGAAGAAATGAAAACCTTTTCAGAAAAATAAAAGTTGAAAGATTTTATCAACAGGACAAGTCTAGACTTAGTTCTTATAGGACCAGACCTGTGCTACAAGAAATGCTAAAAGGAGTTACTCAATCTGAAAGAAAGGGATGTTAATGAGCAAGAAGAAATTATGTAAAGGTACAAAATTCACTGGTAAAAGTAAGCACACAGAAAAACAAATATTATGGTAGTGTAATCATGTTGTGTGAACAATTCATGTTAAGTAGAAAGACTAAATAATGATGAATCAAAAGTAATAACTACAACTGAAGGCATAGACAGTACAATAAGATATAAAGAGAAAAAGCTAAAAGATTAGCAAATAAAGTGTAGAGTTATTATTTTCTTTTTGCATGATTCTTTGTTTCTTTGTTTATGCAAAAACTGTTAAGTTGTCATCAGTTTAAAACAATGGGTTATAAGATAGTATTTACAAGCCTTATGGTAACCTCAAATCAAAAAAACATACAATGGATACACACAAAAAAATGAAATGCAAGAATTAAATCACACTACCAGAGAAAATTACCTTCACCAAAAGGAGGACAGAAAGGAAAAAAAAAGAAGACCACAAAATAACCAGAAAACAAGAAAAACAGCAAGAGTAAGTCCCTACTTATCAATAACACTGAACATAAATGGACTAAGTTATCTAATCACCAATCAAAAGACATAGAGTGATTGGATATTAAAAAAAAGACCCAATGATATGTTTCCCATAAGAAATATACTTCACCAATAAAGACACACATAGACTGAATATAAAGAAATGGCTGAAGATATTGTATTCCAATGAAAACCATAAAAGAGCAGGAATAGCTATACTTCTACCAGACAAAGTAGATTTCAAGACAAAAACTGAGACAAAAACAAGGTCACTATATAATGATAAAGGAGTTAGTTTAGTACAAGGACATAACAATTTTAAATATATATGCACCCAACACTAGGGCATGCAGATATATAAAGCAAATATTATTAGAGCCAAAGAGAGAGATAGAGAGAGAATAATAGCTGGAAACTTCAATACCCCACTTTCATCACTGGACAGATATCTCATACATAAAATCAGCAAATAAATGTCAGATTAATCTGCACTATGAAACGTTTGGTCCCAACAGATATTTACAGAACACTTCATCTAATGGCTGCAGAATATGTATTCTTCTCCTCAGCACATGGATCATTCGCAAGAGTATATGAATGTATGATAGGTCACATATCGAGTCTTAAAAACATTCCCCAACAATAAAATAATATGAACCATCTTATCTGACCACAATGGACTAGAACTAGAAATCAGTAACATGAGGAATTTTGGAAGTACAGAAATAAGCGTAAATTAAACAATACACTTCAGAATGACCAGTGAGCCAAGGAAGAAACTAAGAAAAAAAAAAAAGAAAAATTTATTGAAACAAATGATAATAGCAACACAACATACCAAAAGCTATGGGATACAGTGAAAGCAGCACTAAGAGGGAAGTATATAGCTATAAGGCCTACATCAAAAAAAAATTAAAACTTCAAATAAACAACCTAATGATGCATCTTAAAGTACCAAAAAAGCAAGAGCAAACCAAATTCAAAATGAATAGAAGAAACAAATAATAAAGATCAGGGCAGAAATACATGAAATTGAAACACATAATACAATACAAAAGATTAATGAAAAAAATTGACTTTTTGAAAACATAAATAAAATTGACAAGCCTTTAGCCAGAGTAATAAAGAAAAAAAGGGAGAAGATTCAAATAAGTAAAATCAGAGATGAAAAAGAAAACATTATAACAAATACTGCAGAAATTCAAAGGATTATTAATGGCTTCCATAAGAAACTATTTGTCAATAAATCAGAAAATATAAAGGAAATGGATAAATTCCTAAACACATACAATTTACCAAGATGGAGCCATGAAGAAATCCAGAACCTGAACAGGCCAACAATAAGTAACAATATCAAAGTCATAATATTAATAAATTAAAAATCCCCCAGTGAAGAAAAGCCTGGTACCTGATGGTTTCACTGCTAAATTCTACTAAAGATTTAAAGAACTAATACCAATACTACTCAAATTATTTCAAAAAAATAGAGAAGAAAATACTTCCAAACTCATTCTATAAGACCAGTATTACCCTGATACCAAAACCAAATAAATATACATGGAAAAAAAAATTACAGGCTAATATCTGTAATAAATATTGAAACAAAAATAACAAAATACTAGCAAATTTAATTTAATAATAAATTAAGGAGATCATTCATCATGACCAAGAGGAATTTATCCCTGGGATGCAATAATGTTTCAATATATACAAATCAATCAATGTAATACATCATAACAACAGAATTAAGGACAAAAACCATACAGTCATTTCAATTGATGCTGAAAAAGCATTTGATAAAGTTCAATATCCTATAAAGATAAAAGCCCTCAACAAACTGAGTATAGGAGGAACATACCTCAACATAATGAAAGCCATGTATGATAGATTCATAACTAATATTATACAGAATGGGGAAAAACTGAAAGCCTTTCCCCTAAGATCTAGAACACAAGGATGCCCGTGTTCATCACTGTTACTCAACATAGTATTGGAAGTCTAAGCTAGAGCAATTAGAAAAGAGAAAGAAACAAAGGGATTCAAAACTGGAAAAGTGAAATTATTTTTGTTTGAAGATGATATGATCTTCTATTTGAATAAACCTAAAGATTCAATTAAAAAAGTATTAGCACTGAAAAAAAAATTCAGTAAACTTGCAGTATACAAAATCAACATACAAAAATCGGTAACATTTCTATATTCCAACAGTGAACTTCTGAAAAAGAAATTTTAAAAGTAATTTCATTTACGAAAGTCACAAATAAAATTAAATACCTAGGAATTAATTACAGAAGTAAAAGATCTCTATAATTAAGATTATAAAACACTAATGAAAGAAGTTTAAGAAAACACAAAAAATATGGAAAGATATTTCATGTTCATGGATTCAATAACCATATTGTTAAAATGTCCATACTACCTGCATGATGTCATTCTTGTATTGGTATAAATCTTTGAGATGGGGTGATTTATAAGGAAAAGAGTTTTAATTGGCTCATGGTTATGCAGGCTTTAGAGGAAACATAGCACTGACATTACTTGGCTTCTGGGGAGCCTCAGGGAACTTCTACTTATGGCAGAAGGTGAAGCAGGAGCAGGCATTTCAGGTGGCAAAATCAGGAGCAAGAGAGGGGGAGGTACCACACTTTCAAACAACCAGGTTCCAAGAGAACTCACTATCACAAGGACAGCACCAAGCCATGAGGGATCCACCCTCATGAACAAAACACCTCCTACCAGGCTCCACCTCCAGCATTGGGTATTATAATTCAACATGAGATTTGGTCAGGAACATATATCTAAGTTACATCACTCTGTCCCTGCTACCCCACCAATCTTATGTTCTTCTCACATTGCAAAATACAATTATACTTTCCCAACTGTCACCTAAAGTCTTAAATCATTCCAGCATTAACTCAAAAGTCCCAGGTCCAAGTCTAAACATTCATCTGAGACATGTCTCCTATCTGTGATCCTGTAAAGTCAAAACAAGTTATTTATTCTAAGATGCAATGGGGTTATAAGCATTCTCATTCCAAAATGGAGAAGTTAGCCCAAAGGACTTATCCAAGTTCAAAACTCAGCAGGGCTGTCATTAAAATTTAAAGCTCCAGAATAATCTCCTTTGACTACATATCCCATATCCAGGGCACACTAATGCAAGAAATGGGCTCCCAAGACCTTGGGCAGTGTTGCCTCAGTGGCTTTGGAGGGTTCAGCCCCAATATATGCTCTCACAGTTTGTTGAGTGCCTGCAGGTTTTCCACACTGAGGGTACAATCTGGTGGTGAACCTACCATTCTGGGGTCTGGATGATGGTGGCCCCCTTCTCACAGCTCTACTACACAGTGTCCCAGTGAAGATTCTTTGCAGGGGCTCCAACCTCACATTTCTCCTCTGCACTCCCTTAATAGAGGTTATTTTTGAGGGCTCCGTCCAAGCAGTAGGCTTTTGCCTGAACACCCAGGCTTTTCCGTACATCCTCTGAAATCTAGTCACAAGTTACCAATCCTCCACCACTCTTGCACTCTGTGCACCTGCAGGCTTAACATCATGTGGAAACTGCCATGATGTATGGCTTTGGCCCTCTAGAGTGGCAGTCTAAGTGTAACTAGAACCCTTGGAGCCACAGCTGAAATTGTAGCATGTGGGATACAGGGAGCAGTGTCCCAAGACTACACAGAGCAGTGTGGCCCTGGTCCTGACCTAGAAAACCATTCTTTTCTCCTACGCCTCTGGGCCTGTGGTGGTAGGGGCTGCTGTGGAAGCCTCTGAAATGCTTTTGAGACCCTTTCCCCATTGTCTTGGATATTAGCACTTGGTTTCCTTTTAATTATGCAAACATCTCTAGCTAGTTGTTCCTCCTAGCCTGCTTGAATTTCTCTCCTGAAAAATCTTTTTCTGTCTTTGAAACATGGCCAGGTTGCAAATTTTCTGAACTTTTATGTTCTGCCTCCCTTGTATATTCCAACTTTTAGTAATTTATTTGCTTCTACATCTGAGCCCAGAATATTAGAAGTAACCAGGCCACATCTTGAATTCTTTGCTGCTTTAAAATTTCTTCCACCAAATACCATAAGTCATCACTCTCAAGCTCAAACTTTCATGGATCCCTAGGGCATAAACAGAATGCAGCCAAGTTCTTTGGTAAGGCATAACACAAGTAATCTTTGCTCCAGTTTCCAATAAGTTCTTCACTTGCATCTGAGACCTTAACAGTCTGGCCTTCACTGTCCATATCACAATCAGCATGTTGATCACAACCATTTAACCAGTCTCTAAGAAATTCCGAACTTTCCCTCATTTCCCTGTCTTCTAGGCCCTCCAAATTCTTCCTATCTGTGCTCATGACCCAATTCCAAAGTTGCTTCCACATTTTCAGGTATCTTTATAGCAATGTCCTACCCCTTGGTACCTATTTTCTTTATTAGGACATTCTTGCATTGCTATGAATAAATTTCTGAGACTGGGTAATTTATAAAGGAAAGAGGTTTAATTGGCTCACAGTTCTGTAGGCTGTACATGAAGCATGATGCCAACATTTGCTCAGCTTCTAAGGAAGCCTCTGGGAGATTTTACACATGGCACAAGATAAAACAGGAGCAAGAACTTCACATAGAGAAAGAAGGAGCAAGAGAGAGAGTGGGGAGGGAGGCGCCACACTATACAACAACCAGATCTCAAGAGAACTCACTATCAGGAGGACAACACCAAGCCATGAGGGATCTGGCTCCATAATCCAAACACCTCCTACTTGGCCTTATCTCTAACATTGAGAATTATAATTTAGCATACGATTTAGGCAGAGACAAACATCAAAACTATATCACTATCTGAAGCAATCTACAGATGCACTGCACTCACTATCAAAATACCAATGACATTCTTCACAGAAATAGAAGAAACAATCCTAAGCTTTCTGTGGAACCATGAAAAACCCAGAATGGCAAAAGCTGTCTTAAGCAAAAAGAACAAAACTGGAGAAATCACATTACCTGACTTTAAATTATACTGCAGAACTATAGTAAACACAACAGCATGGTATTAGCATAAAAACAGATACATAGACCAATTGAACAGGTTAGAGAACCCAAAAACAAATCCACACACTTACAGTGAACTCATTTTTGACAAAGATGCAAAGCATCTATGAAGAGAGTCTCTCCAGTAACCAGTGTTGGGAAAACTGGATATCCATATGCAGAAGAATGAAGCTAGACCCCTGTCTTTTTCCATACACAAAAATCAAATCAATGTAGATTTAAAACTTAAGTCTGAGACCTCAAACTATTAAACTACTTAGATGGCACCATCTTCTTATGGCTTTATGTTAAGGAAGGAAAGAATTTTGATTTCTTCAGCCTTTATAAGAACACTAATCCCATTCATGAGGTCTTCACTTTCATGATCTAATCATCTGCCAAATGTCCTACTTCCTAATACCATCACACTAGAAATTAGGTTTCAATGCATAAACTTTGAGGGACACAAACATTCAGGCCATAGAAAGTACTGATGGAAGTTTATTATAATAAATATTTACATTTTAAAAACAGGAAATATCTCAAGTAAACTGCCTAAATACCCTCTTCAGGGATGTAGAAAAAAGAAAAGCTAAGCCCAAAGTTAGCAGAAGGAAGAAAATTTAAAAACTGTTTAAGCAGAAATAAATACCGTAAAAAATTGAAAAACAGGGGTCCACCCAAGATGGCCAAATAGGAACAGCTCCAACCTCCAGCTCCCAGCATGAGTGACACAGAAGATGGGTGATTTCTGCATTTTCAACTGAGGTACCAGTTCATCTCACTGGGGCATGTTGGACTGTTGGTGTTGGTCTGTGGGTGCAGCCTGACCAGTGAGAGCTGAAGCAGGGTGAGGCATTGCCTCACCTGGGAAGTGCAAGGGGGAAGAGAATTCCTTTTCCTAGCCAAAGGAAATTGAGACACACAACACCTGGAAAATTGGGTAACTCCCACCCTAATACTGCATTTTACCAAGGGTCTTAGCAAACGGCACCACAGGAGATTACATCCCACACTTGGCCCAGAGGGTCCCACAACCATGGAGCCTCCCTCATTGCTAGCACTGCAGTCTGAGATCTAACTGCAAGGTGGCAGAGAGGCTAGGAGAGGGGTGCCCACCATTGCTGAGGCTTAAGTAGATAAACAAAGCTCTCAGGAAGCTTGAATTGGGTGGAGCCCTCCACAGCTCTGAGAAAATCTCCCAAGTCCTCTGCACATCTCACAGGTGCCAGTGCACGTTTACAATTCATGAAAGCCAAAGCTAAAATTAGTCTTTCTGTAGGGACAAAAGAAGATGGCACAAGCAATTTTTCAACCTCCGTCTCCTATTCACCACTTTCAATAGGTTCCATAGGTGGGGAAAAAAATTCTCTCAAACCCTGAAATAATAACAAAAAGATAGTATGTACCAAACTCCAAATAAAAAAGAGAAAAGAAATAGCCAAATTCTTCCTCATGTTGCCCTGATTCTAAAACTTTCCATTCTTTACACTTCTAGAGCACTGACCAGTACCTTCTTAGAGCCCTGACCTTATGTTGCTGCCAGCAGACTTGCAACAGGGTTTCTCATTTGCCTGGTTGGTTTTAGTTTTTTCTGGCTTTAGGTTTTTTTTGGTTGTTGTTCCAGCAGAACTTCCTTGTTCAAGTCCCGATAAGACCCCATCTGTCCCTGCAAGTTCCTGCAAGTTTCTGCTAGCCTTTGCTAGTCTTTGTTAGTCTCTGCTAATCTTTATCTATCCCTTTCTGTCCCTATGGTCCCTGATAGTGCCTACAAGTTTCCTGCAAGTCCCTGTCTTTCCCTACCTGTCTCTATTTGTCTCTATTTCTCTCTATTTATATTTATCCCTACTTATCTCTATTTGTCCCTCCAGGCCTCCTAAGCTCCCTTAAGGTCCCTTCAGGTCTCTTCAGGTCTCTGTTTGTCCCTAATGTCTCTGTATACCCCACGTTGGGTGCCACTTGTGGCTGACTGCCACAATTACTACTTGAGGCCAGCACTGCATCAATTACTACTGTCACTACTTGAGACTGTCGTTACGAGACTGAATGAAGGGACAAAGGTAGAAATGATAACAAAAAACAAAAGAAACTATTTTAAAGGAAGGGGAACTGGGGAAGAAGAAAAGAGGTCCCTGGTGCTAGTGAGCAAAGGTAGCCACTTCCCTGAGCTTCTTCAGCCCTTCATTTTTATTGGGTAAACACGTGTGCCTGGGGTAAGACTGCACTCAGCATTCCTTCTGGGTGGCAGACGCAGTTTCAGTCTGCCAACATTCTGCATTTATAACAAACAGATTGCTGCTTACTCATATAGCCTCCAGAGATATACTGCTTTGATCACAACCCTCAATCTTTCTACCTCCAACATCAAACGTGTCATGATGGCTATTATAAAAACAACCAAACAAAAGACATCTATGAGGATATGGAGAAATTGCCACTCTTGCATATTTTTGTTGGGAA
Source organism: Macaca mulatta (assembly GCF_049350105.2). Lineage (NCBI taxonomy): Eukaryota > Metazoa > Chordata > Mammalia > Primates > Cercopithecidae > Macaca > Macaca mulatta. The sequence goes on along the minus strand of NC_133410.1, from coordinate 94,512,735 downwards.
TATAAAATGGTGCAACCATTGTGGAAAACAGTGTGGAAGTTCCTCAAAATATTAACAATGGGATTTCCACAAGATTGAATGATTCCATAACTGGATATTCATGCAAAATGATTCAAATCAGTATTCCAATAACATATTAGCACTCGCATGTTTGTTGGAGAAGTATTCACAATAACTAAGATATGGAAACAAATGTCCATCAACATATGAATGGATAAAGAAAATGTGGTACATACAAACAATGGAATACTATTCAGCCTTAAGAAAAAGAAGGAAATTCTGCAATATGCATCAAATGAATGAACTTTGGGACATTATGCTAAGGGAAATAATCCAGACACAGAAAAAAAATGCTGCATGATTCTACTGACATTAGATATTTAAAATAGTCAAATCATAGAATCAGAGTGAAATGGTACCTGTCAGGAGCTAGGATAGTGGGAAATTGATAACTAATCAACAGGCACAAAGTTTCAGCTAAGTAGGTTGAATATGCTCTAGAGACCTGCTGTAGAACATTGTACCATTAGTCAACAACAATGCATTGTACACTTAAAAATGTATTAAGAGGATAGATCATGTTAAGTGTTCTTATGACAATGAACTAAAAATAATTACTAATAGCACTAAAGAAAAAATCTCAGATACAAATAATTACAAATGAGAAAAATAATGTTTAAAGCTATGAAATATTGTCTAAGGTATACTAACAAATATAATTTACCTAAAAAGAGTGAACATTTGCAATCTTTTTACAAAACTGGAATAACTTTTGATTAATTCTAATGCCTCATCCAGAAAATTCACATTGTCTAAGTTTCACATCCATACTTTTAAAAGCAGCCATGAAAGATGTCACAATCTGAGTGTTTAGAACAAAAGGGTGCATGTGTAAATGATTAAAACAATCACTTCTAATCTGGCATCTATTTTCAAAATTTCAGTAAAAAGAAGCATTTGTGCCAACTGTTCTGGTTAAAATGAAATAACATATGAAAATCTCTTTCAAATGCTGAGAAGTCTGGCAAATATTTCTAGCGAGTCATAACAATTGGGTGTGAATATTGCCAAAGATTCACAAATAGTAAAGGTTTTGGAGTATAATGCCAGATGGATAAATAAACGGAAAGTAGCAAAACTGGCAAGACTATAAAGGATAATAGCTTTGATAACTATGTCCAGAAGCAGAATCTTGCCCTAGGATTATAGATTGTTACATAGCACTCATAACATTTTGGAGGCATTATCTATTGAGATGTATATTATAGGAGAAATCACAATCACGTCATCTAAAACTTGAGAGTAGGCATTAAAGCATGGGGAATAATTAAATATTAAAAAGAAAATTATCATGAAAGGAAAATAAGAAAACTGTATAAGAATATCTCTGAGGCCGGGCGCGGTGGTTCAAGCCTGTAATCCCAGCACTTTGGGAGGCCGAGATGGGCGGATCACGAGGTCAGGAGATCGAGACCATCATGGCTAACATGGTGAAACCCCGTCTCTACTAAGAAATACAAAAAATAGCCGGGCGAGGTGGCAGCGCCTGTAGTCCCAGCTACTCGGGAGGCTGAGGCCGGAGAATGGCGTGAACCCGGGAGGCGGAGCTTGCAGTGAGCTGAGATCCGGCCACTGCACTCCAGCCTGGGCTACAGAGCGAGACTCCGTCTCAAAAAAAAAAAAAAAAAAAAAAAAAAAAAAAAAAAAAAAAAAAGAATATCTCTGAAGAAAACATTTTCTATCACAAAAGTAACAGGTTTACTTTCTTTAGAAAAAAAAAGAATCATAGCTACTGCTGTTTTACCAGCACCACATAAACCCAGGAAAACTGGGTTTGTTTTAATAAACTACTTTCATATACTGGAAAATTGTGTAAAAAAAAGCTACCTGGGGAAACACTGTACACTAAGGGCCCAAATTTCAGTGTATCACCTTTTAGTGGTTCTAAGTACGATAAAATAGCTTAGTAAAAGAAAGCAAGCAATGTAAGAGACTTTTCAAAGAATCGTCCAACAGCATGTATGGTGTTCAGACAAGCTAAAGAAAGAAACTCAATTCCATTTTTTTCAGTGTATCAGAATAAGCAAGAAAATGGGTTATTTAAACAATTTTTTGAAAGAAAGTAACATACTCAGGTATAATGATAGAAAAATAAGTGGAAAGTAAGAAAATCGAGAACTAAAATAAAATTATGGAACAATAAACCTTATTATTTCTTTACACACTATCACAAATTACTAAATTTAAGGGAAATTTTCTACCAAATCAAATGTCCAGTATAAAAAATATATATGGTATGACTTTTTTTTCTGTATTTTAGGTGCAGGAGTACATGTGCAGGTTTGTTATAGGCACATTGTTTGTCACGGGGGTTTGGTGTACAGATTATCTTGTCACCCAAGAAATAAACAAAGTATATACTATAGGTAGTTTTTAAATCCTCATACTCCACTAATTCTTCACTCCCAAGTAGGCCCCAGGTCTGCTGTTCCCTTCTTTGTGTCCATATGTACTCAATGTTTAGCTCCTAATTACAAATGAGAATGTGTATTTCTGTGTATTTGTTTTTCTGTTCTTGTGTCAGTTTGCTTAGGATAATGGCATCCAGATCCATCTATATTGCTGCAAAGAACATGATCTCATTCTTTTGTATGGATGTATAGTATTTCATGGTGTATATGTACCACATTTTCTTTAACCAGTCTACCATTGATGGGCATTTAGGTTGATTTCATGTATTTGCTATTATGAATAGTGCTGTGATGAACATACATGTGTGTCTTTATTTCTTTTTTATTTTTTTTTTATTTCCATAAGTTATTGGGGATCCGGTGGTGTTTGGTTACATGAGTAAGTTCTTTGGTGGTGATTTCTGAGATTTTGGTGCACCCACCCTCCGAGCAATATACACTGCACCCAGTTTGTAGTCTTTCATCCCTCACACCCTTCCCACCCTTTCCACCTGAGTCCCTAAAGTCCATTGTGTCATTCTTTTGTCTTTGCGTCTTCATACCTTAGCTCCCACTTATAAATGAGAACATACAATGTTTGGTTTTTCATTCCTGAGTTACTTCACTTAGAATAATAGTCTCCAATATCATCCCAGGTCACTGCAAATGCTGTTATTTCATTCCTTTTCATGGCTAAGTAGTATTCAATTACATGTATATATGTGTGTGTGTGTGTGTGTGTGTGTGTGTGTGTGTGTGTGTGTATGTTTCTTTATCCACTTGTTGATTGATGGGCAATTGGGTTGGTTCCACGTTTTTGCGATTGTGAATTGTGCTGCTATAAACATGCGTGTACAAGTATGTTTTTTGTATAATGACTTATTTTCCTCTGGGTAAATACCCAGTAGTGGGATTGGTGGATCAAATGGCAGTTCTACTTTTAGTTCTTTAAGAAATCTCCATTCTACGCAGCCATCAAAAAGGATGAGTTTGTGTCCTTTGTAGGGACATGGATGCAGCTGGAAACCATTTCTTAGCAAACTATCACAAGAACAGAAAACCAAACACCGCATGTTCTCACTCATAGGTGGGAACTGAACAATGAGATCACTTGGACTCAGGAAGGGGAACATCACACACAGGGGCCTATCATGGGGAGGGGGGAGGGGGGAGGGATTGCATTGGGAATTATACCTGATGTAAATGACGAGTTGATGGGTGCAGCACAGCAACATGGCACAAGTATACATATGTAACAAACCTGCACGTTATGCACATGTACCCTACAACTTAAAGTATAATAATAATAAATAAATTAAAAAAAAAGAAAGAAAAAAAAAAAAGGAAATCTCCACACTGTTTTCCATAGTGGTTGTACTAGTTTACATTCCCAATAGCAGTGTAGAAGGGATCCCTGTTCACCACATCCATGCCAACAGCAGCAGATTTCTCAACAGAAACCCTACAAGCTAGAAGGAATTGGGGCCTTATCTTCAACTTCCTTAAACAAAGCAATTATCAGCCAAGAATAGTTAATCAGCAAAATGAAGAAAAGATACAGTCTTTTTCAGACAAATGCTGACAGAATTCACCACTGCCAAGCCAGCACTACAAGAATTACTAAAAAGAGCTCTAAATCTTGAAACAAATCCTAAAAACACATCAAAACAGAACACTTTTAAAGCATAAATCTCACAGAACCTATAACACAAAAATACAATGTTTTAAAAAAGACAAGGTATACAGGCAACAAATAGGGCAATGAATGGAATGGTAACACACATCTAAATACTAACGTTTAATGTAAATGGCCTAAATGCTCCACTTGAAATATACAGAATTGTAGAATGGATAAGAATTCGTCAACCATCTACTGCCTTCAAGAGACTCACTTAACACAGGAGGACTCACATAAACTTAAGGTAAAGGAATGGAAAAAGACATTCAATGCGAATGGACATCAAATGAGTAGGAGTAGCTATTTTTATCTCAGACAAAACAAACTTTAAAGCAACAGCAGTTAAAAAAGACAAAGAGGGACACAATATTATGATAAAGGGCCTTGTCCAACAGGAGAATATCACAATACTAAACATATATGCAGCTAACACTGTAAGTCCAAAATTTATAAAACAATTACTAATAGACCTAAGAAATGAGCTAGACAGCAACATGATAATAGTGGGGAACTTCAATACACCACTGGCAGCAATAGACAGGTCATCCAGATACAAAGTCAACAAATAAACAATGGATTTAAACTATACCCTGGAACAAACAGGCTTAACAGATATTTACAGGACATTCTACCCAACAACCACAGATCAGTGCATGGAACTTTCTCCAAGATAGACCATACCACAGGCCACAAAATGGACTCAATGAATTTAAGAAAATTGAAATTCTATCAAGCACTCTCTCAGACCACAGTGGAATAAAACTGGAAATTAACTCCAAAAGGAACCTTCAAACCATGCAAATATATGGAAATTAAATAACTTGTTCCTGAATGATCATTAGGTCAAAAACGAAATCAAGATGGAAATTAAAAAATGTTTCAGACTGAATGACAATAGTGACACAACCTATCAAAACTTTTGGGATACAGTAAATATGGTGTTAAGAGGAAAGTTTATAGCCCTAAACACTTATATCAAAAAGTCTGAGGCCAGGTGTGGTGGTTCATGCCTGTCACCCAGCACTTTGGGAGGCCAAGGCAGGCAGTTCACCAGAGGTCAGGAGTTTGAGACAAGCCAGACCAACATGGTGAAACCCAGTCTCTACTAAAACTACAAAATTAGCTGGGCATGGTGGTGCATGCCTGTAATCCCAGCTACTTGAGAGGCTGAGGCAGGAGAATTGCTTGAACTGTGGAGGAAAATGTTGCAGTGAGCCAAGATCATGCCATTGCACTCCAGCCCGGGCAATGAGAGTGAAACTTCATCTCAAGAAAAAAAAAAAAAAGGAAAAAAAGAGGCTGAAAGAGCACAAACAGACAATCTAAGATCACACCTCAAGGAACTAGAGAAACAAGAAGAAAACAAAGCAAAACCCAGCAGAAGAAAGGAAATAACCAAGATAAGAGCAGAACTAAATGAAATTGAAACAAAAATACAAAATATAAATGAAACAAAAACTGGTTCTTTGAAAAGATAAATAAAATTGATAGACCACTAGCAAGGTTAATGAAGAAAACAAGAGAGAAAATTCAAATAAGCTCAATAAGAAACGAAATGGGAGATATTACCAACTGACACCATAGAAATACAAAAGATCTTTCAATGCTTCTATGAACACCTTTATGCACATAAACTAGAAAACCTAGAAGAGATGGACAAATTCCTGGAAATATACAACCCTCTTAGATAAATCAGGAATTATTAGACATGCTCAACAAACCAAGAACAAGCAGCAAGACTGAAATGGTAATTTTAAAATTATCAACACAAAGAAGTCCAGGACCAGAGAGATTCACGGCAGAATTCTACAAGGCATGTGGCTTTATTTTAGAACAATCTAGATTCCTCTGAGTATGTACCCAGTAATGGAATTGCTGGGTTGAATGATACTTCTGTTTTTAACTCTTTGAGGAATCACATACTGCTTTCCACAATGGTTGAACTAATTTTCACTCCCATTAACAGGGTATAAGTATTTCCTTTTCTCCACAACCTAGCCAACATCTATTATCTTTTTACTTTTCATAAAAGCCCTTCTGTGTTCAGGGATTTATCCATTTTCTTCTAGTGTTTCTAGTTTATTTGCATAGAAGTGTTTATAGTATTCTCTGATGGTAGTTTGTATTTCTGTGGGATCGGTGGTGATATCCCCTTTATCATTTTTTATTGTGTCTATTTGATTCTTCTCTCTTTTCCTCTATATTAGTCTAGCTAGTGATTTATGTGTTTTATTAATATATTTTTAAAAAACAGCTTCTCAATTCATTGATTTTTTGAAGGGTCTTTGTGTTTCTATCTCCATCATTCCATTCTGATCTTCATTATTTCTTGTCTTCTGATAGTTTTGGGGTTTGTTTGCCCTTGGCCCTCTAGTTCTTTTAGTTTTGATGTTAGGATCTCAATTTGATATCTTTCTAGCTTTTTGATATGGGCATTTAGTGCTATACATTTCCTTCTTAACACGGCTTTAGCTGTGTTCCAGAGATTCTGGTACATTTTCTCTTTGTTCTTATTGGTTTCAAAGAACTTCTTGATTTCTCGTTGAATTTCAGTACTTACAAAGGAGTCATTCAGGGCAGGTTGTTCAATTTTCATGTAGTTGTGTGGTTTTGAGTGAGTTTCTTTCTTAGTCTTGAGTTCTAATTCGATTGTGCGGTGGTCTGAGAGACTGTTATGATTTCAGTTCTTCTGCATTTGCTGAGAAGTGTTTTACTTCCAATAATGTGATCAATTTTACAGTAAGTGCCATGCAGTGCTGAAAAGAATGTATATGCTATTGTTTGGGGGTGGAGAGTTCTGTAGATATCTATCAGGTCCACTTGATCCAGAGCCAAGTTCAAGTTCTGCATATCTTTGTTAATTTTCTCTCTTGATGATCTGTCTAATGTTGACAGTGGGGTGTTAAAGTGCCCCACTATTATTGAGTAGAAGTTTTAGTTTCTTTGTAGATTTCTAAAAACTTGTTTTATAAATCTGTATGCTCCTGTACTGGGTGCACATATATTTAGGATAGTTAGCCCTTTTTGTTGAATTCAACCCTTTACCACTATACAATACCCTTCTTTGTCTTTTTTTAATCTTTGTCGGTTTAAATTCTGTTTTGTCAGAAAGTAGGATTGAAACTACCACTTTTTTCTGCTTTCCAATTGCTTGATAAATTTTCCTCCATCTCTTTATTTTGAGCCTATGTGTGTCTTTGCATGTGACACACATAGATGGATCTCTTGAATATAGTACCTCAATGGGTCTTTTCTTTTTATCTAGCTTGTAATTGTGTGTCTTTTAATTGGGGAATTTAGCCCATTTACATTTAAGGTTAATACTGTTATGTGTGAATTTGATCCTGTCATCATGATGCTAGCTGGTTATTTTGCAGACTTGTTGATGTAGTTGTTTCATAGTGTCATTGGTCTGTGGACTTCAGTGTGTGTTTTTAGTGACTTTTAATGGTTTTTCCTTTCCATATTTAGTGCTTCCTTCAGGAGCTCTTGCAAGGCAGGCCTGGTGGTAACAAATTCCCTCAGCATTTTCTTGTCTGAAAAGGATTTTATTTCTCCTTCACTTATGAAATTTAGTGTGGCTGGATATGAGATTCTGGGCTGGAAAATTGTTAAGAATGCTGAGGATTGGTCCCCAATCTCTCTGCCTTGTAAAGCTTCTGCTGAGAGGTCTGCTGTTATTCTGATGGGCTTCCCTTTTTAGGTGACCTGGCCTTTCTCTCTGGCTGCCCTTAACATTTTTTCCTTCATTTTGACCTTGGAGAGTCTGATGATTATATGCCTTGGGATTGATCTTCTCATGAAGTATCTTGCTGGGGTTCTATAAAAAACTTAAATGTAAAATCAAAAACTATAAAAACTCTAGAAGAAAATCTAGGCAATACCATTCAGGACATAGGCAGAGGCAAAATTTTCATGATTAAAATGTCAAAATCAATTGCAAGAAAAGCAAAAATTTACATGTAATTTAATTAAACTAAAGAGCTTCTGCACAGAAAAGAAAACTAACATCAGAGTGAACAGACAACATACAGAATGAGAGAAAAATTTTACAATCTATCCATCTGACAAAGGTCTAATATCCAGAATCTACAAAGAACTTAAACAAATTTGCAAGAAGACAAACAAACAAACCTATCAAAAAGTGGGCAAAGAACATGAACAGATACTCCTCAAAAGAAGACACTTATGTGACCAATAAACATATGAAAAAAAGCTCAACATCGCTGATCATTAGAGAAATGCAAATCAAGACCACAATGAGATAGTATCTCATGCCAGTCAGAATAGCAATTATTAAAAAGTCAAGAAACAACAGATGCTGGTGAGGCTATGGAGAAATAAGAATGCTTTTACACTGTTGGTGGGAATGTAAATTAGTTCAACCTTTGTGGAAGACAGTGTGGCAATTCCTCAAGAACCTCGGACCAGAAATACCATTTAACCCAGCAATCCCATTACGGGGTATATACCCAAAGGAAAATAAATCATTCTGTTTTAAAGATACATGCATGCATATGTTCATTGCAGCACCATTCACATCAGCAGAGACATGGAATCAACCCAAATACCCATCAATGGTAGACAGGATAAAGAAAATGTTGTACATATACAACATGGAATACTATGCAGTCATAAAAAGAAATGAAATTGTTTCCTTTGCAGGGTCTTGGATGGAGCGGGAAGCCATTATCTTCAGCAAACTAACACAGGAAAAGAAAACCATATACTGCATGTTCTCATTTATAAGGGGGAGCTGAACAATGAGAACACATGGACACAGGAATGGGAACAACAGACACTGGGGCTTGTCATGGAGGGTGGAGGGAGGGAGAGAATCAGAATAAATAGCTAATGCATGCTGGGTTTAATACCAGCATGATGGGTTGGCAGTGCAGCAAACCACCATGGCACACATTTACCTATGTAATAAACCTGCACATCTTGCACATGTATCCCAGAACTATAAAATTAAATTAAAATAATATCTATTTTGACTGTTATGAGTTGGCATTTCATTTGGTTTTGATTTGCATTTCTCTAATGGTCAGTGAAATTAAGCTTTTTGTCAAACACTTATTGGCCACATGAATATGTTCTATAGAAAACTGTTCATGTCCTTTGCCCACTTTTTTATCGGTGGTTTCTTGTTTGTAAATTTGTTTAATTTCATTTTAGATTCTAGATATTAGAGCTTTGTCAGATGCATAGCTTGCAAATTCTTTTTCCCATTCTGTAGGTTGTCTGTTTACTCTAGTGATAGCTTCTTTTGATATGCATAAGCTCCTTAGTTTAATTATATCCCACTCATCAATTTATGCTTTTGTTGCAATTGTTTATGGCATCCTTGTCATGAAATAGTTTCCCATGCCTATATCCAGGATGGTATTGTCTAGGTTGTCTTCCAGGGTTTTTATAGTTTTGGCTTTTATGTTTAAGTCTTTCATCCATCTTGAGTTAATTTTTGTATATGGTGTAAGGAAGGGGTCCAGTTTTAATATTTTGCATATGGCTAGCCAGTCATCCCAGGAAAACGTTTCTAATAGGGCATACTTTCCCAAAAATACTGCTTGTTTTTGTTGACTTTACTGAAGATCAGGTGGTGATAGGCGTGTGACATTATTTCTGTCATTTCTCTTTTTTCTACTGTTCTATGTGTCTTTTTTTTTGTACCACTACCATGCTGTTTTGGTTACTGTAGCCTTGTAGTACAGTTTGAAGTCAATGTGATGCCTCTTGCTTTGCTCTTTCTGCTTAGGATTGCCTTGGTTATTTTAGTTCTTTTGTGGTTCCACATGAATTTTAAAATAATTTTTTCTAATTGTGGAAAAAATGTCATTGGTAGTTTCATAGGAACAATATTGAATCTATAAATTGCTTTGGGCAGTACAACCATTTTAACAATATTGATTCATCCTATCCTGGAGCATAGAGTGTTTTTCCATTTGGTTGTGTCATTTCTGATTTCTTTCAGCAGCATTTTGTTATTCTCATTGTAGAGATCTTTCATCTCTCTGGTTAGCCATGTTCCTAGGTATTTTATTCTTTAATCTTTTCATGGCTATTATGCATGGGCTTGCATTATTGATTTGGCTCTCAGCTTGGACACTGTTGGTGTACAGAAATGCCATATATCTTTGTACATTGATTTTGTATACTGATACTTTTATGAAGTTATCAAATCTAGGACTTTTGGGGAAGAGACTTAGAATTTTCTAGGTGTAGAATCATTATAGCACTTCTTTACACCAAATGATTAGTTAATTTAGGTCAAGTTGCTTTATATCTTTGCATTTCCAAGTATCTGGGATATGTGACATGGAGCTGGTATCCAATTAATATTTATTAAATAACTGAATCATTTTCATTAAAATTTTTTTCATCATCTGAAAAGATGTACTGGTAATTACATTAGTTCAATTTCATAAGGCATTTTCACAAACATAGTTTTCAGTTGCACACTATGCAAAATATGAACACACATGTCATTGCATGAGTGGTATGTCACCCAAAATTCATACCTAATACAGAAGTTCATTTATACATGAACTTATAAAGACATCCTTGAATCAATCACTCTTTTAGGTTCCAGGGAAAGAGAACAAAAGACTTACACTAAACTTACTTCTCATTTCCAGCCCTTACATTCCAGTGTGAAAGACAAAATAATAACCAGAGAAAAAGAAGCAGCAGAAAAAGAATAACAAGGAGAAATAAAGAAGGTTGAAAAGGAGAGGAGGGAAAGAAACAGCATTCCAAACACTTTTTCAATGTGTTAACTCAACTTTTGCAATAATCCCATAAGATAGATTACCATGATAACCCCACTTTGCAGGTGAACAAACTGTGATACAAACTTGCTTAGTAGTTGGAAATAGTAAAATTAAATAAAAGGTATCCACCTACAGAAGCTAAGTACTTATTCATTCTGTTATACTGCTTTTCTAACACTCAAATAGTTACAAAATAGTTTTGTAAGTGCAACGAGGGAATCAGTGGATGCTTAAAAGCATTAAAAATGACATACCATCTCACACCAGTTAGAATGAGATACCATCTCACACCAGGTAGAATAGATCATCAAAAAGTCAGGAAACAACAGATGCTGGAGAGGATGTGGAGAAATAGGAATGATTTTACACTGTAGGTGGGGGTGTAAATTAGTTCAACCATTGTGGAAGACAGTGTGGTGATTCCTCAAGGGTCTAGAACTAGAAATACCGTTTTACCCAGGATTCCCATTACTGAGTATATACCCAAAGGATTATAAATCATTCTACTATAAAGACACAGGCACATGTATGTTTATTGCAGCACTATTCACAATAGCAAAGACTCAGAAGCAACCCAAATGCCCATCAATTATGGACTAGATAAAGAAAGTGTGGCACATATATATCACGGAATACAATGCAGCCATAAAAAAAGGATGAGGTCACATCCTTTGCAGGGACACAGATGAAGCTGAAACCATTTTCAGCAAACTAGCATGAGAACAGAAAACCAAACACCACATGTTCTCACTTATAACTGTGAGTTGAATAATGAGAACATGTGGACACAGGGAGGGGAACATGACACACCAGGGCCTGTTGGGGGGTTGAGGGCTAGGGAAAGGATAGCGTAAGGAGAAATAACTAATGTAGATGATGGGTTGATGAGTGCAGCAAACTACCATGGCACATGTATACCTATGTAACAAACCTGCACATTGCTGCACATGTATCCCAGAAGTTAAAGTATTTTTTAAAAAGTAGGTTTTCATTTTCAAAAAATTAAAAAAAAAATACCCCAAGCTGAGCTGAGGAAGAGCTCCTGGAGTAGGTGATACCTGCACTCAAAATTGAAAAGCACAGAGATCTGACAAGATGGCTGAATAGGAACAGTGTGGTCTGCAGCTCCCAGCGAGACCAATGCAGAAGGTGGGGTATTTCTGCATTTCCAACTGTGGTACCCAGTTCATCTCATTGGGACGGTTAGGCAGTGGGTACAGCCCACAGAGGGTGAGCAGAAGCAGCGTGGGCATCGCCTGACCTGGGAAGTGCAAGGAGCTGGGGATCTCTGTCCCCACAACCAAGGGAAGCCAAGAGGGACTGTGCTATCCAGCCCAGATACTACACTTTTCCTACAGTTTTTGCAATCCGCAGATCAGGAGATTCCCTCATGTGCTGACTCCACCAGGGCCCTGGGTTTCAAGCACAAAACTGGGCAGTTGTTTGGGCAGACCCCAAGCTAGCAGCAGTAGTTTTTGTTTTTGTTTGTTTGTTTGTTTCATATTCCAGTGGTACCTAGAACCCCAGTGAGACAACCATTCACTCACCTGGAAAGGAGGCTGAAGCCAGGGAATGAAGTAGTCTTGCTCAGTGTGTCCCACTCCCATGGAGCTCAGCAAGCTAAGAACCATTGGCTTGAAATTCTTGCTGCCAGCACAGCAGTCTGAGGTCGACCTGGGATGATCAAGTTTGGTGGGGGAAGGGTTGCCTGTCATTAGTGAGGCTTGAGTAGGCTAATTTCCCCTGACAGTGCTAAGGAGGCCAGGAAATTCAGACTGGGTGGAATGTACCACAGCACAGCAAAGCGGCTGTGCCCAGACTGCCTCTCTAGATTCCTCCTCACTCAGCAGGATATCTCTGAAAGAAAGGCAGCAGTCCAGTCAAGAGCTTATGGATAAAACTCTCATCTTGCTGGGACAGACCACCTGGGGGAAGGGAAAACTGTGGGAGCAGCTTCAGCAGACTTAAACGTTCCTGCCTGCCAGCTCTGAAGAGAGCAGCAGATCCTCACAAGAGGATTCTCCCAGCACAGCACTCAAGCTCTGCTAAGGGACAGACTGCCTCCTCAAGTGGGTCTCTGACCCCTATGCCTCCTGACTGGGAGACACCTTCCAGCAGGGGTTGACAGACACCTCATAAAGGAGAGCTCTGGCAGGCATCAGGCTGGTGCCCCTCTGAGACAAAGCTTCCGGAGGAAGGAACAGGCAGTGATCTTTGCTGTTCTGCAGCCTCCACTGGTGATACCCTGGCAAATAGGGTCTGGAATGGACCACCAGCAAACTGCAGCAGACCTGCAGAAGAGGGATATGACTGTTAGAAGAACAACTAACAAACTGAAAGCAGTAACATCGACATCAACAAAAAGGACCCCCACACAAAAACCTCATCCAGAGGCCAGCAGCCTCAAAGATCAAAGGCAGATAAATCCACTAAGATGAGGAAAAAACAGTGCAAAAATGCTGAAAATTCCAAAAACCAGAATGCATCTTATCTTCCAAATAATCGCAACTCCTCTCCAGAAAAGGACACCAAACTGGATGGAGAATGAGTTTGACAAATTGTCAGAAGTAGGCTTCAGCACATGGGTAATAACAAACTCCTCTGAGCTAAAGGAACATGTTCTAACTCAATTCAAGGAAGATAAGAACATTGATGGAACGTTACAAGAACTAACTAGAATAACCAGTTTAGAGAAGAACATAAATGACTTGATGGAGCTGAGAAACACAGCATAAGAACTTCATGAAGCATACACCAGTATCAATAGCCAAATCAACCAAGCAGAAGAAAGAATATCAGAGACTGAAGATCAACTTAATGAAATCAGGCATGAAGACAAGAGAGAAAAAAAGAATGAAAAGGAATGAACACAGCCTCCAAGAAATGTGAGACTATGTGAAAAAAACAAACCCATGATTGATTAGAATACCTGAAAGTGATGGAGAGAATGGACCCAATTTAGAAAATGACGAGTTGATGGGTGCAGCACACCAACATGGCACAAGTATACATATGTAACAAACCTGCATGTTATGCACATGTACCCTACAACTTAAAGTATAATAATAATAAATAAATTAAATAAATAAATAAATAAATAAAAAATAAAAAAATAAATAAAAAAAAGAAAACACATTTCAGGATATTATCTGGAGAACTTAGCCAACCTAGCAATACAGGCCAACATTCAAATTCAGGAAATACAGAGAACACCACAAAGATACTCCTTGAGAAGAGCAACCCCAAGACACATAATCTTCAGATTCTCCAACTTTGCAACAATGGAAAAAATGTTAAGGGCTGACAGAGAGAAAATGCAGGCTAACTACAAAGGGAAGCCTGAGGGACTAACAGCAGATCTCTCTGCCAAAACCCTACAAGCCAGAAGAGAGTGGGGACCAATATTCAAAAGTCTTAATGAAAAGGATTTTCAACCCAGAATTTCATATCCAGCCAAACTAAGCTTCATAAGTGAAGAAGAAATAAGATCATTTCCAGACAAGCAAATGCTGAGGGATTTTGTTACCACCAGGCCTGCCCTACAAGAGCTCCTGAAAGCACTAAATATGGAATGAAAAAACTGGTACCAGCCACTGCAAAATCACATCAAAATATAAAGACCAATGACACTATGAAGAAACTGCATCAATTAATATGCAAAATAGCCAGCTAGCATCATGATGACATGATCAAATTTATACATAATATTAACCTTATATGCAAATGGACTAAATGCCCCAATTAAAAGACACAGAGTGGCAAATTGGATAAAGAGTCAAGATCCATCAATGTGCTGTATTCAGGAGACCATCTCATGTGCAAAGACACACATAGGCTCAAAATAAAGGGATGAAGGAATATTTAACAAGAAAATGGGAAGTGGAAAAAGCAGGGGTTTCAATCCTAGTTTCCAACAAAGTAGACTTTAAACTAATGTAAACAGAACCAAAGACCAAAACCACATGATTATCTCAATAGATGCAGAAAAGTCCCCCCAAAAATTTGAACACCCCTTCATGCTAAAAATTCTCAAAACACTCAGTATTGTTGGAAGATATCTCAAAATCGTAAGTTATTTATGACAAACCCATAGCCAATATCACATTGAATGGGAAAAAGCTCAAAGCATTCCCTTTGAAAACTGGCAAAAGACAAGGATGCCCTCTCTTGCCAACTCTATTCAAGAAAGTATTGGAAGATCTGGCCAGGACAATCAGGCAAGAGAAAGAAATAAAAGGTATTCAAATAGGAAGAGAGGAAGTCAAATTGTCTCTGTTTACAGATGACATGATTGTATATTTAGAAAACCCCATCATCCCAGCCCAAAAACTCTTTAAGCTTATAAGCAACTTGGACAAAGTCTCAGGATACAAAATCAATGATTTATAGATTCAATGCTAGTCCTGTTAAGCTACCATTGACTTTCTTCAAGGAACTAAAAAAAACTAATTTAAATTTTATATGGCACCAAAAAAGAGCCTATATAGCCAAGACCATTCTAACCAAAAAGAACAAAGTTGGAGACACCAGGCTACCTGACTTCAAACTACACTACAAGCCTACAGTTACCAAAATGGTACGGTACTGGTACCAAAACAGATGTATAGACCAGTGGAACAGAATAGAGGCCTCAGAAATAACACCACACATCTACAACCATCTGATTTTTAACAAACCTGACAAAAACAAATAATGGGGAAAGGATTTCCTATTTAATAAATGACGTTGGGAAAACTAGCTAGCCATGTGCAGAAAAAAGAAACTGGACACCTTTCTTACACTTTATACAGAAATTAACTCAAGTTGGATTAAAGACATAAATTTAAAACCTGGAACCATAAAAACCCTAGAACCATAAAAAAAAAAAAACAAAACTACAAACATAAAAACCTAGGCAATACCACTCAGGACATAGGCATCGGCAAAGACTTCATGACTAAAACACCAAAAGCAATTGCAACAAAAGCCAAAATTGACAAATGGATCCAATTAAACTAAAGAGCTTCTCCACGGCAAAAGGAACTATCATCAGAGTGAACAGGCAACCTACAGAATGGGAGAAAATTTTTGTAGTCTATCCATCTGACAAAGGGCTAATATGCAGAATCTATAAGGAACTTAAACAAATTTTCAAGAAAAAAACAAACAACCCCATCAAAAAGTGGGCAAGGAATATGAACAGACACTTTTCAAAAGAAAACATTTACGTACAAACATATGAAGAAAAGCTCTTCACTGTTTATTAGAAAAATGTAAATCAAAACCACAATGAGGTATCATCTTATATCAGTTAGAATGGTGATCATTAAAAAGTCAATCAAAAGACAGTGTGGCAATTCCTCAAGGATCTAGAACCAGAAATGCCATTTGACCCAGCAATCTCATTACTGGGTAGATACCCAAAGGATTAGAAATCATTCTACTATAAAGACACATGCACACGCAAGTTTATTGCAGCACTATTCACAATAGCAAAGACTTGGCACCAACCCAAATGCCCATCAATGATAGACTGGATAAAGAAAATGTGGTGCATATATACCATGGAATACTATGCAACCATAAAAAAAGAATGAGCTGATGTGCTTTTCAGGGACATGGATGAAGCTGGAAACCATCATTTTCAGCAAAGTAAGATGAGAACAGAAAACCAAACACCACATGTTCTCACTCATAAGTGGGAGTTGAACAATGAGAACACACGGACACAGGGAGGGAAGCATCGCACACTGGGGTCTGTCAGGGGGTAGGGAGCAAGGGGAGGGAGAGCATTAGAACAAATACATAATGCATTTGGGCTTAAAACGTAGATGATGGGCTGATAGGTGTAGCAAACCACAATGGCAGATGTATACCTATGTAACAAACCTGCACATTCTGCACATATATCCCAGAACTTAAAGTAAAATAAAAATAAAAATAAAAATTGAAAAGTACTTAAGGCTTGCCAAACAAAAAGAGGATGAATGAAGAGGGATGATGATAGAGATACATAATTAAAAAAAGGCAAGGCTTCACTTACTTTATAAAGAGAAAATGAAGGCAACCTCTCCCTTTTTTCTTACCATCCACAAACACATATAAACACTATATTCCCTTTAATGTAAGACACTGTCAATTGCAAAATGTATCTATATTTTTCATGATATAATGTGGGGGTAAATGTGCATCTTTGAATCAACAGCATGCAATATAGGCCTCTGTTAACAAAGAAACTTCACAGAGGTGTAGAAGTCTCCCATTCTTGCAATCTAGCTGTTACGTTACAGCTTCATAAACCTAAAGTGTTTAATGAAAATCTTATTGTATTCCACTAATATATTTTACTTAATATTTGCACTCAAATTGTATAAATGATTATTGAGCACCTCATTTGTATCAAAACATGATCAGAGAAGTTTATAAAAATATATTATATGAGATTTAATAATTAGAAAGTAACAAACATAGAATGAAGATATCTTAAAAGTGAGAAACAAATTTGGCTATAATATTAATGATCAGTCCAGTATGAAAAACACAGTAAGTTATTCAATACCCAGTTTCCATTACATGAAAACAAATCAATAACTGTCAAGAAGCAAAACTATCTACCACTCCTAAGTTCTGGGATGAATTTCTCCCCTGAATTCTAATGAGAAACCTATCACCATAGCAATTATATTTGGAATGTTATTTCTTAAAATATCTTTCAGTGAAGGCTAATCATATACTACCAACTCCAATTTAATAAAGGCAATTCAAGAAGGAGATAAGACATTTCACTCTAAAATACACACCTTTAACTATTTGGCTTAATTCAGGGGAAAACTCTAGTGTCGAAAATGAAAAATATATGGATTGCATATCACTTAGGTAAAGTTGAAGCTAAGATGATGGCTATTCTGAACTTCAAAAAGCATTAAGTGGGAGTAAAATCAAGGCAATATTCCTTAACAAATATCTGCATTAAAGTTATTGTATGCATTCATCAAATTGCATCAACTGTAAGGAAGTGAGTTTAACACCATCCTGTGAAGTTATGCTATAGTTTGAATGTGTCCTTCAAATTTCATGCATTGGAAACTTAATCCCAAAATTTGTATGTTGATGGTATTTGGAGGTGGGGTATTTGGGAAATAACTAGGATTAAAGAAAGTCACTAGGTTGAGGCCTCTATAATGGGACTGATAGTTTTATAAGAAGGGAGACCTAATTAGACATGCACACCACTTCCCTCTTGCCATGTGATGTCCACTGCCATGTTATGACACAGTAAGAAGGCCCTCACAAGATACCAGTGTCATACTCTTGGACTTCCTAGCCTCCTGAGCGATGAGCTATATAAACTCTTATTCTTTATAAATTACCCTGTCTTTCAGACTCAGTTATAGCAACAGAAAACAAACTGAGACAACCTAAGAAGTTTAATCACAATATGCATATAAGTAGGGATGATATTAGAAATATTTAACCACTAATAAAATAAAATTTTGTCATGTTACTATTGCTTAAGTATGGCATAAGAAACCAACTCTATTGTGAAATAGGAATTTTTACTGGAATAGGTCCCACTAGTTCCTCTACTAAGCCAAATCTTAACCCTTAAATTGTTAGATTATTGGTAGGTGTAGAGAGCCCTAGGATGAAAGGCTGAGCCAGCCTTGAGGAAAAATAGGACTCAGAGGGCTTGGAAACAGCAGCTATGTACTATCATGTATTGAAGTTTTCAAAGTTAACAACCACTATAGCTATAGCAGCATATGCTGAGTGAATTTCAGTATTATTAGCAAATTTCACTTTTTTTGTAAGAATTAAGTTTATATAACAAAAAGTTATTATCAAAAACAGAGTCAAATATCATTATTTTTTACTTCAATGTTTCCTGAAGAGTCCTAGGTATTTAATGACTCCTTTGTTTCTTCATGTATATATAAAATTCTTCTGATACTCCTTATTCCATCTCTTCCTTATCCTCAAAACAAAATTAAATAATATTAAATAAAATAATATTTGAAAAGAAACAGTTAAGAGTAGGTTGCAGCTGGGAGAAGGAGATACAGGCAAAGGCATAGTCCTGTAGCGTCTTCAATTGTGTTTTAATATATGAATAGGTGGGAAGAAACTCTGTGAAGCCTGCAAGAGAGTACCTAGCAAGGTGCTTTGAGCTCAGTTAACATTCTAGATGCAAAGAAGTGGGAAATACAAAAAAAAAAAAAATTAAAAATTAAACAGAGACTCAGCAATCTGTGGGAAAACATCAAGTAAATTGATATACAGGCAATTTTAGTCTCAGAAAAAGGAAATAGGACAAAACAACATAGTAATAATACAATGGTAAACATTTTCCAAATCTACTAAAAATATAAGTAGAAACATAAAAAATATCAAGAAAGATAAATACAGAGGAAACCATACCTAACCACACCAGAGTCAGTTTCTGAAAACCATGGAAAAGACAAAACTGTTAAAAGCAACCAGAGGAAAAAATGGACATTACATACGTAAGAGCAACAATAAGAATTATTGATGACTTCTTATCAGAAGAAATGCAAGTCAGAAAACAATTAAATGACAGCTTCGACATGCTGAAAGAAGATAAGTCAACTTGGAAGTTTGTATTCCACAAAAGCATCCTTCACAAATGAAGATAAAATAGACATTGTCAGAAAAAAATCTAAATTAATTAATCACCAGTAGAACTTCACTTGAAAATATATTGAAGTTCTTTAGGTTGAAAAAAAAATTGACACCAGATGAAAACAAGTACACAAGGGAATGAAGATCACTGTAAGTGAAAATTGAGGATAGATGTGAATGACTTATTGCAGACTTTGTGTTTTCTCTAAAAGACAAGTAATTACAGTTTAAGTCAAAATAATAATACATTAAGAGGTTTATAGAAGGAAAATGCATGGGAACAACCACAAAAGATGAAAGGGGTAAATGGAAATTTATCATTGAAGTTTTAGTACATTTCACATAAAGAAGTATAAAATTGTAACAAGTTAAAAATAGATATTGTAATCCCTAAAGCAACCAAATAATAAACAACAAAGAAGTAAAGACTTTTTAAAAGAACATAAAATGGAATAATAAACCTACTTTATTAGTCAAAAAAGTCCTTAAAAATGGAAAAATAAGCAAAGAACAGATGGAACAAATGGAAAAGATATATTAAGGTAATGGACTTAAACCCAACCGTAACAATAATTACATCAAATAAAAATAGCAAAACAACTAACTTAAATATCAGACTGAAAAACAAAAATACAACTACATGCTGTTTATAAGAGATGATTTTTACATATAAAAATATAGGAATTAAAAAGTAATGGCCCTGAACAGTGGCTCCTGCCTGTAATCCCAGCACTCTGGGAGGCTGAGGCAGGTGGATCATGAGGTCAGGAGATCAAGACCATCCTGGTTAACACGGTGAAACAACCTCTCTACTAAAAATGCAAAAATTAGCTGGCTGTGGTGGCATGCACCTGTAGTCCCAGTTACTTGGGAGGTCAAGGCAGGAGAATTGCTTCAGCCTGGGAGGCAGAGGTTGCAGTGAGCAGAGATCGCACCATTGCACTCCAGCCTGAGTGACAGAGAAAGGCTCTGTCTAAAATTTAAAAATTAATTAATTTAAAAAAAAATAATGGTATCAGGTGGATATAGTGGCTTATGCTTATAATCCCAGAGCTTTGGAAGGCCAAAGCAGGAAGAACACTTGAGGCCAGGAGTTTGAGACCAGCCTTGGCAATATAGCGAGACCCCATCTGTATAATTTTTTTTTAATTAGGTAGGTGTGGTGGTGTACATCTGTAGTCTGAGCTACTTGAGAGGCTGAGGTGGGAGGATCACATGAGTGCAGGAGTTCTGGGTTACAGTGAGCTATGATCACACTACTATACTCCTACCTGAGAATTTGAGTGATAAAATGAAACTATGTCTCTTAAATTTTTTTTTAAATGCACATAATAATCATAAGCTACATTAATGTCAGCTAAAGTAGATTTTAATATAAGAAATATGACATTATAAGAATATTTATAATGACAACATCATCAATTAAGAAAACACAGTGATTCTAAGAAATATTACCAGTTATAAGAACATTTATAATGACAACAGCATCAATTAAGAAAACATAGTGATCCTAAATATTGTCACTATAAAAAGAGTTTTAAAATACACAAAAATAGAGTTTCAGCTTAAACACACACAAACACACACAAAATTGATAGACTTAAGGGGAGAAATAAATAAATCCAAATTTACAATTTTTAACACTATTCTCCCAGTAATTGATTTCCAAGGTTTAAAATTATACAAATATAATTGAACAGGAAGGAGGCACAGCAAGATGGCAGAATAGAAAGCTGAACTGATCATCCACCTACAAGGACACCAATTAAACAACTATCTACACAGAGAAAACAATTTCATAAAAAAACAAAAATTAGGTGAGCCCTCATAGTACCTGGATTTAACTACATACCACTGAAAGAGGCAGTGAAGAAACAGAAAAAAACAGTCTTGAATCATCAACACCACTTCTCTGCCACTCCTGGCCACTGCCACATGGTGCAAAGAGTATCTCTGGGTGCTGGGGGAGGAAGAGCACAGCAAATGTGAGGCATTGAACTCACTGCTGTCCTACTAAAACAGAAAGGAAAACTAGACCAAATTTAGTAGATACCTGCCAATGGCGAGAGCATTTAAACCAGCCCTAGCCAAAGGGGACTCACTGATCCCAGCAGTACAAACTTGACTTCCTACAAACCACAACACCACAGGCTACAGTGTTCTGGTGCTCTAAGTAGATGTGAAAAGCAGTCTATGCCATAAGGACTGCAATACTTAGGTGAGTCCTAATGCTGAACCGGGCCCAGAAACAGTGGACTGGGAAGGCAGAGGAGGCACTCAACCTACCAAAACACCAATCACCCCTCCCCTAACCCCAAGCTGCAGAGCTTGCAGGTCCAAAAGAGGCTCCTTCCTTCCACTTCTTCCCAGAGGGAAGAATAGGGGAGGACTCAAGATGTGTCTCACATCTTGGATACCAGTTTTGCAGCAGCAGGATGGGGCATTGGTCAGAATCATTAGGCCTCCATTCCAGACCCTAGATTCCACGTTACATTTCTAGACACACCCTCAGTCATAAGGGACACACTGTCTTGAGGGAAGGATCCAATCCTGACAGTATTCACCACCTGCTAAGTGAAGAGCCCTTGGGCCCTGAATAACCAGCAGTGATACCCAAGTACTATGTTGAGGGCCTTGGGTGAGCCTCAAGACTTGCTAGTGAGATTCAGCACATTAATAGCTATAGTGGCTATGGAACAACACTCCTTCTGCTTGAGAAAAGCAGAGAAAAAATAAAGGGAACTTTGTCTTGTACCTTAGGAAGCAGTAGAGCCACAGAGAGGTAGAGCACCAAGTGGGCTCTTGGGATCCCTGATTCAAGGACTTGACTCTTGGACAGCATCTCTGGACCTGCCCAGGGCCTGAGAGGGGTGTCCACTGTCCTGAAGGGTGAGCTCCAGGCCAGTCAACATGTACCACAAGCTGACTTAAGAATCTGTGAGCATTAAGTGAGCATTGGCAGTAGACTGGCAGAACTCCCTATGGCCTGTGGTGGTGGGTGGATACAGGGTGTGGCTTCTCTGCCTTTGGAAAGGGGAGGGAAGAGGAGAAAGAACTGTTTTGTGGTTTCATTGCCACCTCAGCCACAGTACAATATAATACGAGGTGGAATTCTAAAGTTTTGACCCTAGTCCGCAACTCCTGGACAGCACCTCTAGAACCAACTGGGCCCGGAGGAACTCACTACCTTGAAGAGAAGAATGGAGACCTAACTGGTTTTGTCAACTGCTGATTACAGAGCCCTTAGACCTTCAGTAAACATAGGCAGTAGCCAGGGAGTTGTTACAGCAGGAATTGGATGAGATCCAGTGCTGTGCTGGCTTCAGGTCTGACCCAGGGCAGTCACAGTGTGGTAGCCACAAAGGTGCTTACATCACTTCACCCTCAGATTTAGGTGGCTCAGAACAGAGAGAGATTCCATTTGTCTGGTAGAAACTAAAGGAAGAGAACAAGAGTCCCTGCCTGGCAATCTAGAGAATTCTCCAGGATCTTGTCAAAGATCATCAAAACAGTACCTTTATGAGTATGCAAGAACCACAGCATTGCTGGGCTTTGAGTGCCCCTTACAACAGATACAGCTTAGATCTAACACCCAAGTCCTTTCAAATATCTTTAAAGCCTTTCCAAGCAAGTTGGGCACAAACAAGTCCAGATAGTGAAGACTACAATAACTACATAAGTTTTCAATTCCCAGACACCAAAGAACATCTACTAGCATCAACACCATCTAGGAAAACATGGCATCACCAAATGAACTAAATAAGCCACCAGGATTCTCTAATTCTGGAGAAACAAAGACATGTGACCTTTCAGACAGTTAATTCAAAATAGCTGTGTTGAAGAAACTCAAAGAAATTCAAGATGACAAAGAGAAGGAGTTCAGAATTCTTCCAGATAAATTTAATAAAGAGACTGAAACAATTAAAAAGAATCATGCAAAAATTCTGGATCTAAAAAATGTAATTGGCATACTGAACAATGCATCAGAGACTCTTAATAGCAGAATTGATCAAGCAGAAGAAAGAATCTGTGAGCTTGAAGACAGGCTACTTGAAAATACATAGCAGAGACAAAAGAAAAAATAATAATAAACAATAAAGCACACCCACAGACTCTAGAAAATAGCCTCAAAAGGACAAACCTAAGAGTTATTGACTTTAAAGAGGAAGTAGAGAAAGAGACAGAGTTAGAAAGTTTATTCAAAGGGATAATATCAGAGAACTTCCTAAACCTAGGAAAAGATATCAATATCCAAATACAATAAAGTTATAGAACACCAAGCAGATTTAACCCAAAGAAGACTATCTCAAGGCATTTAATAATCAAATGCCCAAAATTCAAGGATAAAGAATGGATCCTAAAAGCAGCAAGAGAAACAAATAACATACAATGGAGCTTCAGTATGTTTGGCAGCAGACATTTCAGTGGCAACCTTACAGACCAGGAGACAGTGACATGACATACTTAAAGTGCCAGAAGAAAATAACTTTTACCATAGAATAGCATATCCTGTGAAAATATCCTTCACACGGTAAAGAGAAATAAAGACTTTTTCAGACAAACAAAAGCTGAAGGATGTCATCAACACCAGACCTATCTTACAAGAAATGCTAAAGGAAGTACTTCAATCACAAAGAATAGGATGTTAGTGAGCCATAAGCAATCACTTGAAAGTACAAACCTTTTTGGTAATAGTAAGTACATGGAATAATACAAAATTTTGTAAGCTGTAACCTACTCTTATCCTAAGTAGAATCCTAAATGATGAACCAATTAAACATAACTACAACAACTTTTCAAAACATATACAGTAAAATAAGATATAAATATAAAAAACAAAAAGTTACAAAGTGGAGGGATGAAGTTAAGGCATAGAGTTTTTATTAGTTTTCTTTTTGTTTTCTTGCTTG
The DNA here is from genome assembly GCF_049350105.2 of Macaca mulatta. Classification (NCBI taxonomy): domain Eukaryota; kingdom Metazoa; phylum Chordata; class Mammalia; order Primates; family Cercopithecidae; genus Macaca; species Macaca mulatta. Next base: position 94,488,305 of record NC_133410.1, on the reverse strand, counting down.
TTTGTGGAGTGTTAAGTTGTTGTCAGGTTAAAATAATGAGTTGTATGACCATATTTGCAAGCCTCATGGTCACCTCAAAACAAAAAACAAAATGGATACACAAAAAATAAAGAGGAAGAAACTAAATCATGTCATGAGAGAAATTCACCTTTTCTAAAGGAAGACAGGTAGGAAAGACAGGCAGACAGAAAAGGAGAGGAAAGAAAGGAGCGGGGGAGGGAGGGAGGGAGGGAGGGAGGGAGGGAGGGAGGATGGAAGGAAGGAAGGAAGGAAGGAAGGAAGGAAGGAAGGAAGGAAGGAAGGAAGGAACCACAAAACGACCAGAAAACAAATAAGAAAATGGCAGGAGTAAGTCCTTACTTGTCGATAATAACATTGAATAGAATAAATTCTCTAATTAAAAGATATAGAGTGGCTGAATGGATTGAAAAACTAGACCCAATGATCTCTTGCCTACAAGAAACATACTTCACCTATAAAGAGGCAGAGAGACTGAATATAAAGGGATGGAAAATGATATTCCATGCCAATGGAAATGAAAAGAGAGCAGTAGTAGCTATACTGACACCAGGCAAAATAGGTTTCAAGACAAAAGCTTTGAGAAGAGACAAAGGGTGTGGCAACTCCAAGATGGCCAAATAGGAACAGCTCTGATCTGCAGCTCCCAGCATGATTGACACAGAAGATGGGTGATTTCTGCATTTCCAACTGAGGTACCCAGTTCATCTCATTGGGACTGGTTGAACAGTGGGTGCAGCCCACGGAGGGTGAACCAAAGCAGGGTGAGGCATTGCCTCATCTGGGAAACAAAGGGTTCAGGAGATTTCCATTTCCTAGCCAATGGAAGCCATGACAGACCATACCTGGGAAAATGGGACACTCCTGCTCAAAATACTGCGCTTTTCCAACAGTCTTAGCAAATGGCACACCAGGAGATTATATCCTGCTCCTGGCTTGGGAGGTCCCACGCCCACAGAGACTTGCTCACTGCTAGTACAGCAGTCTGAGATCGATCAATGCTGCAGCAGCCTGGCAGGGGGAAAGGTGTATGCCATTGCTGAGGCTTGAGTAGGTAAACAAAGCGGCCAGAAAGCTGGAACTGACTGGAGCCCACCTCAGCACCACAAGGCTTGCTGCCTCTATAGGCACCACCACTGGGGGTAGGGCATAGCTAAAAAAAAAGGCAGCAGAAAACTTCTGCAGACTTAAATGTCCCTGTCTGACAGCTCTGAAGAGAGCAGTGGTTCTCCCAGCATGGTGTTTGAGCTCTGAGAACAGATAGACTGCCTCCTGAAGTGGGTCCCTGATCCCCACATAGCCTAACGGGTAGACACCTCCCAGTAGGGGCCAACTGACACTTCATACAAGTGGGTGCCCTCTGGGACAAAGCTTCCAGAGGAAAGATCAGGCAGCAATATTTGCTGTTTTGCAATATTTGCGTTCTGGGGCCTCTGATGGTGATACCCAGGCAAACAGGGTCTGAAGTGGACCTCCAGCAAACTCCAACAGACCTGCAGCTGAGGAACCTGACTGTTAGAATGAAAACTAACAAACGTAAAGGAATAGCATCAACAAAAAGGACATCCACACCAAAACCCCATCTGTAGGTCACCAACATCAAAGACCAAAGGTGGATAAAACCACAAAGATAGGGAGAAACCAGAGCAGAAAAGCTGAAAATTCTAAAAACCAGAGTGCCTCTTATCCACAAAAGGATCACAGCTGTTGCCAGCAACAGAACAAAACTGAATGGAGAATGACTTTGATGAGTTGACAGAAGTAGGCTTCAGAAGGTCGGTAATAACAAACTACTCTGAGCTAAAGGAAGATGAATGAACCCATTGCAAGCAAGCTAAAAATCTTGAAAAACAATAGATGAAAGATTAACTAGAATAAACAGTGTAGAGAAGACCTTAAGTGACCCAATGGAGCTGAGAACCATGGCACGAGAACTACATGGTGCCTACACAAGCTTCAGTAGCCAATTTGATCAAGTGGAAGAAATGGTATCAGGGATTGAAGATCAAATTAATGAAATATGAAGATCAAATTAATGAAATATAGTGAGAAGAGAAGTTTAAACAAAAAAGAGTAAAAAGTAATGAACAAAGCATGCAAGAAATATGGGACTATGTGAAAAGACCAAATCTACATTTGACTGGTGTATCTGAAAGTAATGAGAAGAATGAAACCAAGTTGGAAAACACTCTTCAGGATATAATCCAGAAGAACACCCCCAATCTAGCAAGGAAGCCAACACTCAAATTCAGGAAATACAGAGAACACCACAAAGATGCTCCTTGAGAAGAGCAACCCCAAGACACACAAATGTCAGATTCACCAAGGTTGAAATGAAGGAAAAAATGTAAACGGCAGTGAGAGAGAAATGTCAAGTTACCCACAAAGGGAAACCCATCAGACTAACAGCAGATCTCTCAGCAGAAACTCTACAAGCCAGAAGAGAGTGGGGGCCAATATTCAACATTTTTAAAGAAAAGAATTTTCAACCTAGAATTTCATATCCAGCCAAACTAAGCTTCATAAGTAAAGGAGAAATAAAATCCTTTAAAGACAAGGAAATGCTGAGAGATTTTGTCACCACCAGGCCTTCCTTACAAGAGCTCCTGAAGGAAGCAGTAAACTCGGAAAAAAACAACCACTACCAGCCACTGCAAAAACATGCCAAATTGTAAAGCCCATTGATGCTATGAAGAAACTGCATCAACTAATGGGAAAAATAATCAGCTAACATCATAATGACAGGATCAAAATCACACATAACAATGCTAACCTTAAATGTAAATGGGCAAAATGCCACAATTAAAAGACACAGACTAGAAAACTGGATAGAGTCAAGACCCATCAGTGTGCTGTACTCAGGAGACCAATCTCATGTACAAAGACACACATAGGCTCTAAATAAAGGGATAGAGGAATATCTACCAAGCAAATGGAAAGCAAAAAGAAGCAGGGGTTGCAATTCTAGTCTCTGATAAAACAGACTGTAAACCAACAAAGATCAAAAGAGACCAAGAAGGCCATTACATAATGGTAAGGGATCAATTCAACAAGAAGAGCTAACTATCCTAAACATATATGCATCAAAGACAGGAGCACCGAGATGCATAAGGCAAGTCCTTAGAGACCACAAAGAGACTTAGACTCCCACACAACAATAATGGGAGATTTTAAAACCCCATTACCAATATTAGACAGATCAATGAGACAGAAAGTTAACAAGAATATCCAGGACTTGAACTCAGCTCTGCACCAAGCAGAACTAATCAACATGTACAGAACTTTCTACCCCAAATCAACAGAAAATACATTGTTCTCAGCACCACATCACACTTATTCCAAAACTGACAACATACTTGAAAGTAAAGTACTCCTCAGCAAATGCAAAAGAAGAGAAATCACAAAAAACTGTCTATCAGACCACAGTGCAATCAAATTAGAACTCTGGAATGAGGATCGAAACCACACAACTACATGAAACTACATGAACAACCTGTTCCTGAAAGACTACTAGGTAAAAAATGAAATGAAGACAGAAATAAAGATGTTTTTTGAAACCAGTGAGAACAAAGATATAACATACCAGAATCTCTGGGACACATTTAAAGCAGTATGTAGAGAGAAATTTATAGCACTAAATGCCCACAAGATAAAGTAGGAAAGATCTAAAATCAACACCCTAACATCACAATTAAAAGAACTAGAGAAGCAAGAGCAAACAAATTCAAAAGCTAGCAGAAGGCAATAAATAATTAAGATCAGAGCAGAACTGAAGGTGATGGAGACACAAAAACCATTAAAAAAAAAATTGATGAATCCAGGAGCTGGATTCTTGAAAAGATAAACAAAATTGGTAGATTGCTAGCAAAACAAATAAAGAAGAAAACAGAGAAGAATCAAATGGATGCAATAAAAAATAAAGGGGATATCACCATTGATCCCACAGAAATACTAACTACCATCAGAGAATACTATAAACACTTCTACCAAATAAACTAGAAAATCTAGAAAAAATGGATGAGTTCCTGGGCACGTACAGCCTCCCAAGACTAAACCAGAAAGAAGTGGAATATCTGAATAGACCAATAACGGCTCTGAAACTGAGGCAATAATTAATAGCCTACGAACCGAAAAAAGTCCAGGAGCAGATGGAATCACAGCCAAATTCTACCAGAGGTACAAACAGGAGTAGGCATTATTCCTTCTGGAACTATTCCAATCAACAGAAAAAGAGGGACTCCACCCTAACTCATTTTATGAGGCTAGCATCATCCTGATACCAAAGCCTGGCAAACACAAAGCAAACAGAGAATTGAGAATTTTAGACCAATACTCCTGATGAACATTGATGCAAAAATCCTCAATAAAATACTGGCAAACCAAATCCAGCAGCACATCAAAAAGCTTATCCACCATGATCAAGTTGGCTTCATCCCTGGGATGCAAAACTGGTTCAACATATGCAAATGAATAAATGTAATAGATCACATAAACAGAACCAAAGACAAAAACCACATGATTATCTCAATAGATGCAGAAAAGGCCTTTGACAAAACTCAACAGCCCTTCATGCTAAAAACTCTCAATAAGCTCGGTATAGATGGAATGTATCTCAAAGTAATAAGAGCTATTTATGACAAACCCACAGCCAATATCATATTGAATGAGCAAAAACTGGAAGCATTCCCTTTGAAAACCAGCACAAGGCAAAGATGCCCTCTCTCACCACTCCTATTCAACATAGTGTTGGAAGATCTGGCCAGGGCAATCAGGCAAGAGAAAGAAATAAAGGATAATCAGTTGGGAAAAGAGGGAGTCAAATTGCGCCTGTTGGCAAATGACATGATTGTATATTTAGAAAACCCCATCATCTCAGCCCAAAATCTCCTTAAGCTGATAAGCAACTTCAGCAAAGTCTCAGGATACAAAATCAAGGTGAAAAAAATCACAGTCATTCCTATATACCAATAACAGACAAATAGAGAGCCAAATCATGAGTGAACTCCCATTCACAATTACTACAAAGAGGATAAAATACCTAGGAATCCGATTTACAAGGGATGCAAAGGACCTCTTCAAGGAGAAATACAAACCACTGCTCAATGAAATAAAAGAGGACACAAATAAATGGAAGAACATTCCATGCTTATGGATAGAAAGAATCAATATCGTGAAAATGACCATACTGCCCAAGGTAATTTATAGTTTCAATGCCATCCCCATTAACCTACCAATATCTTTCTTCACAGAATTGGAAAAAACTACTTTAAAGTTCATATGAAACGAAAAAAGAGCCTGTATTGCCAAGACTATCCTAAGCAAAAAGAACAAAGCTGGACGCATCACACTACCTGACTTCAAACTATACTACAAGACTACAGTAACCAAAACAGCATGGTACTGGTACCAAACAGATATATAGACCAATGGAAAAGAATAGAAACCTCAGAAATAACACCACATATCTACCGCCATCTGATCTTTGACAAACCTGACAAAAACAAGAAATGGGGAAAGGATTCCCTATTTAATAAATGGTGCTGGGTTAACTGGCTAGCCATATGTAGAAAACTGAAACTGGATCCCTTCCTTACATCTTTTTTTTTGTTTGTTTGTTTGTTTTTTGAGATGGAGTCTTTGCTCTGTCACCCAGGCTGGAGTGCAGTGGCGTGATCTTGGCTCACTGCAAGCTCCGCCTCCTGGGTTCACGCCATTCTCCTGCCTCAGCCTCCCAAGTAGCTGGGACTACAGGCGCCGGCTACCTCGCCCAGCTAATTTTTTTGTATTTTTAGTAGAGATGGAGTTTCACCATGTTTTAGCCAGGATGGTCTCAATCTCCTGACCTTGTGATCCGCCTGTCTCAGCCTCCCAAAGTGCTGCGATTACAGGCGTGAGCCACCACGCCTGGCCCCTAACATCTTATACAAAAACAAATTCAAGATGGATTAAAGACTTAAATGTTAGACCTGACATCATAAAAACCCTAGAAGAAAACCTAGGCAACACCATCCAGGACATAGGCATTGGCAAAGACTTCATGACTAAAACACCAAAAGCAATAGCAACAAAAGCTAAAATAGACAAATGGGATCTAATTAAACTAAAGAGCTTCTGTACAGCGAAAGAAACTACCATCAGAGTGAACAGGCAACCTACAGAATGGGAGAAAATTTTTGCAATCTACCTATCTGACAAAGGGCTAACATCCAGAATCTACAAAGAACTTAAACAAATTTACAAGAAAAACAAATAACCCCATCAAAAAATGGGTGAAGGATATAAACAGACATTTATCAAAAGAAAATATTTATGCAGCCAACAAACTTATGAAAAAATGCTCATCATTACTGGTCATCAGAGAAATGCAAATCAAAACCACAATGAGATACCATCTCATGCCAGTTAGAATAACAATCATTAAAAAGTCAGGAAACAACAGATGCTGCAGAGGATGTGGAGAAATAGGAACACTTTTACACTGTTGGTGGGAGTGTAAATTAGTTCAACCATTGTGGAAGACAGTGTGGCAATTCCTCAAGAATCTAGAACTAGAAATACCATTTGACCCAGCCATCCCATTACTGGGTTTATACCCAAATGATTATAAATCATTCTACTATAAAGACACATTCACATGTATGTTTATTGCAGCACTACCCTCCAATAGCAAAGACTTGGAACTAACCCAAATGTCCATCAGTGATAGACTGGATTAAGAAAATGTGGCACATATCCACCATGGAATACTATGCAGCCACAAAAAAGGATGAGTTCATGTCCTTTGCAGGGACATGGATGAAGCTGGAAACCATCATTCTGAGCAAACTGTCACAAGGACAGAAAACCACACACTGTATGTTCTCACTCATAGGTGGAAATTGAACAATGAGAACACTTGGACACAGGGCAGAGAACGTCACACATTGGGGTCTGTCATGGGGTTGGGGGTTGGGGGAGGGATAGCATTAGGAGAAATATCCAGTGTAAATGATGAGTTAATATGTGCAGCAAACCAACATGGCACATGTATGCCTATGTAAGAAACCTGCACATTGTGCCATGTACCCTAGAACTTAAAGTATAAAAAAAAAATAATAAAAATAAAGAAAAAAAAGAGACAAAGAAGTCACTATATAATGATAAACAAGTCAATTCAGCAAGTGCATATAACTATTTTAATTATGTATGCACCCAACTCTGGAGCACACAGATATATAGGGTAAATATTAGAGTTAAAGGAGAGAGATAGGTTCCAGTACAATAATAGCTGGAGACTTCAACACCCCCAACTTTCAGCATTGGATAAATTTTTCAGACAGAAAACCAACAAAGAAACAACACATTTAATCTGCCCTGTAGACAAGATGGATCTAATAGATATTTACAGAATATTTCAACCAACAGCTACAGAATACACATTCCCCTCAAAACATGCCTCAATCTCAGGACAAACCATATGTCAGGTCACAAAACATACCTTAAGAGATTTTTAAAAATTGAAATAATTTGAAGTATTTTCTCTGACCACAATGGAATAAAAGTAGAAATTAGTAACAAGAGGAATTTTGGAAATTATACGAATACATGGAAATTAAACATGATGTTCCCGAATGACCATTTGGCTGATAAAGAAACTGGGATGGAAATTGAAAACTTCCTTGAAGCAAATGATAATGGAAACACAACATACCAAATCTAGGGGATACAGCAAAAGCAGTAGTGAGAGAGCAGTTTATAACTATAAGCACCTACAACTACAAAGAGAAAAAACTTCAAATAATCTAATGATGCCTCTTAAAGAACCAAAAAAGCAAAAGCAAACCAAACCCAAAATTAGAAAAGAAACAATAAAGATCAGAGCAGGAATAAATGAAATTGAAAAGAAGAAAACAATACAAAATACCATTGAAATAAAAAATGGGTTCTTTTGGAAACGATAAAATTGACAATCCTTTAGCTACAGTAAGAAATAAAGAGAAGAGATCCAAATAAAATCAGAAATGAAAGAAAAGATATTATAACCGATACTCCAGATATTCAAAAGAACATTAGTGGCTACCATGAACAAGTATACACCAATAATTCGGAAAATCTAGAAGAAATGGACAAATGCATAGACTCAAACAACCTACTAAAATTGAACCAGGCAGAAATCCAAAACCTGAACAGACCAATAACAAGTAGCAAGATCAAAGCCATAATAAAAAGTTTCCCAGCAATGGAAAACCTGTGACCCAATGGCTTCACTGCTGAAGTCTACCAAACATCTGAAGAACTAATGCCAAGCCTACTCAAACTATTCCAAAAAAACAAAGAAGAAGGGATTTCTTCTAAACTCATTCCATGAGGCTAGTATTACCCTGATACCCAAACTAGACAAAGATACATTTAAAAAACCCAATATCTCTGATGAATATTGATGCAAAAATCCTCAACAAAATACTAGCAAACCAAATTTAATAATACATTAGTAAGATTATTTACCATGACCAAGTGGGATTTATCCCAGAGATGCAAGGATGGTTCAACATAGGCATATCAATCAGTGTAATACATATCAACGGAATGAAGACTAAAAATCATGTGATCATTTAAATTGATGCTGAAAAAGCATTTGATAAAATTCAACAGCCCATCATGATTAAAAAAAAAAAAAACCTCAAAAGACTGGCTAGAAGGAATAAAGCTCAATATAATGAAAGCCATATATGACAGACTAACAGCTAGTATACTAAATGGGGAAAACCTGAAAGTCTTTCCCCTAAGATCTGGAACATCACAAGGCTGCACACTTTAATCATCTGGAACATGACAAGGATGCCAACTTTAACCACTGTTTTTCAACATAGTACTGGAAGCCCTAGCTAGAGCTATCACACAAGAGAAAATAATTAAAGGACATACGATTTGGAATGAAAGAAGTCAAATTATCCTTGTTTGCAGAAGATATAATATTATATTTGAAAAACAAAGATTCCACGAAAAAATATTAGAACTGATAAACAAATTCTGTAAACTTGCAGGATAAAAAATCAACCTGCAAATATCAGTAGCATTTCTACATGCCAACAGTGAACATTCTGAATAAAGAAATTTAAAAAAAAATCCAATTTATAAAAGCCTTGATATGGTTTAACTATGTGTTCCCACCCAAATCTCTCTCAAATTTTAATCTCCATATGTCAAGGGAGGGACCTGGTGGGAGGTGATTGTATTATGGGAGGCAGTTTCCTTCAGGCTGATCTGGTGGTATAGAGTGAGTTCTCATGAGATCTGATGGTTTAAAAGTGTATGGTAGTTCCCACCCCTCCTGCCATCATGTAAGATGTGTCTTGCTTTCTCTTCCCCTTCTGCCATGATTGTAAGTTTTCTGAGGCCCCCCAGCCATGCAAAACTGTGAGTCAATTAAATATTTTTTCTTCATAAGTTACCCAGTCTCAGGTACTTCTTTATAGCAATGAGAAAATGGATTAATACTAGCCTCAAGTAAAGTTAAATGCCTATTATTAATAAAAGAAGTGAAAAAGCTCTATAATTATAACCATAAAACACTGATGAAAGAAATTGAAGAGGACACAAAAAGCTAGTAAAATCTTCCATGTTCATGGACTGAAAATAATAATATTGTTAAAATATCCATATTCCTCTAAGCAATATACAGATTCAATTCAATCCCTGTAAAAATACCATCGACATTCTTCATAGAATTCAGAAAAAAAAAATCCTGAAATTCATTTGGAACCACAAAAGACCCAGAATAGCCAAAGCTATCCTAAGCAAAAATAACAAAACTGGAGGAATCACATTACTTGACTTCAAATTATACTACAGAACTATAGTAAACAAAGCAGTACCTTTACTGGCACAAAAACAGACACATAGACCAATGGAACAGATTAGAAATCTGAGAAACAAACCCACACAGCTACCTCAACTCATTTTTTACAAAGGTGCCAAGCACATCCACTGGGAAAAAGAGAGTCTCTTCAGTAACTGGTAATGAGAAAACTGGATATCCACATGCAGAAGAATGAAACTAGGCCCCATCTCTTGCCATGTACAAAAATCACATCAAAATAGACTAAAGACTTAAACCTAAGACCACAAACTATTAGACTACTTAACAAAAACATTGGGGAAAATCTCCAGGACATTAGTCTGGACAAAAATTTCTTGAGCAATACCCCATAAGCATAGACAACTAAAATGAAAATGGACAAATGGGATCACATCAAGTTAAAAAGCTTCTATACAGCAAAGAATACAATCAACAAAGTGAAGAGACAACCCACTGAATGGAAGAAAATACTTGCAAAATACCCACCTGACAAAGGATTAATAACCAGAATATATAAGAAGCTCAAACAACTTTATAGGAAAAAATTCTATTCTTCCAGTTTAAAAATGGGCAAAAGATTTGAATAGACATTTCTCAAAAGAAGACACACAAATGGGAAACAGGTATATGAAACAGTGCTCAACATCATTGGTCGTCAGATAAATACAAATCAAAACTACAATGAGATATCATCTCACCTCAGTTAAAATGGGCTATATCCAAAAGACAGGCAATAATAAACGCTGGTGAGCATGTGGAGAAGAAGAAACCCTCGTGCACTGGTGACAATGAACATTAGTATACCCACTATGGAGAACAGTTTGAAGTTTCCCCAAAAATCTAAAAATAGAGCCAGCATACAATCCAGCAATCCCACTGCTGGGTATAACCCCCAAAGAAAGAAAATCAGTCTATTGAAGAGACATCTGCACTTCCATGTTTGTTGCAGCACTGTTCACAATAGTCAAGAGTTGGAAGCAACCTAAATGTCCAACAACAGATGAATGGGTAGAGAAAATGTGGTTCTTACATACAATTGAGTACTATTCAACTATCAAAATGAAGGAGATTGTTATTTTCAACAACATGGATGGAATTGGAGATCATTATATTAAGTGAAATAAGTGAGGGGCATAAAGATAAACATTGCATGTTCTCATTTATTTGTGAGATTTTTAAACCGAAACAATTGAACTCATGGACATTAAGAGTAAAATGATGGTTACAAGCAGCTGTGAAGGGTAGTAGGAGGCTGGGGAAGAGGTGGGGATGGTCAAAAGTTCAAAAAAAGAGAATGAATAAGGCCTACTATTTGGTAGCAAAACAAGGTGACTACAGTCACTAGTAAATTAATTGTACATTTAAAAATAACTAAAAGAATGTAATTGGATTGTTTGTAACACAAAGGATGAATGCTCAAGGCAAAGGATACCCCATTTACCATGATGTGATTATTTTACATTGCATGCCTGTATCAAAACATTTCATGTACCCTCTGAATGTAGACACCTACTATGTACCCACGAAAATTAAAAATAATTTTTTAAAAAAATAAAACATAGTTAATTGAACAACAAAAGTAAAATAAAAGTATACAACTAATATTTTCTATTGAAAATGAAACTAAATTGGAAAATATACAGATATATAGAAAATATACAAATATTGAAAAATTAGCAACCTACTTCTTAATAATTAATAGGTCAAGAAAAACTAAATTTTTCAATGTTTTGAGCTAAATAATAAAACATATATTATAAATATGTATGAGATACAGATAAAGTAGTCTTTAGATCTTAGTAAGAAGAAGAATCTCAAAATAATATTATAAGAATTCACCTTAAAAAGCTAGAAAAAGAAATTTAAAATAAGTAGAAGTAGAAGTATGGAAATATAAAGATTAGAGTACAAGTTGAATAAATAGGCAATAATCAAACAATACAGAAAATCAATAAAATAGAATTTACAAAGACTAATAAAATTGATAAAGTTCTAGCTAGAATGATCAGGAACAGAGAGGATACAAATAAATTTAATGACTTAAGCAAAATACACAAATTCCTTGAAAGACACAAATTATAAAAACTAAGAAAAATAGAAATAAAAGACTGAAATAAAACCTTATTTTTAAAGTAATTGAATTTGTAAATTTGTAATCAAACACACACCCCCCCCCCCCACACACACACACAAATGACAGATCCCAGGTCCAATCAATTTAATTCATCACATGAACACAATATATGAGAAAACACATATGGTCACCTAATAGATGCAGAAAGAGCATTTGAGAAATCCAACAATTCTTCATAGTAAAAACTGTTAGGAAACTAGGAGAAGCAGGAAACTCCCTCACTTGAAAAAGGGCATCTACCAAAAAACAACTCAACATCATTTTTAATGACAAAAGATTGATTGCCTTCACCCTAAGATCAGTAACAAGGTAAAGATACTCACTTTCTCCTCATTCAACATTGTATTGCATAAAGAATAGGGAAGAAAAATCAACACAATAAAGAATAGGGAAGAAAAAAAGGCATACAGCCTTGAAAAAAAGAAATTAAAACTTTCTTTATGCAAAGACAGCATAACCATTTACTGAGACACTACTAATGAATCTGCAAAAACAAAAAACAAAAACAAAACAAAAAACAGGTATTAAAACTAACAGATCAGTTATTAAGAATCTAGGACAAAAAAGTCAATAAATAAAATTTAATTGCATTTCCACAAATTAGCAATGAACAATTGAAAAATAAAAATGTTATATTTGAAAATCTTATTTACAATAGCATCTCAAAACATGAACTACTTAGGGACACATTTAATTTTTAAAAGTGTATAACACCTCTGTATTGAAGCTACGCAAAGGAATTAAAGAAGACCTAAAGAAATGGGGAAATATACTATGTTCATGCAATAGGAAACTCAAAATTTTTTAATGTTAATTTCCACAAATACAGTTTCAAGATAATTACAGTCAAAATCCCTAGAATGATTTGTTCATAAAATTGACAAGTTGATTCTAAAAATGTGAGTAAGAATGCACAGAACATAGACGAACCAAAATTTTTTTTTAAAGTACATATTTGGAAGATTTATAGTAGCAACTTTCAGAATAGAGAACCACAGCCCAATCTCACACTACACACAAAACTTAATTTGAGATGGTTTAAAATCCAAAGGTGAAAGGTGGGCACTATCACCATTGGCTCTTTTGACTATCCAACATTTGTGTATTTGAGATTCATCACTGTCTCATGTTCTCCCTACAGCCTTCCTCCATACTGAACATGAAAACATTGGAGGTTTCTTCCTCTCAATTGCAATCCCATTGCAGTCTCTTCTTCTGCAAATTACTGTGTTCAGTTCACCTTTATTGGTGTTTTAGTTGTTCTCTTACTCTTGGCCACATATTTGCTCTTACAGATGATTATATCTATTGTGTTTAGATTAGCTAGTTTAATCCTCAGAAGACCATCTAAATTGCTAAGTTCTTGGAATTACATTATTGGGTTTTCTATATCCTGGTACTAAGGAGAACGTTCACCATTTTTTGGTCTATAAATTAACCATGTATTTGTGTTTTGTCATTATCTATATGAACCTTGACAAATATTAGACTATAGATTCCATTTAGGGGAAAGAAAAGTGGGGACTTCCATTCCATGGATTAAAATACATACCACCTGCCACAGTCTGGTTACAAAAGTACCTTCATTCTTGAATGATGGCTGCATTCTAAATCCTTTCTCTGCGTGCCTATGAGGTTATAGCAAAAGGCTGCATAACACTGAGTCTGAAAAGAGCTTCCATGCTAAGGAGCCTACAGCATGCATGGAGAGTCATGAAATCATCCCTTCTTGGATAATATTTCTTGGATACAACTGGAAGTTTTCATGCACCGATGACCAAATTTGTGTTCATATGGGCAGCCATTTATATTGTGCAACCTAATCTTTGGTTTGATGGCTCAGCAGCCAGGGGTAATACACCTGTAATCATGGCTTGACTCACCTACCACTCACTGTCTTCACAGCTGTACTCTGTACTGGATTCATCATTTCCCTTTCAAAAGAGGATCTTTACCCGCTAGCAAGACTAATAAAGAAGAAAAGAGAGAAGAATCAAACAGACACAATAAAAAAATGATAAAGGGGATATCACCATTGACCCCACAGAAATACAAACTGCCATCAGAGAATACTATAAACACCTCTATGCAAATAAACTAGAAAATCTAGAAGAAATGGATAATTTCCTGGACACATGCACTCTCCTAAGACTAAACCAGGAAGAAGTTGAATCCCTGAATAGACCAATAGCAGGATCTGAAATTGAGGCAATAATTAACAGCCTACCAACCAAAAAAGTCCAGGACCAGATGGATTTACAGATGAATTCTACCAGAGGTACAAGGAGGAGTTGGTACCATTCCTTCTGAAACTATTCCAACCAATAGAAAAAGAGGGAATCTCCCTAACTCATTTTACGAGGCCAACATCATCCTGATACCAAAGTCTGGCAGAGATACAACAAAAAAAGAGAATTTTAGACCAATATCCCTGATGAACATCGATGCAATAATCTTCAATAAAATACTGGCAAACTGAATCCAGCAGCATATCAAAAAGCTTATCCACCTTGATCAAGTGGGCTTCTTCCCTGGAGTGCAAGGCAAGTTCAGCATATGCAAATCAATAAATGTAATCCAGCATATAAACAGAATCAAAGACAAAAACCACATGATTATCTCAATAGATGCAGAAAAGGCCTTTGACAAAATTCAACAGCCCTTCATGCTAAAAATTCTCAACAAATTTGGTACTGATGGAACATATGTCAAAATAATAAGAGCTATTTATGACAAACCCACAGCCAATATCATACTGAATGAGCAAAATTTTGAAGCATTCCCCTTGAAAACTGGCACAAGACAGGGATGCCCTCTCTCACCACTCCTATTCAACATAGTGTTGGAAGTTCTGGCCAGGGCAATCAGGCAAGAGAAAAAAATAAAGGCTATTCAATTAGGAAAATAAGAAGTTAAATTGTCCCTGTTTGCAGATGTCATGATTGTATATTTAGAAAACCCCATTGTCTCAGCCCAAAATTTTGTCAAGCTGATAAGCAACTTCAGCAAAGTCTCTGGATACAAAATTGATGTGCAAAAATCACAATCATTCTTATACACCAAAAACAGACAGAGAGCCAAATCATAAATGAACTCCCATTCACAATAGGTTCAAAGAGAATAAAATACCTAGGAATCCAACTTACAAGGGATATGAAGGACTTCTTCAAGGAGAACCACAAACCACTGCTCAGTGAAATAAAAGAGGACACAACCAAATGGAAGATCATTCCATGCTCATGGATAGGAAGAATCAATATCATGAAAATGGCCATACTGTCCAAGGTAATTTACAGATTCAATGCCATCCCCATTAAGCTACCAATGACTTTCTTCACAGAATTGGAAAAATTACTTTAAAGTTCATATGGAACCAAAAAAGACCCCTCATTGCCAAGACAATCCTAAGTCAAAAGAACAAAGCTGGAGGCATCATGCTACCTGACTTCAAAGTATACTACAAAGCTACAGTAACCAAAACAGCATGGTATTGGTACCAAAACAGAGATATAGACCAATGGAACAGAACAGAGCCCTCAGAGGTAATACCACGCATCTACAACCATCTGATCTTTGAAAAACCTGACAAAAACAAGAAATGGGGAAAGCATTCCCTGTTTAATAAATGGTGCTGGGAAAACTGGCTAGCCATAAGTAGAAAGCTGAAATTGGATCCCTTCCTTACTCTTTATACAAAAATTAATTCAAGATGGATTAGAGACTTAAATGTTAGACCTAAAACTATAAAAGCCATAGAAGAAAACCTAGGCAATACCATTCAGGAAATAGGCATGGGCAAGGACTTCTTGTCTAAAACACCAAAAGCAATGGCAACAAAAGCCAAAATTGACAAATGGGATCTAATTAAACTAAAGAGCTTCCTCACAGCAAAAGAAAATACCATCAGAGTGAACAGGCAACCTACAGAATGGGAGAACATTTTTGCAATCTACTCATCTGACAAAGGGCTAATATCCAGAACCTACAAAGGACTCAAACAAATTTGCAAGAAAAAAACAAACAACCCCATCAAAAAGTGGGTAAAGCATATGAACAGACACTTCTCAGAAGAAGACATTTATGTAGCCAACAGACACATGAAAAAATGTTCATCATCACTAGCCATCAGGGAAATGCAAATCAAAACCACAATGAGATACCATCTCACACCAGTTAGAATGGCAATTAAAAAGTCAGGACACAACAGATGCTAGAGAGGATGTGGAGAAATATGAACACTTTTACACTGTTGGTGGGACTGTAAACTAGTTCAACCATTGTGGAAGACAGTGTGGTGATTCCTCAAGGATCTAGAACTAGAAATACGATTTGACCCAGCCATCCCATTACTGGGGATATACCCAAAGGATTATAAATCATGCTGCTATAAAGGCACATGCACAAGTATGCTTATGGCGGCACTATTCACAATAGCAAAGACTTGGAACCAACCCAAATGTCCATCAATGACAGACTGGATTAAGAAAATGTGGCACATATACACCATGGAATACTATGCAGCCATAAAAAAAAAAGATGAGTTTGTGTCCTTTGTAGGGACATGGATGCTGCTGGAAACCATCATTCTCAGCAAACTATTGCAAGAACAGAAAACCAAACACCACATGTTCTCACTCATAGGTGGGAAATGAACAATGAGAACACTTGGACACAGGAAGGGGAACGCACCGGGGACTGTTGTGAGGTGGGGGAGGGGAGAGGGATAGTATTAGGAGATATACCTAATGTAAATGACAAGTTAATGGGTGCAGCACACCAACATGACACATGTATACATATGTAACAAACCTGCACATTGTACACATGTACCCTAGAACACAAAGTATAATAATAATAACAAAAAAAGTCTTTACTGCTTTGTTTGGATATGATTTTGCAAGTCAGAGGTTTGAATTATTCTTTTCATAATAAATGACAGAACTAGTCTTAAAAACATGAAAGAGCTTTTCTACAAAAAGGAATTGTGCTTCCTCTCCATATTTGAAAAGTGAATGCTCCTTATTGCAAATTTAGTTCTTAAGCTATATATCAAAAGAAAGGATACTCTAAAGTAAGATGATATTGGGTAGTTGTTTTCATATGTGCTCACAGATAGCTCAGATGTTTCTTAGGGTTTTTCCAGGAATGAGAATATAAAAATTAGTCAATTTCTCTAGGCCTGGCCCCAGACCCCAATCTCACCCACATCCCCACATTAGCTAGGGCAGCTTTGCCTTCAGCCAGAGATGTACCTTAAAATGAATGAAACTAAGCTTCAAAAATCCTCACTTTAACACACCCTTCTAAGACCCCCAGCAATGTATTCATGTGGTTATAAGTTTTGTAAAATTTGAAAAAGTAAAAATTTGTAACCACAATTAGTTAAGGAGACTTTCTCTTTCTATTATAACTTACCCATCATATTTCCTGTGATGTCAGGTGACACTGGAGTGGTCATGGACTGTTTAAGAGAATAAGGTTAAGAAAAAAATTCAGAGGTAAATTTTGTTTAGTTTTCATGGGATATATGTATAAGCTTCACAGCCATGTCTACGTATGAGTGAGTTATTGCTGGCTATCCCATTGCAGGAATGGTATCCACAAACGCTACCATCACTCATCATGCCACTTCACTTAGCATTATGACACTAAAGTGTAGGGTTAGAGATGGTATAGTGATATGAAATGTCCTATGAAAGACACCAACCTATAAAGCTGAAGCTAGTTTGTGTAAAATTATTCCAATTATCAGACATGCAAAAATATAAGTAGATCCTTCAGTTCTAATCTATGCCTAGTCTAGAGTATAATCTCTACATTTAGAGAGGGGCAGAGAGATAATCAAGCAATCAATTAGTAAATTTAAAAATACATATATGTATATGTGGTGATAGTGATACTTCTGTAAAAAGTAAAGCAAGGAAGGGAAAGCAAGGATGAACTGTTAAACAGCATGGTTAGGAAAACAAGGTACCATTTGATCTGCTATTTTGAAATAACGATATGGAATATGCCAAGTGTCAACATTTGTTAAGCCTACTATGAGTTAGGTACTAGTGACACAACTGTAAACTATATACAAATAATCGTTCCTTTAATGGAGCTTACAGAATCGAGGGTTATGCCACCAATAAACAGGCAATTGTAATTTGGCACATAATTTGACATGGTGGTGGGAAACTTGAAGGGGCCACTAACTTAAAGAATGATGGAATTTTTACTGGTAGAAATAACTTTTATGCCAAAACCTAAAGAATAAGGAATTATCATCAATAAGGAGAAAGGGAGGGAGAAGAACAATTCAAATATAAAGAACAAGATGCAAATGGCCAGAGGTGTCCGGAGCTGCACGCCCCGGCCATAGCGAATAATAATTGAGGATTAAATGCCTGAGCTATATTCATTTCCACCCCACACCTTCTCCCTATCTTTGCCTTTTTTCCCCTGCAATAATACCTCGTTAAAGATGGTGCTCTTCCTGCTTCTTCTTCACTCACTTTTCCCGCGCCCGGGAAAATTGTTACTTAATAGCGCAAGCGCAACATGAGGTCCGACCGGAGAAAACGAAACTAACCTGGCCACGCCCTCGGCAATGAGATCATTTCCGCCTTAGCCCAACCCCTTCCTTTCCAAGTGTATATAAGGCAGTGCATTACCGCCATTAAACGAGACTTGATCAGAGCACTGTCTTGTCTCCATTTCTCGTGTCTCTTGTTCCCCAAATTCCCACCCCCTCCTCCAGGGCCTGCTCTGACTATCCCGCGGGCCGGGATACGTGGTGCCCGAACAGGGACCTGGAAATGAGGGACTCCGTGAGGAAGAGCAAAGGACGATCGATCGCTAACGAAGACAAAAGGAGTCAAACTCTTCCGATCACTGTGGGAACCTGCCGCGTCTGAATCGAAGGTAAGTGACGCGTCCGAAATGGGACAAGAATTAAGCCAACATCAAATATATGTAGGACAATTAAAAGAGGCTTTAAAGATACGAGGAGTAAAGGTTAAAGGTAATGATTTGTTTAAATTTTTTGATTTTGTAAAAGACACTTGCCCTTGGTTCCCACAGGAAGGAACTATTGATATTAAAAGATGGCGTAGAGTAGGGGATTGTCTTCAGGACTATTATAATACTTTTGGGCCAGAAAAAATTCCTGTAACCGCCTTCTCTTATTGGAACCTCATTAGAGATTTAATAGATAAGAAGGAGGCCGATCCACAAGTCATGGCTGCGGTCGCTCAGACAGAGCATATTTTAAAGGTTAGCTCCCACTCTAACCTCGCAAAGCCTCCGCAAGATGCGGAGGAAGATCTCATTTCCCTCGAAAGTGATCATGAGGAAATCAAGTCTTCTTCTATAACAGATAAAGAAATACCACACAAAAACAAACCAAAAAAATACCCAATTTTACAGATGCTTCAAAAGGAGGAGGAAATTAATAAGCCTAATCAATCGGATATAAATTGGGATGATTTAGAGGAAGAGGCGGCTAAATATCACAACCCTGATTTGCCTCCCTTTACTTCATACCCACCCCCATATAATAAGACACATAATGAGGCTTCTGCGCCCATTGTTATGGCAGCAATAGATCCCAAAGAAGAATTAAAGCAAAAAATTGCTCAACTAGAAGAACAGATTAAACTTGAAGAGTTACATCAATCATTGATAATTAGGCTCCAAAAGCTAAAAACAGGAAATGAAAAAATACCTAACTCAGACGCTATGGAGGGTTCCTTGCGCTCACTTCAGCGGCCTGGACAACATGTTCCAAGAGGGGGGTTAGTTGCTAGTCGACATAGAGAAGATTCCTCCCCTAAAGACGTTTTTCCGGTCACTGAAACCATAGATGAACAGGGACAGGCTTGGAGGCATCATACTGGATTTGATTTTACTATTATAAAAGAGTTAAAGACTGCTGCCTCTCAGTATGGGGCTACTGCTCCATATACTCTTGCTATAGTGGAATCTGTAGCTGAGAATTGGCTCACTCCTATAGACTGGAATACCTTAGTCAGGGCAGTTCTTTCTGGGGGAGACCACTTAATTTGGAAGTCAGAGTTCTTTGAAAATTGTAGAGATACAGCTAAAAGAAATCAACAGGCAGGAAACAGTTGGGATTTTGATATGTTAACAGGTTCAGGTAATTATGCAGACACTCAGGCCCAAATGCAATATGACCCTGGACTGTTCTCACAAATCCAGGCTGCTGCTACAAAAGCCTGGAGAAAACTTCCCGTTAAAGGAGATCCAGGGGCCTCGCTCACAGCGGTTAAACAAGGACCCGATGAGCCATTTTCAGACTTTGTGCATAGACTTATGACCACGGCAGGTAGAATCTTTGGAAATGCAGAAACGGGTGTAGATTATGTTAAACAGTTAGCTTATGAAAATGCTAACCCCGCCTGCCAAGCGGCAATCAGACCTTATCGAAAGAAAACAGATTCAACAGGATACATTCGCCTTTGTTCAGATATTGGGCCCTCATATCAACAAGGCCTAGCAATGGCCGCCGCTTTTAGCGGCCAAACAGTAAGAGATTTCCTCATTAACAAAGGTAAAGATAAAGGGGGATGTTTTAGATGTGGTAAAAGGGGACACTTTGCAAAAGATTGCTGTGAAAACCAAAATAGGAGTCCGGAAGCAAAAATCCCAGGCCTTTGCCCAAGGTGTAAAAGAGGAAGGCACTGGGCAAACGAATGTAAATCTAAAACTGACAGTCAAGGAAATCCTTTACCCCCCAGGCAGGGAAACGGGATGAGGGGCCAGCCTCAGGCCCCGAAACAAGCATATGGGGCAGTCAGCTTTGTTCCAGCCAGCAACAGCAATCCATTTCAAAACTTAGTACAGCAACCCCAGGAAGTGCGGGATTGGACCTCAGTTCCACCTCCCACACAATACTAACACCTGAAATGGGACCGCAAACCTTAAATACCGGAATATATGGACCCTTACCACCTAACACTTTTGGGCTACTTTTAGGAAGAAGTAGTGTCACCATGAGAGGCTTACAAGTCCTCCCTGGAGTTATCGATAATGATTATGAAGGAGAAATTAAAATTATGGCCAGAGCTATTGATAGTATTATTACTGTCCCTCAAGGAGTTAGAATAGCTCAGTTACTCCTGCTACCTTTGGTTAAAACAGATAATAATATCCAATACTCTAATAGAAATATAAAAGGTTTCGGATCATCAGATATATATTGGGTGCAACCAATTACAAATCAAAAACCCTCTCTAACCTTATGGTTAGACGGGAAGGCATTCACTGGACTAATAGACACAGGGGCTGATGTAACTATCATTAAACAGGAAGATTGGCCCTCTCATTGGCCTACTACAGAAACTTTAACTCACTTGAGAGGAATTGGACAAAGCAGTAATCCTAAACAAAGTTCTAAATACCTAACATGGACAGATAAAGAAAACAATTCAGGCCTCATTAAGCCATTTGTCATCCCTCACCTACCTGTTAACCTTTGGGGGCGAGATCTGCTCTCTCAAATGAAAATTATAATGTGTAGTCCAAATGATATAGTTACTGCACAAATGTTAACTCAAGGATACACCCCTGGTAAAGGTCTTGGAAAAGGAGAGAACGGTATCCCACAGCCTATACTGGTTTCAGGACAACTTGATAAAAAGGGGTTTGGAAATTTTTAGCTCAGGCCACTGACATACCTGCACCCCAAAGGTGCGCTGACCCCATTACTTGGAAGTCAGATGAGCCCATTTGGGTTGATCAGTGGCCTTTACTCAATGATAAACTAAGTGCTGCCCAACAGTTAGTGCAGGAACAACTAGCAGCAGGACATATTGAGGAAAGTAATTCCCCTTGGAATACACCTATTTTTGTTTTTAAAAAGAAGTCTGGTAAATGGAGACTCTTACAAGATTTAAGAGCAGTAAATATCACCATGATCCTTATGGGTGCCTTACAACCAGGATTGCCTTCACCAGTTGCGATTCCTCAAAAATATTTTAAAATCATTATTGACCTTAAAGATTGCTTTTTTACAATTCCCCTTCACCCTGCTGACCAGAAAAGATTTGCCTTTAGTCTTCCATCTACAAATTTTAAACAACCAATGAAGCGCTATCAATGGAAAGTCTTACCTCAGGGTATGGCCAATAGTCCTACCTTGTGTCAAAAATATGTAGCTGCCACTATAGAGCCAGTCAGAAAAACATGGGCACAAATGTATATTATACATTATATGGATAATATTTTAATAACAGGAGAAATTGGCGAACAAGTCTTACAGTGCTTCGCCCAACTCAAACAAGAGTTAACAGCAGCCGGACTACAAATAGCCCCAAAAAAGGACAATTACAAGATCCATACACTTATCTTGGTTTCCAAATTAATGGACCCAAAATCATTAATCAAAAGGCCGTTATACATCGTGATCATTTAAAAACTTTAAATGATTTCCAAAAATTACTAGGAGACATAAATTGGCTTCGACCGTACTTAAAGCTCACCACAGGAGAGTTAAAACCTCTTTTCGATATATTAAAAGGAGAATCTAATCCAAAATCCCCCAGGTCCATTACTAAAGAAGCATTAATAACACTCCAACAGGTAGAACATGCCATTGCAACACAATTTGTTACCAGCATTGATTATTCTCAGCCATTAATATTCCTTATTTTTAACACAACAATAACCCCTACTGGCCTATTTTGGCAGAACAATCCCATTATGTGGGTACACCTGCCCTCCTCCCCTAAAAAGGTTTTGTTGCCTTATTATGATGCCATAGCTGATCTAATTATCTTGGGAAGAGAAAACAGTAGAAAATACTTTGGAATAGAACCCTCTACCATTATACAGCCCTACACTCAATCACGCATCCATTGGCTGTTACAAAATACGGAAGCCTGGCCAATTGCTTGCGCTTCTTATACTGGCGCGATTGACAACCATTACCCACCTAACAAACTTATTCAATTTTGTAAACTTCATGCATTTGTATTTCCCCATATTACCAGTAAAGAACCTCTCAATGACGCATTACTAATTTTCACTGATGGATCTTCCACAGGACTTGCTGCTTACACTTACAATAATGTAGTCATTAAATTCCAGACCACTTATACATCAGCTCAGCTGGTCAAATTGCAAGCTATAATTGCAGCACTATCAGCTTTTCCTCGTCAGTCACTTAACATTTATACAGACAGCGCCTACCTGGCTCATTCAATACCCCTCTTAGAGACCGTGTCTCAAATTAAACATATTTCAGACACAGCCAACCTATTTTTACAATGTCAACAACTTATCCGAAAAAGGACTACTCCCTTTTTTCTTGGGCATATTAGAGCACATTCAGGATTACCGGGACCTTTAACACAAGGTAACGCAACAGCTGACACGGCAACAAAAACCATAGCCACAGTCACTACAGACAATTTGCAACAAGCACAAAAAGCACATGCCTTACATCATTTAAACGCCCAAACCTTAAGACTTATGTTTAAACTTACCAGAGAACAAGCTCGACAAATAGTTAAACAATGCGCCAACTGCATAACATATTTACCTGTTCCCCATCTAGGAGTTAACCCCCGAGGACTCATCCCCAACGAAATTTGGCAAATGGACGTTACTCACTACTTAGAATTCGGTCAACTAAAATATATCCATGTATGCATAGACACCTATAGTGGATTCATCAGTGCAACTCTCCAAACAGGAGAGGCCACCAAACATGTCATAGCTCATTTATTACACTGCTTTTCTATTTTAGGAATACCCAAACAAATCAAAACAGATAATGGTCCCGGTTATATAGCCAAAACCTTCTTACAATTTTGTAATACCCTACAAATTAAACATACCACAGGCATTCCCTATAATCCCCAAGGACAAGGTATAGTAGAAAGAGCTCATCTGTCATTAAAAACTATTATCACAAAATTAAAAGGGGGGAGCTGGTACCCTGTGAAGGGTACCCCCAGAAACATACTCAATCATGCCCTGTTTATCCTTAATTTTTTAAATTTGGACAGTCATGGAAAATCGGCTGCCGACCGTTTCTGGCATCCTGAATCTCAAAAACAGTTTGCAATGGTAAAATGGAAAGATCCACTCGATAGTTCATGGCATGGCCCCGATCCAGTTTTAATTTGGGGAAGAGGCTCAGTATGCATCTTCTCACAAAAAAATGATGCAGCCAGATGGCTGCCTGAAAGATTGGTAAGACAAATAAATCATAACCATTGTCAGTCCAGGGAAGATAAATCTCCCTGAGAAGTTCTTTCCTTCTTGTTTTTCAGAAAATGAAGCCTAACATGAAATTCCTTTGGAGAATAATCGCTCTATATAACATAGTGACAGTCTATGCAGGTTTTGGTGATCCTCGTAAGGCAAGAGAATTATTACAAAAACAATACAGCCAGCCTTGTGACTGCAGAGGGGGACAAATATCTGAACCTCCGTCAGATAGAATCACCCAGGTGACCTGCACGGGCAAGACAGCTTACCTAAGGCCAAACCAGTTATGGAAATGTAAGTTTACCCCAAGAGATACCTCACCTAGCGGGCCGCTCCTAGAATGCCCTCGTAGCTCTTTCCAATCTTCTGTACATAGTTCCTGTTATACCTCCTATCAACAATGCAAATCAGGCAATAGAACGTATTATACGGCCACGTTAATAAAAACACAAACTGGAGGCGTCAATGACGTACAAGTATTAGGATCCACTAATAAACTTGTACAATCTCCTTGTAACGGCCAAAAAGGAAAGCCTGTTTGTTGGAGCACTACCGCCCCCATTCACATTTCTGATGGAGGAGGCCCATTAGATATTACAAGAATTAAAACTGTCCAGAAAAAATTAGAAGAAATTCATAAAGCTTCTTATCCTGAACTTCAATATCACCCTTTAGCCCTGCCTGAGCTTAGAGGTAATTTTAGGCTCGATGCCCAAACCTTTGATATCCTCAATGCTACTTACAATTTACTTCAAATGTCCAATACAAGCCTGGCCCACGATTGTTGGCTTTGTCTTAAAATGGGCCCCCCTATTCCTCTAGCCATACCTAACCTTTCATTGTCCTATGTCAATTACTCAAATGAATCCTTAGTAAATAATTCCTGTCCTATTACCCCCCCCTCTTAGTTCAACCGGTGACGTTTTCTAATTCCTCTTGCCTCTTTTCACCATCATATAATAACACTAAAGAAATTGATTTAGGCTATGTTGTGTTTGACAACTGTACCTCCATAATCAATGCCACCAACCCTTTGTGTGCTATAAATGGCTCGGTTTTCATTTGTAGAAACAACATGGCATATACGTATCTACCTACAAATTGGACAGGGCTTTGTGTTCTGGCCATTCTTCTCCCCGACATTGATATCATCCCTGGAGATGAACCTATCCCCATCCCCGCTATTGAACATTTTATTTATAGACCGAAACGAGCCATACAATTTATTCCCTTGTTGGCTGGACTAGGAATCACCACTGCTTTTACTACAGGAGCCACAGGCCTAGGAGTCTCACTAACCCAATATACTAAATTATCCAATCAATTAATCTCAGATGTACAGACCTTATCCAGTACTATACAAGATTTACAAGACCAAGTAGACTCGTTAGCTGAAGTAGTTCTCCAGAATAGAAGAGGTCTAGATTTGTTAACGGCAGAACAGGGAGGGATATGTTTGGCTTTACAGGAAAAGTGCTGTTTTTATGCCAACAAATCCGGAATCGTCAGAGATAAGATAAAAACTTTGCAAGAAGAACTAGAAAAGCGCAGAAAAGGCCTGGCCGCCAATCCACTATGGACTGGACTCGATGGACTTCTCCCCTATCTCCTGCCATTTCTTGGTCCTTTACTCACTCTTCTACTCTTCCTCACTCTCGGGCCTATAATCCTTAATAAGCTTATGGCATTTGTCAGACAACAAATCGAGGCCTTCCAGGCCAAACCTATACAGGTTCATTATCATCGCCTTGAGATGACTGAAAATGGTGAGTCTTATTTACCTTAATAAGACCACCTCCCCTGTGTGCTGAACTGGACAGTCAATGACGGGTAAGAGGACACTATCTCCATCGGAGCCTAAGACAGGAGGGCTGCCCTTGCTGCTGCCTTATCCCATGACGGGCCTAGAAGGTGGGGGTGAGTTGACCCAACCTAAGACAGGCGCAGTTCCCGAGGGGTTTTCTTGTCATAAAAATATAAAAAGGGGGACCTGTCCGGAGCTGCATGCCCTGGCCATAGCGAATAATAATTGAGGATTAAACGCCTGAGCTATATTCATTTCCACCCCACACCTTCTCCCTATCTTTGCCTTTTTTCCCCTGCACTAATACCTCGTTAAAGATGGCGCTCTTCCTGCTTCTTCTTCACTCACTTTTCCCGCGCCCGGGAAAATTGTTACTTAATAGCGCAAGCGCAACATGAGGTCCGACCGGAGAAAACGAAACTAACCTGGCCACGCCCTCGGCAATGAGATCATTTCCGCCTTAGCCCAACCCCTTCCCTTCCAAGTGTATATAAGGCAGTGCATTACCGCCATTAAACGAGACTTGATCAGAGCACTGTCTTGTCTCCATTTCTCGTGTCTCTTGTTCCCCAAATTCCCACCCCCTCCTCCAGGGCCTGCTCTGACTATCCCACGGGCCGGGATACAGAGGCTAGAGAAAGAAAATATGCCCTGAACAGAGAACTGAAAATGGTTTAATAAAAGCTGTTGGGAGCAAGCCCCCCAAAATCTGGCCATAAACTGGCCCCAAGACTGGCCATAAACAAAATCTCTGCAGCACTGTGACATGTTCATAATGGCCCTAACACCCAAGCTGGAAGGTTGTGGGTTTAAGGGATTGAGGGCAAGGAACACCTGGCCCCCACAGGGCAGAAAACTGCTTAAAAGCATTCTTAAGACACAGACAATAGCATGAACGATTTATGTCTTAAGGGCGTGTTCCTGCTGCAGTTAACTAGCCCAACCTATTCATTTAATTTGGCCCATCCCTTCCTTTCCCATAAGGGATACTTTTAGTTAATTTAATATCTATAGAAACAATGCTAATGACTGGTTTGCTGTTAATAAATATGTGAGTAAATCTCTGTTTGGGGCTCTCAGCTCTGAAGGCTGTGAGATCCCTGATTTCCCACTTC
This sequence comes from Macaca mulatta, assembly GCF_049350105.2. Classification (NCBI taxonomy): domain Eukaryota; kingdom Metazoa; phylum Chordata; class Mammalia; order Primates; family Cercopithecidae; genus Macaca; species Macaca mulatta. The sequence continues at coordinate 94,461,177 of NC_133410.1, read as the reverse complement.
ACATCTCTATATTTCTGTGAGTGTGTCCTTAATTCCTCTATCGCTGCTGGGTTAGGGTCTCCGCGACCAAGCTGGTCTCAGTAAGTGGTGTCCATTCATGGGGGCTCAAATCCAGGTCAAAGGGTCACCAGAGTGATGATTGGAATGGAAAACTAGCTGGAGGACACCCAAGTACTCTTAAAGCAATCGCTGTGGTGAGTAAGAAGGAGAGCTCAGAACATCAGGGTAACAATGGGATAGGCATGGGATCTGGTTCGTTCCTCCTTGGAACGTTTTCACACTAATGACGAGGAGGAACAAGAGTATAACGAAGTAACTGAAGAGGTTACAGAGTACATTTATTTGCCAGCTAAAGCTAAAGTGGCATAGGAAGGAGAGGTTCATCCCTACCCTTCTACACCCCCTCATTATTAGTTTGAAGAAAATCACTCCCGAGATCTTTCTCTTCCAGAAGACACTGTGTGAAAAGTAGTTGCCCCAGTGACTGTTCGAGCAGCGCCTTGAGCAACGGCTCTTAGTTCTATTCAGGCAGGAATTCAGCAAGCTAGACTAGAGGGTGATTTAGAGGCTTGGCAGTTCCCTGTTAGAATACACCCCCCAGATCAAGAGGGAAATATTATAGCTACTTTTAAGCCTTTTCCTTTTAAATTACTCAAAGAATTAAAATAAGCAATAAGTCAGTATGGACCAGGTTCTCCTTTTGTAATGGGACAGTTAAAGAATATTACTGTTTCCAGCTGGATGATTCCTACTGACTGGGACACTCTTACTTGAGCTTGTCTAACTCCTGCTCAGTTCTTACAATTTAAAACTTGGTGGGCAGATGAAGCTTCCATTCAGGCTGCCCACAATGCCCAGGGCCAACCTCAAATTAATATAACTGTAGACCAACTTTTGGGGGTTGGCAGCTGGGCTGGTTTAGATGCACAACTGGTCATGCAGGATGATGCCATAGAACAGCTTAGAGGAGTGTGCATTAGAACTTGGGAAAAAATCACTTCAGGTGGGGAACAATACCCTTCCTTTAGTGCTATAAAACAGGGACCCAGAGAACCATATGTTGATTTTATAGCTTGGCTACAGGAGTCTCTTAAAAAGATGATTGCAGATTCGGCTGCTCAGGATATAGCGTTGCAGTTATTAGCTTTCAACAATGCCAATCCCAATTGCCAGGCTGCTCTGCGACCTATCAGACGGAAAGCACATTTAGTTGATTATATCAAGGCCTGTGATGGTATTGGAGGTAATCTGCATAAAGCTACTTTGTTAGCATAGGCAAAGACAGGACTGAGAGTGGATAAAGGAAATACTCCAGTTCCTGTAGCTTGTTTTAACTGTGGAAAGCTTGGTCATACTAAAAATGAATGTAGAAAAAATCAGTGAGTCAGGCCACCAGATAGGGGAAAAAAGAGAACTGTTGACCCTGAAATATGTCGAAAATGTAAAAAAGGAAAACACTGGACTAGCCAGTGTCACTCTAAGTTTAATAAAGAAGGGAACCCGATTTCAGGAAACGCCATGAGGGTCCCATCCCGGGCCCCGTCCTAAACCAGGGCATTTCCAGCTCAGGCCATTCCCTCACCCCCATACAATGTCTGTCCTCTACCACAGCCGGTAGTGCCGCAGTAGATTTATGCTGCAAAAAAGCTGTGAGCCTTCTGCCCAGGGAATCCCACAAAAGTTCCCAACAGGAGTCTGTGGACCCTTGCCGGCAGGGACAATAGGATTACTTTCAGGAGGGTCTAGTGTAAGTTTAAAAGGCGTACAAATACATACAGGGCTCATTGATTCAGATTACAATGGGGAAATGCAAATTGTTATATCTACTTCTGTTCCCTGGAAAGCAGAGCCAGGAGAGCGCATAGCTCAGCTCCTGATTGTGCTGTATGTGGGAATGGGAAAAAGTGAAATTAAATGAACAGGAGGATTGGGAAGCACAAATAAACATGGCAAAGCGGCTTATTGGGTAAATCAAATTACTGATAAATGTCCTACCTGTGAAATAACTATTCAGGGAAAGAAATTTAAAGGTTTGGTAGATACAGGAGCAGACATTTCAATCATTTCTCTACAGCACTGGCCATCCACGTGGCCAATTCAACCTGCTCAATTTAATGTGGTTGGAGTTGGTAAAGCCACTGAAGTATATCAAAGTAGTTATATTTTGCATTGTGAGGGGCCTGACAGACAACCTGGGACTATTCAACTGGTTATAACTTCTGTACCTATAAATTTATGGGGAAGAGATTTATTACAACAAGTTCTATTTCCAGAACAAGTGGAAAAACAAAGTTCCTGCCAAAGATTAGAAAACAATTTTTGATGGAACCATTGTTAAGCCTCCAGAACCTATACCTTTAAAATGGTTAACAGATAAGCCAATTTGGATGAACAATGGCCACTAAGTAAAGAGAAACTAGAGGCTTTAGAGAAATTAGTTGCTCTAATTAGAAAATGTTGCTACAATTAGAAAATGGGCACATAGTTCCAACATTTTCCACTTGGAATTCTCCAGTTTTCGTAATTAAGGAAAAATTAGGTAAATGGAGAATGTTAACTGACTTAAGAGGCATCAATTCAGTTATATAACCTATGGGAGCATTACAGCCAGGATTGCCTCCTCATGCTAGAATTCCAAAAAATTGGCCTTTAATGGTCATAGATTTAAAAGACTGTTTCTTTACTATCCCTTTAGCTGAGCAAGACTGTGAATCGTTTGCATTTACAATTCCTGCAGTAAACAACCTGCAGCCTGCTGAGCATTATCATTGGAAAGTGTTGCCACAGGGCATGTCAAACAGCCCAACAATTTGCCAGACTTATGTGGTGCAAGCAATGGAACGTACTCGTAAAAATTTTTCACAGTGTTACATTATTCATTATATGGATGATATACTTTGTGCTGCCCCCACTTGAGAAATATTACTCCAATATTATGATCACTTGCAAGATTTGATTTCTCATGCTGGTTTAATTATAGCTCCTGGCAAAATTCAGACTACTACTCCTTACTCTTGCTTGGGGACCTTAGTAAATGACACTACCACTGTGCCACAGAAAGTAACCATATGTAGGGATAAATTAAAAACATTAAATGATTTTTCAAAAATTACTATAGGATATTTTTGGATATGACCTGCTCTAGGCATTCCTGCCTATGCCATGAGTAATCTGTTTTCTATCCTTAGAGGAAATCCTAGTCTCACTAGCCCTCAGCAATTAACAAAGGAGGCAGAGGCAGAGTTACAACTGATCGAGAAGCAAATCCACAAAGCTCAGATAAGTAGAATAGATCCAGAGAAGACTCTAGATTTGCTAATTTTTTCAACTCAGCATTCACCTACTGGTGTTGTTGTCCAAGAACAGGACTTAGTACAGTGGCTTTTTCTTTCACGTACTAATTCACAGACTCTAACTCCTTATTTAGATCAAATCACTACTATGAGAGGGACTGGGAGAACTCGGATTGTTAACTTACATGGATATGATCCTGGAAAAATTATTGTCCCTCTCACGAAGGCACAAATACAGCAAGCTTTTATAAATAGTCTTACATGGCAAGCGCATTTAGCTGACTTTGTGGGTATTCTTTATAACCGCTTTCCTGAAATGAAGCTGTTTCAGTTTTTGAAATTAACTAATTGGATTCTCCCTAAAATAACTAAATTTAAACCAATTGAAGGTGCTGACAATGTTTTTACAGATAGGTCTAGTAACAGTAAAGCTTCTTATTCTGGTTCAAAAAGTAAAGTTTTTCAGATGCCCTATACTTCAGCTCAAAAAGCAGAGCTTGCAACTGTAATTGAGGTATTTGCTGCTTTTAATATGCCTGTTAGTGTGATTTCTGATTCTTCATATGTGGTTCATTCCACACAGTTAATTGAAAATGCTCAGTTACGATTTCATACAGATGAACAACTGATGATTTTATATACCCAATTGCAAACAGCAGTTAGGAATAAAATGCACCCTTTTAACATCACTCACATTAGGGCTCATACACCTCTTCCAAGACCTTTGACTGAAGGGACTCAAATAGCTGATCGCCTAGTTGCTACTGCAATATCTAATGCTAGACGCTTACACAAGTTGACCCATGTTAATGCCTCTGGTCTCAAACGCAGATACAGCATTACCTGGAAAGAACTGAAAGCTATTATCCAGCAATGCCCAACTTGCCAAATGGTACATTCCTCATCTTTTACAGGAGGAGTTAATCCTTGAGGACTGGAACCTAACTCTATTTGGCAAATGGATGTCACACATGTTCCCTTGTTTGGGAGACTAGCTTATGTACATGTATGTGTGGACACCTTTTCTCACATTGTCTGGGCTACATGCCAAACAGAAGAGTCTTCTGCCTGTGTTAAACATCATCTTTTGCAGTGTTTCGTGGTGATGAGCATTCCAGCTTCTATTAAAACAGATAATACTCCAGGCTATACTAGCCAAACTCTAGCTACATTTTTGTCTATGTGAAATATTAAACACATTACTGGTATCCCATACAATTCTCAAGGACAAGCCATAGTGGAAAGAATGAATCTCACCCTAAAACAGCAGTTGCAAAAACAGAAAGGGAGAAAATGATGGAACCCCACAGATGCAACAGAACCTAGCATTATTGACTTTAAACTTTTTGAGCCTGCCCAAAGGCCAGATGTTATCAGCAGCTGAATAGCATCTACAGAAACCAGCTGCAAAGACAGAAACAGAACAACTGATTTGGTGGAGATAACAAATAACAAAAAGTTGGGAAATAGGTAAAATAATAACTTGGGGTAGAGATTATGCTTGTGTTTCTCCAGGCCAAAATCAACAGCTGATTTGGATACCATCAAGACACCTAAAACCTTATCATGAGCCAGATGCTGAGGAAGAGACTCCGAGAGGATCCAGAGGATCCCTCAGTTGCAGCCATGTTGAGACTGATGCTGAGGAGGACCCCAACTGTCACGAGCAACACCCATCAAACACAGCCACCCACCTGGGGACAAATCAAGAAGCTGTCACATATGGCGGAAGAAAACCTGAGGAAAGCAAGACAACCAGTCATGATGATAATTTAATGGTAGCTATGATAGCTATTATCACCACTGCCATGAGTATTCCTTCAATAAGGGCTGGTAATATTGCCTGGATGCAATCACTCTATGACATAGTTACACATGCGTTCTGATCTCAAGTATTTACCATAATAAATCTGCTTCTATAATTGTGGCATACTGCCCTTAAAAACCTATTTGTAAACAGGATTGGACCCAGTTAGAAAAAATGAATATACTTGTTTAGGAAGATTGCTTTGCAGAACAGGCAGAGGTGCTGCACGATTCCTATGGAATCATTATTATTGGTCACCTAAGGGGATATGTAGCTTGAATTGCACCTCTCAGTCTGCGTGCCATGATCACACTACGTTCAGATGATCTGAACAAAATGGTCAGATGGTAGAAATGATAAGAAGTACAGCAAAAGTTCCTATTATCTGGAACCATGGCAGTATAGAGTCACCTCACCCTCAAATGATATGGCCTGCTCTAGGAGCTAAACATAAGGATTTGTGGAAACTATTAAATGCTCTTAAAAAGATCAAAATTTGGGAAAGAATAAAAAGCATCTAGAAGAACACTCTACAAACTTGTTTTTGGATATAGCAAAATTAAAAGAACAAATATTTAAAGCATCTCAGGCACATCTGACCTTACTGCCAGGAACTGGAGAGCTTAAAGGAGCTGCAGACAAATTAGCAGCTAGTAACCCATTAAAATGGATAAAACACTTGGAAGCTCTGTAATTTCAATGATGATTGTGCTTTTAATCTATATTGTTTGTCTTTGTATAGTCTGCAGATGCGGATCCCTACTCCTGCAAGAAATGACAAAGCTGCCCTTGCTTTTATCTCTTTGAAAATCAAAGAAGGGAGACATGTTGGGAGCAAGCCCCCCAAAATCTGGCCACAAACTGGCCCCAAGACTGGCCATAAACAAAATCTCTGCAGCACTGTGACATGTTCATAATGGCCCTAACACCCAAGCTGGAAGGTTGTGGGTTTAAGGGAATGAGGGCAAGGAACACCTGGCCCCCACAGGGCAGAAAACTGCTTAAAGGCATTCTTAAGACACAGACAATAGCATGAGTGATTTATGTCTTAAGGGCGTGTTCCTGCTGCAGTTAACTAGCCCAACCTATTCATTTAATTTGGCCCATCCCTTCCTTTCCCATAAGGGATACTTTTAGTTAATTTAATATCTATAGAAACAATGCTAATGACTGGTTTGCTGTTAATAAATATATGGGTAAATCTCTGTTTGGGGCTCTCAGCTCTGAAGGCTGTGAGATCCCTGATTTCCCACTTCACACCTTTATATTTCTGTGTGTGTGTGTGTTTAATTCCTCCAGCACAGCTGGGTTAGGGTCTCCCCAGCTGAGCTGGTCTTGGCAAAAAGCATAAAACAAAAAAATGGGACTGAAGAGAAAAGCAGATGCCATTTAGATCAAAGCTTCCTAAACAATGAAAAGGATTTTAGACTTTTGAGTGGTTTTCAGCAGGGATAGATAAAGACATAATCATAAGAATTATATTTTTAAAAATTACTCTGTCATGTGGAAGAAAAAGTAAAGGAGTGCAATACTGGAGAGAAATAAACCAGTAAGGTTATTACTATTATCTAGAGGTAAAAATGATGATGGCCGAAGTTGAAAAGTAGCAGTGAAGATTCACAGAAATGGATAAATTTGAGATACTTAGGAAGTAGAGTCAATGGTGACTACTTGAAATGAGAGAGTAAATAAAGTAAGTAAAGTAAAGTAAAGCACAATGCCCAGAGTTCTGGCTTGAATAACTGGTTGGTACCCATTATGGGCTGAATTGTGTCCTCCCAAAATTTGTATGCAGAAGTGCTAATGCCCCATAACTCAGAATGTGACTGTGTTTGGAGATAGGGTCTTGAAAGAGGTGGTTTAGTTAAAATGAAGTCATTAGGGTAGACCCTAATCCAGTGTGATTGGTGTTCTCAGAAGAAGAGGAAATTAGAATGCAGACAGACACAGAGGGAAGGCCATTTGAAGATACCAAGAGAAGTTGGTCATCTACAAGCCAAGAATAGAGGAGATGATGAAGTCTTCTTGAAGAAATTAAATTTTAAGCATCTAGTGAGATAAGATGCAAGGTAAATTTTGTAATGCAGTTGAGGCTTCCGCAGAGACAAAAATCAAAACAATTAAGGGTAGACATCCATAGTGCAGAATATTCTTTGACTGCAAAGAAAAACAGCTTCTCCTGAAGACTAACTCACAAAGATTACAAACCACAAAAGAAAATAAAGCTTTTTGAGGGAGTCAGCCAAAGCAATGGAGGAATGTATACCCCAAAGCTAAACATAATAATCTGTAAAAGATAGAAATAGAAGCTATGAGGCAAGAAAAGAAAGATAGGGAAAAATGTACAATGATTTATATATTATGAAAAATATTATAAGCTAACCCTTAGATGTCATCTGAGATTCCTTACTGAAAGAAGTTTATATTCATATATTTATAGAATATCCAATCTATCAACATTTGTTTATAAGTTACATTGTCATAAAATTTTAATTAAAAGTATCTAAAAGTACATGTAAAGTTATTAAAGAAAAACTGTCAAAGGTAAAATTATCATAAATTTATTTCAAACAAATGATATATCTAATCATAAAATATGTGCATCAGAGTTGTTGGTAAATAGAGTTATGGTATTAAATTCTAGAAATCTGTGGCCTACAACCATTTTATTTTGAAAACATTGTGATTGATTAAACAATTTTTTATTATTACAATCTCAAAAATACACAGTAGAAATTAAATTATAATGCTAAAACAGGACACTTATCTTTGCTTTTCTCTGACTTCAAGAGGTTTCTCAACTCCTTAAAATGTTAGGAAGGTCTTTCTCTAAAATTTGATGATGGCTATATGTCCAGTAATGTCTTATTTGCTATATTTTTCCCCAAGAAGCCAAGTGATATCTCATGCAAACTCAACTCTTGTGATTTTATGTTTATTTTGTGTGTGTGTGTTTATCCAGATATTGCTGAAGCATATGTGCTAATCTTTTTAACATTAAACTTAAATTATCAAATATAAGCAAGCATTAGTTATAGACCAAAAAGCATACTGTACATGATAATTTTTCTTTAAAATTGAAAAACATTCAGCAAATGATGTTGGAAATGGATATCCAAACGCAAAAAAATGAAGCTGGACCTTTTCCTTCAACCATTTACAAAATTAACTCAAAACAAATTAAAAACTAAATGTAAGAATGAAAACTATAAAACTAGTAGAAGAAAAATCAGAGAAAAATCTTCACATCATTGTGTTTGGCAATGATTTCCTAAGAGACACCAAAAGCATAGGCAACAAGTGAAACAATAAATGAATAAACTTCATCAAAATTAAAACCTTTTGTGCATCAAGGGACACCATCAATAGAGTGAAATGACAGTCCACCAAATGGGAGAAAAATATTTGCAAATTATATATCTGATAAGGGATCAACATCCAGAATATATATAAAGAACTCCAACTCAACAATAAAAAAACAATCTGATTTTAAAATGGGCAAAAGACTTGAACAGACATTTATCCAAAGAAGATATACAAAGGGCCAATAAACACATGAAAATATGTTCAACATCACTAATCATTAAGGAAATGTATGTCAAAAACATAATGAGATCTCACTTCACATTAATTAGAATAGCTATTATCAAAAAGAAGACAATAACTTGGGGAGGATGTACAGAAATTGGAACCCTTGTGTATTGCTGGTAGCAATGTGAAATGGTGCAGCAACTATGGACAATGATATGGTTGCTCCTCAATGAATTAAAAATGGAATTACCACATGACCCTGCAATTCCACATCTGAGAATATACTCAAAAGAATTAAAGCAGGGACTTGAACAGATACTTGTATACCCACGTTCATGGCAGCATTATGTATTTATAATAGCCAAAAAGTGGAAACAAACCAACTATCCATCAATCATCAACAGATGAATGGATAAGTAAAATATGGGATATACATATAATGAAATATTATTCAAGTTAAAAATGAAGGAAATTCTGACTCATGTTACAACATGGAAGAACTTTGAAAACATCATGCTAAGTGAAATAAGCCATTCATAAAAGAATAAATATTATATTATTCTACTCATATGAGGCACCTAAAGTAGTCAAATTTATAGAGATGGAAAGTAGAATGGTGGTTGCCAGGGGCTAGGGAAAGAAGCAATAGGAACTTAGTGCATAGAGGTAGTTTCAGTTGGGGAAGATGAAAAAGTTCTGAAGATGAATGGGGATAATGGTTGCACAATAACATGAATGTACTTAATGCTACAGAGCCATACGCTTTCACATGGTTAAGATGGTAATTTTATGTATGTATATTTAACCACAATTTTTAATGAAAATATATTTTTAACACACGTCAAAAATGTAAGTGCAGTATTGTTAGGATTGAAGTAATAAATGATTATTTTTGCCATGATTTATAATATCACCAGAGCTAGGGCAATGGATACATTTTCAATTCTTCTATCCTCCTACATATAAACTCTGCAAACTGTGAAATAATCTGAAGGTGAAAAGCTGTTTGACATAAAAGAGGCTTAAATTTACAATCCTTATCCAGTGGAAGTTTGACTTTGTCCTTCAAAGCTTTAACACCTTGCATACTATTTGCCACATTATTATGTACATTCTTGTGACATACTTTCCCAAAAATAAGTTAATTTCATCTTCATTGAGTGAACTACCCTTCTTCTAAGAAATTACATTATCAGCACTTGCAGCCTCTGTCTTCACTTTGTTGTTGTGCAGATTCAAACAGGCCTTGAACCTATGGAACTAGCTGTAATTTAAAGTAATAATCTCATCAATCTCATATTCACCATGCTTGGCTTTTAACTCCTCCAAAAGACTCCCAGCTGTCTGAATATACAATAACCTAACCATCTTTCAACCTTAATGCTGATCCTCTAGCCTCATATTCAAATACTTACAGTTTTGTTAATCAATGTTCCTACTATCAATTGCGAAGGCCCAGAACTTTTCACAAAGAATAGGGGACCACTTCTTATTCCTCTCAGTTGTTTCTACTGTGAATTCATCCCATAAGCTATATTAAAAAATAATGTTTATCTTTTCTGACTCTTTAATTTTTACTGTTTATCCTTTTTCTTATAAGCACTTAGCCAATGTGATGAATGCCAGCCAGGTATAGGCATTTAAAATGAACAGGCTACACATAAAAAGGAATGAGATAATGGCATTCGCAGCAACCTGGATGGAGTTGGAAACCATTATCTAAGTGAAGTAACTGAGGAATGGAAAACCAAACATTGTTATTGTCTCGCTTATAAGTGGGAGTTAAGCTGTGAGGACACAAAGACATGAGAATGATATAATGGACTTTGGGGGCTCGGGGGGTGAGGGGAAGTGAAGGAGAAAAGACTACACATTGGGTACAGTGTACACTGTTCAGGTGATGGGTGTACCAAAATCTCAGAATTCACTAAAGAACTTATCCATGTAATCAAACACTGCCTGTTCCCCAAAAACTATTGAAATAATAAAATAAAAATAAAAATGAATAAGCTACATGTAAAAAGTGATTGTTAGAGTTTTTAGCAAAACTGAAAAGTGCATGTTCACTTGAAAGCACACACATTTAATAAAAAATAAAAACAAAAACACTGAGTTGACAAAATAAAACAGCTTATAGTCCAAGGGGAACCTATTTATGACTAATGCTATGCAGTAACCAATAACACACAGGTCAACTTTAAAATGACTATAGATAACTTAAGACTGTTTATTGATGGTGAGAGGAACTGAAACAATTTGCTCTGGAACATAGCTTTGTTCGTGTCTATGACCATAAGTAAAGAATCACTGGAATAGCATTATCAGAACAAAAAAAACAAGTTTTAGAAAAAAAAGAGCTATTGGTAACTACAGGATAATGGTGAAAAGGTGGTAGATGAGTAATAGTTTTTATATTTCTTAGCCTAATTTTATTCTAAATTGGATAATGTATTTGTCTGGACATTCATATTTTCAGTCTTTAATTTTAATGTTAATCAGAAAAGAAAGCAAACATGACTCATTTAAACACTTGGACTCCTTGGAGACACATCATATACAACATTACACAGAAAACAAGGAAGTTATTGCAGTTGCAAGCATTCATTAAGTTGAAATCCTTCGCAATATTGCAGGATAAAACATCAAAATCTACTTTCTAAATGGGGAACATAATTAAAACTGGGCTAACACCTTGTTGGAGTTAAGAGGCACACCATGCTGTCTTAGTAATAACAAGAAACCACTGACTTGATACCAAAAAATATCAGGGTGGGGCACCTTCCAGAGTGTGGTTAAATGCAAATTTGCCATCTGCCTTGCAGGACTGGTGATCAATGGGGTGAGCTCTATGAGGAAACCTTTTTATTAAAGATGCATAAGGTGATAGTGTAAATGAAGCAGCAGCACAGCAAAGGTGGCCATCTGCCCAAGGATCCATTGTGATTTGGAGTTTGGAAAGCTGATATACTCTAGGTTAAATTTTTGCTAATGTTTGTTCTGTTAGTGCTTGTGTGTGTGCTTTATTTTTCTCTTCTTTCATTTCACTAATAAATAGAGTATGATTCGTATAATGACTAGTTAACCACTTGTAAGTCCTAAATGATCCATTTGTTTTTCTCTTCATAAAAATCTCCATGCCCCTTATATTAACTTAGAGTCTGTAACACAAAAAGGATTCAAGAAATCTAAGTTAATAAATGAATAGGTGTTCAAAAGTCAGGAACATGTAGCAATAATCACTGAATTATTCTAAATTTTTAAATAATTAAAATAAAAATTGCCAGTGTACTAATGAATATTACACAAAACAAGGGTCTAATTATAAAGCATAATTTATCATACATGCATTTCTACTTGTACTATGATTTATCTCACTTATATTAGAACTGCCAAAAAGAAGAATGAAATAAATATGTAATAAACACTTGTTATTTTTTACATGACAAATTTACCACTTACATATTTATATGTAATAGATTTAACACTTGTTATTTTTTAATTTCAAGTTTGCGAACTTAATTTTTGCAATGACCATCAAGTGGCACCAATATGTTCATTTGCCATATGTAGACTGAACCTTAGGAAAATGCAGGTAAATATGCACACAGTATGATGTCAGGAAAGCCATATAGGATCACTAATCTATACTTACTGCTTTCATAACACTTGAAATTCCTAGGCTGTCATCACTCCCTTGGGTTTATGTTTTGCTCTCCAAAGGTGACTTTAAAAATACATATATATGAGATATACAGGATATATATACACACACATATATATGTGTATATCATATATACACACACACACATACAGGAGAAGGATAGGGAGACTTTTGTACACATCTCTTTTGATCAGAATAGCTGGCTACCAGTTTGGATAATGGGGAAAAACACCCTGGTGGGAGACCATGCAACAGATAACTTTTGATAATGCCAGGTGCAGGGATTGATACAACCTAGAGTTTACGCATGCCAAGTGACCTAGCATCCAGATAACTGAGCAGTAACACTGGAAGAGAGAAGCCATAGACAAAACCAAACCTCCCCCCGCCCAAGTTTTGCATTTCCTGCATTTAGCTATCAGGGGAGGGCTGCTGTAACACACAACCTTGTCCCCCCAACACCAATAAGCACGGTTCTGTTTTTAACTCCAAGCAGGCACTCAATAAAAGTTTGTGGGGTTTGTTTGTTTTTTTATTAAAGACTGCTATGTAACGGTCAAATAAATCATTATATTGACTTACTCATGTTGAATTCTTAAAAACTCAAACACCCTTCAGTCAAATCCAAACTGAACAAAAAAATTAGCCTTGTAAATATAAGAAATTCAAAACTGAAATAACCCCATCATTAAGAATTAATGGTTTTTCACTTGCTTTTATTAGAAATATCCTTATACCCTCAAATGTTAATTTAGTACTATATATACTCACACTATCCAATGGCACATTTATCTTTCTGTACTAGGTAACTGAGAAAAAAAACTAAACATTGATTTGGAGAACATAGAAGAAAATTATTTTTTTAATGAGATAAGTGACACTACCAACCCATATGGCTATTAAATATGCATCTTCAAATGCTTATACACTGTTGGTGGGAATGTAAACTAGTTCAGTCACTGTGGAAAGCAGTTTGGGGATTTTTCAAAGAATTGAAAATGGAGTTACCATTTGACCCAGCAGACCCAGCAAACCCCATTACTGGGTATACATCCAAAGGAAAATAGATTATAATACCAAAAAGACACATGCACTCATATGGTCATTGCCATGCTATTCACAATAGCAAAGACATGGAATCAACCCAGATGCCCAGCGATGGTGGATTGGACAAAGTGTGGTACATATACCCTATGGAATAATACATAGCTACAAAAAAGAATGAATTCATATCCTTTGCAGCAACATGAATGCGGCTGGAGGCCATAATCCTAAAAGAATTAATGAAGGAACAGGAAACCAATTACCATACTACATGTTTTTACTTGCAAGTGGTAGCTAAACATTGAGCATATATAGACAGAAACATGGAAACAATAGACATTGTGAAGGGAAAGAGAGAGGGGGGCCTGGGTTGAAAACTACCTAGTGGATATTATGCTCACTACCTGGACGTAATATGCCCATGTAACAAACCTGCACAAGTACCCGCTGTACCTAAAATAAAAGCTGAAAAGCTATAACAACAACAACAAAAATATGTACCTTCAGTTGTTTCTTTTTTTCTGGCAGTGCTGACAAAGCTGTGCACTTATTCATGCATCCTCAGTTGGACTCACCTTTAGCCAATGCTCTGTATTTGCAACACCAGCAAGTAAGAGGAGTGATCTTAATTATGCACACTGAGGACATAAAGTCAATACCATTTGATTTAGTTATTAGTGTCTGTCAGCTCTAAGAGAACCTGTGGCTGAGTCACCCTCTCAAACTGCAATAGCTAAAGCAAGAACACTAATATCTAAGATGAACAAGACCAAGAAGTTAAAGCTTCTAAACTTACAAAGAAAGAATGAGATAATGAATTACTGATAAAATACGAAGGGTAACGTTATGTTATTTTTGAAGGTCTCCTTTGCAACCCAAATGTATTGCTTTTTATTAAAAGACATAAAACAGGTTACATTGTTAGATTTCTTTCTCCTGAAATAAGGCAGCAGTCATATTTTTCTTCTTGTAAGGTTGACAAGTGAAAGGAACTTAGGCACAAATGACAGCACCATCTATCTGTGTGTCTATCTATCGAGAGAGCACAAGAGAGGGAAAGAGAGACAGAGTTAATCCACATGATCCTGTCATTCTGTGCAGCATTTACCCCAAGAGAAAACAGCCAAGAAATCTCTGGTTATGTTCTCTAATGCACTAGCAAACATTAAAAGTCAGGGCATGAAGTCTTTGGATAAAAGGTGTAGGTAATTTAATTGGTAGATCTCAAAGATTAAAATTACTCCTATGGGAATTTTTATAATATCATTTGTCAATCCAGCCCAAACATGTTTTCTGTTTTGCCTGTTTATGAAATGGCTTAGCCCCTCTGAAGAAAAACATTTGAAAAGAGGTGCTTTCAACAAAACTTGCTCAAAAAATATTAACTGTTTTTTAATTGTAGGAAGACAAGAGTCATTCTTTGGGAATGAGAGAAAGAAGTTCTAAGTTGAAAGTGGGTCTCCAGAATGCCCTTACACATAGAATATTATTTTTTCACCTCCACTGAACATACTTCAGATAGCACCCCCACTGAAGATGTGTGTTGAGTTTGCCAGGGAAATTTCAGGCCTCCTAATTTTAGATGGGAAGTGAAATATCTCTACTATCTCCTCTCCTTTTCCTTAGAGGTCACCTGATTTACAGCTCATGAGGATTAACTGTTCCAACCCATCAGAGGCCACTCTAGAAAGAGTCTAACAGCCACACGATTAACATTCAGAGTTTATTACAGAAGTGGTGTTCTGTATTATACAAGGATTTGCAGGATCTCCCTGACCCTGAAAGGCATTTTACCTGGGACTTGGCAAGAGGAGCATTAAACAATGCATAAGAAATAAATTACCTATTTTTTCCAAATGTAGATATTTTCATTTATAATAGTTTATATTTATCTTTATAGCCATGACTATCTGTAAGATATTAATTTAATTACAGAGTTGTGAACATAAGAAACAATTGGAAGAGGTCTGAGGGTCAACAAACAGAGACCCAGAAGTAGATGCCCGGTTGATTTATGATAATGGTACAAAGACAATTCAATGGAGGACAGACTGCCATTTTAACAAGTGGTTCTACAGCATTTGGATGTCTCTAGACAAAAGAAAACAAATAAAACTTTACCCAAGTCTCACACTTCATACAAAAATTCTCTCAAGATGCATCATGAACTGAAATGTAAAATATAAAACTTCTAGAAAAAGCAGGACAAACTCTTTGAATCTCAGCCAGGCAGAGTTTTATTTATTTATTTTATTTATTTATTTATTTATTTTTGAGACGGAGTCTCGCTCTGTCGCCCAGCCCAGGCTGGAGTGCAGTGGCGCGATCTCGGCTCACTGCAAGCTCCGCCTCCCAGGTTCACGCCATTCTCCTGCCTCAGCCTCCCGAGTAGCTGGGACTACAGGCGCCCACAACCGCGCCCGGCTAATTGTTTGTAATTTTTAGTAGAGACGGGGTTTCACCGTGGTCTCGATCTCCTGACCTTGTGATCCGCCCGCCTCGGCCTCCCAAAGTGCTGGGATTACAGGCGTGAGCCACCGCGCCCGGCCCAGGCAGAGTTTTAAACACCGAAAGCACGATCCATAAAAGGGAAAGTTGATAAATTAGTCTTCATCAAAATTAAAAACTTTTGTTCTATGACAGCCTATGTGAAGACGAAGAAGAGACAAGTTATAGACT
Source organism: Macaca mulatta (assembly GCF_049350105.2). Taxonomy (NCBI): domain Eukaryota; kingdom Metazoa; phylum Chordata; class Mammalia; order Primates; family Cercopithecidae; genus Macaca; species Macaca mulatta. Next base: position 94,445,162 of record NC_133410.1, on the reverse strand, counting down.
GGGGAAAAAATTGCAAGCCACATATTTGATAAAAGACTAGTATCTACAATATGCTTTAAAAAACTCACAAAACTCAACAGAAACAAAAATCTAGAAAATAGACAAAAGACCTGACAAAACATTTTAATTTAGAGGATATACCAATGGCCAGCAAGAACATGAAAAGACATCCAACATCACTAGCCATTAAGAAAATGCAGATTAAAATTACAGTAAATATCACTATATGTCTCTCAAAAGAATTAGGATAAATGCCAGTAACAATATCAAACGCTGGTGAAATATGGAGAAATTGAATCACCTGTATGTTGCTGGTGGACATGTAAAATGATACAGCCACTCTAGAAAACAGTTTGGCAGCCTGTTATACAAACAAGCAACAAAAATACAACCCATCAATTGCACTCCTGGGCATTTATTCTAGAAAAAATTAAAGTTTATGTTTACAGAAAACATGTATATGAATGTCTTTAGCAACTTTGTGATAACCAAACACCAGACAACTCATATGTCCTTTAGTGAGTGAATTTTTAAACAAACTGTGGTACATTCGTACTATGGGATACTGCTCAGCAATAAAAAGAAACAAACTACCAGTGAGCACAGCAACCTGAATGAATCTCCAGAGAATTATGCTGAGTGGGAAAGAATTCCAAAAGGTTGTATGCTACACGTTTTCATTTATATAACATTCTTGAAATGGCAAAAAATATATGTTACAGAAATAATGGAAAACAGATTAGTAGTTGCTAGTGGTTAAGGAGACAGTAGGGGCTAGAAGGATGTGGGTATGGATATAAAAAGGCAACATGAGGGATCCTGTGGTAGTGAAAATGTCCTGTATCTCCCGCTGTGATCCACCTATTTATGCCTCCCCTCTCCTCCAGCCCTGGACAACCATTAATCTTTTCACTGGCTTTTTACACATAGCAATATGCATTTAAAGTTTCTCCATGTATTTTCATTGCTTGACAGCTCATTTATTTCTATTCCTGAATAATATTCTAATATGTGGATGTTTCACAGCTTGTTTGTTCACTCATTATTAGTTACCTATGTTTCTTCCCATTTTTGGCAATAATGAATAAAAGTGCAATAAAATTTTTTTAAAAAGAAAATGTTCTGTATCTTAACTGCATGATTGTCCATATCACATCTGCAATAATGTACTATACTTTTGCAAGATGTTACCATTGGGGGAAACTGCACAAAGGGTACGTGGACTCTCTGTATTATTTCTTAAGAATTCAGGTGAATCTTTAATTATATCAAAATAAAAAGCTGAATTAAAAATAATATGGATCTTTTGGGTAAATAGCAAAAGAAAGAGGGCAAAATAGTCAAACAAAAAGAACCTTAGGTAAATTAGATAAATGAATCTTAAAACTGAGGCCATGGTATTATGTTTCTGAAATTTATTCTGAATTTTAGGCCTCCATAGGCTTCTTTTGCACTATTTCTTATTGACAATCATTACTCCTATTATGAATACAACAATATAATTTAGACTATAGAAAGCACTGATTTAGGAATAGTCACATTTCTGAAACTTGGAAGCCGTGAACTTGAGCAATTCACAAGCTCCCTGGGCTTCAATTTCCTCAGCTATAAAATAAGAATTACAATAGCATTGTGTGCTTTAAATAAGATAAGGCATTGAAAAATGTTACTGTTAAACTTCATAATGTGAGTGATTTTTATGCAGTCACCATTAAATGTCATAAAAGCCATAAATAAAGGCTTTCTAGCTCAGCTCTGAGAAGACCAGCACAGCTAACACTTGCCAAACATTCTGCCTATCTTTGATTGAACAGAATTATATATGCAAAGAAGTAAATACAACATCCATCATAAAAGCAAGTCCCAAGACCCATAGCATACGTATGTCCCACTCTGCAATATCCTGTTGGGATATTATTTTACAATATAGGGTTTTTTCATTATTTAGGTATGATGAGGCCAGCAGACCAGGAAATAATTGCCATTGAAAATATAGTTTGTTACTCACAGTTCCCAGAGGAGGGGGGCACATCATGGGGAAGGAGCCATATGAGGAAGCACCAGGGTCAGTGAGGAGGCGGAGAGGAGCAAGGGAAAAACAGGCAAGGAGATTCCATTGTGTTTTCCACAATAAGAAATAGACAATGCAGGTTAAGTGGGCTTACTATTGCCTAGTTTGAACAATTTCAGCGGGCTATGGGGCATAAGTGCTATCTCTAGTTGTCTGGGTACCTAGCCTTGAAGTAATTAGGCCATGCACATGGATAGTGTTCCAGAGTGTGAGAGCTTAGTAAAGGTAGTGATTGAGGTATGGGCTGTGGATTGGTTTACATATGAAAAACACACTCCTAGGCAAGCTGTTTATCATTTCCAGGAATTTGCTGGTCCTGGGAGGGGCAGTCTCTTTAGGGTCAGCAAGGTCTCAGATGTCAAAGCATCAGAAATACAAAAAATAAAATGGCATAATTAATCCATATGCCCAGAGTTTTCACAGTGGAGGTCTAAAAACAGATAATGTGAAAGTAGTTATATAGATGCCAAAATATTTTGACAATCAAGACAAAGTAAATGACCTTAAATATCCATTACACACCGACAAGACTTCTAAGTTCTTGAGAAGCTAGAAGTCTTCTCTGTGTGCAATGTAAATCAAGTTCATGGAAATGAGCTATATTCTTACAAATAATAAATCACTCCATAGCATTGCTGTTCACCTAAGGACTTTGAAGTTTGCCCTCGAATTCAAGTTATCCTTGTCACACTTCCTTAGCTTTGGCCAATCTGTCTGTGTCTTCAGAGCCCCATATATCTAAGTGCCCACACTGTGAGCTACAGTGCCTTGATATTCTCTTACATCCCTGACTTCATTATAAGGAACAATCAAAACCTGGATTTCCCTCTCCTGTCCATTCCTGACATTGCTAACATGTGTTGCCTTTCTCTTTTTGTCAGTCTTCCCAGATATTTATCTATTTTATTGAATTAGCTCTTATTTTCATTGATTTTCCTACTAGTTTTCTGGTTTTAATTTTAAGGATTTCTATTTCATTTTTTTTCTTCTGCTTTCTTTGGGCTTATTTCTCTCTTCTTTATCTAGATTCTTGAGATAAAACTTTAAACTACTGCTTTGAGACTTTTCCCACTTCTATATCCATTTCCCTTTCAGCACTGCTTTAGCTGTGTCGCATAAATTTTGATATGTTATATTTACCTTTCCATTTAGTTTAATGTATTTTTAAATTTCCTTGAGATTCCTCTTTGACCCATAGATTATTAAGAAGTGTGTTGTTAAGTTTTCAAGTGTTTGGAAACTTTTCTATTATCTTTCTGTGATTGATTTATAGTTTGTTTCATTGAGGTTAGGTAACACATTCTACGTGGCTTCAATTATTTTAAATTTAGTTAAAGTTTGTTTTATAACCCAGGATATGGTCTATCTTGGTATATGTTCTGTGGGCACTTGAAAATAATGTATATATTCTACTATAGTTGAATTCAATGCTTTATGAATATCGATGAGATCCTATTAGTTAATGGTGTTGAATTAGTTAATGGCGTTGAACTATGATTTTCTATATAGATATCTCTATCAATTACTGAGAGAGGGATCTTGAAGTTGCCAATTATGATAATAAAATTTTCTATTTCTCTTTTCAGTTCTGTCAGTTTTTGCTCCACCTAGTTTTGTTTTTTTCCGTTCTGTTGTTTTGGTATGTTTACATTTGGGATTGCTATGTCTTTTGGTGGATTAACCCTTTTATCATAACATGGTGTCACTCTCTGGTTTTGCTAATTTTTTTGCTCTGAAGTTTTCTTTAACTAATATTAATGTAGCTACTCTTTCTTTCCTTTGATTGTTTTCATGATATACTTTTTTCCATCATTTTACTTTCAACCTCTCTATATCATTAAAGTGAGTTTTTGTTGAAAGCATATAGCATAGTCATGTTTTTAATTTATTCTACTAATCTCTACTCTTTAATTGGTATATTTAGATCATTTACCTTTAAAATGATTATTGGTATATTAGACATTAAGTCTACTATTTTATTTTTTGTTGACTATTCTGCTTTCCATTTCTGTTATATTTTTCCTAGTGTCCTGTTGGCTATTTGAACATTATTTTAGAATTCTATTTTGATTTATCCATAGTATTCATGTATATATCTTTTTGTACAGCTTTTTTAGTGGCCACTCTAGGTGTCACATTACTTATGCACAATCTATCACAGTCTACTGGTGTTATATTACCACTTCAAGTAAACTGTCTCTCTTTGCTTGCATCTCTTCAAAACTGTCTCTCTTTGCTTACATCTCTTTATTTATCGTGTTTAATTATTTAAGTATTTCCTCTACATACATTTAGAATTACATCAGACAATTATAAATTTTGTTTCAAACATAAAACATAATTCAGAAAACCCTTTGCTGGGTATAGTGATACACTTGTAGTCCCAGCTACTTGGAAGACTGAGGCAGAAGGATCAATTGAGTCCAGGAGTTGAGGCTGCAGGAAGCTATGAACCTCCTACTGTGCTCCATCCTGGCCACCATTGTGAGGCCCCATTTCAAAAAATAAATAACTTTAAAAACTCGAGAGGAAAAGGAAAGGCTCTTATTGTACTTTTCAATTTTTACTATATTCTTTTCTTTATTCTTTTCTGATCTTCCATGATTCTTTTTTTATTATTTGTTTAAAAGACTTCTTTAAGCCATTGTTTTGGGGTAGGTCAGCTGGTGATTAATTCTCTTAGGTTTTTTTTCCACTGAAGAATGTCCTGAGTTCCCCCTCATTCCAAAAGATTCTTTTTTTTCTGGGTATAAGAGTCTGGGTTGAAATTTCCTTTCTTTCACCATTGGAAAAATGTGTTACTTCCCTTTGGCCTCCATGGTTTATGATGAGAAATCCACTGTTATTTGAATTCTTTTCTTCCCTGTAGTTAAGATATCATTTTACTTGGGCTATGTTCAAGATTTTTCTTTGTCTTAAGTTTTCAGAAGTTTAATTATGATGTGTTTTGAAGTGGATTTCTTTGACTTTATCCTATTTGAGATTGATTCAGCTTCTTGAATGTGTAGGTTGATGTCTTTTGCCAAATTTGGGAAGTTTCAGCCATTACTTCTTCAAGTACTCTCTCACTTTCTTTCTACCCCTCCCCCTAGGACTCTGAAAACATGCATGGTAACACTGTTGTTAGAGTACCACAGATCCCTGAAGCCTTGGTTTTTGTTTGTTGAGTTGGTTGGTTGGTTTTTGCCTATCTTCTCTCTATTGTTCAGATTAGGTAATTTCTGTTGTTCTGTCTTCCGGTTCATTGATTCTTTCCTCTGTTCCTTCCACTCTGATGTTGAACCTTTTTTTTTTTTTTTTTTTTTTGAGACGGAGTCTTGCTCTGTGCCCCAGGCTGGAGTGCAGTGGCACGCTCTCGGCTCACTGCAAGCTCCGCCCCCACAGGTTCACGCCATTCTCCTGCCTCAGCCTCCCGAGTAGCTGGGACTACAGGCGCCCGCTACCTCGCCCGGCTAATTTTCTTGTATTTTTAGTAGAGACGGGGTTTCACTGTGTTAGCCAGGATGGTCTCGATCTCCTGACCTCGTGATCCGCCCGTCTCGGCCTCCCAAAGTGCTGGGATTACAGGCTTGAGCCACCGCACCCGGTCCCTGAACTTTTTATTTTACTTGTATTTTTCATTCAAAAATTTTCATTTCATTCTTTATATCGTCTATTTCTTTGCTGAGGTTTACTGTTGACTTTTTGAAAATTTGTCCTGTATGTGTTTGTATTTGCTTGTTGAAATATTATCATAGTAACTCTATCAGATAATTCTAATATCTCTGTCATCTCAGTGGTAGTATATATTGGCTACCTTATTTCATTCAGTTTGAAATTTTCTTGGTTCTTAGTGTCATGCATACTTTTTAATTGAAACTTGAATATTTTTATACAACATTATGAACTTCTGGATTTTATTTAACCCCTTATTTTTCAACTAGCTTTCTATGACACCAATCAGGTGGGAGGGGCACTGCCTTGTCACTGGCAGGTGAAAGTAGAAGCCTAGATTGCCGACTGGACTTTCATTGACACCAAGGGTTAGGGGAGGGAGGGCTCCTTATTGCTGCTGGATATGGTGGGAGTTTTAGCTCCCCACATGGTCTATCCTGACACTGTGGTGGAGGTGGCCTCATTACCAATGAGTGATGGTAAAGCTTCTTCACAAGGCCTCCTCTAACCATCTCAGAGTGTAGTGGGGGTGCCTGTTTTATTTTTCTTTTTCTTTTCTTTCCTTATTTTTATTTATTTATTTATTTTGAGATGGAGTTTCACTCTGTCACCCAGGCTAGAGTGCAGTAGTGTGATTGTGGCTCACTGCAACATTCACCTCCCAGGTTCAAGCAATTCTCCTGCCTCAGCCTCCTGAGTAGCTGGGATTACAGGTGCCCACAACCACACTCAACCAGCTTTTGCATTTTTAGTAGAGACGGGGTTTCACCATGTTGGTCAGGCTGGTCTCAAACTCCTGACTTCATGTGATCCACCTGCCTCAGCCTCCCAAAGTCCTGGGAGTGCCTGTTTTCTGTTAGATGACATAAGAGTCCAATGTGGGATTCATATTATTTTAAAAACCAATATTGCATTCATTGTCACTCAAGTTGACTGTTGTTTTTTTAAAAAATGATATTTATTGCTTAGAAATAAAAATGAAAGCATTGAATGAAAATAATTCAGAACAATATCATAAGTAAGTTCTAAAAAGTCATAGAAATATATTGTATTATTTTTCTTCATAAAGTCATATAAATCTATCATGTTATTTTCTTACATAAAACTCTTCAATAGCTTCCTATTTCTTATAGGATGCATAACCTCAGCAGTGGCATACAACCTCCTCAGTGATCTGGCCCCATCCACCACACTGATCTCATATCCCACCATTTCTCTATATATTCTCTACATAATTTCAAGGGCATTATCAGAATTACTCCAAGAGTATTCTTTTGTAAACTAGTTTTCCTTACTGTATTTTACTGAACTGAGAAGCCCTTGATTATGAGGCACTGCATTACTTTCTGTAAACAAGGAAGAAAAACATTATTATGCTTTATAGTATAATTATCTATTTAGTAAGATGCATCTCAATTTCAGAAATATTAAAAATAAAATACTGTCTTAAAAATTCATGAAATGTGGTAATTTATGAGTAGACACAAAAAAACATACAAATAACACAGTGAATCAAACATTACTATGACATCTACCTATACATTCCTACCATATTTCATTCCCCTGTCCTCCCTCCAGAAGAAACACAATTAGAAATTTTTAAGAAGCATATTCCATTATTTTTATCATTTGCCACATGTTTGTATCTCTAAGCAATATGTTGTCTAATTTTAGCATATTCTTTACATATGTTCTTTAGGTATTCTGCAGTTTACTTTTTTTGCTCAGTGTAACCTTCCTGAGACCTATGTAATCACTGTAGCTCATTCGTTTTTGCTGTTTTAGTGTTCCATTATGCACATATAGTATAACGTTTTTACCTATTCCACTGTTACTGTTGATCTTCCGTGATTAACATTTTTGCTTTTTGTGTGTGCTATTACAAACATGCTGCCCTTCTACTTGTCTCCTGGAGCACATGTGCAAGACCTTCTCTGGGGATTAGATCCCGGAATACAGCTGTGTCTAAACCAAGGTTTAAGCTCTTCAGTTTCACAAGGTAATAGCAAACTGCTTTTGAAAGTATTTGTAACAACTTTCCTTTCCAGCAGCAGGATGTAAATATTCAGGTACACCCCAGGGTTCCACTTTTGCTCAGTTTAAAGGTATTTAATCTCCCATTCTGCAAAACCTCTCAAGTCATTTCTTTTTTCTTAATTCTTGCAAGCATCTTTTTTAAAAAAAAAAAATATTTTTTAATCGATACATAATAATTGTACAAATTTATGGAGTCTATAGGGATATTTCAATACATACATTGTACAGTGATCAGATAAGGTTAATTAGCATGTACATGAAGCCATCTCTTCAAGAAAGTGTGTAACATGAAAGTTAAAGGTAAAGACTTTGGAACCAGACTGCTCCAGATTGCTGCGAAGATTAGATTAGTTAATACATACAACATGCTTAGAAGGTTCCTTGGACATCATAAATAAACAGGAAATAACTGTTGGGTGATGTTGTTGTTATATTGAATTACATACAGAGCTCTGATAACACTTAGATTTTAGTATATTGTATCTTTGTCCATTTACACATACTGCTCCCTTATACTTAAATATCCTTCTCTCCCTGCTTCATCTGAATCTCATTCTTCAAGCGCAATCATATAAATCCTAAAACCCACGCATGCAGAATAGATCATTCTTACTTAGGGCTACCACTGCTTCAAATGTATCACTTATCACATTGCATTTGAATCATCTGTCTACTTACTGTCTCTCCTACTACAATTTATTTCATAAAAAATACTTTGTTTTTATTCCTTATTTCCTGGTCTTTGATGAATAAATGAATGACTGATTGTGAACATTTGCAAAAATCAGTGACACCCACTAATATTTATTTAGTTTTTCAAGTCCAGCTGAACTACAAACAGTTAAAATGTACTTTCCTAACAGACTCTTACTAAGGGAATTCTGCTTTTTAAATATCCTAGGATAGAAGATTCTTTAAATGTGACCTTTTTATCTGTATGCAACCATAATAACCTTTTCTTCAGCTAGTCTTGTAAATTAATATATTCTTTATTTTCCTCTTCTATGAGAATGTCACCCTGCAGCACAACTGATTAAAAAGAAACCTAGAGCATTGAAGCACAAAGTCATTTTATGGATCTCCTTTCTCCTATTCAGTCTTTAAGTTGGTAAAAAATATTGAACCCTTTGTTCCTTTTTTTCTCTTTAGATTTAGAATGAAGTAATGATTGGCTACTAGAATATTAATAGCTGCAAAACTTATGCAAGTGATAAAGTCCACTGCCTTTTAACAGGAGCTCTTTCTGCTACTTCCTTTCATCCAGCCTTTGTGTGAACAGATCTCATTCACACAGGATAACTTTGGTTATTGAACTATTATATCTTGTATTCTGACAAATCTTCCTCCATAGTATTTCTGCTAAAACGGCCTCAGTTTTGACATTGCCAATGGGCAGTGAGGCTAAATACTTCAAAGCGACTCTTCTCCTAAATGTGACTAAGTCCTCTAATGCTTCTTCACATAACATAGAATGACGCTATGGTTGACTTAGTGCTAAAAACATAGCACCTGAAGTTGACCACAATAGACTAGATGTGATATGAAAAGTTTTCAATGGGTTATCATTTATGCATTTATTTATTTGACAAACGTATTCTACATTTCCTGTTTCATTGTATGTTTGTATTACTATTGCTTAAGAACATATCTGATGTGTTGTGGAGAGAGGCAGTCATGGCATACTATCAACAGACATCAAGCTTTTTTTTACACATATTTATTTTCGTTACGTTTCATTCATTTAATTTTGTATTATTATTGCTTTTTCAATGCACATTTTTAATTTATATTATTTTGTCTAATACAATCATGATTTCACTTGCATTTGAGTTGCCTGAAAATTTGATGATGTGAGTTCTTTAAAAGAATGTCTGATGGAGAATGCCATTTGTGTGCTTACAGCTTACCTCAATGTCTAGTAATAATAGGTGTTCAATATAAATTGAATGAATTATTTCCAGAATGAATAAGTAATCTTTATATTAAAGTCAGTAAAAACAAATCTCATCTACTTCTCTTACACATCCTTCCTTTCTCCTATTTCCCTGTCTCATAAAATGACATAATCATCTTCTCATACTATCCAAACTCCAAACCTTGGAGTCATTTTGGATTGAAGCTTTTTTTCTCACCCCCAACATCCGTGTGAACATTCAACAACTCTTAATCCGCAACATTGATTGCATCACTCTTGCCCTTTCTAGTCTAATGAGGGATGCTGTTGCAATCCTTCATGAACAAGAGTGGAATTAATAGCTTTTATTGCTAATGAGACACTTTTCTCATGATATTAGAGAGTCCTTATTATAAATTACATCTTGAATTACTGGAAGTATGCTATTTATGGAGCATTCCGTTTTCCAGACAAACTATCACATAGGTGAGTACAATTGCTTGAACAGCCACACTTAACAGCAGGAATCACACATTCCATCACAACAGTGAACTGCTAACCATGGACTCAGAGTGTTCTACATTCAGAGAAGAAACCAAGAGAATTGCTTATAAATATCTAAAACATTTAAGCCTGTTTATCTATCTACACACCAAATGTTAAATATATTCCACATTCATTAACTGGGAGTCAACTGAGCCTAGCACTGTCCTATTTGCAAAAATAAATAAGATACAATTCCTGCCCTCACATTCACATCTTGGAAGAAAAACAGATAAAGGGCTGGAGGTTGGGGGCAGGTATCCAATATGAGTTATCTATAGTGACGTAAATAAGCACAAAGCTTAGAAAAGTTTATTCAAGTACTGAGACTTTAGGAACTACATTTTTTAAAAAAGTACAGCAAAGAAACTAATATTCATCATATTCCTCTTCTATATCAGGCTTTCTGATAAGAGTTTGTATTGTTTTACAAGTAATATGAAATATATAAATAACTGATGCTAAAGATTTCTTGGTGAATACAAAAGTAATGTTGATGCTTTCAGCAATAAAATAGTTGCAAAGATGGAATCAATGACTCCTAGTCAAGATGGAAAAGTAAGCTATACCACCCTCTGCTCCAAACACATAGCAATGATTGATAAAAGGTAGAAAGATAAAGCCAAAAGGACAGAGCTGGAACAAGATTAACATCTCTGTTTTAATCTGGCCTCCCATTTATGATTAAGGCTATTATCTTATTCTATGAGGCATACTAATGGAATACAAATAAGGGAAAAGAGTAATGAAACAGAGAAGAAGAAGGACTACATGGTATTAAGTATGACTGATTGATCATAAGACTGTCATCTGAGAAGCTATCTGAATGACTTCTCTATCCATGGAGGAAAGAAAAAAAAATTTTGCAGGTTCCCATCTCCCATTGGTTGAAGCTTTACCACACACGTCTTTTCCTCTTCCACTACCCACTCCTCTCACACACTTTGGATTGCGCCTGCTTGAGACCACAGAATTACCTCCCTGTCTTCAACAAGAAGCCTAGAGGCAGGAAGTGAGGGAGGACACAGTGAGCACTATGCATTTGCACATGTGTGAAGTTGTTGGCTTCCCAAAGGAGTCTGATATTATTTCTATGAAGACAAAATGCAAAGTACTAAGCACAGCTAAAGCCATAGTCTACTTGGCTAGGCTCCAAAATCAGTGGCCTCCAACATACGTGAAAATGAGAATCATAAAATGCAATGCAAGATGGTATTTACACCTAAGGAAAGAAAGAGAAAGGAAGAAGGAAACAGGATGAGGAAGAAGTAAGCAAGGATTCAACAGTGACCACTATTATTTATTTCAACAAAAGTACTGAGGCCAAACAGGAACAGCTCCAGTCTGCAGCTCCCAGCGAGATCAACGCAGAAGGTGGGTGATTTCTGCATTTCCAACTGAGGTACCTGGTTCATCTCATTGGGACTGGTTGGACGGTGGGTGCAGCCCATGGAGGGTGAGCTGAAGCAGGGCAGGGCATCACCTCACCAAGGAAGTGCAAGGTATCAGGGGATTTCCCTTTCCTAGCCAAGGGAAGCTGTGAGAGACTGTACCAGGAGGAATGGTACACTCCTGCCCAGACACTGCACTTTTCTCCCAGTCTTCACAACTGGCAGACCAGGAGATTCCCTCTGGTGCTTGGCTCAGTGGGTCCCACACCCACGGAACCCAGCAAGCTAAGATCCATTGGCTTGAAATGCTCGCTGCTTGCGCGGCAGTCTGAGATTGACCTGGGATGCTAAAGCTTAGTGGGGGGAGGGGCATCTGTCATTGCTGAGGCTTGAGTAGGCAGTTTTATGATCACAGTGTAAACAGAGCCACTGGGAAGTTCAAACTGGGCAGAGCCCACCACAGCTCAGCAAGGCCAACTGCCTTTCTAGATTCCACCTGCCAAATTGTAAAGACTATTGACATTATGAAGAAACTGCATCAACTAACGGGCAAAATAACCAGCTAGTATCATAATGACAGGATCAAATTCACACATAACAATATTAACCTTAAATGTAAATGGGCAAAATACCACAATTAAAATACACAGACTAGCAAATCTGATAAAGAGTCAAGACCCATTGGTGTGCTGTATTCAGGAGACCCATCTCATGTGCAGACACATATGCTCAAAATAAACGGATGGAGGAAGATTTACGAAGCAAATGGAAAGTCAAAAAAAGCAGGGGTTGCAGTCCTAGTCTCTGATAAAACAGACTTTAAACCAACAAAGGTCAAAAGAGACAAAGAAGGGCATTACATAATGGTAAAGGGATCAACACAACAAGAAGAGCTAACTATCCTAAATATATTTGAACCTAATACGGAGCACTCAGATTCATAAAGCAAGTTCTAAGAGACCTACGAAGAGACTTTGACTCCTACACAATAGTAGTGGGAGACTTTAACACCACACCATCAATATTAGATCAATGAGACAGAAAATTAACAAGGATATACAGGACTTAAATTCATCTCCGGAGCAAGTGGACCTAATAATAGACATCTACAGAACTCTCCACCCCAAATCAACAGAATATACATTCTTCTCAGCACCACATCACACTTATTCTAAAATTGACCACATAATTGGAAGTAAAACACTCTTCTGCAAATGGAAAAGAACAGAAATTATAACAAACTGTCTCTCAGACCACAGTGCAATCAAATTAGAACTCTGGATTAAGAAACTCACTCAAAACCACACAACTACATGGAAACTGAACAACCTGCTCCTGAATGACTACTGGGTACATAACGAAAGGAAGACAGAAATAAAGATGTTCTTTGAAATCAATGAGAACAAAGACACAATGTACCAGAATCTCTGGGACACATTTAAAGCAGTGTGTAGAGGGAAATTTGTAGCACTAAATGCCCACTAGAGAAAGCAGGAAAGATCTAAAATCGACATCCTAACATCACAATTAAAAGAACTAGAGAAGCAAGAGCAAACACATTCAAAAGCTGGAAGAAGGCAAGAAACAATTAAGATCAGAGCAGAACTGAAGAAGGTAGAGACACAAAAAACCTTTCAAAAAATCAATGAATCCAGAAGCTGGTTTTTTGAAAAGGTCAACAAAATAGATGGACCACTAGCCAGACTAACAGAAGAAAAGAGAGAAGAATCAAATAGATACAATAAAAATGATAAAGGGGATATCACCACTGATCCCATAGAAATACAAACTACCATCAAAGAATACTACAAACACCTCTACACAAATAAACTAGAAAATGTAGAAGAAATGATAAATTCCTTGACACGTCCACTCTACCAAGACTAAAGCAGGACGAAATCAAATCTCTGAATAGACTAATAACAGGTTCTGAAATTGAGGTAGTAATCAATAGTCTGTCAACCAAAAAAAGAAAGCCCAGGACCAGATGGATTCACAGGCAAATTCTACCAGAGGTACAAAGAGGAGCTGGTATCATTCCTTCTGAAACTATTCCAATCAATAGAAAAAGAGGGACTCTACTTTAACCCAGAGGCCAGCATCATCCTGATACCAAACCCTGGCAGAAACAAAAAAAAAAAAAAGAGAGAGAGAGAATTTTAGGTCAATATCCTGGATGAACATCTATGCAAAAATCCTCAAGAAAATACTGCCAAACCAAATCCAGCAGCACAAAAAAAACTTATCCACCATGATAAAGCCAGTTTCATCCCTGGGATGCAAGGCTGGTTCAACATATGCAAGTCAATAAACATAGTCCATCACATAAAAAGAACCAATGAGAAAAACCACATTTATTGATTATCCCAATAGATGCAGAAAAGGCCTTCAACACAATTAATCAGCCCTTCATGCTAAAAACTCTCAATAAACTAGATATTGATGAAATAGATCTCAAAATAATAAGAGCTATTTATGACAAACCTGCAGCTAATATCATACTAAATGGGCAAAAACTGGAAGCATTCCCTTTGAAAACTGGCACAAGACAAGGATGCCCTCTCTCTCCACTCCTTTTCAACATAGTATTGGAAGTTCTGGACAGGGCAATCAGGCAAGAGAAAGAAATAAAAGGTATTCAGTCAGGAAAAGAGGAAGTCAAATTGTCTGTTTGCAGATGACATTATTGTATATTTAGAAAACTCCATTGTCTCAGACCAAAATCTCCTTAAGCTGGTAAGCAACTTCAGCAAAGTCTCAGGATACAAAATCAGTGTGCAAAAATCACAAGCATTCCTATTCACCAAGAACTGACAAACAGAGAGCCAAATCATGAGTGAACCCCCATTCACAATTGCTACAAAGAGAATAAAATACCTAGGAATTCAACTTACAAGGGATGTAAAGGACCTCTTCAAGGAGAACTACAAACTACTGCTCAATGAAATAAAAGGGGACACAAACAAATGGAAGAACATTCCATGCTCATAGATAGGAAGAATCAGTATCATTAAAATGGTCATACTGCCCAAAGTAATTTATACATTCAATGCTATCCCCATCAAGCCACCACTGACTTTCTTCACAGAATTGAAAACAACTACTTTAAACTTCATATGGAACCAAAAGAGCCTGCATAGCCAAGATAAACCTCAGCAAAAAGAACAAAGATGGAGGCATCACACTACCTGACTTCAAACTATACTACAAGGTACATTAACCAAAACAGCATGGTACTGGTACCAAAACATATATATAGACCAATGGAACAGAACAGAGGCCTCAGAAATAACACCACACATCTACAGCCATGTGGTCTTTGACAAACCTGACAAAAACAAGCAATGGGGAAAGGATTCTTATTTAATAAATGGTGTTGGGAAAACTGGCTAGGCATATACAGAAAGCTGAAACTGGATCCCTTCCTTACACCTCATACAAAAATTAACTCAAGGTAGATTAATGACTTAAACGTAAGACCTAAAACCATAAAAACCCTAGAGGAAAACCTAGGCAACACCATTCAGGACATAGGCATTGGCAAAGACTTCATGACTAAAACACCAAAAGCAATAGCAACAAAAGCCAAAATTGACAAATGGGATCTCATTAAACTAGAGAGCTTCTGCACAGCAAAAAGAAATTATCATCAGATTGAACAGGCAACCTACAGAATGGGAGAAAATTTTTGCAATCTACCCATCTGACAAAGGGCTAATACCCACAAAGAACTTAAATTTACAAGAAAAAAACAAATAACCCCATCAAAAAATGGGTGAAGGATATAAACAGACACTTACCAAAAGAAGAAATTTATGCAGCCAACAAACTTATGAAAAAATGCTCATCATCACTGGTCATTAGAGAAATGCAAATCAAAACCACAATGAGATACCATCTCACGCCAGTTAGAATGGTGGTCATTAAAAAGTCAAGAAACAACAGATGCTGGAGAGGATGTGGAAAAATAGGAACGCTTTTACACTGTTGTTGGGAGTGTAAATAGTTCAACCATTGTGGAAGACAGGTGGCAATCCCTCAAGGATCTAGAACCAGAAATACCGTTTGACCCAGCAATCCCATTACTGGGTATATACCCAAAGGATTATAAATCACTCTACTATAAAGACACATGCACATGTACGTTTATCGCAGCACTGTTCACAACAGCAAAGTCTTGAAACCAACCCAAATGCCCATCAGTGAGAGACTAGATAAAGAAAATGTGGCACATATACACCATGGAATGCTGTGCAGCCATAAAAAAGGATGAGTTCATTTCCTTTGCAGGGACATGGATGAAACTGGAAACCATCATTCTCAGCAAAGTAAAACAAGAAGAGAAAACCAAACACCACATGTTCTCACTCATACGTGGGAGTTGAACAATGAGAACACATGGACACAGGGAGGGGAACATCACATACCGGGGCCTGTCTAGGGGAGGGGGACTAGGGGAGGGATAGGGTTAGGAGAAATACCTAATGTAAATTACAAGTTGATGAGTGTAGCAAACCAACATGGCACATGTATACCTATGTAACAAACCTGCACGTTGTACACATGTACCCCACAACTTGAAGTATTAAAAAAAAAAGTACTGAGCCAAAAATGACAAACAAATATATAATTACATAGCATTGAGTGTTGGGTACATGGGCATTTGTTAAATTCTTCTATTTTGTTTAAGGCAGGATCTTGCTATGTCGCCCAGACGGGAGTGCAGTGGCCAGCCACAGGTGCCATTATGGCTTACTTCAACCTTGAATTTCTGGGCTCAAGGGATCCTCCCATCTAAGCCTCACGAGTATTGGAGACTATATGGGTTTACCATCATACCCAGTTGTAATACTCTTTTTGACCTTCAGAAAATAACAGATACTGGTGAGATTTTGGAGAAAATGGAACACTTATACACTGTTAATGGGAGTGTAAATTAGTTCAATTATTGTGGAAGACAGTGTGGCAATTCCTCCAAGACCAAAAGACAGAAATGCTATTAGACCCAGCAATCCCATTCCTGGGTATATACCCAAAGGAATATAAATCATTCTATTATCAAGACCCATGCACATACATGTTCACTGCAGCACTATTCACAATAGTAAAGACATGGAATCAACCTAAATACCCATCAATAGAAGACTGGATAAAGAAAATGTGGTACACATACAGCATGGAATGCTATGCAGCCATAAAAAAGAAGAAGCTCATTTCTTTTGCAGGGACATAGATGGAACTGGAAGCCATTATTCTTAGCAAACTAATGCAGGAACAGAAAAGGAAATACTATATATTCTAACTTGTAATTGTGAGGTTAATGACGGGAACACATGGGCACATAGAGGGAAACAACAGAAACTGGGGCCTAATGAGAGTGGAGGATGGGAGGAGGGAGAGGATCAGGAAAACTAATGGGTACTAGGTTTAACACCTGGGTGATGAAATAATCAGTACAGCAAACCCCCATGACACATGTTTACCTATGTAACAAACCTGACCTTGTACACCTGAACTTAAAAGTTAAAAAAAGAAGAAAAAAAGAAAAGTATCAGGACTTGTTTTATGGCCCAACATATGGTCTGTATTGGTGAAAGTTCTTTAGACAAATGTGTATTTTGCCCTTAATGGCCCTGACATTCTATACATGTCAATTAGGTCAATTGTTGATGATGCTGTTTTAGTCTTCCATATTTTTTCTGATTTTTTTTCTGTACATGTTCTATAAATTACTGAGAAAATGATGTTAAAAGTCTTTTTAACTTTTTGTATGTTTGAAAAGTAGCTTAATAAAATTCAATAAATTAAAACGTGAGATTATTATAATACTGATCATTTTAACCATACTAATTATTTCTATTTTGAATGTGTCATAGGTCCTAAAATCATATGTTTTACTTGATTATATTCTCTTTTAGTTTATTTAAGTGAAAAATCAATATGATTTCAGGAATTATTTCTTGTTGACAAAAGCACAAAGGGAAAATGGATATTTTTTAATAATGCATTTCTAACTCAATAAATCTTTTGGATACCATTAAAAGCAGTTTAAAAGGTAGCTTGTATAGACCCTATTACCCAGTCCCTCCTTTTTATCTAGATGGTCAGTGCTTTGCCCTATTCATGCAATTGTTTAGTACAGAAACGAAATGAGAACTCAGAACACCAGTTCTTTTCATTTATATGTTCTGCCTTCATATCTCTCTGAGAGTGCTTTGATGTCATTCTCTTTGAAAGCAGGAGTACAGGTGTGAAATGCCTCCTCCAAACTAATACTTCTTGCACTTCTATGTTTTAATACCCTAAATCTATAGACACCTAATTTTCTCTTTCACCTTCCACTGTGCATCTTCAAAAAGGAAGTGCCCGCTTTGCTGACCAATGAAAGCACTATTAAATGTTTAAACATTTCTGCTGAACAGAATTCATAACATATAGTGACCATGTAATCTGACCAATCCCCTTTTGACAACCCAAATAAAACTACAGTTCTCAGTAGAATATGCATACTTCCTTTTCGCATTAGACAATTCAATCTTACTAATTTCTTCGCGCTTTCTAGGAGACATTTCCTGCCCTTGGAGACTGGATGCAAAAAGCAAGCAAAGGAAGAGGGAGGAAAGGGAAAAAAGGGAAATACAGCCATGCTGTCAGGGCCCATTACAATGACTCCAAGCTCTTTGCTAAAGCGGTTGAGAAGTAGCACACCTGGAGTATTTGGCACAGAGATCAGATTGTTTTCAACAATCTCCTACTTTATACAACAAAATTATTTTCAGTAAAAATCATGGAATGGGACAAGTAATAGCCAGAAAAGATACAAAGACAGTAATTTTTTTTCAATTAAATTGTATGTATTACATAATTATGCCAAGGTCCTCTAAATGTGAATTTTAATAAAAGTGAAACATCTAAACCTCTTAAGTCATATTGATGCAGTGTTTTGTGTACTTGATTAGTTTTTAGTTTTAAAGGAATTAACAAATATAAAATAAAATTTTAATTTAAAAAATATTATTTAAATTCAATAAAATATTTCATATAAGAAGTAAAATTTGCACTTACAAAAATATTACACCTCACATTCTGCACTGTTTCACGTTTATGCTGTAAACACAAAAACTCCCAATCTTCAGATAGAATGACAAGACTGAAATCACTCAAGTTCAAGTTGTTATCTTTATACTTGCTGTGCCACTATTTTTTTAAATCTATTGTTTAAATTCAGGGATGTGTGTTTTCAGAGGGGTTAGAAACAAATCATGCCTTAAGCAAGTTAGAAGGATGCCAAATCTTTACAAACAAACTTGGAAAGCAAGATGTGTAGATGATTTCATGTATGTCAGAGGCCAACAGTATAAATGGGAATATTGTAAGCAGAATATAATGCAGAATATAATTGTTATTAAAGGAGAGGTTTAAAATGTGATCATTTGAAGTTTAGAATTTAGACCAGTAAAACATTTTTTTTTCAGGGAGGAATATTTTATCATTGACTTCATTTACAGATAGTGCATGGCGATAATTTTTAAATCAATTTTCAGTTTGTTTTATTGTTTTTATTCTGCAGACCATGCAATCTTTTATTTCCTTTTTCTGGTAGTTTCCATCATTCGACCTCCATTCTCGGTCCACCACTGCAAGTGAGTAGATATCTTAAAATGTTTTTGTTGCTGTTGTTTCTTGATAACAGAGAAAAATTAATACTACAATGGACATCAAGTACCAACGGATATTCTTTGCTAAATCCATCTTAATCTAACACATTTAAGGCACACTGAAGGCAAATAAATTGACCAGTTTGAATTTCTGAATAAATAACTAACATTAACAATAAATATATCATTTTCATCTGCCTCCATTGTCTCTTTTCCCAAAGATTTACAATAAATATGTCTTACTTTTATAAATATTAAAGTGAAAATGTGATTATAAACAAAACACAATCTCGACATAGTTCAGTCCATACTCTCCCTTCTTAACCATTTTCCTTTCATTTTTAGAAACATGTGGCAATGTTTCTTCCCACATGAAGATAGAAGGGTGTCTCTCTATCTCTAAATCCAGAATTCCCTGTGTTTCTGGACACTTCTAAAAGCCACATTGCTGACTGTACCCAGAAAATGGACTCCTTCCTTGTGAAAATGTATACCATTATTTTTTGTTTTATTAAAAAACATGAAGATGTATTCAAGTTAAGGTGCACTGAAAACACAAATGTGAATGGAAATATAAATCGGGTTTTAAAAAACCTTGTAGGATTTCCACATCTTAAAGATAACATGTTAAAGTTTTCTTTAAGATGACTTCTGGGAACACACCTCAGCTAATTAAGTAACTTTCTGGGGTGAGCATGAGTGGGACTGATGGAGATACTGGACACATAGAATAATGTTCAAAGATATCTCCACTTTCATTTCAGACAAATATCCTTTACAACAGCAACTCTCAACTTGGGATGTGTATTGAAATCACCTGTGAACGTTTAAAAAGTACTGATGCCTAGGTTCTCCCCACAGAGATTTTTATTCCATTGATCCAAGGTACAGACTTGCCATATGACATTTTAACTAGCTCCTCACCATGACTCTACTGTGTTAAGGACCATTGCTTTAGAAAATTGCTTCTCTGTCTTTGCTCTCAAATGGCAGCTACAAAATTTCTCTTTAGAAGGAATTTAGATGAAGCAAGCTGGTGCCTGCATAGCAAATCCACAAATTTTACTTAGGTTATGCTATTTAGAGGTAATCAAGGGATTTATTTTGATTAGTGGAAAACCATCCCTCACACCAACCCTGTACATTACCCATGTAGAGAAGAACTTGGACTTAGAGAGATCTTGGATTGAATTATAACTGCAGTAGCCGTAATGGTGCACTACTCACATCTCCCTTTAAGAGGGTCTGCTCACAAGATCACAGCTGATTGGCAGCCTACTGCTGTCCACACTTTTGGATCCACCTTGGAGCTCACATCGTCTATGCTTTCATTGTGCTGCTCCCAACCAATGACTGGGCATGGGAGGGGTATCAGAATTAGACCATTTCTACACAGTGCAGGATTCCTCTAACAAGCTTGGGGATTCCCAAAACACCAGCCTGGTGGAGATTTGTCAGAACTGCCTTCAATCTGAGGCTCTTCCTGACAAGTGCTCCTTCCTTCTTCCTCTTTTCCCAAGTGTCAGATCCCTAATGTGGTACAAGGACCCTCCTTCTTCCTTCTCCTTTATCTTTCACAGCCATTCCCCTGACAAATATCTTGCAAATCTAATCCCATCTTTGTATTTACTTATCCAATAACCCAAATTGACACATGTTCTACCACTTGAAATTGGGGTAGATAATGACATTCTATCAGCTTCAGTTTCTTCATCTGTTAAAATGAGCAAAATAAAAATAAGGGACAGTGTGAAGATTGAATGAACAGACTGAATATGTTATCAATGAACAAGGTAACCAACTTCCTAGCACACAGGAGGAAGTTAATAAACATTAATATCCTTTCTCAGCTTTCATGAGAAAGTATATTTCTCTCACATCATTGAGCATTTTGTTGTACAACTTATGTTTTATGCACTATGGCTGAGCATAGGATAGGGCACATAATAAATATGATAAGGGGTTTCTAAAGACAAATTCAGCAATAAAGATCAGAGTAAAAGGCCTATTACCCTATATGTGATATTACTCACCTGGCCTGAGACAGATGCACAAATAAAAATGTTTTATAAAAATAAATCCTCAGGAAAATTTTTCTTAAGTATATCTTATATACATATTTATTAAATATCATGTATGAAAGTGTCTGACTGCTTAACTTCCTCTCCTGTTCAGAACATGTGAAAACAAGGATGCATGAGTGCCATCAATTAATGTCTCGGAGCCTAAAGAAGGACTCCTGCAGGTTTGTACTCAGCCTCAAAAGTACAGATCTTCAAGAAATCACTCACAGTTCATGCAAATCCAGAGAGGCTTTCTGTCAACAGAAACTGGCCAGGAGGCACCTTGTAAGGATCTTGCAGGTAAGCTAACAGTGCTATTCAAAAATGATGGGGGAATGGAAATGGAAAATAGAGAATTGTATTTACTTGTTGCTTCAAAATATAAATAAAAAGGGAAATCTGAATTTAAAATCCAGTCAGTTCCGCTGTAATACAGTATCTGCATTCCTTAAAATTACCATGCTATGCCAAGTTGCACAAAAAAAACATGGTTCGTGAGAAAATGGGGTTAAAATCAGAAACATCAGTTACACATTAAAAAAATAGAAAACTAATAAAATGGCATCCCAGTTTTATACACATGAAATGGTTATGAAATACACAAATACTACAATAAATATGGTGCTTTACCTTGAAAAAGACCTGAAGTTTGAAGAAGGGTTGCAGCTTATGTGTTATTATGAAATGGCAGAAGGAAGGTTATCTGAAGTGGATCTGCAAGTTCTAACACCAGATGTGGGTGGGCGTGGCTCATAATACACCTAGTGAAATGAGGTAAGGGGTAGATGTTAATATGTGAGATGTGTGCATGTGTGTGTTTTCTAAATTCCTTTGCAGCTGGGTTCAACTGGCTACAGTTAACTGCAGTCTCTCACAAACAAAATTGTGCCAAAGCAAAGGCAAAATTTATGTCATGCTTAAAATGCTCCTTAATATATCAATTGTGTTGGAATAATTTCAAATTCTGCACTATAGTCAAACTTACTGTATACTGTAAGTCCCAAGGGAAAATTTTCATTTTACTTATGGGGGTATTTCATTAAGACTTAAGAAAATGCATCCCTTAACTAACCATTTAAACCAAATGGGAAAAAAAAAGTTGTTGATTAATACTCAGAATAATATTTATGTACACTAAATATATATAGAAGGACAGAGACAGAGTGGGGCTCTTTAATATTATTTTAGGCTGTGCGTGGTGGCTCATGCCTATAATCCAGCACTGTGGGAGGCCGAGATGAGCAGATCACCTGAGGCCAGGAGTTCGAGACCAGCCTGGCCAACATGGTGAAACCCCATCTCTACTAAAAGTACAAAAATTTGCCAGGCGTGGTGGTGGGTGCCTGTTATCCAAGCTGTTCAGGAGGCTGAGGCAGGAGAATTGCTTGAGCCCAGGAGGCAGAGGTTGCAGTGAGCAGAGATCATGCCATTGCACTCCAGCCTGGGCAACACAGCGAGACTCCATCTCAGAAAAGATAAAATAAAATAATATTATTTTATCATTTCTGAGAAGCTATTGTTGATCAAATAATTTTTTCAAAGTATAGGCAAAAATTCTATTTTTCATTTTTCATAGTATAAGAATAAATTATTAACTCTTCTTTAGTTCCAAAATATACATACCTCTTCTTTTTATATTCTGAGTTGATGTGGTTAACATTTTTTTATGGTCCAGTTTTCAACTTTGTCAGTGTCTTATGCCCTGGTGGCTTGCATTTCACATTAATCTAAGAACTCACGAACTTCTGACACTGATCATTAAGAGAAACATACTGACTTCTGGTCCCACTTAGACATTCCTTATGTTGGTGACTATAGATCATAAGTCTTAGAAAGATCATTTACCATTTCAAGGCTTCTCCTTCTTTAAGAAAGAGTAGAACCAGGTTTTAACCTTCCTACCAAAATCCTTATAATAGGAGCTGTGGACTTCAAATTGCAATCCATTTGTGCAGAATGTAACAGCTAAAACTTTACCTTCATATGGCATTTTACAAGTTTGCCAAGTGCTTTCACAACTATTACCTCATTTAATTTAATGTAATTACATCTCCCTGTATCAATGCACACTGTGAATCATTTTCCTGTTTATTCAATTTTTTCTCCATCCATGTTATTTGAAATCTTTCCAGCTTACTTTTGGAAAGCAAGACTTAACCCAGCATTTCCAGAAAAGTGTTACATTGAGTGCTTGAAGAGATCAGTTACAGCTAACATATGTAAAGCACCTGGGGAAACCCTCTGCAGCAGAATTAAAATTGACGAAGCATCAGTCGAACCATTCAACTGGTGAGCTTCTCAATTACTTAGAACACACAAGTCCTTTGTGTTTGTTTGGTTTTTATTCTGGAAAGAAACACTGGTTTCAAGGCAGTCTGTCAAAGGAGACCACAGGGGAAAAATCAAATCAAGTCGTGCTGAGGGGGACTAGAACTTCACTCTTCTGCTTTCTGCAAAGAGGGGTTTGTCCTAAATACGTCCAACATCTTGTGCACAAAGATGGAGTGAGTTACCTGACAGGTGAATTTCAGAAAAGAACTGGAAACAAGTATCCCAGCTCCTTCTGCTGCCCACCCTTGTGATCCAGCTAACTACAGAGAACAGACTTTCAGCTGTGTTATCCCAAGCCTCATGTTTTAGAGGGCAGACTCTGCCTCTGCCTTTACCTACAATTGGAAAGTTGAATTCAAGACAGTGTTTAGAATATGATGTCTTGAGTCAGGAACATTTAAAAGGTAGATATGGATTGCAATTTGGGTAATAAAAATAAAATTGAATCTTGAGGGACTGGAAGAGATCAAGCCGTGTCTATTGTTGACCTTGGTGGTTTGCAAGGGCTTATATTGCACCATATAACTGGTTTTCACAGCTGTGTGTTGTGCATATAATCAGTGCAGCCTAAGCAGCAGCTTTAAACCTGGAGCTTTAAAAGGATGGGTCACTAGAGGATTTTGAATTTGTCGGGAAGCTGTAGCTTATGGTGGCTTGTTCACCAGTGTGTGGCTATTTTTATACAGGGAGAAGCTGTTTTTCCACAAGCAAGGCTTCCCAGGCTTTAAATAAAGCCACATGGGCCACAAAGACTTGTGGAAGCTGGCTGCTACATCATGACCTTGAACTGCCCACTGTGTGTGACAAGAGGTGAAGCAGTTTTTGTTGATGTTTCTATATTTCTAAACCACCTATGTAGGCATTGTCTTCAAAGTGCACAGGCATCTAAGTTCTATGAGTGCTTCAGAGCACAAGTGTGTGAGGTCCTACCTTTACATATTTTGTGCCAGACCAACTGTGTTGAAGAACACATGGAGATACCCATTCTCACTAAACCTCCCTGAGGCTTCAAATTTCAAAAATTATCAAAAACACTTTGAGTTCAAAAATGTACTGAGGGTGCCTCTCCAGCTGGACTGGTTATGAGTAGGAGGAAGCGTTCCGAGGGCTAACCAATTTTATAACAAGACCAGCGGATCCACCATCATGGCAGAGGAGAAAGTGGATAACATGTTACTAGACAGAATCCACACCACACCACCATCAAGATGCCTGAAACACATGGCTAAATAAGAATGTAGAAGCTCTTGCGAATTCCTAAGCTTACCCAGCATGTCTCAAATATCCTTTTGTAGCAGAGACCATTTGCATAGATGGATTTTTCTTCAAGATCTGGTAATTCTCTAGTGCCAGAGAATTTGGCAGTTGAATGCAAGTTCTCCAATCATTAAGTCTAAAAAACTGGCATAGAGTGGCATCCTGATTTAACCAAAATCAAGACTGTCTATCCTATTCCCAGATCTCATTAAATCTTTTATAATCTTTGGCAACACTAAATACCCCAGTTTCCCTGGGAAAACTGTTCCAGAAGCTAGAGATTCGTTGTTTTTCTCAATCTGATGTGAGCGAGGCCAGTGTCATAATAATCTTGTAAACCCCCTTCAAAATAATGAGGCACATCAGAAATTTGGCATTGAATTCATGCAACTTCTGAAGCTGTGAAAGAACTACACCCATTCTGTGAGAAATAATCCAAGCTGCAGCTGCTGAAGGAAACTCATCCTCCCCAGCCACCAAGAATTCTCTGCTGACACTGATCAGAATAAGAAAGTGAAAGCGATGTTTTATTCACTAATTTTTTTGAAATGACAAAAGTGAAATAAATTTATGTCTGGTTTTTTATTCATTTGAACTATACAATTTAAGAGTTTAATTTTGCTCTTTTATTTCTGTTGAAGAATTTAATAATGAGAAGAGATTTATATAACAGTTTAGGACATCTAGTTCTGGCATGCTATTATTGGGATGGCTTCATGTAGTCATTTAATATCATTGCAAAATGTCTAATAAGCTTGGACAATGTAGCTGGATATCATTTGGGTTGAGAAGAGAAAGGAGAGAGAAGTTTCAGCTCTAGTATAGACTGACCTTTTTGGATATTTCCAAGAGAAAATGTTGTCTCTATCACCAGTGGTCCCAGACAGAGCCACCAAAAGTCAGGTATCAGTGGTAGGACAATAGCCTCATGACGGTAGAGTGAAGGTGTTAATAGACTGCGGATTTTCCCTTTAAGATAATAGCAACAATCTGCTTTCCACAGACCTGATGATTAGGCTCCATAATATAAGAAAACAAGCACCTGGAGAATATTTTAGGGGCTGGGGGTAGGGATAGTTCTTTGTTTATTCTCAGTGTTCTGTAATGGGGTTTTCCCAAGGTTTCTCATCCTAGAAAAGTGGAGTCAGTTACTTAATTGATGAGTTTGGGAGAGGAATTAAGCAGGCATAGCTCAGCCCTTTTCCCTCCACATTTCTGAGGGAACCAGCTGCGCTAAGAGTGTATACATTTTCCACCTAGCCTTTAGCTATAGCAGGGGCAGACTCTCACCCAGGAGATTCCAAATTTACTCTGGCTGAGCCTGCAGTTTGTTATTAGGATGCCCATTATTGCCACATCCATAAGGCACATTCTCCAATATTGGTTTTTTATCAGTCATAAGGAGTAAAGGGATATTTTGATCTCTCTAATCTCCACATCTATCTTGCCTCATACGAACAGATAATGTTGGAGTCTGTGCATGTGTGTGTGGTGTGTGTGTGAGAGAAAAAGAGAGAGAGAGAGAGATAAGCTTAGATAGGGAAACCAAGGCTGTCATTGATTAGGCTTGTTTAAGGGTGTACAAGACAAAAGGAGAGAACTTCCTAACAATATTCAGTCCAGCGAGGTAATAAAAGAAAGCCGAGATCCAAGGTTTGAGAGCCATGGAGCTATACCAAAAGGAGCTACTGAAAAACATTGCTTCCCTCAAGTTATCAAATGAGAAAATATGAGCCAAAAAGAACAGTTCCTAGTTCAGTATTTCCAATTTCACATCCACTGTTGTTTTAAGTTTATAAAGTGGACCCCATGGAATTATTTGAGCATCTGAGCTTAAGAAGCCTAGAATACAATGTGCCTTAAAGCAGGAATTGAGTCATATAAAAGGTATGAAGAAATCAAAAGCAAAAGCACAGCTGTAGGGTGTTGGCAGTGACAATCTGTACACAACATTGGAAGATGAGCTACCTCTTCCTTTCTCCCCCATCATCACACATTCAGCATCTCTTGTCAGGCTGAAACATGCAGTATGGTCATTTGTAAGGCAGCAATGTGTAGAATTAGAAGTCAGAGTGCTGGTGTGGGATATTTCCCCAATAGTATTTAATTAATCTTATAAAGTCCCTTTTCATGACCACATTGACACAGACCATGGCAACAGTTCTGTTGGTCTTTATAATTTAGGGAATTTTTTTTTTTGTATGTCACTCAACAATCCTCTGATATGAACAAAAGAGACACTATTCTTTCCTATAAAATAAAAACAAATAAAAAGCTAAAGCTTGGATAAACCATATCTATGGTTTACCCAAGATAAAGCCATTAGCCAACAACTTAGGAACAGATCAGAACCAGAATACTAACTGCCCCTCACCTTCCAATTCAATATTATTTTCTGTAATCTATGTTTTATACAGCCGGCAAACTAAATAGAGGTATTTTCTCAGTAAAAATTCAGTCCAGACTTGACAATTCCCCTTCTAATATACTATATGGACTATTTAGCCAACTGTCCTGTGCCAGGAAAGCTATTCCCCAACATGGACAAAGATATAACCCCATTTAATTTTATTTATATCCCAAAGTGGAGTTAAATAAAAAGACATGATCTACATTAATGAAAAAAGATAGATGGAAATTTTGTGTGTGTTTTAGAGTCACTTAAATGTTGCTAGTCTCAAATTATCTGTACAAGATTTAAAGTATGGAATTGAAAAACATACCAACAGTGAAAAATAATCAGAATATACTGACCCCTCCCCTTCTCCCACCACCAATAACTACCTAACTTACAAAACTGCTCCTAAAGATAATCACACAAACAAGCTATAAATGCTGAATTAATACTGAAAATTAAAGTAGGCTAAGACAGAGAATAAAAAGATCCTCTCTAACATGACTTCTTCAAGTTGTAATTAGACATACGTGTGTGAAATACACACACAGACACACACCCACACACACCCCATGCACCACCCCAATGACCAAATTCTTGTTTAATCATCAAGTACAACCCAGACTGTTGATTAGTTACCTAGGCTATGGGGAACTCAAAAGACTTGAGGAGCTAGACTCTTTCAGATAATTTTGTCTGAAACTTTTTAGTGTTCCTTTCACTAAGGCAAGACAAATCAGAAACCCCTTTCCTCAACTCTTATATTTTGAAGTAATATATAGTAGGACAAAAATCTCTCAGGAAGCTAACTCTTTTATCAGGGATCAAAAATGAGAACATCCAGGTTTTGTATAATTCACATCTATTACACAACTAGGATTCTTTTTGTCTCCCATATATTTCTTCTTCTCACTCAACTACTGACAATCTTCTTCCATCTAATTACCTCATGATCGGCTGAAAAGACAAGGGTTAATTTGCAGAAATATTTTGACTCAACCCATGCTGACTATGTTTCCTCCTTAGATAATTGTCTCCACAAAGATGCACTTGCCATTCAATATGAGCTATAGACTAAAGGCTGTTATTCATAATTAAGGTTGACACTTAATACAACCTCACCAACATAACATTCACTTTACACTCAGAGTAACAAAAAGGAAGGGCACATGCTTAGTTTATCTGCACCTCAGCCACCTGAATATATTTGTGACCTTTGAATCACTGAAACATTATTTTTCAGAGGGCAAAATCATACAAAATGATCTTCGTTTTCACTAACCCTTATAACTAAAAACTGCCAAAGACAGAATAAAATCCTTATACCAAACTTAAAACAACAGAAGTCTAGCAAAAAAAACAGCACACATGTTAAAGCCAGCTTACCTCTCATAAGAAAGTCATATACACTCACAATTTTGTTTAGTAAGAAATATTGACAATTTTTTCCTAATAGAATGGGTATGAACCTTTACTGAAATAAAGGACTAGGATTTTATTTGAATCAACTTTTGTAGCTTACCTAAGCTATTCCTATTTACTTCCTACATAAGCAAAAAACATGAATAAATTGTATCCGGATACTCACAGCAGAGATCTCAGTTCTAGTCCCTAACATCAGACGTCGCGGCTGCAGACTGAAAATGCTACTGTAAGGAAGTACTTGTATTTTTCTAGCAAAATAGCACCCTCTAGTGGCTTTTCAAAAATATGAAGGCGTACACGCCAAACATGTGACATAATGTTTACTATCAAATTATGCGGTGTCAAAACACTCAGGTGAGAACAAAACCTTGCCCTTGTCATGACGGGAAGCATATTCCAACCTCGTTCTGTGTTTTTCTAGGGAGGCAAAGATGGTTAACTATCCTATTGCACATCAACACTGTGCCTCTGAGAAAAATATGCCCTTCCCTGGTAATAGTTTATCATTTTTCCATTATTAGCATTATGATGCTATTACTATCATCATTGCTATTAACATTAATAGAAAAATTACAATTTACTGAGTATTTACTACATGCCAGAAAATGTATTCATTGTTTTACATACTTTATCCCATTTAAAATTCACTATGAGTATATAACCTAGCCTTTATCCTCATCTTGTTTTATTGATTAAATAGTCGAGGCCCATATGTGTAGTGTGAGTTGCCTAAGAGAATAAGAAAAACTAAGATTCAGACTTATCTTTATAAATTTTCAGGAACTCTCACAATCCTGATTTCAACAAGCAGAAATTATCAATAGTTTTCACATGTATCCAGCCTCATCAAAGTATAAATCCAAAGAAATTACTCAATAACAATGAAATTAACTGGAAAATTTTAGCTTACACTTAGTTAAAATTTTAATTTAAGTTTGGGTTATAAATACAACCATTTCCCATAGTAAGTAAAAGTTAAATACCGATTCTTAGATAGCAAGGCAATAGTCTCTAGGAAGCCAGTTTAGTTCCCCCGGCTCAGTCGTGGTATTTTATTAAAATAGAGAGAGGTATATTTATTCAGGTAGGCATTCAACAAACATTCATTGAATGCCTCTAGGAGCTCTAGTTTTGATTACCAATGAGCCAAGACCTTTGCACTAAGCAAGTGCTATGTGAATATCAAGGAAGACCCCTGAGCTAAAAGATATACTTTTTTATGGCTTCAAAATGTATATATTCCATTTTAAATGTCATTTGTCTGATCCCAGCAAATAAACACTTTTGATATTTACATAAGGTTTGAAGGAACTTAGAGACACAAACAGAAAAGAGTATTTATTAAGTATCTGCCAGGTTCTAGTTAGTAGTCTATGCCCTTTATAAATATCACTATGGCAGAGACTACTAACTGTTCACCAACCATTTCCTCTTCTTATTAAGCACATACCTAGGCTATGTTTTCAGCCAACATTGACTCGAGTATGACCATGTAACTGGATTCTAATCAGAATCCAGTACTGTGAGCAAAGTAATGTGTACCACTTCTATGCCTCACCCATGATAAACCTCCCTTTCAGCATCTTTCATGTTCCTTTGCCCTTCCGGATGACTGGAATGAATATATCCCACAGGCAACCTTGGAAGCCACATACTGCAGACAGCAGAGCCACAAGACGGAAAGAAGAGGCTTGGGTCTCTGACTCACTGTTTGGAATAAATGTACCTGACAATTAAGAGCATCTGTTTTGTAGTTTAGGTAAGAAGTAAACTTCCATAAATTTTCAATTATATAGTTTTGCATTTGACTGTTGGTTACAACAATAAGAATTACATTAATGCAATGATCTCATTTAATCTTCACAGCAAGCTTAGTAAGTTCATTGTAGGCTTATCCCCTATTTCACAGATGAAAAAAGTGAGGTATAGATAGTTTAATAACTAGCCAAAGTATTCACAACTAGTGGAATTTAAAGCTTGATCAAACCCAGATCTATCTCATTCCAAAATACATGCTCTTTTCTCTTTCTTATGCTAACAGTCCATCCCATCGCCTTTTTTTTCTTTTTTCTTTGAGACAGAGTCTCGTTTTGTCAACCAGGCTGAAATGCAGTGGCATGATGATGGCTCACTGAAGCGTTGACCTCCTGGGCTCTGGCAATCTTCGCACCTCAGCCCCTCAAGTAGCTGGGACTACAGGCTGGTTGCCTGGCTAATTTTTAAAAATTTTTTTAGAGATGGGATCTTACGATGTTGCCCAGGTTGATCTTGAACTGGCCTCAAGCAATCCTCCTGCTTTGGCTTGCCAAAGTGCTGGGATTACAGGTGTGAGCCATCATACACAGCCCCACTGCTGCTTAATAGTAATGAAACTAGCATGTTCCTTTGTATTAGTCAACTAATACATTGCTATAACAAATGACCCCCAAATCTGAGCCTTCTATTTTTATTTATTATTTCTCATTAATGCATGTGTCATCCTCAATTCACACTAATTCACACTGAAAGTCTTTTTCATCCTGGTACCCAAACTGAAGCAGCAGCCTTTATTTTGATCACATGGCAGAGGAAGGAGAATAATGAAAGAACTACATGATGGTTCTTAAAGCTTCTATCAGAAAGTAGTCCAAGTTACTTCCACTCACATTTCATCGACCTAGCAAGTCATTTGACCAAATCTGGTATCAATGGAGTCAGGAAGTATAATCCTCTTACAGAAGAGTGGAAAAATAATTTAGAAAAAGAATATGTTCAACCATACCTTCACTCTTGGGAACTAAAAGTTAAGAGAAATGTTATGGGAAAGTTAGAAACAATTCAGAGAAAATAAGTTGTGATCAAACTATTAAAAAAGAGTAAGAGAGGCAAAATATCAACGAGCTGATATATTCTCCTTTAATCACCAGCAAAAAAGTAATAAAGCTAGGAATTAAAAATATGACACCAATCCAACTTACACACCTGAACAGAAGTTAGATTTCTGAATCATCTCAATGGCTGTCATAAAACACACACACACACACACACACACACTTAGCTATTTTAGACTATAGGTTGTAGACTAACTCAGAGTCAACACAAAGAATATGGTATCAAATGCACAAAACAAGTAGCCAAAGATGTGTTTGGCAGTTAAGAAATATGGGTGAGGGTGGGAGAATGAGATAAAAGGTACACAACTTTCCTTATAAAGCCAAAGACAAGCACATATGAGTTCAGTTCTGGTAGATGACATTCCCTAGTCATTTCTTTATCTCACAGGTCTAGACCTACTTCTTTTAAGTATGGTCAATCTGTCTCGGGTTATAAGTGGTTTTATTAAATCAGACATATTGATCCAAATCTTTCATCTCAAATCTTTAAAATATTTGATGCAATTTGCAGGCAATAATAGCTAGTCAAACACACAAGAGGCATTGTCTAATTCTGATTAACTTATCTTTGTTGCCTTATAAAACAAGTTGATCTGAGCATTGCTATCTTCTCTGAAATCATCTTGCTTATTCTAGTTGCATTGAACAGTTGATAAATGGATGAGTGAATGAACAAAATGAAAATTATCTGCTTCTCAGCATTTTTTACTTAAATACTTATACTTAGGAAGTTCTACAGTGAAACTCAGCGTCATATGTTCTTTCAAACCCAGTAAAGAAAACCATGACACCTATATAGTGAAAACATTAGTGAGCCAGAACTAAACATTAATTTCTAATAAGTGGGTAGAAATAAGAAATAAATCAACAATAGAACAGTCAAATTGCTGAAGTCAAATGCAGCGATCATTTGTGGAACACCTATGGATTAGGTGCAATTATAATTTTAATGTGGATACTCACCATCAGACTGAAGCATTCTGAAAGCAAAGCCCATGTCTGTTTCACTTTACATATTCTTGGGACTTAGCTTAGAAGCTACCACCAAAAAGAGCTCAGTGACTACTGAACAGGATAAATGAATGTAAGAATGGCTCCATGACTCTTGATTTCACCTAGTTTACCTTTGTTAGTCTTCAGAATGTCCCTGGAGAAGGGTTTCTTGATCCCAATGAAGGAACTAAGGATAGAGGAGTAAGATGAGTTGCCTAAATTTTCATAACTAATAAGCAGAATCAAAGTGAAAAAAAATAGTAGGTAAATATATAGGTTTTTTGCCAGAAATAAGTGGTTGACTTAAAAAAATCAGTTTTACTAGATTGGTTAAGGTGGAAAGCAAGATAAAGGACACACAATAGTGAGTCTACATAAAATGGAGCCAGATATTCAATGAATTTTTTCTATAATGAATAATGGAAGCTTACAGTAAAAATAATGAACAGCAAGTGGGATTACAAATATATTTATAGAACTAAGAAAGTATGTATGTATGATTAAAGGCAGCAGATACAGTTTCTGACAATGTCAGAAATTATATGAATTAGAGAATTAAATTTTTATAGAAATAAGACATATCATTAAAGATGTTTCTTTACACCAGAGAATTGCATGTGTCAGATATGTCACACGTACAAGCTTGCTGCTACATACCATGCAATGGCAAGATTAGGTCCCTTAGTTTTGCATCTAGAGCTCTGATTTTTCCACTGGTTTGTGTATGCCTTCTTGTGACACATTAGAGTAAGGGCTTAATAATTGCCTCAAAATGACAAAGAGGTGAAAGTGAAAAACATTAAATCGTTACCTTACATTGTCTCTACAAACTGCTTCCCAGATTATCTAAATAGTCCAGAAAAGACAGTTCTTTATGGATAAATTCTAGCTAAGAAATACAAATGGTATGATAGAATTAAATGATAACCCTTTCACAACCCTAATGAAATAATCCATCTAGATAATCATTAATGTCTACTAAAGTCATTAACTGAAGGACTGATGGGAAAGTTGTGATGGATGGATCAGCTGACATCATCTGAACCCAGTGATCAATCTTAACATCACAAAAAGAACAACCAGACATTATGAGCCTTCTGATGTGATTCAATAAGAAGTACAGAGCAACACTAATGAAATGTTCTTACCAAAAGCAAATGAGAATCTGATCAAACCTCTAGCTCTAACTACTCCTTTACAGAAAATCCGGAGGATGAGAGAAACATGCTAAATGACACCTCCAGGAATGCAAGCAGCTAAAATCAGGATGTGGGAAATTCTAAAAACAAGTGACCTGTTTTCTTCAACAAGTAAATGGCAAGGGAAAAAATAAACAAGAAGGAAGAACTGTTAGTAAAAAGTTGTAATGTGCTCTTCAAGTGTATTAAAAAAAAAAAAAAAAAAAAAAAAAAAAAAAAAAAAAAAGCACACCAAGCAATGTGGATCTTGTTTGGGACCTGATTTAAAATGATACCAATTGATGGAACTAGAGGCCACTATTCTCTGTGAATTAACTTAGAAACAGAAAGTGAAATACTGCGTGTTCTCACTTATAAGTAGCAGCTAAACAACGGGCGTACAAAGTGGAATTAAAGACACTGGAGACCACAAAAGGTATGAGGGTAGGAAGCGGGTAAGGATTGAAAAAGTACCTATCGGATGCAATGTTCACTATTTAAGTGCTGGGTACAGTAAAGGCCCAGACTTCACCACTACACAATATACCCATGTAAAGAACTTGCACTTGTACCCTGTAAATACATTTAATATGTTAATTAATTATTTTTAATGATAACTGTAAACAGACATTTATGAGATGATCGAGAAATTTAGATACTAAGTGGATAATTGGTGACATTAAGAAATAATTGTTAATGTGAGAGGTATAATGATGTTAAAAATAGTCCTTATTTTTCACAAAAAGGACTATCTGAATTTTAACAGATGAAATAATATGCCATCTGAGATTTGCTTCAGTATCTGTAGTGGGAGGGAAGTATAAGGAATATTGTTGGAACAAAATTGGTTGTATGTTGGTAATTTTTGAAATTGGGTGATTAGTTCTTTATAATGTTCTCTGCACTGTTTTTATTTGAAATTTTTCATAATGAATGATAAAGAGAGATCACCTAATAAAGTTTATAGAGAATCTGGTATCTCCATGTGATAAACTGAACTTCTTTCAAAGTGTTGTGAAGGAACAAGGTGTAGCGTTATAGTAACTGCTTAAGTCTCCTTCCCTAGAAATCTAGACTTAGATTCATGAACAATCTCGCTAGAAGAGTGAAAGACGTTTCTTAGGGCTGGGTGCAGTGGCTCATGCCTGTAATCCCAGCACTTTGGGAGGCTGAGGGGGGTGGATCGTAAGGTCAGGAGTTCGAGACCAGCCCAGCTGATATAGTGAAAACCCATCTCTACTAAAAATACAAAAATTAGCCGAGTGTGGTGGTGCGCACCTGTAATCCCAGCTACTCGAGAGGCTGAGGCAAAAGAATACTTTAACCCGGGAGGCAGAGGTTGCAGTGAGCCGAGATCATACCACTGTACTCCTGCCTGGGGAACAGAGCAAGACTCTATCTCAAAAAACATTACCCAGAGGGTAATGTTTTATGACTAAGCTTCTCTTGTGTCTGATACACCGGCTGATTCAGGTCTTCTGAAAACCCTCTTGACTTTCCTAAGTCTTACGTAGACTGCCACCTTTCATCTAACTCTATCTCTTGGCTATCGTTCTGGCTTCCCTTTCGACGATAATACTTGGAGTATCTATGTCACAGAATCAGTGCTCGTGATGAGGATAGCATTGTCTTATTTGGACAGTCATTGCCTTGACCTACGTAAACCTGCCTAATATTGCTCTGAGACTTTCCAAATACGACCTGCCTACCTAGAGTCAGGATTACTTTTTTTTTTTTCTTACTGATCTTTGCCTAATTCTGCAATTTTGCCTGTCAATTCCTATCTCTAGTGATTTTTAGTGGTTAACTATTTTTCCAGATGTATTAACTACATATCTTCACATATAAATGTTCTAAATTTTGAAATATTGAACAGAAGCAGAGATAGATTCTACCTTTTGGAATAGTGAGCAAATAAAAAGGCAGGACTTTATTATCACATTTCATACTTGTCTTGTAGCCAAAAAGCAACCACCTATGCTGCTTTCGTAGGGGAGTTGGTGTGGAGGGGTACCCGCTCCCCTTGCCACAAACTCATGACGTATTGTCATTGTAACCCTGAAAAACAGTTTGAAACCAAGCACTATAAACCTATTACAACTACCTTGGTGCCATCCAGACGTGTGGGAGGCTCTAGGAAGCATTTGGTCATGGTGGTGATAGTGATATACTACAAACCTAACAGTGCTTTGCCACCACCATTGTCACCCAATTCTGCATATCATTTCCATTAACTTCAATGAGATCAATATGAGGAAAACGATGCCCCCACGATTTTGGCCTCTGTTTTTTCAAGAATGTTCAATTTGGCATGACTGGCAATGGACTTCAGTGGGAAAGCCCTTTTGACTCTAGGGAAAGGTAACAGTTCACCTGTTCATATTCTTCATCTGCAGTAGAAAGTATCAGGAAGAAATTGCTGAGCCAGTTTGGCAGTCACAGATACACAGGGCTTCCTTTCGTGCAAGCTTTGGAACTGAAATACTATTTTTACTTGGCAAATACTGTGATGCTGCATATACCTGCAAAGAGCCCTTGGGAGACTCGTAAACCAGATATCAGGGGATAGATAACATGGTATGTTGTAACATTGAAAAAGAAATTATAGCTTCAATTCCATACGAAATTGGTTGTTCAAATCCACTGTTACAAAAATCTGGAGAACACCAACACATTCACAAATTCTTAGGCTGCAAGTCAAATGAGACATGAAGTTGAAGAGACCACAAAGAAAATAGCTGAAATTCATATATCTGGTTCCATATCAACTTGTATTTTTCCTGGTTAGCAATATTTACAAAGTAGGATTGATGAGCTATCTTGGAAGAAATACTGTGTAATTTATAAGCATATATCACATTTAGGTTTTTCAAAGTCACACGTATACAGAATCAGATTATTATTTAGTAAAAATGTAATTAGGTGTTTACATATATTTCTACTTTCTTCTAATATATTCATGTCCAAAACCACTATGAAGAACCGCCTTTAAAAATGAATTAATTTGGGGCTGGGCATGGTGGCTCACGCCTGTAATCTCAGCACTTTGGGAGGCCGAGGTGGGCAAATCATGAGGTCAGGAGATCAAGACAATCCTGGCCAACATGGTGAAACCCCATCTCTACTAAAAATGCAAAAAATTAGCCGGGCATGGTGGCACATGCCTGTAGTCCCAGCTACTCAGGAAGCTGAGGCAGGAGAAATGCTTGAACCAGGAGGCGGAGACTGCAGTGAGCCTAGATCATGCCACTACACTCCAGCCTGGGCAACAGAGCAAGACTCTGTCCCCCCCCCCCCCAAAAAAAAAGATTAATTCCAAAGACCCACTTGGAGCCTGGGATTTGTGGTCAAACCTTAGAATCTGCAATCTGCCTAATT
Organism: Macaca mulatta; assembly: GCF_049350105.2. Lineage (NCBI taxonomy): Eukaryota > Metazoa > Chordata > Mammalia > Primates > Cercopithecidae > Macaca > Macaca mulatta. The sequence goes on along the minus strand of NC_133410.1, from coordinate 94,408,021 downwards.
TTAAAGAATTAATATCTCACAAATATTTGGCAATAAAGAAAGTAAAGTGGGATAAGTTCTATACCGGTCAAGAGACCGTGTCTCTATCCTTGGTTTAACTATAAATCAGCATGAGATTGGACCAGCTAATTAGTATTTCTGAACTTCAGTTTCATTGCATATAAAGTGATGGATTTGTATATTCTGCTTCCAAAATGATTTGCATGACTTTAGAAATTTAAAACTTTGTGAAAGTATTCCTGTCTTTAAAAATTCAACAAAGAATGACTTGTTATGATTTTAATGTGTCTCCCAAAGCTCATGTGTTGGAAACTCAATCACCAATGCAACAGTGTTGAGAGGTGAGACCTGTAAGAGGTAATGAGGTCATGAGGGCTTTGCCCTCATAAATGGGTTAATGTTGTTACTTCAAAACTGGGTGAGTTATCTAAGGAGTGGATATTACTAAAAATACGAGTTTGGCCCTCTTCTCTCCCTCCCCATCTTTCTTTCCCCTTCCTCCCCCCCCCCCTTTCCCTCACCCCACCTTTCTCTGTCTTGCCTGAACATATGCACATGAGTGCACACATAGCACATACATGCTCTTTTGATCATTCTACCATGGGATGATGTAGCAAGAAAGCCCTTATCACATGCATTCCCTTGATCTTGGACTCCCCAGCCTCTGGAACTGTGGGAAATAACTGTTTTTTCTTTATAAATGACCCAGTCTGTGGTATTCTGTTATAGCAATACAAAATACAAACTAAAACCATGTATGAGTTCATTCTCACACTGCTATAAAGAAATACCTGAGACTGGGTCATTTGTAAAGAAAAAAGATTTAATTGGCTCACAATTCTGCAGGCTGTACAGAAAGCATGGAAGCATGAGCTTCACTTCTAGGGAGGCCTCAGGAAACTTACAATCATAGTGGAAGGCAAAGGGGGATTGAGCACTTCACATGGCCAGAGCAGGAAGAAGAGGGAGGAGGTACTACGCACTTAAAAACAATGAGATCTCATTATAACTCACACGCTTACTATCACGAGGAGAGCACTGGGGGGATACTGCTAATCCACTCATAAGAACTTGCCTCCATGATCCAATCACCTCCCACCAGGCCCCACCTCCAACACTGGGGATTACAATTTGACATGAGATTTGGTGGGGACACATATCCAAATCATATTAGATCATGAACAACTGAAAAAAGGTGAGATTCGCTGTTATAAGATTTCTGAAAGAAGTTAATTGCTGGGTTAAAAGTCTATGTTTGATTTTAAATTTTCTGGAAAGAATAATTTTTTAAAAAGAAGAACAAATCAGCAAAAACACCCTATTGCTGGGAATAAATTTCAATAGGAATTAATGCATCTCCTGACTATAATAGAAAATCTGACTAACATTGTAAAATTTTGTCATTTAATTAATTACAGTTTTGTAAATGGCATGAAAATGTTACTCAAATGCAAGATTCTATTATAAACCTTCTCAATGAAGACAGAGCAAAATACAGAAGGATACTAGGATGAGTATTAGGATAAGATATGATGGCCTAGAAATACTAGTCCCTGATGACCATAAATACGTGTAAAGAATTATTTCTTAAATATCAAATGGCTTAGGAGAACTTTATGCAAGACAGCACTGTAGTCAGCACACGATTGCTTTTCCTAACTGTGTTTTTATAGTATATAGTCTGTGATGTTAGTGGAGGTTTAAAACACACTCTGTAGATGGCAGAAATATGGATTCAAATTGTTCATTTTTTGTGAAAAATATACCAGCCTGACTGGTATTTTTTCTAGACAGGAAGTTAGTCTACTTTATGTGTCCAGGTCGAGACCCACCAAGTTGAGCTAATTAAACAGAAACTCAAAAACCTTCCAAGCACTTGCATATACTAACTGTATAGTGCAGAAGAGCACTTGACCATGCTACAATTTATGGGAATCAATTTATATTGGGAATATAACCCTTGATTTATGATTTCTATTATTGCTCTTTGGCCCATTATTTGTCTTTTGGCTTCATTTGTGATGACTTTGGCCACATTATTTTTATTTGGTAAATTATATATGCATTATTTATGATCCTTGGTTCTCTGTCTTGTTTTTAGCCATATTTATTAAGTTCTTTAATATCTTCTTTTTAAAGGCATTACATAGCGATAAAGGGTACAATTAAATAAGATTTTCCTTTCCTAAATATATACGTACCCACTATTGGAGCACACAGATTCATCTAAAAAGTACTTACAGGTTTATAAAAAGATGTAGACAGGTACACATAATAGTGGGGGACTTCAAAACCACAATTTTCAAGGAAGAAAACTAAAAAAGAAATTCTGGACTTAAATTTGACTCTTGACCAATTGGACCTAATAGACATCTAAAGAACACTCCACCCATGAACCACAGAATATACATTCTTCATATTTGCACATGGAACATACTATAAGATCAACCACATGTTCAGCCAAAAAGCAACTCTCAATAAATTCAAAAAAATATAAATCATACCAACCATATTCTTGGACCACAGTGTAATAAAATAGAAATCAATAGCAAGAAGACTTCTGAATTCCACGCAATTACAACTTGCTCCTGGATGACTTTTGGGTAAGCAATGAAATTAAGAAACAAATCAAAAAATTCTTTGAAATAAATGAAAACAGAGACATAACATACCAAAAGTATGCAGTAAAAGCAGTGTTAGGAGGAAAGTTTTTTTTTATTTTAATATATTAAAAACTCACAGGAGGAAAGAGGAAAGTTTATATCCCAAAGCCTACCTCATGGAAAGATCTCAAATTAATGATCTAACATCATACCTAGAGGAGCTAGAAAAATGAGAACAAACTCTAATATTAGCAGAAGAAAGGAAATAACTAAAATCAGAGCAAAACTGAATGAAATTAAGATACAAAATTCCATTCAAAAAAATCAACAAAACTAAAAGTGGGTTGTTTGAAAGAATAAAGGAGATCAATAGACCACTAGCTAGATTAACAAAGAAAAAAAGAGAGACGAGCCAAATTAAGCACAATCAGAAGTGACAAAAGTGACATTACAACCAATCTCATAGGAATACAAAAGACCCTGAGATTACTATGAATACCTCTATACACAAAAACTAGAAAACCTAGAGTAAACAGATAAATTCCTGAAAACACACAACCTCCCAAGATTGACTGAGAAAGAGACTGAAACACCAAAAAGGCCAATATTGAATTCTAAAATTGAATCAGTAATAAAAAAATCTACCAACCAAAAAAAGAAGTCCTGCACCAGATATATTCACAGCTTAATTCTACCAGATATACAAGGAACAGCTTGTACAAATCCTACTGAAACTATTCTTAAAAAAAAAAAATCGCCGGGCGCGGTGGCTCACGCCTGTAATCCCAGCACTTTGGGAGGCCGAGGCGGGCGGATCACAAGGTCAGGAGATCGAGACCACAGTGAAACCCCGTCTCTATTAAAAATACAAAAAAAATTAGCCGGGCACGGTGGCGGGTGCCTGTAGTACCAGCTGCTTAGGAGGCTGAGGCAGGAGAATGGCGTGAACCCGAGAAGCAGAGCTTGCAGCGAGCCGAGATCGTGCCACTGCACTCCAGCCTGGGCGACAGAGCGAGACTCCGTCTCAAAAAAAAAAAAAAAAAAAAAAAAATCAAGGAGGATGGACCCTCTCTAACTCATTCCATTAAGCCAGCACAACCTGAGACCCAAACCTTGCAAAGACACAATGAGAAAACAAAACTACAGCCCAATATAGGGATAATGAAAATAGATGCAAACATCTCTAACAAAATACAAGCAAACCAAATTCAGCAACACTTTAAAAAGTTAATTCATCTCAATCAAGGAGGCTTCATTCTTGGAATGCAAGATTGGTTCAACATATGCAAATCAATAAATGTGATTCCCCACAGAAACAGAATTTAAGACAAAAACCATATGATCATCTCAATAAATGCAGAAAAAGATTTTGATAAAATCTAACATCACCTCATTATAAAAACTCTCAACAAATTAGGAATTGAAGGAACACATGTCAAAATAATAAGAGCAATCTACAACAAAACCACAGCCAACATCATACTGAATTGGCAAAAGCTAGAAGCATTATTCTTGAGAACTGGAACAGGACAAGGATGTTCACTGTCACCACTCCTATTCAACGTAGTATTGAAGTTCTAGCCAGAGCAATCAGGAAAAAGAAAAAAATAAAAGGCATCCAAATAGGAAAAGAAGAAATCAAATTATCTCTGTTCACTGGTGATATCTTACACCTAGAAAACCCTAAAGACTCCTCCAAAAAACTCCTAGACTTGATAAATGACTTCACTAAAGTTTCAGGATACACGATCAATATACAAAATTCAATAGCATTTCTATACACCAAAAACATTTCAGCTGAGAACCAAATCAAGAATCAATTCTATTTATAATAGCAACCAAAAATAAAATAAAATAAAATACCTAGGAATATATTTAACTGAGGAGGTGAAAGATCTTTACAAGGAGAACTGTAAAATACTGCTGAATGAAATGATAGATATCACAAATGGAAAATATTCCATGCTCATGGATTGGAAGATTCAATATTATTATAATGGTCATATTGCCCAAAGCAGTCTATATGTTTAATGCTATTTCTATCAAACTACCAATGTCATTTTTCACAGAACTAGAAAATAACTATTTTAAAATTCATATGGCACCAAACAAGAGCCCATATAGCCAAAGTGATCCTAAGCAAAAAGAAAAAAACAGGGGGCATCATATTACCCAACTTCAAATTATACTACAATTACACAGTAAGCAAAACATCATGGCACTGTCACATAGACCAATGAACAGAATAGAGAACACATAATAAAACTTCACATCTATATCCTTCTGATCTTTGACAAAGTCAACAAAAATAATTAATGGAGAAAGAACAATGCACTCAATAAATGATGCTGGGATAGCTGGGTAGCCATATGCAGAATAATGAAACTGGGACCCTACTTTTTACCATATACAAAAATTAACTCAAACTTGATTAAAGGTTTAAATGTAATGCATCAAACTATAAGAATCCTAGGGGGAAAAAAAAAACTAGGAAACACCATTCTGGATATCAGCCTTAGGAAAGCTCATAACCAAGCTCTCCAAAGCAATTGTAGCAAAACCAAAAATTGACCAATGGGACATAATAAACCAAAGAGCTTCTGCATAGCCAAACAGACTACCAACAGAGTAAACAGACAACCTACAAAATGGGATACAATACTCACAAACCATGCACTTGTCAAAGGTCAAATATCCATAATCTATAAGAAAGTTAAATACACAAGATAAAGAAAAATAACCCCATTAAAAAGTAAGGAAAAGAAATAAACACACACCTCTCAAAAAACACATACAAGCAGTCAACAAACATATGAAGAAAATGCTCAACATCACTGCTCATCAGGGAAATGCATATCAAAACCACAATAAGATACCATCTCATTCCAATCAGAATGGCTATTATTAAAAAGTCTAAGAACGAAAGATGTTAGTGAGGCTGCAGAAAAAAAGAGGATGCTTTTACACTGTTTGTTGGAACTTAAATTAGTTCAGCCACTGTGGAAAGCAGTTTGGAGATTTCTCAAAGGACTTAAAACAGAACTACCATTCACCCCAGCAATCCCTTTACCATGTATATATACAAAAGAAAATAAATCATTCTACCAAAAAGACACATGCACTCATATGTTCATCACAGCACTATTCACAATAGCAAGGGCATGGAGTTAACCTGTGTATCCTTCAATGGTAGATTAGATAAAGAAAATGTGGTACATATACACCCTGGAATATTATGCAGCCATAAAAAATGAAATTATTGTGGCTGGCAAGATGGTCGAATAGGAAAAGCTCCATTCTCCAGCTCCCAGAAGATCAATGCAGAAGGCAAGGGATTTCTGCATTCCAACTGAGGTATCCAGCTCATCTCGGACTGGTTAGACTTTGGGTACAGCCAATGGAGAGGGAGCCAAAGCAGGGTGAGGTGTTGCCACACCCCGGAAGCACAAGGGGTCAGGGAACTCCCGCCCCTAGCCAAGGGAAGCCTTCAGGGACTGTGCCACAAGAGATGGTGCATTCCAGCCCAGATACTATGCTTTTTTCCACAGTCTTTTCAACCTGCAGACCAGGAAATTCCCTCGGATGTGTACACCACCAGGGCCCTGGGTTTCAAGCACAAAACTGGGTGGCCGTTTGGGCGGACACCAACCTAGCTGCAGGAATTTTTTTCATACCCCAGTGGCTCCTAGAAGACCAGTGAAACAGAACTGTTCACTCTGCTGGAAAAGGGGCTGAAGCCTGGGAGCCAAGTGGTCTAGCTCAGTGGATCCCACAACCACAAAGCCCAGCAAGCTAAGATCCACTGACTTGAAATACTGACTTCCATCACAGCAGTCTGAAGTCAACCTGGGATACTCAAGCTTGGTGTGGGCAGGGGTGCCTACCATTACTGAGGCATGATTAGGTAGTTTTCCCCTCATGGTGTAAACAAAGCTGCCAGGAAGTTCAAACTGGGTGGAGCCCACCACAGCTCAGCAAAGCCACTGTAGTGAGACTGCCTCTCTAGATTCCTCCTCTCTGGGCAGGGCATCTCTGAAAGAAAGGCAGCAGCCCCAGTGAGGGGCTTATAGATAAAACTCCCATCTCCCTGGGACAGAGCACCTGGGGGAAAAGGTGGCTGTGAGCACAGCCTCAGCAGACTTAAATGTTCTTACCTGGCCAGCTCTGAAGAGAGCAGTGAATCTTACAGTACAGTGCTCAAGCTCTGCTAAGGGACAGACTGCCTCCTCAAGTGGGTCCCTGACCCTCGTGCCTCCTGACTGGGAGATGCCTCCCAGGAGAGGTTGACACACACCTCATACAGGAGAGCTCCAACTGGCATTTGGGGGGTGCCCCTCTGGGACTAAGCTTACAGAGGAAGGATCAGGCAGCAATATTTGCTATTCTGCAGCCTCCACTGGTGATACCCAGGCAAACATGGTCTGGAATAGACCTTCAGCAAACTCCAGCAGACCTGCAGCAGAGGGGCCTCACTGTTAGAAGGAAAACTAACAAACAGAAAGGAATAGCATCAACATCAACAAAAAGGAAGTCCACACAAAAACCCCATCAGAAAGTCAACAACATCAAAGACCAAAAGTAGATAAATCCATCAAGATGAGGAAAAACCAGTGTAGGGGTTCAGTCAGGATGGTGGGAGAAATTGTAAAATAAATACAAATCTTCTTGGAAGACTGGAAGGTTTCTGTAAAAGCCTCAGGATAGAGTTATGGCTGAAGGCAGCCTAATCCTCTTTGAGCTATAGTAAGGGTATTAACATAGGAATGTAGAAGAGTCTATCTAAATAGTTCGTTTACTCATGTGGTCCTAAGACTAACCTATGACCATCCACAGGTGCATGATTGCACTCTACTCAGGGTAGGGGTGGGGGTTGGCAACAGTAAGTACCTTCTAGTGGTGTTTACTTGAGACCTTTGTCATTTAATGAATGCTGAATACCTGCAGGGAGGGCCAGTGAGTCAAGGCTGTGGCTGCTGCCTCTTTACAGGACCTTCCACGGAGTCTGTAAGTGGCCCAGACACTCAGCCAGACTGACAGGCATAATATCTGTGTCAATGTACGTTATTCATCAGTCGTTGGGTCAGGGTCTGTGGGACAGACCCCTGCAGCTGGTGCCCTGTGTGAGGAATGCTGCAAAGGGTTGATGCCCCCGGAAAATGAAGGTCAAAAGGACCATGCGGTCAGTGAGTAATCAGTAAGTCATTGGTGCCCACTCGAGATTTCCAAGTTCGGTGGGGGGATTGTTCAGGCTGAGGTTTCATCATGGGACAACAGTTATTGACTCAACAAAAACAGTATATAAAAGTGTTGAAACAGCTGCTTAAAGCTAGTGGAGCCTTGGTTTTGCAGGATCAAGGGACCTAATGCAAACTCTCATGACCCATAATCCATGGTTCCTGAAAGAAGGCATGCTAGACACAGAGCTCTGAGAACAGGTGGGGAGAAATCTTAAACATCATACACAAGGGCAACAGGTCCTAGTACCATCTTTAACACTATGGGCTCTAGTAAGGATGGCTTTGGTCCCATTATACACAGAAGAGCCTAAAAAGGGGAAGGAGGAAGACCTTTACCTATTTTACCACCCCCGAGTCCCTCAGCCCTGCTATCACCAAGCCAAAATAACAAAGAGGAAATGAAGGTCTTGCCTGAGCCTCCTCCTCCAATAAATAGGAAAAAAGACAAGAGACACGCTACAGCTATAAGACCTTGTCTTAAGCAAGTGGCATTAGAAGGGGAGCTCTTAGCCTGCCTGGCAATGCAAGATCAACAAGGCAATCAGGTATGTAAAGAGTTAAGAAAAGGCATTAGAGGCCAGAGGTACGTGGCCAAGCAGGCAGTAAGTAGGAAGAAAGGCTTGGCAGAGAAAAAGCTCGCAAATCTGGAGCCAGCAAATGCTCCCAGGAACTCAGCCTGTGTGGCAACAGCAACAGGGAACCAGGCCCAGCATGCCAGAGCTGGCCTGCTGGGGATGGGCAGGAGGTGCATGCGTGGGAAGGTCCACCCTGCCGGCAGCAGCCACCTGGGGGCAGGGGGAGGGAGAAGCACAAACAGATTAAAAAAAAAAAAAGCAAGAAAAAAACATGGCACAAACAAAAAGCATCACCTAGGTGGGTGCAATGCGACTGCCACCCAAGGATCCGCCTGCTCAGCTCTCCAGTTCTACAGTCAGCCCATGGCAAAATTTCATGTGTGCCTTGTATACAAGCAACATCCCAGATTACAGTTCGCTGCTAAGATTTAAGTAAAATTTAAGAATTTAGAAGATCTTTTAATGATAATGGGCACTGTTGTTATCTCTCTCTGATCCCTGATATGACTCTCCCCTAATCCAATTTAAGTAAAACAATAACCTCTAAAGGAAGAGAGATTACAAAGAGCCCATGAGTTAGTTAAAGAGTAGTTAAAAGCCAGATGGTAAACATGGAAAAGCAGCAGTATGGTGGAGACCACATAATTCAATCACTCAGTCTGGGTTTACTAGCACTCAGAGCTAAAACTGGGGCCCTGATACTGGCCTTGGAAAAATTTTCCACTCAGTCCATCAATATAGTTAGCAATTCTGCTTACTCTGTTTATTTATTGCAGAACCTTGAAACAGCCCTAATTAAGTCCACTCTGCAGCCCGCCCTGTGTGCTCTTTTTCTCCAACTTCAGCAATTGCTAGATCAACATACACAACCTATTTTTATTACACACATTTGAGCCCACAGCTCACTGTCTGGCCCATTGGCTTATAGCAATGATCAAGCAGACATTCAGGTTATGACATCACTGCTTGACCAAGCCACCCAATCACATCAATTTTTCCACCAAAATTGGAGAAACTTATATAAACAATCTCAACTTACCAGTGGCTGGCTAAACAAATTTCTGCAATGCCCAGATTGCCAGCTCAAAGGCACATCCCCTTCTTCAACAGGAGTTAACCCTAGAGGAATAGAACCTAATCAGTTATGGCAAACATGTTACACATATCCCTGAATTTGGAAAACTAAGATATGTACATGTATCCATCGATACCAATTCTCATTTAATTAGTACACATGCCCTTCCTGAAGAGACCACTCGATACGTTATTAAACATCTTCTTTTAACTTTTGCGTTTGTGGGGCAGTGCACAAAAATTAAAACTGATAATGGTCCAGCTTATGCCAGCTCACAATTTCAACAATTTTGTCACATGTGGAACATCCAACATTCCACCAGCATCCCATATAACTCCCAAGGACAGGCCATAGTAGAACGTGCCCACTCCATCCTTAAAAAATATGCTCAAAAAATGGAAAAGAGGGATTATGGGTGAAGACCCTGCAATACTATTGGCATAAGCCTTATTTACCCTCAATCTTCTAAATTTAGATGATAAATTTCAATCGGCTGTAGAAAAGCACTTTGCTAAAACCTCTCAAGACATAAAACCTGCAGTTTTATGGAAAGATGTAACAGTAATGTATGGTATGGTCCAAATGAATTAACTTGGGGAAGAGAGTATGCTTGTGTTCACACCCCCTTAGGTCCTCTTTGGATTCCAGCACAACACATCAAACCATACCATGGCATGGCTAGGGCCCAACCCAGCAGCAGAAATGAAGGAACTGACCCCGAAGAACCTGCAGCCCTGGACGATGTGGCTTCCACAGACAACATAGGCCCTGGACATTGTGCCAAAGAATACAAGTCAGAAGACTGAGTGAATCCTGCTCCAGACATAGACACCATTCACTCCAGATAATTTGTTCCTTACTATGCTTTATTATTCTTTTTTAATACTCTCACTGTCCCTGCTACCTATACCTGCAACACTCTATTCATCTCATCTTCGAAATCTGCCTTTTTTCAGCCCCATTATCTAGGCAGACTCTCCCTTCCCAGCTTCTAACAATGTGACTGCTTGGCCAGAAGGGACTAACATACTCCCAATGGGGTTCCTTAGTAACAGCACATCTCAAACTGAAGTACCAAGTAACGCTGCAGGTCACTCTTTGACTAGAAAAGAATGCTGCTAATCATACCCATGATTGTCTTATATTATTTACAAATTCTAGGATGCAAAGCCAGAATAAGAGCAATGACCACCATGCCTGGCAAACCTGTTGCTGCATACATCCGTGCTCTTCAATCAATAAGGCCTGATGCAGAAAACAGAAAAGGGGGAGATGTAGGGGTTCAGTCAGGATAATGGGAGAAATTGTAAAATAAATACAAACCTTCTTGGAAGGCTGGAAGTCTTTTGTAAAAGCCTCATGATAGAGTTACGGCTGAAGGCAGTCTAATCCTCTGTGAGCTATAGCAAAATTAATTAACAGAGGAATATAGAGGAGTCTATCTAAATAGCTTGTTTACTCATGTGGTCCTAAGACTAACCTTTGACCATCCACAGGTGCATGATTGCTCTCTACTTGGGGGGTCGGCAAGAGTAATTACCTTCTAGTGGTGTTACCTGATACCTTTGTCTTTTAATGTGTGTTGAATAAATGCTGCAAGGGCCAGCGAGTTGAGACCATGGCTGCTGACTCTTTACAGCACCTTCCATGGAGTCTGTAGGTGGCCTGAATGCTCAGCTGACTGACAGGTATAGTATCTGTGTCAATGTACATTATTTATCCGTCGCTGGGTCAGTGTCTGTGGGACAGACCCCCACAAACCAGTGCAAAAATGCTGAAAATTCCTAAAACCAGAATGCCTCTTCTCCTCCAAAGGATCACAACTCCTTGCCAGCAAGGGAACAAAACTGGACAAAGAATGAGTTTCACGAATTGACAGAAGTAGGCTTCAGAAGGTGGGTAATAATTCCACTGAGCTAAAGGAGCATGTTCTAACCCAGTGCAAGGAAGCTAAGAACCTTGAAAACAAGTTAAACGAATTGCTGACTAGAATAACCATTTTAGCGAAGATAAATGACCTGATGGAGCTGAAAAGCACAGCAAGAGAACTTCATGAAGCACACACAAGTATCAATAGCCACATCAATCAAGTGGAAGAAGGGATATCAGAGACTGAAAATCACCTTAATGGTATAAACCATGAAGACAAGATTAGAAAAAATAAAAAGGAACAAACAAAGCCTTCAAAAAATATGGGACTATGTGAAAAGACTCAACCTACATTTGATTAGTGTACCTGAAAGTGATGGGGAGAATGGAACCAAGTTGGAAAACACTCTTCAAGATATTATACAGGAGAACTTCCCCAACCTAACAAAACAGGCCAACATTCAAATTCAGGAAATACAGAGAACACCACAAAGATATTGCTCGAGAAGAGCAACCCCAAGACAAAAAATCATCAGATTCACCAAGGTGAAAATGAAGGAAAAAATGTTAAGAGCAGCAGAGAGGTCAGGTTACCCACCAAGGGAAGGCTATTAGACTAACAGTCAATCTCTCTGCAGAAACAATACAAGCCAGAAGAGAGTGGGGGCCAATATTCAACATTCTTAAAGAAAAGAATTTTCAACCCAGAATTTCATATCCAGTCAAACTAAGCTTCATAAGTGAAGGAGAAATAAAGCTTTCTTATAGACAAGCAAATGCTGAGAGATTTTGTCACCACTAACTACCGAAAGGAAAAACCAGTACCAGCTACTGCAAAAACGTACCAAATTGTAAAAACTATCGACCCTATGAAGAAACTGCATCAACTAATGGGCAAAATCCAGCTAGCCTCATTATGACAGGATCAAATTCACACATAACAGTATTAACCTTAAATGTAAACACGCTAAATGCCCCAATTAAAATACACAGACTGGCAAATTGGATAGAGTCAAGACCCATTGGTGTGCTGTATTCAAGAGACCCATCTCACATGCAAAGACATACATATGCTCAAAATAAAGGGATGGAGGAATATTTACTCAGCAAATGGAAAGCAAAAAAAACCCAGTGGTTGCAATCCTAGGCTCTAATAAAACAGACTATAAACCAACAAAGATTAAAAAAAGACAAACAAGGACATTACATAATGGTAAAGGGATCAATGCAACAAGAAGAGCTAACTATCCTAAATATATATGCACCCAATACAGGAGCACCCAGATTCAAAAGGCAAGTTCTTAGAGACCTACAAAGAAACTTAAGAGTCCCACACAGTAATACTGGGAGACTTTAACACCCCACTGTCAATACTAGATAGATCAATGAGACAGAAAATTAGCAAGAATATTCAGGACTTGAACTCAGCTCTGAATCAACAGACCTAATAGACATCTACAGAACTCTCCACCCCAAATCAACAGAATATACATTCTTCTCAACACCACATTGGACTTATTCTAAAATTGAACACATAATTGGAAGTAAAACACTCCTCAGCCAATGCAAAAAAACAGAAATCATAACAAACAGCCTCTCAGACCACAGTGAAATCAAATTTGAACTCAGGATTAAGAATCTCACTCAAATACTTCGTGACTAAAACACCAAAAGCAATGGCACCAAAAGCCAAAATTGACAAATGGGATCTAATTAAACTAAAGAGCTTCTGCACAGCAAAAGAAACTATCATCAGAGTGAACAGACAACCTATAGAATGGAAGAAAATTTTTGCAATCTCTCCACCTGACAAAAGGTTAATATCAAGAATCTGTAAGGAACTTAAATTTACAAGAAAAAAATTTAAAAAAACATCAAAAAGTCAGTGAAGGATACGAACAGACACTTCTCAAAAGAAGACATTTATACAGCCAACAAACATATGAAAAAAAGCTCATCCTCACTGGTCATTAGAGAAATGCAAATCAAATCCACAATGAGATACTATCTCACACCAGTTAGAATGCCAATCATTAAAAAGTCAGGAAACAACAGATGCTGGAGAGGATGTGGAGAAATAGGAACACTCTTACACTGTTGGTGGGAGTGTAAATTAGTTCAACCATTGTGGAAGACAGTGTGGCGATTCCTCAAGGATCTAGAACCAGAAATTCCATTTGACTCAGCAATCCCATTACTGGGCATATACCCAAAGGATTATAAATCATTCTACTATAAAGACATGTGCACACCTATGTTTATTGCAGCACTTTTCACAATAGCAAAGACTTGGATCCGACCGAAATGTCCATCAATGATAGATTGGATAAAGAAAATGTGGCACATATACACTATGGAATACTATGCAACCATAAAAAATGGTGAGTTCATGCCCTTTGCACGAACATGGATGAAGCTGGAAACCATCATTCTCAGCAAACTAACACAGGAAAATAAAACCAAACACCACATGCTCTCACTCATAAGTGGGAATTGAACAATGAGAACACACAGACACAGGGAGGGGAATATCACACACCAGGGCTTTTCGGAGGGTGGGGGACTAGGGGAAGGATAGCCTTAGGAGCAATACTTAATGTAGAAGACAGGTTGGTGAATGCAGCAATCCACCATGGCATGTGTATACCTATGTAAAAAACCTGCATGTTCTGTACATGTATCCCAAATCTTAAAGTATAAGAAAAAATTGATAACTTCAAAAAAATTAAAATTGATATAAAAATAAAATCATGTCCTTTGAAGCAACATGAATGAAGCTGGAGGCCATTATTCTAAGCTAATTAACACGGAAATAATAAAGCCAAATACTGCATGCTCTCACTCGTATTTTCTCTAGGATTAGATTCAGGACAGAATCTAAACATTGTTTGTAGCATAAGAGTTGTTCATAAAGACATGTTCTGTGTGTGAGTGTTGTTGTTGTTGTTTTGTTTGTTTGTTTTGAGATGGAGTCTCGCTCTGTCGCCCAGGCTGGAGTGCAGTGGCGCAATCTCGGCTCACTGCAAGCTCCGCCTCCCAGGTTCACGCCATTCTGCTGCCTCAGCCTCCCAAGAAGCTGGGACCACAGGCACCTGCCACTAGGCCCAGCTAATTTTTTGTATTTTTAGTAGAGACGGGGTTTCACTGCATTAGCCAGGATGGTCTCGCTCTCCTGACCTCGTGGTGTGTCCACCTTGGCCTCCCAAAGTGCTGGGATTACAGGCGTGAGCCACCGTGCCAGGCAGTGTGTGTGTTTTGAATGAACATCTACTATCTTCTAGATGGGAAGTTCTCTGGAATAAATAAAATAGTGTGAGATAACTCAAATGGAGATTTGCTACTGTGTTAGTTTTTTCACGGGGGATGAATGGTACAAATTAACAGTACTTTCCTAGGTGGAAGGGAGGATAGTGACACTGATGGAATGATATGATTATGAGAACAGCAACATCAAACCAGTTGTAACACAATTTAGTGAAAAACCTTTCTATCCCAAGAACTATACTAGGTCCTTTACGTTTACCATCTTATTTAACAAATATGTGAGGAGAATATTATGATTTCCACCTTTAAAATGAGAAAACCAAAATGCAAGGTAATTGCTAAAAGCCTAAAAGCAATTCTAACAATAAGTGACTTGAACATCTGAGGCTTCTCCATTATATGGCACTGCCTCTAATGCACAGCGGTTTGTTTCTGACATATGAGAGATACATATATAAAGAATTAGCAGTATACATGCATTAAAATAGGGTGCAGTATATACTGCTTGGCTGATGGGTGTACCAAAATCTCACAAATCACCACTAAAGAACTTATGTAACCAAATACCACCTGTATCCCAATAACTTATGAAAAAATAAAAATAAATAAGTAAATAAATAAAATAATTATGTCATACCAAATTTTTAAAAGATGCATTCATCTTATTAAGTCATTGGAGCAAGGTTGGATGAAATGTATTCTGTTTATATGGACCAGGTGGGGCAGATGCTACTCTCAATACCATCAAAAAACACAGTTGCTAACCGACTCTCAACCTCCTCAAAATCTTTACTGTTAGTTATGTAGGAAAAATGAATTGAAATCTTACACATAAGAAAAACTCTCATGTCATCTACATTGCAAAAGTCACACAAGCACATAGGATAAATAGGATTTTTTTCTTTGTTCCCAACCCTGATAATATTATTAAGGACATCCTCTGGTTTAGGCAGAATCCTTCTGAGATTTCAGTTATCAGAAAAAAAAAAAAGTGCCCAGAATTAGTTAGACCTAGGACAGTAGTCACTCAGAAAGAATGATGATATTTTCCTATTTGAGAAGGAAGGAAGGAGAGGTCACCAGAATCAATTATTAAGTACTTTCTCTGACTGGAAAAGGTGGGATGAAATTAGGGTCCGCCTGAGAAAAGAACCACCAAATAGAAAGAAACTTCAAAGACAATTATAAAATATGGGATGATGTTATGGGTTATGAGTTGTGTCCTTTTTCATAGTTATAAATAAGAAATGTCCTATATTTGTCACTGTTTTTGTTTTTCAAGTATATCATACACATTAAAATTACTATTCTTTTTATTCTTACAAAATATGTAAACACCTTCAGAGAGAATGTTGCCATCTCTGTAATTTTATGGAACTTATAAAAGGGCTCTGAAATTTTAACTGTGCCTTGGTTATCAAGGTAGATTTGTATTCAATTATAATATACACCAAATAGTAGCATCTTCCTCCATTTGTGCTGCTGTAACAAAATACCACAGACTGGGTAATTTATTAATAGAAAATTTTAATACTTCTGTAGGCTGGGAAGTCTCAGATCAAGGTGCCAGCAGGTTTGTTGTCTGGTGAGGGCTGCTCCCTTTTCCAAAGATGGCACCATAAGTGCTGCATCCTCAGGAGAGAGGGAATGTTATGTTGTCACATGGCAGAAGGTAGAAGGGCAAAAAGGACCAAACACCCTTTGTAACAAAGTAACATGACAGTTACCATCTGATATGGTTTGGATCTGTGTTCTTGCCAAAATCTCACATCAAATCCCTAATCCCTAATGTTGGAGGCAGGTCCTGGTAGGAGGTAATTGGGTCATGGAGGCAGATTTCTCATGAATGATTTAACATCATCCTTTTGGTGCTCTTCTCATGATAGTGAGTGAGTTCTAGCAAGAGTTGATTGTTTAGAATTGTGTGGCACCTCCTGCTCTCTACTCTGTTGCTCATGCTCTGGCCATGTGATGTGTCTGCTTCCTCTTCAACTTCTGCCATGATTATAAGTTTCCTGAGGCCTCCCAAGAAGCCAAGCACATGCCAGTATCATGCCTCCTGTATAACCTGTGCAATCATGAGCCAGTTAAACCTCTTTTCTTTATAAATTACCCCATCTCAGGTATTTCTTTACAGGAATGTGAGAATGGACTAATACAGAAAATTAGTATCAGGAGTTGGGTATTCCTATAAAGATACCTGAAAATGTGGAAGCAACATAGGAACTGCGTAACAGGCAGAGATTAGAAAAGTTTGGAGGATTCAGAAGAAGATAAGAATATGAGGGAAAGTTTGGAACATCTTAGAGACTGGTTAAACGGCTATGACCAAAATGCTGATAGTAATATGGACAATGAAATTCAGGTTGAGGAGATCTCAGATGGAAATAATAAAATTATTGGGAACGGGAGCAAAGGTCACTTTTATCATGCCTTAGCAAAGAACTTGGCTGCACTGTGCCCCTGCATTAGGGATCTCTGGAACTTTGAACTTGAGAGTGACGGTTTTGGATATCTGGAGAAAAAAAAATTTCTAAGCACCAAAGCATTCAAGATGTGGTCTGGCTGCATCTAACCCTCTATGCTCATGTGTGTGAGCAAAGAAATGACCTAAAGTTGAAACTTATATTTAAAGGGAAAGCAGAGTGTAAAAGTCTGGAAAATTTGCAGCCTGGCCATGTGGTAGAAAAGAAAAGTTCGTTTTCAGGGAAGGAATTCAAGCAGATGGCGGAAATTTGCATAAGTAAAAAGGAGCTAAGTACTAATAGCCAAGACAATGGGAACAAGGCCTTTAAAGCACTTTAGAGACCTTCCTAACAGCCCCTCTCATCACAAACCCAGAGGCCTAGGAAGACTGAATGATATTGTGAGCCGGGCCCTTCACAGACTCAGGACACTGCTCCCTGCATTCTAACCACTCCAGCTCCAGCAGTGGCTCAAAGGAGTTCAGGTACAGTTTCAGCAGCTACTTTAGAGAATACAAACCATAAGCCTTTGTGGTTTCCACATGACATTAAGCCTGCAGGTTCACAGTGCAAGAGTTGAGGCTTCGAAGCCTCTACCTAGATTTCAGAATATGTATGGAAAAGCCTGTTTGTCAGATGAGTAGATTGCAAAAATTTTCACCCATTCTGTAGGTTGCCTGTTCACTCTGATGGTAGTTTCTTTTGCTGTGCAGAAGTTCTTTAGTTTAATTAGATCCCATTTGTCAATTTTGGCTTTTGTTGTCATTGTTTTTGGTGTTTTAGACATGAAGTCCTTGCCCATGCCTATGTCCTGAATGGTATTGCCTAGGTTTTCTTCTAGGGTCTTTATGGTTTTAGGTCTAACATTTAAGTCTCTAATGCATCTTGAATTAATTTTTTGTATAAGGGGTAAGGAAGGGATCCAGTTTCAGCTTTCTACTTATGGCTAGCCAGTTTTCCCAGCACCATTTATTAAATAGGGAATCCTTTCCCCATTTCTTGTTTTTGTCAGGTTCATCAAAGATCAGATGGTTGTAGATGTGTGATATTATTTCTGAGGACTCTGTACTGTTCCATTGGTCTATGTCTCTGTTTTGGTACAAGTATCATGCTGTTTTGGTTACTATAGCCTTGTAGTATAGTTTTAAGTCAGGTAGCATGATGCCTCCAGCTTTGTTCTTTTGGCTTAGGACTGTCTTGGCACTGCGGGCTCTTTTTTTTGGTTCCATATGAACCAGAACCTACAAAGAACTCAAACAAACTTACAAGAAAAAAACAACCCCATCAAAAAGTGGGTGAAGAATATGAACAGATACTTCTCAAAAGAAGACATTTATGCAGCCAACAGACACATGAAAAAATGCTCATCATCACTAGTCATAAGAGAAATGCAAATCAAAACCATAATGAGATATCATCTCACACCAGGTAAAATAGCAATCATTAAAAATATCAGGAAAGGCTTTTGCCTGGGTACCCAGACTTTTCTTTTTTTTTTCTTTCTTTTATGTTCTAGGGTGCATGTGCACAATGTGCAGGTTTGTTACATATGTATACATGTGCCATGTTGGTGTGCTGCACCCGTTAACTTGTCATTTAGGTATATCTCCTAATGCTATCCCTTCCCCCACCCCTGACCCCACAACAGGCCCCAGTGTGTGATGTTCCCCTTCCTGTGTCCAAGTGTTCTCATTGTTCAATTCCCACCTATGAGTGAGAACATGTGGTGTTTGTTTTTCTGTTCTTGTGATAGTTTGCTGAGAATGATGGTTTCCAGTTGCATCCATGTTGCTACAAAGGACATGAACTCATCCTTTTTTATGGCTGCATAGTATTCCATGGTGTATATGTGCCACATTTTCTTTAGAACAATGCAAGAATGAACAAATGCATCATCCTAAGACCTTGTTGTACGTTTCCAAGAGCAAGAAACTTCAGCTTTGTTTTTTGTTGATTAGGAAATTGAAAAAGTACTAATTGAAAAATCCTGTTTCTAAAGATAAGCACAACATTTATTAAAGTATTTATTTCATGGAAGATTTCTAGAAGAAAGTGTTTTAAAAATTTAAAAAAACAAAACTAAACTAATGGGTGATACCCTACCCCAAGACCAAGTAACATTTGAGAGAGGATTGGAATTACATGTTTTATCTTTATATTAATTTTCTAAAATTAAATGTAGTAGAAAAGGAAAAAAACCAATATTTGTTAGGTATCTGTTCGGTACCAAAGAATTATCATTATCATCTCATTTAATGCTCTGAATGACCCTGAGAATTATATATCATTACAGTCATCTTAAAAAGAGAAAAATTAAAATCTAGAAATTAATCCAAGCCACACCACTAGTGAGTGACAGAGCTACAACTTGCAGACAATATTTAACCTTTCCCCAATTTCCAGATACCTCTTGTGGAAGTAGAATATTCCAGAAGCATAGGTTATTCCCTGGGTATATCTTCCCATTTGCTTTCTACTCACACTTGGATTGTACTTTCTGAGAGACTTAAGGACATTAAGAGTTTATGTTAAGTAGCAACACTAATTCTAATAATTATAGTAATAATAGAAAATATTTACTGGCTTAACACATCTAGTTTAAATAATTTTCTCAAGATCCCACAGCTGTTAATTAGTGGAACTAGAGTTCAACCCCAGGCAAGTAGGTTCCAGGGTCTGTGGTCTTAAATACTATGCTGTTCCTAGGAGAACTGGATAGCTCTGAATTTGGGGAAATAAAAATGCTCTAGGAGCTCCCCTAAGGTATTCTATAGGTTGGACTCTATTTTTCTATAAAGACACCCTGCTGATTTTAAGTGTGAAGCTGTCAAACTCTTTGCCAAATTACTCAGATTTGTAAGGATCTGTATTCCTTACTGACCTCTGACAGGAAGTCTCTAATAGAAAAGGGATCTGTCCTGTTGGACTAAAAGACTTGAACGTTGCAAATTAAGGGGCCAGTGCAGAGGATAGATGTGCAGAGAGACATCTGGCCTTGCAGGTTTAATAAGAGTGCCAGATCAGTTTCAAGGGCAAGTTTTTAGATAAAACAAAGAAACTGAACCAGTGTTCCTCATTTTATGTTATGTCAATTATAAAATGACTAGAAAGACATGAAAATATCACAATTCTAAATATATATGTACCTAACACTGGAGCTCCCAAATTTATGAAACAATTACTACTAGACCTAAGAAATGAGATAGATGGCAACACAATAATAGTAGGGGACTTTAATACTCCACCAACCCTGCTAGACAGGTCATCAAGACAGAAAGTCAAAAAAGAAACAATGGACTTAAACTATGTCCTACAACAAATGGATTTAACTGATATTTACAGAACATTCTACCCAAAAACTGCAGAATATATGTTCTATTCATCAGCACATGGAACATTCTCCAAGATAGACCATGTGATAAGCCACAAAACAAGTCTCAGTAAATTTCAGAAAATTGAAATTATATCAAGTACTCTCTCAGACCACAGTGGAATAAAATTGAAAATCAACTGTAAAAAAGAACCCCCAGAACCATGTAAATACATGGAAATTAATGTGCTCCTCAATGATCATTGGGTCAACAATGAAACCAAGGTGGAAATTTAAAAATTCTTTGAATTGAACAATAATAGTGGCATAACCTATCAAACCATCTAGGGTACAGCAAAAGTGGTGCTAAGAGAAAAGCTCATAGCACTAGATACCAACACCAAAATGTCTGAAAGACCACAAATAGATGATCTAAGGTCACACCTCAAGGAACTGGAGAAACAAGAACAATCCAACCCCAAGCCCAGCAGAAGTAAGGAAATAACCAAGATAAGAGTAGAACTAAATGAAACAATAAATAATACAAAAGATAAATGAAACAAAAAGCTGATTATTTAAAAAGATAAATAAAATTGACAGAACATGAGTGAGATTAACCAAGAAAAGAAGAGAAGATCCAAATAAGCTCAATTAGAAATGAGCTGACTAAGAATGTTACCTTACAGGAATATGAGCCCTGAGTGGATGGGGAATTCTATAAAAGTCTCAGCTTATATTAACTATAGGTCCCAGGATCACTTGCTACAAACATACTCATCTAAAGCCATACCTTCAGCTGAGTGGTTCCTTATACATATGTAATTTCAATCAAACAGGTGAAACTCATTTTAATATTTAATTTTATCTAAAATTATTTAAACATGCTATTATCAAAAAAGAATGAGATAGTTTATATTTTTTTCATACTAAGACTTAAAATCTGGTATGATATCAGTTTGTACAGATCAGATTTCAAGTGCTCAAAAAACCACATAGCTGGTAGCACAGAGTAAGACAGTGCAGAGCTGAACAATTACCCAAATATGTCTACTGTAGTCTTCAATTGATATGTGAGGAAACAATAATAAAGACAACTAACATCTGTAAGTCACATTAAAATCTAAGTTATGTTTTTTATATTTTGTCACCTAGGATTCAACAGAATAACCTGTGGGGTTTGTATGATAAATATTATCTCTAGCTGACTATTTATTGAACTTAATAACTTAAATTCTTCATAAGTTGAGACCACACTTCTAGTAATAAACTGGAACCCAAGCCTTCTAGTCACAGTTTAGGCTGCCTTAGAGAGATTAAATGAATTTCCAAGGACTAGCGAGCAAGTTAGCTGCAGGATATGCATTAAAACCTAGGCTACTTTGCTCCCAAGCCACTGCTCTCACAACACGGCAGAGACCCTCATACCAAGATATATGGCATTTAACAAACCTCCATTTCCCTGAAATTAGTCTGAAAGTCAATACTAATCCCATTATTAAACTTTGAGTTGTTCTTAGTCAAACTACCTACCAAAGCCTATTCAAAAAGAGTGATGTAATTCTTCAGCCCTCTCTTCTCATTCATGTGACACAACTGTCACAGCAATATTTTAATACATTCTTACTGGGATTTTTATCCCTATGGCAAGAATTGGTGCCTGCAATTTTTAGAGACAAATTAATAGAAGTATCCATTTAATAATACAATTTTTGTAAAGCAATCAATGACATAATCTCCCTATATAATTATTTGAATAAATATATGTAGCATATGTTTTTATAATTATAATACCATGCAGAAGAAAACACAGCAGATTGTTACTTTGGATTAGGAGAGCTATGTAGTGAAGAGTGAGGGACAAATAGAAGGGAAATGAAATAAATAAGAAGGGAGAAAAATCCCCAAAACCACATACATAATATGACCACATTTTTGTAAACTAGTATGCTTGTGTATATATACACATATGCACACATACACATTTATGTGTGCATATATGGATGTATACATATATATGCACACAAAAATAAATATTTTAAATGACTCATTAGAGTTATGTTATATGAATCATTTATAGCTGAGAGCTAGGTACCAGCATGATTAACTTTCTAAAATTGAAGCACTGAGACTTAATTGCTGGAATTTCAAAAATATAAATTTTTAGATGTTTTCTATAGTTCAATGCTTATTCTGAAAGACAGGTTCCACTAAAATATCAGTCATTCAAAAATATTGATCCCTTATTATGTGCTGGTATTGGTGCTAGGGACACAAGAGGGAACAAGATAATGTCCCTACCTTCAGCGAGTTGACATTCTAATGTATGGAAGCAGACAGTAATATAAGCAAAATAATTACAATAATTTTAGGATTTTCTAAGTGCTCTGAGTAAAATATAGTGACAATTTGGTCTAGTTTGCAGCGCCGGAAATGATGAGATATAGTCATATAAAATATAATTTAGAAACACAGGCAACTGAACGGCCTGGTAGGTTCAATGTGGGCAGTGAAAGAAAGAGCATTCAAGAATAATTCCCATGTTCTTGGCCTGAACAACAACTGAGTGGAGAGAGGATTTAAGAAAATTAAGAGAAGCCATGTTTGGTTAGAGACACCCAAGTAAAAATACTGTGTAACATATCGGACATACAATTCTGACTTTCAGGACAGAGTTCAAAAGTATAAATAAAAATTTGGGAGCCATTGGCACATAGATGGCATTTAAAGCCTTGGGACTAAGGAGGGTCTCTTAAGAAAAATGTAACTATAGATGATTAGAGAGCTGAAAAATAAACCTTGGGCACTCCAGCAGTTAGATATGTGTTTAAAAGAGAGAGAGAGAGAGAGAGAGAGAGAGAGAGCTGGCAAACATAAGAACAATTTGAGAAATGAGAAATTTGAGAAAAAGAGAAATACAGGAAAAAAAGGGTATGTGACTGAAGATACAGGCAGGTGGTAGGAAAGTAGCATGTTTTTCATTGATTACATCCATTTTCTCTCTGAAGTAGAAGACCAAGTCATCAGCTGAGAGAAAAACAGAATAAACAGTGTTTGAGATTGGAGAAGAGAAGGTGTGAAATAGTCATCTAGAGAGGATGACAGTGAATTTACCAGAAAACTGAAATAGGAGTTTCTGAAAGTGCTCAGTGATTTTCAGATCGGGGTCATAAATCTGAAGCAAGGCCAGTCAGCATGGTAGTCTAATTGTCATCCAGCAACGTCCAGCTACTCTAGTATAGGGTTTTATTGATCCATTTTCATGCTGCTGATAAAGACATACCCGAGACTGGGCAATTTACAAAAGAAAGACATTTAATGGACTCACAGTTCCACACAGCTGGAAAGGCCTCACAATCATGGTGGAAGACAAAAGGTACTTCTTACATGAAGGTAGCAAGAGAGAGAATGAGAGCTTGTGTAGAGAAACTCTCGTTTTTAAAACCATCAGAACTCATGAGACTTATTCACTATCAAAAGAACAGCACAGGAAAGACCCACCCCCATAATTCAATTACCTCCCACTGGGTTTCTCCCACAACAGGTAAAAATTATGGGAGTTACAATTCAAGATGAGATTTGGGTGGGAACACAGCCAAACCATTATCATGCCACCCCCGACCCCTCCCAAATCTCATGTCCTCATATTTCAAAACAAATCATACCTTCCCAACAGTCTCCCAAAGTCTTAACTCATTTCAGCATTAACTCAAAAGTCCAAAGTCTCATCTGAGACAAGGCAAGTCCCTTTCGCTTATGAGCTTGTAAAATCAAAGGCAAGTTAGTTACTTCCTAGATACAATGGAGGTACAGGCATTGGGTAAATACAGCCATTCCAAAGGGGGAGACTGCCCAAAATGAAGGGGCCACAGGCCCCATGCAAGTCTGAAACCCAGCAGGGCAGTCAAATCTTAAAGTTCTAGAATGATTTCCTTTGAATCCATGTCTAACATCCAGGTCATGCTAACACAAGTGGTGAGTTCCTGTGGTCTTGAGTTCTGCCCCTGAGGCTTTGCAGGGGACAGCTTCCCTCCCAGCTGCTTTCACGGGCTGGTGTTGAGTGTTTGTGGTTTTTCCAGGTGCACGGTGCAAGCTGTACCTGGACGTACCATTCTGGGGTCTGGAGGACAGTGGCCCTCTTCTCATAGCTCCTCTAGGTGGTGCCCCAGTAGGGACTCTGTGTAGGGGCTGCCATTCTACATCTACCTTCTGCACTGCCCTAGCAGAGGTTCTCCATGAGGGCCTCGCTTCTGCAGCAAACTTCTGCCTCAACATGCGGGAGTTTCCATAGAGCCTCTGAAATCTAGGCAGAGATTCCCAGACCTCAATTCTTGACTTCTGTGAACCCGCAGACTCAACACCACATGGAAGCTGCCAAGACTTGGGGCTTCCACCCTCTGAAGCAACAGCCTGAGCTGTACCTTGGCCTTTTTTAGTCACAGTTTGAGTGTCTGGGACACAGGGCACCAAGTCCCTAGGCTGCACACAGCACGGGGACCCTGGGCTCAGCCCACGAAACAATTTTTTTCCTTCTAAAGCTCCAGGCTTGTAATGGGAGGGGCTACCCTGAAAACCTCTGACATGCCCTGGAGACATTTTCCTGAATGTCTTGGGAATTAACATTCAGCTGTTACTTATGCAAATTTCTACACCTGGCTTGAATTTTTTTTTTTTTTTTTTTTTTTTTTTGAGAGGGAGTCTTGCTCTGTTGCCCAGGCTGGAGTGCAGTGGCCGGATCTCAACTCACTGCAAGCTCTGCCTCCTGGGTTCATGCCATTCTCCTGCCTCAGCCTCCCAAGTAGCTGGGACTACAGGCGCCCGCCACCTCGCCCGGCTAATTTTTTGTATTTTTTAGTAGAGACGGGGTGGCTTGAATTTCTCCTCACAAAATGAGATTTTCTTTTCTATCACATTGTCAGGCTGCAAATTTTCCAAACATTTATGCTCTGTTTCCCTTTTAAAACTGAATGCTTTTAATAGGACCCAAAGTCACCTCTTGAATATTTGCTGCTTAGAAATTTCTTCTGCCAGATACCCTAAATCATCTCTCTCACATTCAAAGTCCATAAATCTGTAGGGCAGGGGCAAAATGCCACCAGTCTCTTTGCTAAAACATAACAACGGTCACCTTTGCTCCAGTCCCAACAAGTTCCTCATCTCCATCTGAGACCATCTCAGCCTGGACCTTATTGTTCATATAACTATCAGCACTTTTGTCAAAGCCATTCAACTAGTCTCTAGGAAGTTCTGAACTTTCCCACATTTTCCTGTCTTCTTCTGAGCCCTCCAAACTCTTCCAATCTCTGCCTGTTACCCACTTCCAAAGTCACTTCCACATTTTCGCGTATCTCTTCAGCAATATCCCGCTCTACTGGTACCAGTTTACTGCATTAGTCTGTATTTATGCTACTGATAAAGACATACCTGAGACTGGGCAATTTACAAAAGAAAGATGTTTAATGGACTCACAGTTCCACACAGCTAGAAAGGCTTCACAATCCTGGTGGAAGGTGAAAGGCACTTTTTACATGGTGGTGATGAGAGAGAACGAGAGAGCTTGCCATTTTCAAAACCAACAGATCTCATGAAACTTATTCACTATCATGAGAACAGAGTGGGAAAGACCCGCCCCCATAATTTAATTACCTCCCACTGGGTTCCTCTGATAACATGTGTAAATTATAGGAGTTCTAATTAAAAATGAGATTTGGGTGGGGACACAGGCAAACCATATCAAGAGCCAAAGTACACAGACCATTGGCCTTAATTAGGCACAGCTAAAATTTGGTCAGCTGCATACAATAGGGCAGGACAGGAGGTCAAGAGAGTTAAAGATGTTAGTAGTGGGATGGTTATCAGGCCAATACATCCAATCTAATGGGTGAAAAGGAGAGTGAAGGGTTGTGAATAGCAAAAACATGGTGGGGTCAGTAGATAAGTGTTTAAGAAGAATGACTAAAGTGAGAGTACTAGAGTTAGGAGTTAGCTAGCTAGGAGGTGAAGTCAGAGAAGACAATGGCTAGAAATGGTGTCATTATTATGAGTAACACCATGACTGGGTATAACCATATACGGGAGTCAGGAAGCCATGGCAAGATGGAGGAAGAAAGAGATTCTTGGGGGCTAAGAAAGTCAGGCAACTAAGAATTTAGCATAGCAGCAGAATAAGTGAAAGAAAGGAAGCATTTTCATTGTCATCTAGGAGTGAGAAGAAGCAACTAGAAGAAGTACATGACACCACAAGGCAGAGTAATAGTAAAATCTAATGTCATGAGCTAAAAAGAACTAGCAGTTTAACAGAAGGAGAGGAAGCCTTGAAGGCAGCAAACAAGGATTCGAGGCCATCCGTTCACCTCCAGGCCTTGAGGTTCACGTGGAGTATGAGAGAAAACACAGCTGCCTCTAGAGAAAGTGGCATCAATAAAAGCTGAACAATCAGACAAGAGGTTGAGGATGTAAGCAGTTTGCTAATGACAGCCCATGGGTTCCCAAGGGCAGAGTGGGAGAGCCTGGGAGGACAGAGAGAGACGGGAGATAAGATCAGACCAGGGTATACCCTAAGGAATAAGAGACCTGTCTTTGAAATGATGGATAGTTTGAAAGGGCTCGTCCTTTTCATTGTAAAATGTAAGGTAGACAGAGATATAAAGCTTGTTGGAATTTATCCTGGGACTCTTGGAGCCCTCAGCCTATGTCCATGGGAAGAGAGCACTCAGTGGTTCAAGACCTGCCCACACCTGGAGAGGATGAGTAATGTCTTCAGCTATACTGGCTGTCCTCTTGTGTATAAATGCTTTTTTCTCATCAAAAGGACTAAGGACTAAGGGCTATGCTGAAAACTCAACAAGGTAATAAGGTCGGGCCTAGGAGGCTGAAATAGAAGAAATAAAATATTTGGGAAAAACTCTCATGGGCACTATTGCTTTCTAAATGTACAAGTGGATGTAATTTGCATTTTAAGGAAGAGGAGAAGAAAGAAAGAATGAGACTTCACAAAGCACAAAGCTGCTCTTCTCCACTGCTAAGTCTGGGATGAACCTAGGCTGGAAGATGACTAAATCATACACTGTCCCCAGCCTATATCTGTTATGACCCCTTTGCTGTTAATTTCCTGGACATTGATTACTGCTCATATCTAAAAATCTTTAAATTGTCAAGATGCAAAAATAAATATTAAAAACTTACTAAATTTGTGAGGTGGTGGCAAAAAAAAGAATTGGTGACATAAAGAACAGGAAATAAGTAAAGAGAATGATATGATTTGAATGTTTTGATTAAGGAAATAATTTCCTATAACAAAAAAATTAAATTGACTCTTAATTCCATGTGTTTTAAGTGACATAATGAGACTTCTTATAGGACCTGAACAAATTAGTTTTCCAAACGTAAAGGCCACTCATTTCAATAGTTGAATTTCCTTACCTTTTCCAATTATCAGAGTAATGCATGTGGAAAATAAGAAATAATAAAGTCCCATTACGGTAATGTTATAACATATTACAGGAAACGCAAGAAAGAAGTCTCTTGGGAAAGTCAATGAACAGGCAGCTTAATGAATTGAATATTATGCTTGTGTTACTATCTAGGCAACTGTTTTTTAATTTGGAAATGTGAAAAGTAGCTCTAAAGACAGTTTATTTTCTAAAGATGATTTTACTCAACAATTGCCAAATAATTAAATTTATAGTAATACATGCTCACACACATGTTCTTAAAGCTAGAGGAGCTCACCATTCACCCTACACATCATTTATAATCAGAATGGTGATTTTAGAATCAAAATGACCAAAGGCTTCCTGCCAGACACTGCCAGGCTCATCCACTCACTCGTGGAGTTGAGAGGCAGGCTGCTGACCCTCGAGCCAATTCTTCCATGTGTTGCAAAGAACCCAACATCCTTAATACAGCTAATAAGTTGAGTCAAAGGATTCACACATTGTAACATCCATACCTAATTTTTCATGTAAGAACGTTAAAGGGAAAGTTTCGAGAATATGTCAATAGTACTAGAAATATTGTTTTCTTGGGGCAATAAGCCAAACATGTCTCCCATCAGTCAAATTTACTGCAGCTCAATCAATACTGAATTTCAGCAAGCAACTGGCCACCTACTATGTGAAACAAATTGGGATAAAGTTCTTGTTTAAAAAAATCAGAGTTCACAGTCTTCGAAAGGAAAGGGAGAAAATCCAAGTAACTATAAAACTGTGATTATAAAGGATGGAAGGCATTCTATAATATTATGTTAACTGGCCTGCAGGTGAGTCAACTTTATTGCTGGGTTAGAAAAACTGAATAGATTAATGAAAATGAATTGACTGTTGTAAGAACAGAATCCCATTCAAGCTGTGGTAGGTGAAGTGTATTTTAAGTTTATATTCTCAAAGTATCTAAGTCAGGCCTCCTGTAAATAAGAATTGAACTTGAAAAGCCAGTCACTATCACACTCTCCATCACACAGCCATCACATAAGCATTAGCTTAGTCTTTTTTTCCTCTGTTCCGTTTCTCTGCATAACTGTGTGTGGCCAAAAAGAAAACAACAATTTCTAAGTTTGCATGAACTCATCGGTTTAGTGCCTACTACTGTTTATCTGAATCAAGCTCTCAGTATCTCAACTCCAAATTCCAGGCATAGCATGGGTCAGATATCTATCCATAGTCCAATCAATCAGTCATGGCATGAAGATTGAAGGCATGTTATACGTAGAGCTACCCCTCCCAGGGATTAGAAGAAGCCAGAATTCCTAAAAGTATGCATAGGGAAGGTATCACTGGCATCTCTAACCACAAAGGCATCCATTCTTCATGGCCCCATATGTCCCCATCTTTGCACTTGGACCTCTCCCAGCACACCACAACATTTTTTAATAATTAGTCCATGGGTGGACACACAGTTCTACACAGAGTTGCAGCCGTCAGCCTTGGAATTGCCTTTGGAACTCCTGCTGGTGGTATGATATTCTTTGTACATCCTCTAAGTTATCTCAATAGAAAGTCAAATATCTCAACACTTCCCAAGTCAGTCTTCCTAAAAGCAAAAATAAATAGTTTTGCTGCAAGCAGAAGAAATTACACACAGTTACTGTTACATATATGTAGAATAAAAACAAATAGGTGTGCATTGGTAAGGTAATGACTTCCTATATCCTTTGATTCCGACTATTTCTACTTAGTTCCTGAGGTCAGTTTTGCTTCCTATCATTCTGATGTCTGCATTCTCTTTCAAGTACCAAATATTTCTGCACCTCATCCAAGCGGACTTTCACTTGATCTCTGCTGTTCTTGACAATTATTTCAAATCAAAATATTTTCTGATTTCCAGATTGTCACACAGATCCCTGAGTTCTCCTTGAGTCATTCTTCATAAGATCCAGAGTCACCCTCCTCCACAGGGTCAATCAATCAGCTTATGTCCTTATTCATTACAGCTCCTATTCACTTGTGGCAGTAAAGATTTTATTACCAACAATAATGCTGGAAGTAATTAAGCATCTGATTAGTGGTCTGGAGAGTTATTACAACAGGGTAAAATTCAAATTGTGTCTTTAATTTATTGGCAGTTGGTGTTATCGGGTTAACATCATCATAAATGGCTCTGAAAATATTTTGTTATAATAAATGTGAGCAACATATTCTACTCTTCTTCCTAAATATTCAAGCAACAAAATCCTTTAGACTGTTGGATAAAATGAGAGAATAGCAAGATGAAAGCTCTTTACCTCTAAATGGACCCAGATCATGGAGAAAAAAAAAATCTGTGAGTAAATAATAAATATAGTATCATTAAGTAGCAAATAAATAAATAAGTTACTTTCATATGTCAAAGCAACACTATTATATGCAGTACTTCACATAATCATGATTTAAAGTAGAGCAAAGTTCATTTATTCATAAACACTATTCATTAATGCCTAATTTATGCAGACAGTATGTAGGACAATTAAAAATTAAAGTTGCATCCCTTGAACACCATACAGTCTAATGAAAATAGAATGCATAATAAAGAGAAATGATTACTCACAATTTGCCGGGGGGAGGGGGTGGATCCTGAATACATTTTATCACATTTCAACTAGCTAAAAGCATTGTACCTTTTTCTACCCACTTGATTGATAGCTCAGCTGAGCTTAAATTTCAGATTGAAAATCATTCCAATCAGAATTTTGAACATGCCATTTTATTATCTTCTAGCATCCACTGTTGTTCATGAGTGGATGTCTGCAATTTTTAATCCTAGTCAGTTTTCTTTCTTCTTGGACGCTTTGGGGAGTTTCTCTTTGTCATTGGTATCCTAAGATTTCATGATTATGTGTCATAACATGCATTCTTTTCTCATCCTTTGTTTTGTGATCCCTGTCAATCTGGTGATTCATATCCCTCAGGGCTGAGATATTTTCGTGATTTTTCCCTCCAATTGCTTATTCCCTTTCTGTTTTCTCTGTGTGTGTACCACATTATCTAGGTGGGAAACCTCCTGAACTTTCTTTCTTATAACTTCTGTACTGTTTTTCATCTCTTTGGTTGTTTTACTCATAAAATTTTCTCAAATATGTCTCTTAAAATTTTTGTTGACTTTATAATTTCTGATTCTATAATTTTCACTTCCAAGAATTCTAGCATGTTTACCTAATTTTCCTTTATTAGAGCATCCTTTGTTGTTTTATTTATATATTTTCCCCAACTGTTTGAGTATATTTATCATAGTTTTCTTTCTTCTGCTTGATCAATTTTGCTACTAAGAGACTCTGATGCATTCTTCAGTATGCCAGTTACATTTTCAACTCCAGAATTTCTGCTTCTTTTTAATTATTTCAATTTCTTTGTTAAAGTTATCTGATAAAATTCTGAATTCCTTCTCTATGTTATCTTAAACTTATTTGAGTTTTCTCAAAACAACTATTTTGATTTCTCTCTCTGAAAGGTCACACATCTCTGTCTCTCTGGGATTGCTCCCTTGTGCCTTATTTAGTTCATTTGGTAAGGTCAAGTTTTCCTGGATGGTCCTGATGCTTGTAGATGTTGGTTGGTGTCTGGTCATTGAAGAGTTAGGTATTTATTGTAGTTTTCACACTCTGGGCTTGTTTGTACCTGTCCTTCTTGGGAAGGCTTTCCAGGTATTCAAAAGGACTTGAGCATTGTGATGTAAGACATATTTGTGTTAGAAAGCACCTCAAGACTAGTTATGCTGTGATTCTTACAGATTCGTAGATTTACTGCCTTGGTGGTCTTGGATAAGGTCCAAAATTCACTGCTTTACCAGGCAAGGACTGTTGTTCTTTTCCCTTACTTTCTCTCACACAAATGGAGTCTCCCTCTCTGTGCTGAGCTGCCTGGAGGTGAAGGGTAACACATGTACCCCTGTGGCCGCCATCACTGGGACTGTGCTGGATCAGACCTGAAGGCAGCACAGCACTGAGTCTCACCCAAGGCCTGCTATAGCCACTACCTGACTACTGCCTATGTTAGCTCAACGCCCTGGGACTCCACAACAGCAGGTGGCAAAGCCAGCCAGGTCTCCTGTGCAGTGAGTTCCCCTAGGCCCTGGGCAGGTCCAGAGATGCCATCCAGGCGCCAGGGACCTTTAGTCGAAAACCTTAGAAATCTACCTGGTGCTGTATTCTACTGCACCTGAGCTGGGACTCAAACCTGAGACAAAATCCTTCTCACTCTTCACTTCTCTTTGCACAGGCAGAGGAGCCTCTCACCATGGCCACCACCACTACAGGCTCACAGAGAGTACTGCCAGGCTACTGCCAATGTGCACGTAAAGCCCAAGATCCATTAACTTGTGGTGAATGCTGCCAGGCCTAGGGCTCACCCTTCAGGGCAGTGGACTCCCCTCTGACCCAGGGCAGGCTGAAATGTGATCCAAGAGCCTATGCCTGGAAATGGGTACCCCAAGAGCCTATTTGGTGCTCTACCCCACTGCGGCCAAACTGGTACCTAAGCTGCAAAATGAAGACCCCTTTATTTTTTGCTCTGCTTTTCTCAAGCAGAAGGAGTCTCCCACTGTAGCCACCACCACTGGGAATGTGCTGGATTACACCTAAAGCCAGCATGTCTGAGTCTCACTCAAGGCCCATGAAATACTATCTGGATATCACTGCTGATAATTCAGGGTCCAGGGGCTCTTTAGTCAGCAAGTGATGAATTCTGCCAGGACTGGGTCTCTCCCTTCAAGGCAGCAGGTTCACTTCGAGCCCAGCGTGTGTCTAGAAATGTCATCCTGGAGTTAGGACCTGGAATGGGGACCTCACAACTCTGCCCAGTGCTCTGTCCTACTGTGGCTGAAATGGTATCCAAGTTGCAAGACAAAGTCCGCTTTACTCTTCACTCGCCTCTCCTTAAGCAGAAGGAAAGAGTCACTTTCCTTGCTGTGAACTGTGCTACCTGGGTTTGGGAGAAGGGTGGTGTAAGCACTCCCTTAGCCGCTCTGACTAGTATCTCACTCGGTTGCATTTCCCCCAAGTCTGCTGATTCCGAGCCCAGCACAGCACTAGGACTTACCTAGTAGTTGCAGTCCTTGTAGCCTAGACTGCCGTTCAAGTTTATGTAGGATCTCAGAGCACTTTTACCCGTGGTGGCGAGACTTGCCGAAAGTCAAGTTCTGACCCTTGCAACAGGTGATTCCTCTCTGACTAGGGTTGTCCTAAATGCTCTCTGCATGGGTGTCAGCTGAGTTCAGCCGAGTTTTTCTTTCCACTGTGACAGAGAAGTGCTGAGTTCAATGCAAAGTCCCATAGTCACTACTCTTTTCTTCCCTCAAGTGCACAGATTCTCTTTCCATGCCAGAAGGCCACTGTGGGGGGATGGCAGAGGTGTGGTGTTGGCAATTCGAGACTATCTCTCCTACCCGCTTCAGTGCCTTCTTCAGTGATATGAAGTTAAAGCGAGGTACTGTGAGTGCTTGCCTGATTTTTGGTTCCTGTGAAGGTGATTTTTTTGTGCGTAGATACTTGTTAAATTTGGTGTTCCTGCAGGAGAGATTGACTGGTGGAGGCTTCTATTCACCTGTCTTGCTCCACCCCACCTCTTGTAATTTTTTAATTTTACCTTGTTCTTCACATTTTGTTATTTGCCCAGTGTTCTTAACCTTTTTCTCATTTAGGGGGAAAAAAAAAGTACAGCTCACTGCCAGTGCTCATTCAATTTTACATAAACAGACTCTTTGAGCCTGAAGCAAATGTGACTGATTTTCATGTGAAAATAAAATATAAAAACTGTTCTCCTTGAAGTTATTTCTGAACAGAAGTAACATTAGAATATCATAATCATCAGGATTGTCTATTTCAGAAAAATCAGACTCATTAAATGAATCTGTGGCCAACAACTATTCAAGAATAATGTTAACATCATATGTAGGAATGTTACATTTTCTAGGATTTGACATTTTCAGCAATCGAGAATTACTCTATTTTGTAAATGGAAATACCACCACTAAAAAACAGAATGCTGTAAACAAAATGATGTCTTTTGTTTCCGAAGCTGATATACTAAAGCAATGCAAAAATAATAAAAGTGAAATCTTTCATAGCAAAGTTATCTTGGGGTAAATGCTGCTGCCACAAGCACTGCCAACAAGTATTTTCAGGACAAATGGAAAAAGAATTAATTTCTACTTGTTTGGTTTGGCATGTTAAAACGCTTCCTCAAATATCTGTTGATCCTTCATGATCTGCTCACTTTAAGAGTAAGACACTGATGAAACCCTGTCTCTACTAAAAATACAAAAATTAGCTGGGCGTGATGGCGGGCGCCTGTAATCCCAGCTACTTGGGAGGCTGAGGCAGGAGACTTGTTTGAACCCAGGAGGCAGGGGTGGCAGTGAGCCAAGATTGCGTCATTGCACTCCAGCCTGGGCGACAAGAGTGAAACTCTGTCTCAAAAAAAAAAAAAAGAAAAGGAGACACTAAAAGGCTGAGCAGATGAGTAGATAGATGCTCTATGTTTAGGTGGGACATGCTGACTGCTTCATTGAAGATGGATATTTGATGGCGGCATTTCCCTGGGCCCCACAGCTCTCAAAATCTGTAGACACTCTCTCTTGGACTGTTAAATTTCACCAGAGAAGAAGCCTCCAGCTCTTACACGAGAGTCTGCCAGTATTATCAGAGGTAAGGTAGTGAATGAGGGAAAGGACATTTCATGGAACAATATAGAGTTTTATGTAATATATTTCTTTTCTGTGTAGTTTTCTGCTTTCAGTTATGTGGTTCAATGTCTCCAAAAATTAAGCCTCTAATCTCCTATCTGCATGGACAAGGGGATGAGCAAGTTTTGGGTGAACATCAGAGGATCTGACTGTTTTTATACAGACTTCCAACTAGCCCTGATGTTTTAAGCCCTACCTGGACCTCCTAAGCCTTTCTAGAATTCTGCGGTAGGACTCAGCTGACCTCTGCATGTCTCTCCTTCCTGACTGGGGTTTCAGATTCCTCTGGTCTTCTAAGTATGTTACTGTTCATCTGGGTGATAGATTAAGGATGGCCCTACATTTTTGACCCCATTTGTTCTATTGAGATTACTACATGACTAGTAAAATATGACGAAAATGGAGCTGTGCCAATTGTTAGACCCAGGCCGTAACAGACTGAACACTCATTCTAGGAGCCCTGAGTTGCCAGGTATGTAGTCCCACCACCCTGAGGTGAAGCCCTGACTGAGAGTTTATAGAGAGGAAAGGAGATCCAGCTGAGCACAGACTTCCAGCTGCTCCTGCCAAGGTGTGTGAGTAAGGCCATCATGGAGACTCCAGACTAGCTTAGCTGTGAGACGAATACCACTGAGTGGCCACAGTCAATGCATATGGAATGAGAGAATCACCCAGTTGAGCCTTGCCCAAAGTTTTGACCACAAAAATTGTAAGGTATAATAAAATCATTGTTTTAATCCATTAACTTTTGGGATAGTTAATTACATAGCAATACATGACTAGAACAATCTGCTTTTCTCCTTCCAAATTATGTATTTTTCCCCTGTCCTGGTTTTTCTGTTCATGGGGCTTATGGCTTTAAAAAACAAAAAACAAAACAAACAAACAAACAAAAAAAACCCTGTATTGTCATTTTAGCAAGCTTTTAGTGGAGGTGGCAGTGAATGCATGTATGCTATCCACCATGCTTATTGAGACGTTGCCTCATTTATTCTTTAGTCTCTTTTATATTGTGAACTATAATTCATTTTTGTATATTAAATTATTGGATTTTTGTTAAATTTTCAAAACCCAAAGACAAATTTTGATAGTGTAAGCTATCTCTTCCATCAATTACGATTCCACAAACCAAAATCATTCTGATAAAATTACATTGTTTCTGGCCTACCAACAGATTTGCAATATTAAGATTGAGCCAGATTTCTAATACAGTATAGCCTTCATTATTCTTCCCAGAAAAGCCTATGACAGATAACAGCAATTAATTTAATGCCACATGTCAACTGATTTTACAGAACTAAAGATACTGTCCTTTTCTAAAATCTAGTTAAGGGAATGTCTAATCTCATCTTCTAGTCCTATTTCTGACAGGATCCATCAGTGCTCAGTAAAAACCAGATCAAATTAATGCTTTCTGGCATGCGTTAGCAGTCAGTAAGGTCATTGATTAGTGTATGAAATATACCCAGCATTGCAAATAGATAGAGGTGCCACTCTAGCACTTCATCTCAATCACTCCTGCATTCTACCCCAAGTTGTAATGCATGGTTCTATTCAGGAGTGTGGTATTAGTTTGGAATACAACCAACAGAAGTCACGTAAGTGATATTTCCCTGAAAGTCATCACTGCTGGACCATATAGCTAAACAGCAATTACGATGATACAGAAATTTATAAGTCTGTAACTCCTGTTACCATGAGCTTGATAATAACAGAGAATCTGGAAGTGGGAGAATAGGGAGGAAGGATAACTGTAGGTCTGTCTGTATTTGAAGGTAGGTGGTCAATAGACATTAGTTTCTTGCCCCATTCCTTTGTCCTTCTGTGGAACTATCTGATGAACACCATATATGAAGTCAGTTCAGAAGCAGGGAAAGAGCAGTAATTCTGGAGTGTGTTTTGTAGTCCAGTGCTTCTCAGACTTGCATGAACATGCAAACCTCCTGAGACCTTGCTAAAATGCAGATCTGATTCAGTAGGTTCCATTGGTGGCTGAGATTCTGCATTTCTCTAACAAGATCCCAGTAATGCCAAGGCTGCTGGTCCACAGAACACACATTGAGAAGTAAGACTTCTCAATAGTTAGATGTTTATGTATCTCCTTTCTTCATTAAATTCAGGACATATCCACATTCCCTGCCACCATGCATAACTGTGCCCTAAAAACAAAATTCTCAATAATATTCATGACATAAATTGGCATGAGTAGTTACCCATGAAGAGGAAAATAATCTGACTACATCTACCTGGCTCCTTGAGGAAATGCTAAATATTTTTGAAATTCCATTTTCGATTATTATTGTTTTAAATGTGCCTATATAACTGAAACAACTCAATAAAATATTCATTCAGGTCTACATTAGGATCTTTGTGCAATACATAAAGAAAATCATAGTCCCTGCTCCCTGAAGGCTTATAGTCCAGTTAGGAAGAAAATATATTAGCTATGCAATACAGAATCTAAATATCAATTTTAAAGTAGTATATTACAAGATCAATTGTCAAATGATTGTTGTAGGTGTTATGGAATATGAGTTTAAATAAGGAGGTGGTAAATTGTGGCTAAGGAGATCTGGAAGAGTTTGAAAGATAGATAAACAGGTAGATAAATAGAGAGATGATAGATAGATAGATGATAGATAGATAGATAGATAGATAGATAGATAGATAGATAGATAGACAGACAGACAATAGTCCACAGGTGGATGATAGACTCTTTTTTCCAAGAGGCACAAGGCATTCTTGTGATGCATAGAAGAGAGCAAATAGACACATTTTTACATAGTTTTATTTTATCAGCTTGATCTGTACTGCAATAGGCTCATTTATCCTATAGCATAGCTCCTAGCATAGTTTATGCCTCCCATAAAAATTAGATACTATAATGTTCCACTGCAAGTATTATGCTTCCATTTTATATTAAACATCCCCTTAGTAATAAGAAAACAGGCAAATGTATTTATCCCTCCGGGCTCCTAAATTCAGTAGAAAACATCCTGCATTATCCTTAAAATTAATCACATCCCAGGGTTCCTCAAAATGAACTTTAGCAAATAATGCAACTGTGATATAATTTGCATATGAGATTTACAGAGCATTCAAGGCTTCTACTTCCCCCAGCTCAGCACTTATCTCCTAAATGGGATTGTACATACCTGGTGAGAGCAAAAGTGAGGTGTGTTTTAGTAAGGTATGCTTACTAAAAATAAATAGATCTGGGACATTTTGTCTTCTGAGACCACAGTAACAATATTTAAGTGTTTTAGTTTAGGGCAGGACACACAGGTTATCCACCAAGATCAGATTTTCTCTTACTGGCCATTTTATAAAAGGAAGGTGGAGCTATTTTAAATGAGTGAAAGGAAAAGATGTGGTTGATATTAATCAAAATCATTGCTGCCCCCAATTTTTAAATACCAGAATTAACCAAAGTAAAAATCCAAAGGAAAACCCACTCTAAGTTTTCAGTGACTTCTCCCATCCACATCCCAAACTCCTCTCCTGCCCCGCACTGCAAGCACCTGATGGCCTCCAACTCTTCTCCTCTGTCAAAATGTTCTCTTGGAATGAGGTCTGCGACCAGCAAGTGATGTATCTTTTCCTTTGTGCTGTACTTCTCAAGGTAGAAGCATGGAAAATATGAAGCTTCTGCTGAAGAAGCCTGAGCCAGTGGATAGACAATGTCTCAGAGTAAAAGTCATGCCACACATGTAGAATATCAACTCTCTTGAAAGTAAGAGACGACTTACATATTCAAACACACAGGTAGAAGTATAATTGACATTTTTTTAACTTATTTTAAGTTCAAGGGTACAACTGCAGGTTAGTTACATAGGTAAACTTGTGTCACGGGGGTTTCTTGTATAGATTATTTCATCACCCAGGTAGTAAGCCTAGTACCCATTAGTTATTGGTCCTGATCCTCTCCCTCTTCCCACCCTCTACCCTCTGAAAATTCCCAGTATGTTGTTGTTCCCCTCCGTGCATCTATGTGGACCAAGAAGCCAGTCTGCCATAGGCTGAGAGTCTATCTTGAATATTAACTGAAGAACTGACATCTAAATTAATGTTCAAGATAGACTTTCAGCCTATGGCAGATTGGTTTCTTGGTCCACATCATCATTACCTCCAACTCAGGTCCAGATGTGCATATTTACCTTCCTCTGCCCTGATGAGTAATTAGGAGGAAAAGTTTGAAAAACATTTTCTCCATATTTGTACTATTTTTGGATCTACGTTCATTTTCAGTCCAGTCCTCTTCCTTTCCAATAAGTCAAGAGGTAGGCCTGTATGGAAAGCTCTCTTCTCTGTAAAGCAAAGCTTCTCACCTTTTCTCTACATGAGTGTTCCTGAGGATATGACATATTTCCATGAATTACACTTATAGAAAGTGATTCTCAGTAGGATATCAGAATTGTGGCAAACATTGATTCTGATCAGTCCTTCAGGAGGAGGCTTTCTCTATTACCTCACCCCACACCTATAGCTACTCATTTAGCCAATAAACTTTTAATGTCTATTCTCTATGAGCCAGGTGCTGTAATCACTAGGAAACTTACATATGCTTGAGGTTGTGGATAGAGATGCGTGAACCCCCCATTGTAATATAATGCAACAATCACAATTTATGGACATTTGAAAAGGCAGTAAAATGTGTCTTAAATGTCAAAAGAATTTTAAAAATCAAAGCAGACCTAGGTATGATTCAGTTCTTAAAGTTAGCAGAAAGATCCCCTGACAG
Organism: Macaca mulatta; assembly: GCF_049350105.2. Taxonomy (NCBI): domain Eukaryota; kingdom Metazoa; phylum Chordata; class Mammalia; order Primates; family Cercopithecidae; genus Macaca; species Macaca mulatta. Next base: position 94,368,731 of record NC_133410.1, on the reverse strand, counting down.
TTTTCAGCAGGTCTCCCATTGTCTCACCTATAAGCAAGCCATATGGAAGACCGGGAAACAGACCCCAACAGTACAACCCAGAGAAGGATATGGGTGAGGAGGAATCTGAGGGAAGATAGTTCTGAAACCAGCACAGAAATTGTAGAATAAAGACTACAGAAAAGTCACTAGGCTTGACAAGCGTGAAGTCAATGATGACCGTTCTTTGAGATAATTAAGAAGTACTTAAGAATGTAGGTTAAGGTATTGTGAGAGTCAAAATTTTTGTCCCAAAAGATGTTTTAATGTAAATTGCTTTATTTTTAGAACTAACCTCATCCAGCTTTGAGGCCCCAGTTGTTTCTGTAAGATTAACTCGGGCTGTTTCAGATTAGTCTTTGGGAGGTATAATCTCAGGGACTGCTTATTTAGGGTCTCCCTTTCTGTATAATCTACATTCTTGAGACACTTACTTATCATCCTGGCACCAGTACACGGGGCATCTGATGTACTCCTGTCCCTGTTCTTTAGATCTTTATTACCTCCTTGGAAACATCCCTCATTTCACATGATTTCCTATGTCTCCTGCACTGGTATCTGCTAAAATATGACTATTTAAATAGTTTCTCTGGCATCTGTGGGCCCCACACTCTGTCCTCCTTGTCCTAACCACAGGGTACCATAGATTATCTTATTCCCATAGGAAGCCTGATAATGTTAGGCTGCTTTCTCAGTATCACACTTAAATGGCCTTCGACCTTGAGGCTTGGACACCTTCCTCATCTAGGTCTAATCTCCCACTATGACTGTGCCATGTTGTTTTAGTGCCATGCATAACAGAAGAAGGGGCTTAAAATTTTCCTGGGATTCATCCAGAAACAAAACGTTCTTGTTTTATCTGTCGCTCTCTCTTCCTCTCCCTCTCAACCTAGTAACGGAGGGTTTTCTATCTAACAAGAACTGCCCCTATGTCATTTCTGCTGAGAGAAAAAAAAGAGTCTGTGCAAAATTTATATACCAGACAAGTTCAAAACTGAGTGCAACCTCCGCTTCTTACTGGAGGAATAAAGGAGAAAATGCCAGCACTATAATATAAACTCAATTACTAAAAAAAATAGAATGTGAAATGGAATTTGTATGAAATATTATCTTTCAGCACTTGGAAAGTTCATGTGGTAGGTTATGTCCAGGCTTGCTATAGACTCAAAACACAACAAAAAATAGAACATAGTCATATGCGACTATGGCACAGGTAGGAAGAACTTCACTGGTTGTAGATGGACCACTGATAGGCCATGTCCCCACCCTCAGACTAATTACTTAAAAGGCAATATTTGATCACAGAACCTAGGTGACAGCTCGTTGAGGAACAAGAGGGGCATCAGGTAACTGCACACATTCATTGGTGTACTTTTCCGGTGGACATAATTTACATAGTTGTTTGCTATGCAACCAAAGCAGAAGTAAGTTTAAACCATTTCCAGTTCATTATTCTGGCCAGTCTTTGACAGAGACCAACCTTCACAGCCTCATCTAGGTTCTCCCTCCTCCTTTGCTACTCTTTTCTTGCTTTTCTACTCCATCCTCACTTTGCGCTTTGGCTTTCTTTTCTCCTTAAAACTTTGCCTTGTCAAATAAGGATTTTTTCCTTGAACTGTATTTTTAAATTTCTTTACTGGCCTATTACAGTTAGACTATTACAATTCATTCCCTATGATTGCTATAACCATAAACTTGATGACTTAAAGCACCATAAATTTATTCTCTTATAGTTTTATAAAAAGAAGAGACTGGTTACTTCTGGTTATTGTTACTCTAGTATTTTCCTTCACTTTCATGGTGGTGTTAATGTTCACCATATCTTTCACCATATTCATAATGTGATACCATGCATAATTGAAGAAGGGACTTAAAGTTTTCCTGGGATTCATCCAGAAACAAAACACTCTTGTTTTATCCATTGCTCTGTCTATTCATGATGATGAATTACATGGTGAATGTTAACACTACCATGAAAGTGAAGGAAAATGCTAGAGTAACAATAAGAAAAAGAACTTCTGTAATAAAGACAATCTTTAAAACAACTATTTTTTAAAAACAAGTTTCATAATCTCAACAAGGGCTTTACAGTGAATATAGTTAAAGAGCTTCACAAACTTCATTATGCACGTCAAAGCACCCAAGTCAGAGGGTTTTAGTAAAAAGAAAAATGACTTTTTCATATCAAAAAATCTAAGCTCACTTGTAAGAAGATTAATGCAACATTTTTTATGTATACAAGGTGTGATTTAAGTAAAACCATGTAGAAATAACAGGTCAATATACACCATCCAGTGTTCTAAAAATAATAACCTTTTTCTTTCATTTTTTTATTTTAACTAACACAAAAATCAGGTGCATATTCTCAAAGTAAAGGTTAAAAAGTAGCAAGAAAAAGTAAGGATTTTTTTTTTTTTTTTTTTTTTTTTTTTTTTTTTTTTTTATAAAGGCAAACTGCCACATGCAGCACCTCATTTGGATGTGTCTGGAGTCTTGGAAGCTTGACTACACTATGTTCTCCTACAAATTGACCTTGAGAGCTTATTTGGAGGTTCTAGAAGGGGATATAGCTACTGATATACCCTTGACTGAAGACCAGTCCTTCTCTATCAGGGATGGCTGTCCTCTTTGACCGAGTGCACAGTTTTGGTAGGGATGCACATGGAGTGGTGAGGGAAGAAGGAGACATCTACCTAGCCAGCCAGATCAACCAAATCAACCCTGGAAATCAATGGGGTGAAAGATATTGCAGCCAGATTGCCCTCACATCCAGAGAAAATTTTTGAATGTCATTCAAAGATGTCTTTCAGAAAATTTTTGTGTATTTTTAGGTAGTCATGTTTTGCTCTTTAATTTACATCTTTATTCTTATAATGGGTCAGCTTGTCAGCAAAATGTAGGTATAAACTTTCATAGCAGTATCTTTCATAGCAACATTATCCATGCTCTTAAGAGGCATAAATATGTCCGCTTCTAGGAACTTGTCTGGCATTGTGAATAACAGTCCTAACTCTAGAGTCACAGTGCTATGTAACCTTTAACTCCTCTTTGCTCCAGTTTCTTTATCTATAAAATAAGGATGGTGTTGACCTCTTAAGGTAGTTATACAAAAGAAAGTACTTAGAATAGTACCTGGTAAATTATAAGCTCTTAATAAATTTTAGCTATTGTCATTATCTCTGCTTTTGATTCACTAGCTTAGTTTTTAAAAATAAGAAAACTCTGGAATGACCATAAACTATTGATCTTAAAATAAATGATAGTGAATCCATTTACAGTACATGCACTCAACAAATTTAATGGCAAAAATAGACTACCTTAGTAAGAAGGACGCAGATCAATGAAACAAAATAGATAACACAAACATGCTTAGATGACAAAGATACAAAGACACTTTCAGAAAAGAAGGATAGCCTTTTCAATAAATAGTGTTGCAGCATTTGGACATCCATAAGCAAAATAAATAAAGAAACAATCTAAATCTTACACCTTATACAAAAAATGAACTCAAAATGAAACATAGACTTTAATATAAAATCTGAAACTATAAAGTTTCTAGAAAAAAATACACAGGAGCAATGCTTTGGGATCTAGAGCTAGACAGAGTTATCAGAATTGATGCCAAAGCCCAGCCCATAAAATGAAATCTTATAAATTTGACTTCATCAAAATTTTAAAAAATTTTTCTGTGAAAGCTCGTGGGAAGAGAACGTAAAGACAAGATGCAAACTTGGAGAAAGTATTTGCAGATTAGCATTTCTAACAACAGACTATTATATAGAATATGTAAAGAATGTGCAAAACTCAACAGTAAAAAAGCAAACTGTTCAATTAGAAAATGGACAAAGGATATGAAGAAACAATTCACCAAGGACCACACACAGATGACAATTAAGCACATAAAACGATGTTCAACGTCATTATCAACTAGGGAAATGCAAATTAAAGCCTCAATGAGATTTCAATACACACCTATCAGAATGGCTAAAACTAAAAAGTGACAACACCAAAGATTACCAAAGCTGTGAAAAAACTAGATCACACATACATTGTTGGTGTAGCTGTAACATGATACAAACACTCTGAAAAATAATTTAGCAGTTTCTTATAAAGCTAAACACTCAATTGCTATACAACACAACTGATATGTTTTGGCTGTGTCCCCACCCAAATTTCATCTTGAATTGTAGCTCCCATAATTCCCACGTGTTGTGGGAGGGACCCAGTGGGAGATAATTGAATCACAGGGTGGTTTCCCCCATACTGTTCTCATGGTAGTGAATAAGTCTCATGAGATCTGATGGTTTTATAAGGGGTTTCCCCTTTTGCTGGGCTCTCATTCTCTCTTGCCTGCTGCCATGTAAGATGTGCCTTTTGCCTTCTGCCACGATTGTGAGGCTTTTCCAGCCATGTGGAACTGTGAGTCCATTAAACCTCTTTTCCTTTATAAATTACCCAGTCTCAGGTATGTCTTCATCAGCAGTGTAAAAATGGACTAATATACCAACAATTATACTTCTGAGCATTTATGCCAGAGAAATGAAAATTTACATTCACATAAAAATCTATTCATGAGTGTTCTTTACAGTTTTATTCACAAAAGCCAAAAACTGGCATCAGTCCTTATGCCCTTTACCAAGTGAATGATTACACAAATTGTGGTACATTCACATTATGGTATATTACTCAGCAATAAAAAGAAACAAATTATTAATACATATAACAACCTAGATGATTCTCCAGAGATTTATACTATGTGAAGAAAGCCAATTCCAGAAGCCTACATTCTGTATGATTTCAACTATATAACATTCTGGAAAAGGTAAAACTATGGAGACAATAAAACGGTTAGTAGTTGCAGGGGTTGTTAGGGTAAGAGAGGGATACTTGGAGTACAGATATTTAGGACAGTAAAACTATTTTGTATGCTACCATAATGGTGGATAAACTTCCTTGGCCATTTGCCAGGTTCCATAGGATATACATACAACACCAAGAGTGAACCCTAATGTTAACTATGGTCTTTGGGTAATAATGATGTGTCAATGTAGGTTTCTGCCTTCATAGACTGTGACAAATATAGTACTGTGGTTCAGGATGTTGATAGCAGGAGAGCCTGTGCATGGGAATTAGCTTATATGGGAGATTATAAGATTATATAAGAGCTATATGGGAGCTCTCTATACTTTCTGCTTAATGTTTCTGTAAATCCAAAACACTCACAAAATAAAGTTTATTAAGAAAAGTTTACACTGTGTTTATGATTCCATTTGTATAACATTATTAAAATGACAAAAGTATGGAAATGAGGGACAAAATTTTAGTGGTTATTTAAAGAGTATGTTGGGGCGGTAGGGAGATAGGTGTGATTACAAAAAGGCAAGAGGAGAGATCTTTGTGGCATTGGAACTCTTCAATATCTTGACTGTGCTGGTGGATACATAAACCTACAAGATGGTAAAACTGTATAAAAAATAAACCCACACAAACACACACATGAATACGTGTAAAACTGGGGAAATTTGAATAAGACTGGTGGATTGATTTAATGTCAATATCCTGATTGTTAATGCACTATAGTTGTTACCATCAGGGAAATGGAGCAAAGTGTACAAGAGATCACTCTGTACTATTTATTGCAACTGCATGTGAATCGATGATTTTCTCAATTTTTAAAAATTTGCTACCTTAAATTCTCCAGATTTTAATCCATTTGAGTTTATTTTTGTACACAGTGTAAAATAAAGGTCCACTTTTATTTTTCTACATGTGGATATCCAGTTTTTCCAACATTATTTACTAAAGAGACTATCCTTTCCCCTTTGTGTGTTCTTGGCACATTTGTCAAAGATCAAATAAATGTAAATGCACAGATTTGGATTTTCTGGGCTCTCTATTTTGTTTCATTTGTCTATAAGTCTGTTTTTATGCTAGTACCATACTGTTTTGATTAGTATAGCTTTGTAGTATATTTTTAAATCAAGTAATACCTCCAGCTTTACTCTTCATGTTCAAAGTTGCTTTGGCTATTTGGCATCTTTCATAGTTCTGTATAAATTTTAGAATTTTTTTCTATTTCTGTAAAAAGTGCCATTGGAGTTTTCATAGGGATTGCATTCAATCTGTAGATTGCTTTTCTCCAGCAGGTTTTAAAAATGACAAGAGAAATTTGCCATAGCTTTCTTAATTTTACTGCAGCTAAAGTCAATATTGACCCTGAAGCTAAAGTCATCAGTACATAAAAATGAGATGTTTCTACTCTTAGAGAACATAAAGCTATTCTAGTCTTGGAAGTTGCCTGGTGTCCCAGCAGCTAGGACTTGCCATGCTTCACCCTGTAAGATTGTTCAGCTTCCCTTCTAGAGATCAAAGGAACCAAAGTCCACCCAGTCAGGTCATACTGGTATTTGGTGGCTCACAAGCTTTGTTGATATTTCTGAAACATCTGTGAGAATGATCTGCTTAACTAGGTTGAAACAGCAACTTATGTTCCAGGAGAGAAAAAAAAATATGCTAGGGAAAATTATATTATAATGATGCAGCCAGCCACCAACAACGGCATGAGCAGATACAAAGAGAATTGGAAATAGCTATAGAGAATTTTCTTCTTTTCAGCAACCAAGGGGGTACACATCTGACATTCTCTCAGAAATTAAAAGAGAATCAAGCTGATGCCTCTAGGGTAGTCACTGTGCTTAAAACTAAATTTCATTTAAACCATGAAATAGCGTTTACTCTCTAAATCGTAAAATGTTAAATATTTTGGTGAGATTTAATTGATCCCATTTGACAAGAAGTATCAGACTCTGATGCCAATAGAATAAAAATTTTGAATATTAAACTAATATGCATCAAAGAGAGCATTAATGAAAGACCAGGTTTGGATCAAGGGAGAGATAGAGAAAGAGAGACTGGTTCACTGTCTGTTCTGAATTTTCATTTTCTTATGTTTTTTTTTTTTTTTCCTTTTTCTTCTTCTCCTTCCCCTCCACTTCCTCTCTTCCTTGTTTTTACTTTAAGATTCCTCATTCAGCCAGATCTCCCAAGTTTTACCTGAATGGTTCATCTCTGGGATTCAGACATGTCTAAATTTCCTGACAGATTTTGGCATACTAGGGGGAAAGAAATGGAAGAGGGAAATACAGATATCTATTTGCATTCAGGACTGAGAAGCAAGCCCCTTGGGAAGGAACACATACAAGGAATATAAATGATTTGGCTGAGCAACAAAACCTTCATCATAAGCATGGAGAAAGCATAGTGTTTCTCATAAGCCCTCTGTCTTGACCTATGGACTCATATCTCAGTCCTAATTGTGTGTGTGTGTGTGTGTGTGTGTGTGTGTGTGTGTGTGTGTGTGTGTACATGCATGCATATATATCTTTTTAGATATGACCTTCTCACTAAAATGTCTAAAGTCAAGACAGCACCACTGTGGTATCTATGTAACGAAAGAGAATCCAAAGTAGTAGAGAGAGAAAGAGAGAGACTCTCCCTATCTTTTCTGGGGAAAGTTGAGTATGGCCGAGGTCCCTGCAGTGTGCTGAAGGCCTCACATAGTGTGATACTGCCTTAGAACACCCAAGGACAATGTTAGAACTTAGTGGTTATGCCTAATAGGGGATTGTGGATACTAGATGCAACTAGCAAAATGCCTTTGCATAGTGAGTAATAGTTTAAAGGGATATACTTGTGAGATCATAGGAAACATCCTGGAGATGCCAAAAAATGTACAGAAGAGATGTGAGTGGTAATGGAAATCACAAAATAACAGGTAGTAAAAAATCCTGCAGGTGGAAATAAAACAACAGGGAGAAAAATAAACATAATATACTATAATTAATATAAGTACATTTTTGCCTATAAAGCTAGTGTAGCTCAGGGAAATACAAGTCTCATGTGCATACAATTTACTTTCACTTAACAAAGAGGGTACTGAATTGGAATAATTGACTATAGTCACTTCCCCGATATACCTCAGTGAACCCTAAGTATATCTTTTTATTCATTACATAGTTAGCAAAATATAGTTTTCTCCATTGACAGGTGTCTATGTTGGCCTATAAATGGGCTTGTAAATAAAAACTTCAAAATATAATCCTATATGTACAATTGATTGACTGTCAGCAATAAATTAAAAGCAGCATATAACATTCCATCAACTGCCCAGCAGATGTAATCTTTTACCTCTGAGCAAATTATCTGTAAGATATACTTCAAGGTAGAATATAGAAGTTCTTCATTAAAAGTACATTCAGGTCAAACTTTCAACACCCACTCATTTGTTCCATAATTTTATCTAAGTATCTAATAAATTCCTTTTTACTAAATGGAAATTTCCATGGCTACCTTTGGTCATTATTTTCACACCTGAATTGTACTCTTTTAATAGCATTCTTTTTAACGTCAGTCCTTCCTTTGTTCTATTTCATGCCCTCTTGCTTTTGAACTATTTTATCCTTGAAGAGTTTTCTTTTATATACCTTTTTTATACTCCAAACTTTATCTGCATTAGTCATGTTCACCTTTCATTTCCTCTCAAGAATAAGTACTGGCCTTATTTTTTTAGTCTCCACAAGGAGGTATGACCTAAAGATATTTTATCATCAGGCTGTCTTTATTGATGCTTTGTTACCATTCCTGTCATATAAGGTTCAGGATTATGCAAAGAGTTCCAAGTGGGATGACTTTTCAGCCCTTTGAAATGCTTTTAGAATGATATGTTGCAGAGTTCCATTAGCTTTGCTGATTATTAACATGCTACTGTTTCATTTCACCTATAAATTTTGTTGCTAATATTTCCTTACAACTTGTTATTTTCTTACACATTTTTCCAGACTTTTACCTGACCCCTTTCTCCATTCAAAAAAATTCTACATGGTTTCAAATATGACATATAGCAAATGCAGTAACACATATACTTTCTTTAGTAAAAAAGTTAGAAAAAAAAAAAAAAGATGCTCCAAAAGATTCTGTTTTCTTAATTCAGTCATTTTATATAAATCTTTTTCTCACCAAAATGCTCCTTGGTTGTCCTTTACATGGTATTTTCACAAAGAAAACAAGTGCCAGGTAAAGGTGAAAGGGAATAAATGGAAATAGTATAGAATTATCCCTCCTATTAGAAGAGGAACCCAATAAACGATATTACTAATTATCAACTAGTAGAACCAGCTCTATATGAAGAGAATATTGTGTGGATTTTTCTGGAAGCATTTATGTGACTTGAAAGTGTTTACATAGAGTACAAAAAAACCTGAAACTTTCACTAACAAATAACCTGAAAATTCAGAGAATTTATACTTGACTATCAACTTTGGGTTTTGACTGGCTTCATGTTGGTTTTTATTTTACAATTCTAAGAAGCAGGTAATGAAACCCTCAGGCACAAATCAAGGTCACAAACAAGTTGGTCACACAACTGAAATGAAAAGTCATAGCAGCCATGTATGCACAGCAGACAATCCTTTGCCTTATTGTCTTAGAACACTGCCAATTTTGCTTTCCTTGTTCACATTCCAAGAAGAAATGCCAATTAGTGAACTCTGAGGTATGTCATCTTCTTTTTCCTTCTTCACCAATTACCCTGAAACTAACAAGCTCAAAAATATTTATCACACCTACATCTTACCTGTGGTGTCCAAAACAGGGGAAAAAGATATCTCTGGACACTGTCCTAGAAATACAGCAATAGGCCACTCGCACAGGTAAAACAGGAACAAGCCAGCAAAGGGTCAAATGAAATAACCCATCTCCCTGCTTTTCTTTTATATGGATTTATCTTTTCCTCTTTCTCTTCCCACTGCCAACCACACGTATCTAAGAAAGTTCCTGCAGAGATATATCCCTTTTTAATCAAAATGACTTCAGTCATTTTGGTGAACTTTCTTGAGAATTGGAGGAGGGAAGGCAAGTCTTGTTCACATTCATAACCTCAGCATGTAGCACAATATTTGCTATGTAACAGGTACTCAAAAGGTTAAATGAATAAAATGTAGTGTGTGCATGCTTGCTATAGTCTGAATGTTCTGTGTCTCCCAAAGTTCTTATGTTAAAGTCCTGACCCTCAAGGTGATGTTAGAGGCTCTTTGGGAGGTGATTAGGTCACAAGCCTTCAGGAATAGGATTAGTGCCCTTATAAAACAGGCCAAACGGAGCTAGTTCCCACCTTTCCATCACATGAGGACACAAAAGGTGCCATCCGTGAACAAGGAAATGGGTCCTCAGACACCAAATCTGTAGCTCCTTGATCTTGGACTTCCCAGCCTCCAGAAGTGTGAAAAATAGATTTTTGTTGTTTACAAGCTGCCCAATTTATGGCATTTTTTAATAGCAGCCCAAATGAACTAAGACAATACTATAGCCACTTTTAAATTACGCTTACATTTGACATCTCACTGGCAAATTATTGTAAATATGCCAAATATAAGTAATGAAATCATGTTATATGACTTCTGATTTTTCTCCTCTGGGTTGAAGCTATCATGTTTCACTCATTAAGACTTCTCTCACCTGTGCAAACTCCACAGAAACATGAGCTGAAATCACTATGAGTAGCATAGTGGTTAAGAGTGCTAACTCTGGAGTCAAACTGTCTGGATTCCAGTCCCTGCTCTATTTACCAGCTGTTGGCCCTAGGCAACCCAATTAATTATTCCATGTGTCAGTTAATCTATCTGTTATACTACTACCTACTTCATCAAATTTTATGAGTATTAAAACAGATAATGTTTACATATCATTTAAAATAGAACCTGATATATGATAAGAATTATATAAATTATTTTATTATACTTTAAGTTCCAGGGCACATGTGCAAGAATTATATAAATGTTTTTTAAAAGTTGTCTTCTAAGATATTACCATCAGTTAGTTAATTAAAAAGAATTTAGTACTTGTTATAGGAAACCGAATGCCATAATAGGCTACTAAGAATCTCTATGAAAATATTTCATGCTATGCATTGTGCAATGGCTCATGCTTGTGATCCCAGCACTTTGGGAGGCCAAGGCAGGAGGATCACTTGAGTTCAGGAGTCCAAGACCAGCCTTGGCAACATGGTGAGACCCTCTCTTTACAAAAAATGTAGAAATTAGCTTGGTATGGTGGTGCACACCTGTGGTCCCAGCTACTCAGGAGGCTGAGGTGGGAGAATTGCTTGAACCCCAGAGTTTGAGGTTCCAGTGAGCCATGTTCACACCACTATACTCCAGCCTGGGCAACAAAGCAAGACCCTGTGTCAAAAAACAAAAAAGGAAAATTTGCATGCAAAATGTAATATTTAATCAGTAGATTCTATCAAGATCTGAGAATAATTGACTGCATGGTTGTGGGGATAAGTCATAAAACTAAATTTCTCTTCCATATCTTTCTATTCACACTCACTTAAATCTTTTAAAGTACTATTTCTGCTGAAATTCTGGAAATGCGTTTTGAGGCATGTTGTTTCTCCTTGCCAAATGGAGGAGGCTTTGACTCTGACAATGTGGAGAACAAGATATGCTGAAAAATCCTTCCAAACAAAACACCGTGTGAGATAACTTATAATAAAGATATTTAAAATATGTAACTAAGAACATAGAAGTTTAGGAAAATCTTCAGAGGCCACAAAATGAAGATTTAGGGATACATTGTGATATGCTTGTACTCAAATGATTCCAGAGGGCATATGTCAATTCCTGGAATATGAAACTTTAAAACTTAATGCTATGTTGGGTGGTTTAGAAAGAAATTTGCCACAAAATAGCAATACTTACTATAAAGCTAGTGTATATATGACTGTTCAGTCATGCTGCAGGGATAGAAAACTAGACCAATGGAACAGAAAAAGGTATCCAAAAACTAACACACACATTTATGAATATGTGATATAACAAAGATGTTATTACAAATTAGGGGAAATATTATAGATCATAGAAGTTTCATTATGAATGATAAATAAATGGTCTGGAGTAATTGAATATCTTTGTATTTAAAAAAAAAAAAAAAGATCTGCCTCCTGACACAGACTAAAATCGCTACCAAGCAAATTAAAGACCTATGAAAAAAGCAAACTATAAAGCTCTTAGAATATTATACAGGAAAACATGTTCAAGATTTCAGGCAAGGGAAGGATATCATAAACAAGATTTACAAAAACATGGACAAAAATTGCTAACCATAAAGGAAATAATGATAAATTTAACTACATTAAAATTAAGAACTCTCATTAAAAGACACCATTGAAAAAGGAGGTAAATGAGCCCCAAAGTGGAAAAAGACATTTGCAACACATAATTGACAAAGGATTAGTGCAGAGGAAACATAAAGAATGCTACTAATCTATGTGAAAGAAACAAACTACCTAATAGAAAACAACAGGCTAAAGATATAAACACTTTTAAAAAACATTTTTATTATACATATGTATGAGGTAAAAAGTGACGTTTTGATATATATATATACATTGTTGAATGATTAAATCAACTAATTAGTGACGTTTTGATATATATACATTGTTGAATGATTAAATCAAGCTAATTAACATTTCATCACCTCACATATTTATCATTTTTGCAGTGAGAACATTTAAGATGTACTCTCTTAGCAATTTTCAAGTATACAGTACATTATTGTAAATGACAGTCACTATGCTGTACCTTAGATCTCTCTAGATTGCATCCATCCTGAATAACTGAAACTTTGTACCCTTTCACCAACATCTCCCCAGACCCCCCCATTCTCCAGCCCCTGGTAACTGCCATTCTACTCTCAACTTCTGTTAGTTCAACATTCTTAGATTTCACATATAAGGAACATCATGCAGTATTTTTCTTTCTGTGCCTGGCTTATTTCACTTATTTCTCTCTCCTCCTGTGAAAGGAAGAATCTAATTGACCACTATATATATGAAAAGATGATCAACCTCACTAGTAGTCAGATAAATGCAAATTTAAAATATTGAAATACCATTGCATAACTTCCAGATTGTCAAAAATAATAGAAGCCAAAAAATATCAAGTGTTGGTGAGAACATCAAGAAAGAAAATTTTCATGCATTGCATTTAGGAGTATAAATTGCTAACACCATTTTGGAAAATGACTTGACATTAACTAGTGTAATAGTTCGTCTTCAAGCTGCTAATAAAGACATACCTGACACTGGGTAATTTATAAAAGAAAGAGATTTAATTAACTCACAATTCAGTGTGGCTGGGGAGGCCTCAAGAAACTTACAATCATGGTGAAGGGGAAAGCAAACATATCCTTCTTCACATGGTGGCAGCAAGGAGAAGTGCAGAGTGAAGTGGAGGAAAAGTCCTCTATAAAACCATCAGATCTCATGAGTACTCACTCACTATCATGAGAACAGCAAGGGGGTAACCACCCCCATGATGCAATTGCCTTCCGCCAGGTCCCTCCCATGACATATAGGTATTATGGGAACTACAATTCAAGATGAGGTTTGGGTGGGGACACAGCCAAACCATATAATTCCACCCCTCACCCCTCCAAAATCTCACATCCTCACGTGTCAAAATACAATCATGCTTTCTCAACAGTACCACAAAGTCTTAACTCATTCCAGCATTGAATCAAAAGTCCAAGTCCAAAGTCTCATCTGAGACAAGGCAAGTCCAGTCTGCCTATGAGCCTGTAAAATCAAAAGCAAGTTAGTTACTTCTTAGATACAATGGGGGTGCAGGCATTAGGTAAATACAGCCATTCCAAATGGTAAAAATTGGCCAATACAAAGGGGCTACATGCCCCATGCAAGTCCAAAATCCAATTGGGCAGTAATTAAATCTTAAAGCTTCAAAATAATCTTCTTTGACTCCATGTCTCATATCCAGGTTATGCTCATGCAAGAGATGGGCTCCTATGACCTTGAACATCTCCACCTCATGGCTTTGTAGGGCACAACCCCACTCCTGGCTCCTTTCATGGCTGGCGTTGAGTGTCTGCAGCTTTTCAAGGTGCACCATGCAAGGTGTCAGTGAATCTACCATTCTGGAGTCTAGAGAATGTTGGCCCTCTTCTCACAGCTCTAGTAGGCACCGCCCCAGTGGGGACTCTGTGTGGGGGCTCCAACTCCACATTTCCTTTCCACACTGCCCTGGCAGAGGGTCTCCACGAGGACCCTGCCTCTGTGGCATACCTCTGTCTGGACATCCAGGCCTTTCCATACATCCTCTGAAATCTAAGCCAATGTTCCCAAACCTCACTTCTTGACTTCTGCATACCTGCAGGCCCAATACCATGTGGAAGTTGCTAAGGACGGGGCTTACACCCTCTGAAGCAATGGTTTGAGCTGTACATTGTCCCCTTTTAGCCACATCTGGAAAGGCTGGGACACAGGGCACCAAGTTCCAAGGCTGCACACAGCAAAGGGGTCCTGGACCTGCCCCACGAAACGAGTTTTCCCTCCTAGGCCTCTGGGCCTGTGATGGGAGGGGCTGCCATGAAGTTCTCTGATACACCCTGGAGACATTTTCCCTATTGTCTTGGTGATTAACATTTATCTCCTCATTACTTACGCACATTTCTGCAGTGGGCTTGCTTGAATTTCTCCTCAAATGATGGGTTTTTCTTTTCTACAGTATCAGCCTGCAAATTTTCCAGACTTTTATGCTGTGCTTCCTCTTGAATGCTTTGCCACTTAGAAATTTCTTCCACCAGATACTCTAAATCATCTCTCCCAAGTTCAAAGTTCCACAGATCTCTAAGGCAGGTACAAAATGCTGCTAGTCCTCTTTGCTAAACCATAACAAGAGTCAGCTTTGCTCCGGTTGCCAACAAGTTTCTCATCTCCGTCTGAGACTACCTCACCTGGACTTCGTTGTTCATATCACTATCGGTATTCTGGTCAAAGCTATTAAACAAGTCTCTAGGAAGTTGCAAACTTCCCACATTTTCCTGTCTTCTTCTGAGCCCTCCAAACTATTCCAACCTCTGCTTGTTGCCTAGTTCCAAAGTCTCTTCCACATTTTCAAGTATCCTTATAGCAGCACTCCACTCTACCAGTACTAATTTACCATATTAGTCCATTCTAATGCTGCTAATAAAAACATACCTGAGACTCGGTAATTTCTAAAGGACAGAGGTTTAATTGATTCACACTTCAGCATGGCTGGGGAGGCCTCAGGAAACATACAATCATGACAGAAGGGAAAGCAAACACATCCTTTTTCACATGGTGGCAGCAAAGAGAAGTGCAGACAGAAGGTGGGGAAAAGTCCCTTATAAAACCATCAGATCTCATGAGAACTCCCTCACTATCACGAGAACGACATGGAGGTAATCACCTCCATGATTCAATTGCCTCCCACCAGGTCCCTCCCACAACACATGGGGATCATGGGAATTACAATTCAAGATGAGATTTGGGTTGGGACAGGGCCAAGCCATACCAGTTAGGAAAGTGATAATGCATATACACGAAAATGGAATGTTTTAACCTTGATCTATTCAAAAGGAGGTAGAAAAAGAGAAAATACATATAAAGGATAAATAAAAACTAAAAAACAAAATGGAGGCATTAAAGTCAAATATGTTATAAATTACCTTAAGCATACAATTGAAATTTAAATGTTTACATTTACCAATAAAGAAAGATTACCATGTTAGATTTTTTAAGTGTTCAGTTACATGCTCTTTACAAGACACTGAGGACTAAACTCTGACCTTTTTTCTTCTCTTCTCTAAAGTCTTATATAAAGGGCCTGAGGAGTCATGCCCTACAAACCATAAAGTCTCATCAGAGGGGTTTATTTAACCCTAAATAACATGGCTCACTTTCCAACCTGAATCTGGTGTAATATCACATGACAAATAAGGAAGGAAATAAAACTATTTTAACTCCAAATGTATTTCCTTGTCATATCTGGAAATTGTCCTGCAGTCACCTCTTGTGGAGAAAAATCTACATTCTATAGAGAATCCCTTCTTCCCTTTTTTCCATGCATTTTTCTGGATCTGGGAGATAGTCAACTAAGAGTCTGGCACCCTTTTTAAGTCCAATAAGAAACATTTATAATCTATTCTCTCTGAAGCCTGCTACTTTAGGGCTTCCTCTGCACAATAAGAATTGTGGTCTACACAATCCTTTATCTTAACCCCGACATTTCCTTTCTATTGATCCTAGTTCTCAACCAATTGTCAACCAGAAAATTTTTTAATCTACCTATAACCTGGAAGCCCATCACCCCATACCGTACCTCAACCCCCGGCCCCACTTCAAGTTGTCTTGCCTTTCTGAACCAAACTAATGTACCCCTTGAATGTATTTGATTGATATCATCTCATGTTTCCCAAAGTATAGAAAACCAAGCTGTGCCCCAACCACTTCGGGCACACATTCTTGGGATCTCCTGAGAGCTATGTCATGGGCCATGATCAGTTATATTTGGCTCGGAATAAATCTCTTCAAATATTTTACAGAGTTGGACTTTTTTTGTTGACAACTCATAATGTTTACTTTTAAGATGTAAAATTTTTAATAATAAAAAACATATTCCAGATATAAATCCCTCAAAGGAAATCTGGTTTAGCTATATTAATATCAGACAAAAGTCAATTGTAAGGCAGAAAGAATTATCAGAATTCACTATAAATTAATTTATATGAATGAAAAAATGTTTTATTTAAAAAGAACATCTAACATATCCAAGTGTATATCTTCCTAATAATATCATTTATATGGCAGAGAAGCCAGCTATTCACCAAACTAAGAACTGCAGTTAAATGATATTTCCGAGCCTCCCCCTAGTTAGGTGGGGCCATTTGAGTAGTTCTCACTAATAGATGTGAGTGAAAATTTCCTGTTTCTTTTCCATGCCCAGGATATGGTCCTATCCATATATAATCATTTATTTAGTAATTCATACTTATTTAATGCTGATTATGATTATTCGAGATACTTAGGTATTACAACAAAGACCTAGCCCTCAAAGAGTTTCAGGATTCGGGGGAAACAGATATAAATAAGCAAGTATAGTGCAATAATAATTGCTATAATGTATTGGAAATATGTACAAGGTACTATAGGAACCAAGAGAATGAAGCACTAAGTTTAGCTAGGAGAGTTAGGCATGGCTTCATATCAGAGAGGAACTGACACTTGAGCTAATTAATGACAACAGGTAAAATGAACAGATGGAGAGGCCAACACATTCAAAAGCGTGAGAGACTATATAGCTGGTTTGGAGAAGAGCAAGTAATTCAGTATAACCAGAGCACGTGGCCAGGAGAAAAGGACCTGACCTAGGGCAGTGGCAGAGAGGATGCAGAAAAGGGACTTCCAGCAGAACTGATGGAGCAAAGGCAAATGAGTGACTTACTGGAAAGTAAGGGAGAAGGTGGCATGGATGTTTACTCACAGGGAGCTTATGGTGGCCTTATCTGAAAAGAGGAGTAGCAAAGTAGGTTGTGAAGCAGTCATGTTTGAATCTGAAGAGAATGTTTCAGCTGAGTGTCATCTGTGTATACTTGGTTGCTGGAGCAGTGAACTTACATAAATTTGCCTGCAGAATGTCTAAAATTAGAAATAAGAGCACCAAGGATGGCCTAGTTTACTCTAGATACTTAGCAACCTGGTGGTAAGTACCAGAAGAATTGAGGGTCTAAGTCAGAGGGTGACCAAAATCTAAATTATTTATAAAATGTCTCCTCAGTAAATAGTAAACAGTTAGCAGTCTGGGATGGTAAAGCATTTTTAAACCTTTGCTATCAGATTCTCTCAGGACATATACATCTTTTCTAATAGTAGAACAATCTGGGCCAAGGAAAAAGAAAAAAAAATTAATTTTGTGTTTTAATTATTTTTATTTAAGACCTAGTAGAGCAGAAATTGTCTATTGTCTGCAAAATATTGAGCATGCACTTCATATCAATCCTTTGTGAAAACTTCCAAACCAAACCTGAGAGATTCCAGGGTATGTTACTCTGGCTTCTCAGTCCCTGTCATGGCCTGTGTTCTTTTCCTCAGCATAAAAGTGGCAGAACTATTTTGCATGGGAAGAAAAAGAACTAGCCTATCAGGCTAGCTATTGTTCAAGCTACAGCTCTGCCACCAGGCGAGCTTAAGTTAGCATAGTAGAAATTGCCTGGATCTATATTTCTGTACATATAATGAATTCTGGCACGAAGGTTTCTATAACAAAAGATTTGGACATGTTGTATGAAAACTGGAATTGTTAAATTGGCATAGTAAATAATACAGTTTGTGTTTACTTTTGCATTCCCAAGGCCTTTGTTATTCAGAATGATAGGGGATAGAGTACTGTGTTTTTTGCTACATTAAAAACCACTAATGAAGATGGGAGAAAGCACGTGCAAGATCTTCTTTAGGATCAAATATTCTAACAAACTACCTAGTTATTTGTTGGTATGCAAAGACAATCGTAAATCCATAGATACTAACTATGTGATATTTACCAAGTATATCTGAAGACAAGAAAAAATACATTTGTAGAACATTGCTCTGCCTAGCTAATGTGATTTGAGTGATAAATTAAGGCCCGCTTGCCAACAAGACTGGTTAGTTGAAACTGCATACTTAAGGCCCTATTTAAGAATTATTATCAAAGTTCCATTGGGGTGGATTTTCTCATTTGCCCTTCCAGATTCAGTCTCTGATTTCTTCTTCCTGTTCTGAACCTGAAGAGTTGATATCTGTGTACCACATCCCAAGGCTCCCTTGCCCTCCAGCTTCTGGTTAAGATCTTCCCAATAGAGAGCAACATCAGAAAACCAGACAGTGAAAGGAAAGAAAAATCAGAATACTTACTCCTCACCATCTCCCTCACACACTCCCCATGGGGGCCTCAGGTTTGTAGTAGCTGCATTCTTCTCTCTATATTCACAGCTCCTTATGGAAGGTGTCTACTCCGTGGCAAGGAATGGTAATAATTTCTCACTGTGGATAGTCCCACAGTGGTTCCCTATCACTTGTTGATGTCCCTGAGCTCTTCATTTAGGGACTTCACTAACTAGTTCCTTTACTAAATTCTCTCCAGTTACCCCATCTGTCAAGCATGCCTTCTGTTTCCTGCTCAGAGCTGACTAACAGAACCCATTTGGAAATGTAGTGTATCTACTAAGAGAGGAGTAACACAATGAAACAAAGTTGAGCTATTTCTCCATTAAATCTTAAGTCCTTATTAAAACATGAAAATGGATTTGTGTTTTGATTAGCCCGTATACAGTAAGAACTCAAAGTTTTGACTCAGAGGGATGAGACATGGAATAGGCATGTTTTGATGAAGGTACAAGTAAAAATGAGTGTGGTAAGTGCCCACAATGGAGCAGCTGGGACAGCAGGAACAGCAGCAGCTGGGAGAGGGATCTTACTAAAAGAGATCTTACTAATGTTTTTGCTCAATATCCAATCACTGCAATTAAGAGAAACTATTGTTCTTTTCCTTATTCTAAGAGCTTATGCCTATTTTCTATTTTATTATATATATTTCACACATAAAGACCCAAATAAAATTTATTTTCTCATAATAAGAGTTTCTAAGATTAATATACTTGCACACAAAAATAAGCTGGTATAGAGGTACACATCAGCCAGTATACTTCATATCTGGTAACACTACTGCCTTTCAACTTGCAACTCTTGCCACCTAGTGGCACAATTTGGTCTTACAAGTTGTCAATAACAACAAATATGATTTTGGCTCTAAAAAGGACAATTTGAAATTCTTAATTTCTCATTTAAATCAATCATTCTAGGGAAATTTCCCACATTATACCATCATGTGGTAAAAAGTTTTCCACAGAATGATACTGCATGATGGACTTTTTAAATAATTAAAGCTAATTAAAATTAATATTAAAACAAACATTTTGTCTTAGGATTCTGTCCACCTCCTTTGTTCCTTTAAGGTAAGATCAAGGGCCAGCCAAGTAAACTGAAAGCAAATTTGTTTGAAAATTAGCAATAGACATGTCTTTGACTTACTATTATCACAGTTTTCTTACAATACTTATGAACTCTACAGGTTTCCAGTTAAACTTATTATCCCCTTTTCATGTCATATATTACAAAAATATTTTTAAATCTTATACCTTAATTCAGAGAAGGAGAGTAAATCCAATAGCCCACTTTTTATTTTCCCATGCACAACACTATTTCAAATTTAATAAATATTTTTGTGTAAAGTACTGCTCCAGGTATTGACTTAATTGGAGAAAAAAAAAAAAAAAAGAAGAAAAAATCTTTGCTCTCACCTAAGTTATTAATTATATTCTTGAATACTCATAGAATTAGAGGCATGCATAATTGAGAAGATAATTTAGAGATTAGCTAACTCAACCTGAATATTTTGTTTGTAACTTTTTATTTACAAAGAAGAAAAGGGAAATGCAATTGGTAGGAACAGAAGTTCTCAAAAGCCTATCTTTGAGTATTCACAATACTTTGGATTATAGCAAAGTTATATTTACAATGACCTGTGAACTTGTTATATTCAAAAAAAAAAAAAAAAACCTGAGTGTGGACCTCAAGCAACTACTTTTTCAATACCCATCTCCTCTCTGTACTGGTCCCATCTGTATTAGTCTCCTGTCTGCCACTTTCTATGTTCTTCCCAGTATATCTATTTGCTTCCCTGGTCTATCCCCAGCACTAGGGTCTTGTACTGAAAACCAACCTGCTTGACTAGGCCCCTGATGCCCCTTCTGGTTTCCACTCAGCCCTTCTTCAGCTGCAGGGTCAGATCCTGCTTTTTACCAGCCTTAGGTGGGCTTCCGAGACAGGAAAGAAGTCCTAGAAATCTACCTGAATTTAGGCAATATTGGCAATATCTACATACTCAGCTACTGAATTATTATAATTTGCCTGATTCTGGTAGTGATACTTTGGTATCTTGTAGTGATACTTTGCAAACAACATATGAGTGTGACATCCTCTTTGGACATTATACTTTTATTTTTTTCATTAGTATCAACAATTACCTTTGGAGCAGTGCCTCTAGCTCCAATTAATTTTCCAGTGACTTTCCAGTTTATTTAGGCTCATTCATATTATGAGACTTGCAAAGTACCAACTAATAGATAATAGTAGAAGCTACAGCTGTGGACATGATAACCCAAGAATACGTATAAAAAAATAGGAAGAGAAGATACTCAGTATGGCTTCGGAGACCCAGTCCTCTCCCATTCTCAGGTCATGTGCTTCTGAGAGAGACATGGCCCAAATCCCAACTGCAGGAGTGAGTATGTGATCCAAGCCTGGTAATTCCAAGTCCTCCCATCCCTTGATCATAGTGACTGATTCAGGAATGATCCCAGAACCTAAGCTAGGCCAGCAAGTAACGATAGACATCTACAAAGTTATCAGAAACATCTGCTCTCTGTAAAGATATCAGAAAAAAGGTAATCGCTTCTCCCCAGCTTGTTAGCTATAAAGAAAATATAAGCTGAGAGCAGCCAGTGGTCAATTTTGTCATTATGTGGAACTCACAGAATGGAGGATACAGAGCAGAGAGAGTCTGATGACAACAATGGAGTCCATGAATGAAGCCCACCCTACATTCTGTTATTGCTTAGGTTGTTCCAAATTGGGTTTTGATCACTAGCACCAGAGCATAGGACTTTGGCTAGCACCCATATTTTTGGTTGCAATGAAAAACAGGAACCAATTAAATAAATTCCATAAGCTTACCAAATATTTATGAAGAGAAACAAGAAGCTAAAGAAAGAGTCAAACAAAATGAGGTGGTGGTGTAAGATGTAAGATGGATCAACAAAATTAAAATCAAAGTAAGTTCACGTGGTATGGAGATGAAGAAGAAATTATTAGACTTGATAATTAGATGACAACAGGTGATTGCTAAGAAAAGAGTTGTGGATATAAAAAGCAATATCAAGAATAGTGGTATATTAGTCCATTTTCTTTTTATTTTATTTTATTTTATTTTATTTATTTTTTTTGGAGATGGAGTCTTGCTCTGTCGACCGGGCTGGAGTGCAGTGGCCTGATCTCAGCTCACTGCAAGCTCCGCCTCCCAGGTTTACGCCATTCTCCTGCCTCAGCCTCCCGAGTAGCTGGGACTACAGGCACCCGCCACCTCGCCCGGCTAGTTTTTTATATTTTTTTAGTAGAGATGGGGTTTCACCGTGTTAGCCAGGATGGTCTCGATCTCCTGACCTCGTGATCCGCCCATCTCGGCCTCCCAAAGTGCTGGGATTACAGACTTGAGCCACCGCGCCCGGCCTATTAGTCCATTTTCATACTGCTGATAAAGACATACCCTAGACTGAGCAATTTACAAAAGAAAGAGGTTTAATGGACTCAGTTCCATGTGACTGGGGAGGCCTCACAATTATGGCAGAAGGTGAAAGGCACATCTCACATGGCAGCAGGCAAGAGAAGAGTGAGAGCCAAGCGAAAGGGGTTTCCCCTTATAAAACCATCAGATCTCATGACACTTATTGACTACCATGAGAAAAGTATGGGGGAAACCACCTCCATGATTCAATTATCTCCCACTGGGTCCCTCCCACAACATGAGGGAATTATGGGAGCTATAATTCAAGATGAGATCTGCAGAGGGACACAGCCAAATCATATCAAGTGGCAAATGAAGATGCAGAAATAGCAAGGGTTGACTTCTTCCAGAGGTTGGGGAGCAATGAGCATAAGGGGCAGAGGGCCAGAGCACTCACTTAAGAGGAAGCAGAGACAACAATTGGCACAAGGAAGAGTAGAATTAAATACAATTCCAAGTTTAAAAAAAATAGAGAATATTAGGAAATTCATACCTAAGAGAGCCTATATTTTCAGTGACTAAGTGAGAAAATATTCTACTAAGAAGCATGTTGAATGGATTAAGGAGTCCATGAATATGTAAAGGTTTGAAGCACCAATCATGGGGAATGAAAGAGAGAATCACTAGAGATTACTAAAAGAATACTACAATTGCAAATGTCATTAAATCCCAAAGAAATATTCTAATGAACCAAAACCCACTGGTGCAAAATCTAATTTCTTGTTATGAGAATAAAAAGAGAGACTAGATTGTGGATAGATAAAACAGCTGAGCATAAATACATAAGAAGACAGCCTGGGCAACAAAGTGAGACCAACCCAGTCTCTACAAAACATAAAAAAATAAGCCTAGTGTGGTGTTATACACCTGTAGTCCCAGCTACTCGGGAAGCTGAGGTAGGAGGATTGCTTAAGCCTGGGAGGTTGAGGTTGCAGTGAACCATGATCATGCCACTTTATTCCAGCCTGAGCGACAAAATGAGATCTTATCTCAAAAAAAAAAAAAGGGAAGAGTCAACATTCAAATAATAATTAGCACAACATTCATTCATATTCATTCATTCAACAAGTTGTTATAAAGAGCATACTATGTGTCAAGCAGTTTTAGGTAACTGGGGATTCAGTAGAAAAGAAACTATAAATGTCCCACCTCTCATGAGGCTTACATTATACTGCAAGAGACAAATAATAAACATATAAGCAAATAATATATAATATAATGTCAGACAGTAAGAGTTCTAGAGTTAGTTCTATGATGAAAACTAAATCAGGGCAAGAGGATAAAAAGTGAGTAGGGTTGCTCTTTTAGAAAATATTGTCAGGGAAATTTTCTCCAGGATAAAAAAAATGTGCAGACACCTGAATAAGCAAGGGAGAGAGCCATGTGAAGATCTGGAAAGTGAGCACTTTGGGCAGAATGAATAGCAAATGCAGAAGTCCAGAAATAGGAATGGGCTTTGTGTGTTTGAAAAGTAGCTAGATTTTATTTTTTAAACAGATTTGTGTATACTTAAGATCTATAATACATTATGGGATACTTATAGATAGTAAAAGGTTACTATAGTGAAGCAAATTAACATATCCACTCGAAAGTTATGTGTCTGAATCAGCTTGAAAGTGAAAAACAACAATGGGAAAGGAGATTGAAAAGGTAGCTAGATCATAAAGAGCCTTATTGATGAGAGATATGACCTTTGCTCTCTCTATGATATGGAGGATTCTGCACAGAAAAAATTACATGATAATGGCCTATTAGTTAAAAAGATTGAACTGCTGTGCATATGTAGAGGCTAGCATGGAAAAATCTCTGTAACTTCTGCCCAATTTTGCTGTGAACCTAAAACTTATTTAAAAGATAAAGTCCACTTTAATGTGCATGAAATATAAAGTAAATAAAGACAGAATTAATATCCTTAAAAAGGAAGTGTAGAACAAGAATGCCAGTTTGTGGCTACAGAAATCAAGGCAAAGACAGAAGTTTGGTGTATGAGTGTGAGCCCAGGGGAGAAACGGGAATGGAATATATATTTTCATATAGATGACTTTTAAAACCATGGGACCAGATGAGAAAGTGTAAATAGAGAAGAGAAGAGGTCCAAGGGCTGAGTTTGGGATGTATTATCATCTGAAAATGAACCCTTTAAGGAAAAAAAATGTGCTTGAGAGTAACAATGGATTAAACAAAGAAGAGAGATGGGGAGAGGGAGAGAGCAGAAGCAATTTGAATAGCTGTAAGTCTTTCGCTTCAAATTAGTAAGTCTCCTAAAAAACTGGAAGCTGACTTTATATGTTATTTTAATCATATTACCACTGGCAAAAAAAAAAAAAAAAAAAGCCTTTGGAAACTTTTTGATGGCAACAGCCATAAAGGTTCAAATAAATTATACGGTAAGAGCTGATGTATAATCGATGTATGGTAATTATGCCATTAAACCATTCTTTGCAGTTTCTTCTCTATATTGTTTTAAAAGTTATCTTTCATACCTCCAACTACTTATTTATCACAGTATTGTCAGATATTTATTATATATCATGATCACTGACATGAAAACTTACACAAATTCATTGCCCTTAAAAATAAATGCACTCTCCAAAATTAACTTATAGTGA
Source organism: Macaca mulatta (assembly GCF_049350105.2). Taxonomy (NCBI): domain Eukaryota; kingdom Metazoa; phylum Chordata; class Mammalia; order Primates; family Cercopithecidae; genus Macaca; species Macaca mulatta. The sequence goes on along the minus strand of NC_133410.1, from coordinate 94,343,851 downwards.
TTTTGGGGAGGGCTTTATTTCTAAATAATCCCCTATATATTTGCATTGGTTCTCAAAATAAAGCAAGATTACATATTTCCTTGCTGTCAACCTTGACAGGTAAATTTTTTTGTTTTATCCATTTGCCTATGTATTGGTCAGCTCAGGTTACTATCACAAACCATCATGTGCCCAAAAGGCTTAAACAACAAACATAGATTTCTCATGGTTCTGGAGGCTGGGAACTCCAAGATCAAGGTATCAGTCAATTCAGTTTCTGGTGAGGGTTCTTTCTTCCTGGATTGCAAATAACTGCCTTCATGCTGTATTCTCACATGGCAGAGAGAGAGAATGAGCTTTCTGGTGTCACCTCTTATAAGGACATAAATTCTATCTAATCAGAGACCTATACTTACGACCTCATTTAGCCTTAATTACTGTCTTATTTCAAACACAGTCACATTCACTGGAAGTCTTTTCAACACATAAATTTTAGGGGGACAAAATAAGTCTGTAACAATCCCATTGATTGATACTTAAAATTTACAGATATGTACACATGTAGTTTTGGGTATGTTGTACAGAAGGACTATAATTCCTGGAGCTGAGGTGTTAAATTTGCTGATGCAAATACCAACAGAATTTATCATACAATCACAGATGCACTAATCCATGACAGTAATTTTAATGCAATAAAGAATTGAAAATGTGCCTGCTTGACTCTTTAGAAAATGAAGTTCAGATCAGCTACAACAGGAAATGAAAAGAACATAATAAATGACTTAGTAATTAAGTAAAAAACTTTTTATTTTACTCAATAATTTTTTTATCATTTCCCCTATGGACTTCTACCTCTCTTTGATGAAAATAGCTAATCTTTTCAACACAACTGTCTTTAAAAATGTTAAAAGAAATATTTACTTTATAGCCATATTTTGAGTTTCCTCTGGTTCATCCACTAAATTTTTAATTAACAAAATAGGCAGTATATGAAGAAACGGAGATCCACTAGACTTGACTGTACAGTTCCTGAGGGCAAGGGTGATTCTCTTTACCATTGTTACATTTCCATGTCTAGCACCATGCCTTATATTTCCATGCCTGGTATATTGCTGGTAGGAATTATCTATCTATCTTTCTATCTATCTATCTATCTATCTATCTATCTATCTATCTATCTGCATATACACACTAACATACATATTCAGAAATATACATATGTTCTTATTTAGTACATCAATTAAGAAATGAAACAATGAGAGAGATACTGATAACTGGTTAATATTGTAACCCACTAATTCAACAAATCATCTCTGAGTGTTCATAAATCAACTACAGTATGACATCACAATTGTAGAAACACATTTTTTGAAGATTGTACCAGTTGGCTCTCATTTGAGTCTTTATTATCTTTTTATTTTGTTCTAAAATTTGCCCATGGCATACCAAAAGATGAAGCACAGTGTGGATTGGGGCCAAAAAATCTTCAGGTGATGGGAGATTATTTGCAAACTCTTGCAGTTTCCCAATGGTTAAAAGAGTTGAAATGCCTGGCATTCCCCGAAATCTGATAGCATCACAAGAATTAAAGCACTTATTCTGTGACGTTCAACCCTTGCTGACTTTAGTCTATCAATGCCAAAATGTATTGTAATGTTTTATTGAGCCCAGAATTCTCAAAGAGAACCATAAACTCTTCTCTTCCCAGGTGCTCCATGGAAAATAAGTGATCTAGAGGGAAAAAGCTCTGTCTCAAACAAGTCTGGAAATCATAAGCTTGTCTCCTTTGGAGTCTTACAATGCCCACTGGCATATTAAAGACTCTAAGAAATACAAAATTCATTTTTAACTGTGTTTAATTTTGTTACCCCCATACTTCCTGTGCTTCAAATAATCTGTTGGCAGCTCAGCACCATTCCCTGCTCTCCTGTGAAACAGGGGCTCAAGCAGAGAAAAACATTTCTGAGAATCCCTTGTCAGTATGACTCTAGGTTATAATCTACTAGTAAGAGATGCTCCCATGAGATGTAAAAGGCAGAAGAGAGATATAGCATCTGTTTTTCTCCTTTATTACTGTGTACAGACGCATAAACATCAAAAGGTCTGAAGCCCGAAGAGTTTTGCTGCAAATCACCCACTTCACTTTAAAGAGCTCATCAAGTAGTAAAAATAAGTAAATAATAATAATTTAAAACATTTACTATTGTGAAAGTTGACTACACCAGTGGGGTCTTTCTTGACATGCTCAACCAAATTGGAGTCAAGAGGCCAGGGGGAAAAAGCCCTCAGGGCACACAGCACCTGCTAGAAGAATTTTCCACAAGCCCAGCTGCTGAAACAGGCTGCTGTAACCTTAAGACCAGTTTTACCTAGTAGCTGCTGAAACGACCTGCCATAACTGTAAGGCTAATTGTACCTACCATCATCATTCACCAATCAGAGCTTGCCAGCTCCCAAAAGCTTGTCTAGTGGCAATGACCTTTCTTTCAAGAAAATAAGTAACATTTCTCTATCTAATAAAATCCCCAAACTTTCCTTGTTCTTGGAAATACCAAAGATCACCTGGTCTATGTGGTCTATGTGTATGCTCTTAATTGCAATTCTTCCTTCCCAAAATAAAACATCAAATTTAGAGATTTGTCTTAATATTTTATTTTGACTTTGACACTATGTGCCCTCATTTACTGAACATTTTACATGTATTAATTTATTTAACTTTCACAACAAACTTTTGGGGTGGGAGTTATTGTTTAGGTAATGTCTATTGATATATTAGAAATTGAAATTCAGAAATTTATACAATTTTTATTTTGAAATGAATTTTAAAGTTATTTAAAAAATAGTAAACCTACCACATATTACCACAAATTACATATTTTTTTAAAAAACATTTCCAAAACAAAATAAATGTAGGAAAAAGAGTTTTATCATTTTAGATTTTTGCAAATCTCAATAGTGAATGGCAGTATTCACTATTGATAAAAGTGAGTTGTATCCAGTCTTCTGCATTCAATGTGTCTGTAATATTCTGTTTTGGTTGAAGTATATAAAAAAAAAAAAACTGCAGTCTCACACAGATACACAGTCGAAAATGTGAGGAGTCTTTTAATAGCCTCTTCAGACAATTGTAGGTATAGCAGAGTCTCCAATAATGTTGTTTTCTCAACATAGTTTTGTCTTTTTTTTTTTTTTTTTTTGAGACAGAGTCTGGCTCTGTCAGCCAGGCTGGAGTACAGTGGTGCAATCTCACTGTAACCTCCACCTCCCAGGTTCAAGTGACTCTCATGTCTCAGTCTACGAGTAGCTGGGATTACAGGCATGGCCACCACACTAGGCTATTTTTTATATTTTGAGTAGAGATGGGGTTTCACCATGTTGGCCAGGCTGGTCTGGAACTGCTGACCTCAAGCGATCTGCCCAACGTGGCCTCCCAAAGTGCTGGGATTACAGGAGTGAGCCAGCACACCCGGTCCATTTTGTTATAATGTTGATGAGAAAAAATAATTGATTCCTGGACAAGGCCATTGTCTGTGTGTAGTCTGCACGTTCTCCCCATGTCTGCATGGGTTTTTTTTGAGTACTGCAGTTTCCTACCACATCCCAAAGATGTGCACATTAGGTGAACTGGGGTATCTACATGGTTCCAGTATGCATGAGTATGTGTGCATGTGTGATGATAAAGAGGTGTCCTGTCCAGGGTTGAGTCCCACCTTACTCCCTAAGCTGTCGAGATGGGCTCTGGGCCATTTTACACCCTTAACTGGAATAAGCCGTTTGGAAGATGAATCAATATAAATTATAGTAAAATTAAAATTAACAAAGTAGATGATAATCCTATAGATGCACAACAATAAAATATGTGGCACAAAAGGCTCAGAGAGCCAACCATACTGATCATGGTTTGGTTTTGAACTGTGTGGTAGGAGAAGGTGCTCCTGACCATTTTCACTTTGCAAATACCCCTTGATTTAGCCAATCACCACTACAACCACTGTCCCTCACTGATTCACCAAAAATGGGTAAATAATTACCTTACTTTTTATTCATCTTTCTTAAATTTATGTATCACTCACATTTATTTCAATGTTTAGCAGTAGAAGTGTTTGGGGTCTTAATTTAGAAATTTGATGCTATTTTTGTGACCAGAAATGTGCTGCAGGGACTTAACTATTGTTTTTATTAATTAGCCTGTGGAAAAAATTATTTTTATTACACATCATTTTGCTTAAAGTCACAGTCTCCAAGAACTTATCAATGATGTTAAGTAAAGACTTGCTGTACTTTTCCTAAATACTCTCAGCAAAACTCAACAAGTAGTAGTTTCCTAAAGGTTACTTGCAATGTAGAATCTGAAACTGTATCAGTGAATTTTTTAAGATGGATACATTAAATTTCCTTGGTTTGTCTTGAGGTTTGAATGGATATTTTTTATACATGCATTATTTTGTAAACATTATGCATTGGTTGTTTATAAAGTGTTATTTCAATGAATTATACACACCTTTCAAATGCTGACAAATTGCATTCTACAAAAAAAAAATCTCATTTGTTACTATCATTACTAAGCTCTTCAGAAACGTCTCTAACTATTGGGAAGCCTCAACTTCACAGTGATGGGTAAAACTTTTTCAAATATCTAATTTTCACCTGAAAGGTCAAAATTTAACCATTAGCCACAATACTGTCAGTTTTTTTTCTTGCAATGACAGACCCACTTTACTTCTGAGACGGGTCTCCCAAATACCTAATCTGAATGACCATAGGTTTCCTGTCTCTCAAGTAAAAATGGCATTCCATTTTTAAAAGCTGGGAGCCTAGGTCAAATCATCTCAAAATAAGTGCATTTTCTTAAGAAAAGCATCATATTTTAGTATGCAGCAGAGTGCTTTATGCTGACATTGTGATTTTGTCACAATTAACATTGAAAAGATGTGTTCTCAAGGGTTGAGATTTAATAAAATAAATCATATTTGCCACTTCATCGAGAACACTTGTAAGAGAAAATGTACTTTTTTTCTGCAAGTGTGTGATGATGAAGAATCTCGACTGCCTCCACTGCTTTGTGCCAGTAACTTGATTCATGCAAAGATATTAGCAGTTTCACCCACCATGTTGTATCTTCAGTGCAATCGCCAATATAGTGTAAAAAGTAAATAACACCTTAGTATTATTATGAAAATAGTTTTGACCTCAGGGACTCCAAAAACAAGTCTTGAGCACACCAAAGGATCTAGGGACCACACTTTGAGGACCACTGCTCTAGTCCTTCCTGTATGTTACTATTAGATTCTTTCTAAACTGTTTCTTTCCTCCTGGATGATTGTTCTCCATCTCCTATAGCACAGAACTCAAGCTTCTCAGCCAACTTTTAAAGGATATATCATACTCTGGCACCAGTAAATCTTTCCAACATGGTCTTTCAGAATCACTCTCCAGCAGGGGTCCCCAAGGCCCTGCCATGGACTGGTACTGGTCTGTGGCCTGTTAGGAACTGGGCCACACAGCAGGAGGAGAACAGTGAGCAAGCGAGCAAAGCTTTCTCTGTATTTACAGCCACTCCTCATCACTCTCATTACTACATGAGCTCTGCCTCCTGTCATATCAGCAGTGGCATTAGATTTTCATAGGAGCACAAACTTTATTGTGAACTGTGCAAGCAAAGGATCTAGGTTTTGCTCTCATTATGAGAATCTAATGCCTGATGATCTGTCACTGTCCCTCATCACCCCCAAATGGGACCATCTAGTTGCAGGAAAACAAGCTCGGGGCTCCCACTGATTCTACATTACAGTGAGTTGTATAATTATTTCATTATACATTCCAATGTAATAATAATAGAAATAAAGTGCACAATAAATGTAATGCGCTTGAATCATCCTGAAACCATCCCCCTACCACATCCGTGGAAAATTGTCTTCCACAAAACCAGTCCCTGGTGCCAAAAATGTTGAGGACCGCTGCACTACAGTTACCAAATACTACTCTATAAGCCAGTCAGAGCTATTCCCTAAATTTCTACCTTTCTCTAGCTCTAATATAGCACACATTATTTGCTTGTATGAAACATCCTAACTCTTCCTCACTGGTAGAAAAGCACAGCCAGCTGAGGTCCACCTTTTTCAACAAGGCCCTCTCTGATTGCCCCTATCTGCAGTGATTTCTCCATCCTATATGTTCAGCATTCATTGTCTAAATAGTCTCCTTAGCACTTCCTGCACTGCCTTTTTGAATATATTGCTTGTACTTGTACTTTTTTTTTTTTTTGGAACAAATTAGTCACACTTTTATGGACTGGTGCCTTATCTCTCCAGTTTCCTAAGGGCTGAGACCGTGTGTTACAAATCTTTGTACACAACACAATGGGAGATACATAAACTCAAAAATAGTTTTTGATTGGAAAGTTGTAGTTGTTCTAACTACTCAGGCTGATAAAAGCCAACCCTAACAATATTCCAGAAATAATTTGCTATCTAATCAGTAATAAATATCTTTCATGGAATGTCAAATGGAAAGAAAAAAATGGGTCATAAATTTCAGCCACAATTATTTATACTCTTTTGATATAGTCCTTAGGACTACACTATTTGAGACAAACATTTCTTAAGACTATAAGCTTGACAAAGTACATACACTTGTTGATGAACTATTTGATGGTCGTTCCTCTTGGGGATAATTTCTGTGGTCCTAGTGCAGTAAGTACTGGCTCTGGGTTGTGTGCTCTTAACTAGAGATCTTTTTACTAACCAGATGTCTAAAGACTATGCTGCCTCTGGGCATATTCTGACAGCTTTGACTTTCTCTGAGGGTTTATCATAGAGGAAATAAACAAAATGATGCTACAGCCATTGTAAGTACAGTAAGTAAAATGTTTTGTCTCTCTCTAGGCAACAGGATTGCAGCTTATCAGTAATACATTACTATCAAGAGGCCTTGAATTTCATGATACCTTGAGGTTCTCATTAAGGCTATCATAGTGCACAATGGAAATTTATTTTTAGATATCAAAAAATGCTTTCATTAACTTAGTCTTTTTAAATGAGCAATTATGGGAGGTAAACATTCTTCATGCTGATTTTCATTTTCTAGAAGCTAGCATTAGAAAAATCAACATAACTATAGTTTATAATCTTCATCTAAAAAACTCCCAAAGAATTCAGTGAATGTGCAGGATTTAGTGTATGGAAGTGTAAAACGGGAGTCAGGGAGGGCAGGGGATATGTCCTGAGACAAATTTGGAGATGAAAATTTTACATTTATCTAAATGTAATCTAATCTTTTTGAAAACATATATACACATGCCCATAACCTCTTTTGTATGGTTACTATGAAATACCACTTTTTCTGTGCTTTCAGTCTCATGTGTAAGAAGCGTCTTACATGGAATTGATTTTGTCCCATTTCTTAAAGTCAATATCAATTCTTGAGGATAGATTTTTCAATTAAATAAAAATATCCCATTTAGTATGAGATTAAGATCCAAAAAATGACAAAAGGATCAATGAAACAATAAGTTGGTTCTTTGAAAAGATAAACAAAATTGACATATCACTAGCTAATTTGAACAAGAAAAAGTGAAGATTCAAATAACCACACTCAGAAATTATAAAGGTGACATTGCCACTGATATCACAGAAAAACAAAAGATCATCAGAGATTACTATAAACATCTCTATGTACACAAACTAGAAAATCTAGAGGAAATGGATAAGTTCCTAGAAACCTATAACCTCCAAAGATTGCACCAGGAAGAAATAGAAACCCTGAACAGACCAGTAACAAGTAATAAAATTGAATCAGTAATCAAAAATCTTCCAAAGAAAAAAAACCCCAGACAAGACAGATTCTAGCCAAATTTTACCAGACATACAAAGAAGGCTAATATTTCTTCCTAACTCATCCAATGAAACTGATATCACCCTGATACCAAAATCAGGGAAAGACAGAGCAAAAAAGGAAAACTACAGGCCAATATCCATCATAAACATAGAGCAAAAATCCTCAGCAAAGGGCCAGGCATAGTGGCTCATGCCTGTAATCCCAGCACTTTGGGAGGCCAAGGGGGGCAGATCACGAGGTCAGGAGATTGAGACCACCCTGGCCAACATGTGAAACCCCGGCTCTACTAAAAATACAAAAAAAAATTAGCTGGGCGTGATGGCAGGCACCTGTAGTCCCAGCTACTGGGGAGGCTGAGGCAGGAGAATGGCATGAACCTGGGAGGTGGAGCTTGCACTGAGCCGAGATCGCATCACTGCACTCTAGCCTGGGCAACAGAGCAAGACTCTGTAAAAAAAAAAAAAAAAAAAAAAAAAAAAAAAAAAACTCCTCAGCAAAATAGTAGCAATCCAAATCCAGCAGCACATCAAAGAGATTAATTCACCACGATCAACTGGGTTTTATTCCAGGAATGCAATGATTGCTCAACATTCACAAATCAGTAAATGTGTTCACCATATAAACAGAATTAAAAACACAAATTGTATGACCATCTCAATAGATACAGAGAAAGTATTCAATAAAATTGACATTCCTTCATGATTTAAAAAAAAAAAACTTTAACAAACTAGGCATTGAAAGAACATGCTCAAAATAATAATAGCCATCTATGACAAACCCATAGCCAGCATTATACTGAGTGGGGAAAAACTGAAAGCATTACTTCTAAGAATTGGAATAAAGCAAGAAAATCTTGTTCCAATTCAACATAGGACTAGAAGTCCCAGTCAGAGCAATCAGGCAAGAGAAAGAAATAAAAGCCATCCAAATAGGAAAAGAAGAAATCAAATTATCTTCGTTTATGATGACATACTTTCATACATAGGAAACTGTAAAGACTCCTACAAAAGACTTCCAGGCTTAGTAAACAACTTCAGGAAAGTTTCAGGACACAAAATCAATATCAAAAAATTAGTAGCATTTCAATACACCAAAAACATTCAAGCTAAAAACCAACTCAAGAACTCACTTCCATTTACAATAGCCACCAATAAAATAAAATACCTAGGATTACATTTAACCAAGGAGGTGAAAGATCTCACAAAAAGAGCTACAAGCCACTGATAAAAGAAATCACAGATGGCATAAACAAATGGAAAAATATCACATTCTCATGGAAAGGAAGAATCAATGTTGTTAAGATGATCATACTTCCCAGAGCAATTTACAGATTTAACACAATTCTATCTAATTATCAGTGTTATTTTTCACAGAATTAGAAAAAAAAATCCTAAAATTCATATGTAACCAAAAAAGAGCCCAAATTGCCAGAGCAATCCTAATCAAAAAGAATAAAGCTGGACGTATCATATTACCTGACTTCAATTTATACTACAAGCCTAGAGTAACTAAAACAGCATGGGACTGGTACAAAAATAGACACATAGAACAATGAAAAAGAATAAAGAACCCAGAAATAAAGCCACATATGTATAACCAGCTGAACTTTATCAAAATTGATAAGAATAGACAATGAGGAAAGGACACTGTATTCAACAAATGGTGTTGGGAAAATTGGTTAGTCATAGGCAGAAGAATGAACCTAGATCCATATCTCTCACCATATACAAAAATAAACTCAAGATGGATTAAAAACTTAAACATAAGACCTGAAACTATAGAAATCCTAGAAGAAAGTCTAGACAAACTCTTCTAACCATTGACCTAGGCAAAGACTTTATGATGAAGACCCCAAAAGCAAATGCCACTAAAACAAAAATAGACAAATGGAACTTAATTAAACTAAAAAGCTTCTGCACAGCAAAAGAAATAGTCACTAGAGTAAACAGACAATCTACAAAATGAGAGAAAATAATTGCAAATCATGCCTCTGACAAAGCACCAATATCCAGGATCTACAAGAAACTCAAGTAATTCAACAAAAGCAAACAAACTCATTAAAAAGTGGACAAAAGACATGAACAGACATTCCTCAAAAGAAGACATACAAGTGGCTACATATGAAAAAATACTCAATGTCACTAATCATCATGAAAATTGTGCAAATTAAGCCACAATAAGATATCATCTTACACCAATCAGAATGGCTATTACTAAACAAAAAACAATAGATGTTAGCATGGATGTGGAGAAAAGGCAATGCTTATACACTGTTGATGGCAATGTAAATTATCACAATCTCTATGAAAAACATTCAGATTTCTCAAATAACTAAAAATAGAACTGCCATTTGACCCAGTAATCCACTGCTGAGCATTTACTCAAAAGAAAATATATCATTATATACGAAAGACACCTTCACTTGTATGTTTATTCCAGTACTATTTACAACCACAAAATTATTGAATCAACCTAAGTGTCCAGCAATGGTGGATTGGACAAAGAAAATGTGGTATATATACATTACAGAATAATATACAGCCATAAAAACAATAAAATCATGTCCTTTGCAGCAACATGGATAGAGCTGTAGGCCATTCTCCTAAGTGAAATAACTCAAAAACAGAAAAATTAAATACCACTTATTCCCACTTATAAATGGGAGGTAAAACAATGAATACACCTTGACATAAAAACAGAAAAAATAGACACTGGGGACTCCAGAAGTAGGGAGAGTAGAAGAGGGGTGAGGGTTAAAAAATTACCTATTGGGTACAATGTTCGCTATTTGGGTATTCTAGAAGCCCTAATCTCACCCTTACACACTACGTCCATGTAACAACCTACATATGTACACCCTAAATCTACATATAGATAGAGCTATAGATATACACCTGTATCCCTGAATCTATATATATATGTGTGTGTATATATATGTATCTGTATATATATTTATGTATATACCTATATATGGGATATTGGGTATATACGTATATATGTATGCATATATCCCATATATGTGTGTGTGTATATATCCCACACACACATATGGGATATATGCATACATATATATGATATATATGGGATATATGCATACATATATGTGATATATATGGGATATATACTCACATATATATGATATATACACACATATTTATATATATCCATTTAGATATGCTCATATGCCTGTCTTAAAAACATACAAAAGAGTTAATAACATATAAATCTTGAGGAAATTATATTAATTATAACAAGAACCACTTGTTGCTTATTAAAAGCACAGATTCCTAAGCAATGCTCTAAAGCTAAAGAATCTGCATTTCTCCAGGTGGGGCCTGGAATATGTATTTGACAAGTTCCAAAGGTTTATTGCATATGTTCTGAAGTTTAAGAACTACTGATGAAGACAGACCATCTAAAGCTTTGATGAGTATCCCTCATTCCATGTAGACTTATGGAACCTTCCCATCTCAACTGTATGGCCATGATCTAATTCCAAACGAAATTTTCATCTTAATAAAATACAGGAATCTGAAATCAACCATTCGTTAGTGATATGGTTTGACTCTGTATTCTCACCCACCTCTCATCTTGTAGCTCCCATAATTCCAACATGTTGTGGGCGGGACCAAGTGGGAGATGATTGAATCATGGGGGCGGGTCTTTCCTGTGCTGTTCTCATGATAGTGAATGGGTCTCACGAGACCTGATGCATTTAAAAATGGTAGTTTTTCTGCACAAGCTCTCTCTTTGCCTGCTGCCATCCAAGTAAGACATGGCTTGCTTCTCCTGGCCTTCCACCATGATTGTGAGGCCTCCCCAACCACATGGAACTGTAAGTCCATTAAACCTCTTTCTTTTGTAAAGTGTTCAGTCTCAGGTATGTCTTTATCAGCAGCATGAAAACAGACTAATACAGTTAGTTTCCCCTTCGGAAAACAGCTGATCATCACTAGAGTTCAAACAATCCTATCAACTGGAATCTTAGCAAGTGTTACACAGTACATCATTCTAGGCTACAGAACGTAAGTTTATGAAAGCAGCAACTTTCTCTGTTGCTTCACTGCTACATCTTCCGTGCCTGGAAGATTGGACCACTAATAAATATCCAGGAAATAGTCATTCATCATCCATTCATTAGCAAGAACCCAAGAAATAAATTTTCATTTTCTTCTTAGGAAATTTTACCACCTTCATGTGGAGACAGATTAGAATCCCTTAAAATAACATCTTTTGTTTTGTTTTGTTTTAGAACATAAGCATCAATGTGTAGGCTAAAGCCATGATTTAATAAGGACCTAACAATGATTAATAATGATTTGTAACTAACATTTTAAGATCATCAGCATAGTAAGGAGATTTTTCTCATTTTACCATTACAATGTTTACATGAACATTGATCATGTTAAAATAATGTGTTGCCTTAAGTAAATATTCTCATATGATCTTGTTTTACTCTAACATTTTTTAGCTACCACAAAAGCTACATTACAAGAGATCTCAGAGGTGAATCATAAAACAAATATATTACATATAAATTATTGAGGTCTTTTCTCATATTTTCTCTTTCATTTTATAACAAAATAGTGCCTAATGTATTAGGTGCCTCAGGTCTGTCACTAAACTCCTTTTATGAAAACAGTGACTGTTGATACTAATCTTAGCACTTCGTCGGAAAACATTTTGTTTTCCTGTGAAGACAGTATTAAAAGCTCTCAGTTAAAGCAATGAAATTAAAGCAGTACATAAACTTACAGACTATTTTACTGTTCATCATTATAAAAGTTTCAAGCAAATTTGAAAGGTACTACTTGTCATGTAATAATATAAATATGTCTTCTGGGCTGGGCACAGTGGCTCACACCTGTAATTCCAGCACTTTGAGATACCAAGGTGGGCGGATCACCTGAGGTCAGGAGTTCAAGAGCAGCCTGGCCAACATGGAAAATCTCCGTCTCTACTAAAAATACAAAAATTAGCCAGGTGTGGTGGTGCTTGCCTGTAGTACCAGCTACTTGGGAGGCTGAGGCAGGAGAATCACTTGAACCCAGGAGGCAGAGGTTGCAGTGAGCCGAAATCACACCACTGTACTCCAGCCTGGGCAACAGAGTAAGACTCCATCTCAAAAAAAAAAAAAAAAAAAAAAAAAAAAGTCTTCTGCACATCATGACTGAAAGACTGCATATCACATAAGAAAGTAAAAGATAATTGTTCACATGAGCTGTTTACATTGCTGTCAGTTGTAAACCTGGGTGACTACAACATCTACAAACTGATCACTAGACATAACTATTGTTTACATCCTAAAACACACTGGTCAAGCCAATAATCATTATGACCTAATTTACAATAACACAAGCATGAGACTAGCAGACCTATGCATTGCATCAATCAAAGACAAAGTAATCATCACTAAAACCACAAGTAGAAAGAAAACATCAAAGCCAGTCACAGTGGCTTATGCCTGTAATCCCAGCACTTTAAGAGGCCAAGGCAGGAGAATCGCTTGAGCCCAAGAGTTGGAGACCAGCCTGGACAACAAAGTGACTTCATCTCTACAAAAAAATAAAACAGTTAGCTGGATGTGGTGGCACATGCCTGTAGTCCCAGCTACTCAAGAGGCTGAGGCAGAAGGATTGCCTGAGCCCAGGATATTGAGACTGCAGTGAGCTATGATCATGCCTCTACACTCCAGCCTTGGTGACAGAAACAGACTGTCTGAAAGAAAGGGAGAGGGAGAGAGAGAGAGGAAGAAGGAAGGAAGGAAGGAAGGAAGGAAGGAAGGAAGGAAAGAAGGAAGGGAGGGAGGGAGGGAGGGAGGGAAAACAGCTGCTCATGAACCCACCTGAGGTAGAGTAACTGATAAAAAGCCTGTGTAAATGTATAGCATCAAGGAAAGCATCATCTTAGTACTGTGAACTTTCAATAATCATTATTAGGTTAAGGGATTACAAATCAGGAAGTAACCCATAAGTATGATGATAAATGATTAACATTGTTCTGTAAAAACTAAGGACTATTTTGAAAATAGCTGTTATAAGATGCACTACTATAGGACTGACCAATGAATCTTGGCCAACATACCAAGAGTTCAGAGATTTAATAAAATAAATATGAAAAGTCTTATTTTGGTTCTACTATATAGCATAACCATAATAAACAATGAAAAAAATCTCTAAACTAGGTTTGGAATTGAGTATTTATGTTTAAGGAAATTGTCAAAGCTTTTAGGTATTTGCATTTTTATTCAGAGATTTCTATCCTAACAACAGATTACAGAAATGCATTAAGGCATTTAGAATAAAAAAGAACCCACATTTACCTGATTAAGGATTTTGAAACATATTATTAGTGGTGCTTTGGTATGGATCTTCTTAAATTACTTTTGCACACATTATTTAATTTATTCTTCAAAGATCTTCACAGGAACTATAGAGGAAAGCTATTATTATGTCTACTTCTTGAGAAAAAATACTGAGAGGAAGAAATTTTGTAAAAACCTTATGTGAGTTTATATTCAGTCTACATCAGAATGACAGATCTGATTCAGTCTAAAGATGTGGAATTTGCAAAGTGATATGTGGAAGCCCATAGAGGGCTAAGATTAAAAAGAAAATATCCTCAGATAAAAACTGGAAAGAAGCTTTCTGAGAAACTGCTTTGTGGTGTGTGACTTCCACTCACTGAGTTACAGCTGTATTTCGTGGAGTTGTTTGCTAGCCTTATTTCTGTGGAATCTGAGAACGGATATTTCGGATCCCTTGGAAGTCTATTGGGCCAAAGGAAATTTACTCCGACAGAAATGAGAAAGAAGCTTTCTGAGAAACTTCTTTATGATCTGTGAATTCATCTCACAGAGTTACAGCTTTCCCCTCAAGAAGCCTTTCGCTAAGACTGTTCATGTGGAATTTGCAAAGTGATATTTGGAAGCCCATAGTGGGCTATGGTGAAAAAAGAAAATATTCTCAGATAAAAAATGGAAGGAAGCTTTCTGAGAAACAGCTTTGTGATGTGTGACTTCCACACACTGATTTACAACTGTATTTCGTGGAGCTGTTTGCTAGCCTTATTTCTGTGGAATCTGAGAACTGATATTTCGGATCCCGCGGAAGACTATAGGGCCAAAGGAAATATTCTCCTATGCAAAAGAGAAAGAAGCTTTCTGAGAAACTTCTTTGTGTTCTGTGAAATCATCTCACAGAGCTTCAATTTTCCCCTCAAGAAGCCGTTCGCTAAGACTGTTCTTGTGAAATTTGCAAAGTGATATTTGGAAGCCCATAGAGGGCTACGGTGAAAAAGAAAATATCCTCAGAGAATAACTGGAAAGAAGCTTTCTGAGAAACTGCTTTGGTATGTGTGACTTCCACTCACAGATTTACAGCTGTATTTCGTGGAGCTCTTTGCTAGCCTTATTTCTGTGGAATCTGAGAACTGATATTTCGGATCCTATGAAGACTATAGGGCTAAGGAAATATCCTCCGATAAAAAAGAGAATGAAGCTTCCGGAGAAACTTCTTTGTGTTCTGTGAAATCATCTCACAGAGTTACAGCTTTCCCCTCAAGAAGCCTTTCGCTAAGACTGTTCTTGTGGAATTTGCAAAGTGATATTTGGAAGCACATGGAGGGCTATGGTGAAAAAGAAAATATCCTCAGAGAAAAACTGGAAAGAAGCTTTCTGAGAAACTGCTTACTGTTCTGTTAATTCATCTCACAGGTTTACAGCATTTCCCTCAAGAAGCCGTTCGCTAAGACTGGTCTTGTGGAATTTACAAAGTGATATTTGGAAGCCCATAGAGGGCTATGGGGAAAAAGAAAGTATCCTCAGAGAAAAACTGGAAATAAGCTTTCTGAGAAACTGCTTTGTGATGTGTGACTTCCACTCGCAGAGTTACAGCTGTATTTCATGGAGCTGTTTGCTAGCCTTATTTCTGTGGAATATGAGAATTGATATTTCGATTCCCTTTGAAGACTACAGGACCTAAGGAAATATCCTCCGATAAAAAAGAGAAAGATGCTTTCTGAGAAACTTCTTGTGTTCTGTGAAATCATCTCACAGAGTTAGAGCTTTCCCCTCAAGAAGCCTTTCGCTAAGACTGTTCTTGTGGAATTGGCAAAGTGATATTTGGAAGCCTATGGAGGGCTACGGTGGAAAAGAAAATATCCTCAGAGAAAAACTGGAAAGAAGCTTTCTGAGAAACTGCTTTGGGATGTGTGAGTTCCACTCACAGTGTTACAGCTGTATTTCGTGGAGCTGTTTGCTAGCCTTATTTCTGTGGAATCTGAAAACTGATATTTCGTATCCCTTTGAAGACTATAGGACCAAAGGAAATATCCTCCGATGAAAAAGAGAAAAAGCTTTCTGAGAATCTCCTTCGTGTTCTGTGATATTATCTCACAGAGTTACAGCTATCACCTCAAGATGACTTTCAGTAAGACTGTTCTTGTGAAATATGGAAAGTGATATTTGGAAGCCCATTTAGGGCTATGGTGAAAAAGAGAAATACCTCAGATAAAACGTGGAAAGAAGCTTTCTGAGAAACTCCTTAGTGTTCTGTTAATTCATCTCACAGAGTTACAGCGTACCCTTCAAGAAGCTGTTCGCTAAGACTGTTGTTGTGAAATATGCAAAGTGATATTTGGTAGCTCATGTAGGGCGATGGTGAAAAAGAAAATATCCTCAGAGAACAACTGGAAAGAAGGTTTCTGAGAAACTGCTTGGTGTTCTGTTAATTCATGTCACAGAGTTACAGCTTTCCTCTCAAGAAGCCATTCGCAAAGTCTGTTCTTGTGGAATTTGCAATGTGATATTTGGAAGACCTTAGAGGGCTATGGTGAAAAAGAAAATATCCTCAAAGAAAAACTAGAATGAAGCTGTCTGAGAAAGTGCTTTGTGATGTGTGACTTCCACCCAGAATTACAGCTGTATTTCGTGGAGGTGTTTGTTAGCCTTATTTCTGTGGATTCCGAGAAAATATATTTCGGATCCCTTTGAAGACAATAAGTCCAAAGGAAATATCTGCCGATGAAAAAGAGAAAGAAGGTTTCTGAGGAACTTGTTTGTGTTCTGTGAAATCATCTCAGAGAGTTACAGCTTTGCCCTCAAGAAGCCTTTCGCTAAGACTGTTCCTGTAGAATTTGCAAAGTGATATGTGGATGCCCACGGAGGGCTATGGTGAAAAATAAAATATCCTCAGATAAAAACTGGAAAGAAGCTTTGTGAGAAACTGCTTAGTGTTCTGTTAATTCATCTCACAGAGTTACAGCTTTCCCCTCAAGAAGGGATTCGCTAACACTGTTCTTGTGGAATTTGCAAAGTGATATTTGAAAGCACATAGAGGACTATGATGAAACAGGAAATATCCTCAGAGAAAACCTGGAAAGAAACTTTCTGAGAAACTGCTTTGTGATGTGTGACTTCCACTCACAGATTTATAGGTGTATTTCGTGGAGCTGTTTGCAAGCCTTATTTCTGTGGAATCTGAGAACTGATATTTCGGATCCCATTGAATATTATAGTGCCAAAGGAAATATACTCTGATAAAAAAGATAAAGAAGCTTCCTGGGAAACTTCTTTGTGTTCTGTGAAATCATCTCACAGAGTTACAACATTCCCCTCAAGAAGCCGTTCGCTAAGACTGTTCTTGTGAAATTAGCAAAGTGATATTCGGAAGCCCATGGAGGGCTATGGTGAAAAAGAAAATATCCTCACAGAAAAACTGGAAAGAATCTTCCTGAGAAACTGCTTTGTGATGTGAGACATCCACTCACAGAGTTACAGCTGCATTTCGTGGAGCTGTTTGCAAGCCTTATTTCTGTGGAATCTGAGAACTGATATTTCGGATCCAATTGAATATTATAGGGACAAAGGAAATATCCTCCGATGAAAAAGTGAAAGAAGCTTTCTGAGATTCTTCTTTGTGTTCTGTGAAATCATCTCACAGAGCTACAGCTATCCCCTCAAGTTGCCTTTCGCAATGACTGTTCTTGTGGAATTTGCAAAGTGATATTTGGAAGCCCATGGAGGGCTATGGTGAAAAAGAGACATACCTCAGATAAAACGTGGAAAGAAGCTTTCTGAGAAACTGCTTAGTGTTCTGTTAATTAATCTCACAGAGTTACAGCGTAGCCTTCAAGAAACTGTTGTCTAAGACTGTTCTTGTGGAATTTGCAAAGTGATATTTGGTAGCCCATGGAGGGCTATGGTGAAAAAGAAAATATCCTCAGAGAATAACTGGAAAGAAGGTTTCTGAGAAACTGCTTGGTGTTTTGTTAATTCATGTCACAGAGTAACAGCTTTCCCCTCAAAAGCCATACTCAAAGACTGTTCTTGTGGAATTTGCGAGGTGATATTTGGAAGCCCCTAGAGGGCTACGGTGAAAAAGAAAATATCCTGAGTGAAAAACTAGAAAGAAGCTGTCTGAGAAACTGCTTAGTGACGTGTGACTTCCACTCACAGAGTTACTGCTGTATCGAGGAGCTGTTTGCTAGCCTTATTTCTGTGGATTTCGAGAACACATTTTTCAGGTCCCATAGAAGACAATAGGTCCAAACAAAATATACTAAGATGAAAAAGAGAAAGAAGCTTTCTGAGGAACTTGTTTGTGTTCTGTTAACTCATCTCAGAGAGTTACAGCTTTCCCCTCAAGAAGCTTTTCGCTAAGACTGTTCTTGTGGAAATTGCAAAGTGATGTTTGGTAGCCCATAGAGGGCTTTGGCGAAAAAGGAAATATCCTCAGAGAAAAACTGGAAAGAAGCATTCTGAGAAACTGCTTTGGGATGTGTGACTTCCAGTCACAGAGTTACAGGTGTATTTTGTGGAGCTGTTTGCTAGCCTTATTCTGTGGATTCGGAGAACTGATATTTCGGATAACTTTGAAGACTATAGGGCCAAGGAAATATCCTCCGATAAAAAAGAGTAAGAAGCTTTCTGAGAATCTTCTTTGTGTTCTGTGAAATCATCTCACAGAGTTACAGCTTTCCCCTCAAGAAGCCTTTCGCTAAGACAGTTCTTGTGGAATTGGCAAAGTGATATTTGGAAGTCCATAGAGGGCTATGGTGAAAAAGGAAATATCCTCTGATGAAATCTGGAAAGAAGATTTCTGAGAAACTGCTCTGTGATATGTGACTTCCACTCACAGAGTTACATCTTTATTTCGTGGATCTCTTTGCTAGCCTTATTTCTGTGGAATCTGAGAACAGATATTTCGGATCCCTTTGAAGACTGTAGGGACAAAGGAAATATCCTCCGATAACAAAGAGAAAGAAGCTTTCTGAGAAACTTCTTTGTGTTCTGTGAAATCATCTCACAGAGTTAAAGCTTTCCCCTCAAGAAGCCTTTCGCTAAGACTGTTCTTGTGGAATTTGCAAAGTGATATTTGGAAGCCCACGGAGTGCTATGGTGAAAAAGAAAATATCCTCAGATAAAAACTGAAAAGAAGCTTTCTGAGAAACTGCTTAGTCTTATGTTAATTCTTCTCAAAGAGTTACAGCTTTCCCCTGAAGAAGCCCTTCCCTAAGGCAGTTCTTGTGGAAAATCCCTTTGAACACTATAGGGTCATAGGAAATATCTTCCGATAAAAAAGAGAAAAAAGCTTTCTGAGAAACTTCTTTGTGTTCTGTGACACCATCTCACAGAGTTACAGCTTTCACCTTAAGAAGCCTTTCGCTAAGAGTGTTCTTGTGGAATTTGTAAAGTGATATTTGGAATCCCATAGAGGGCTACGGTGAAAAAGAAAATATCCTCAGATAGAAACTGGATCGAAGCTTTCTGAGAAACTGTTTAGTGTTCTGCTAATTCATCTCCAAGGGTTACAGCTTTCCTTTCAAGAAGCCGTTCGCTAAGTCTCTTCTTGTGGAATTTGCAAACTGATATTACGGAGCCCATAGAGGGCAATGGTGAAAAAGAAAATATCCTCAGGGAAAAACGGGAAAGAAGCTTTCTAAGAAACTGCTTTGTGATGTGTGACTTCCACTCACAGAGTTACAGCTGTATTTCATGGAGCTGTTTGCTAGCCTTATTTCTGTGGAATCTGAGAACTGATGCTTCGGATCCCTTTGAAGTCTATAAGGCCAAAGGAAATATCCTCCGATAAAAAAGAGAAAGAGGCTTTCTGAGAAACTTCTTTGTGTTCTGAGAAATCATCTCACAGAGTTACAGCATTCTCCTCAAGAAGCTTTTCGCTAAGACTGTTCTTGTGGAATTTGCAAAATGATAATTGGAAGCCCATGGAGGGCTAAGGTGAAAAAGAATATATCCTCAGATTAAAAACTGGAAAGAAGCTTTCTGAGAAACTGCTTAGTGTTCTGTTAATTCATCTCACAGAGTTACAGCTTTCCCCTTAAGAAGCCGTTCGGTAAGACCGTTCTTGTGGAATTTGCAAACTGATATTTGGAAGCACATTGATGGCTTCGGGAAAAAGAAAATATCCTCAGAGAAAAATTGGAAAGAATTTTCTGAGAAACTGCTTTGTGTTGTGTGACTTCCACTCACAGAGTTACAGCTATATTTCATGGAGCTGTTTGCTAGCCTTATTTCTTTGGAATCTGACAACTGATATTTCGGATCCCTTTGAAGACTATAGGGCCAAAGGAAATATCCTCCGATAAAAAAGAGAAACAAGCTTTCTGGGAAACTTCTTTGTGTTCTGTGAAAGCATTTTCAGAGATATAGCTTTCCCCTGAAGAAGTCTTTCACTGAGACTATTCTTGTGGAATTTGCAAAGTGATATTTGGAAGCCCACATAGAGCTATGGTGAAAAAGAAAGTATCCTCAGAGAAATACTGGAAAGAAGATTTTGAGAAAGTGCTTTGAGATGTGTGACTTACACTCACAGAGTTAGAGCTGCATTTCGTGGAGCTGTTTGCTAGACTTATTTCTGAGGAATCTGAGAACTCATATTTCAAATCCCTTTGAAGACTATAGGTCCAAAGGGTATATCCTCCGATAGAAAAGAGAAAGGAGCTTTCTGAGAAACAGGTTAGTGTTCCGTTAATTAATCTCACAGAGTTACCGCTTTCCCTTCTAGAGGCTGTTCGCTAAGACAGTTGTTGTCGAATTTGCAAAGTGATATTTGGAAGCCCATGGAGGGCTACGGTGAAAAAGAAAATATCCTCAGATAAAAACTGGAAAGAAGCTTTCTGAGAAACTGCTTAGTGTTCTGTTAATTAATCTCCCAGAGTTACAGTTTTCCCCTCAAGAAGCCGTTCGCAAAGAATGTTCTTGTGGAATTTGTAAACTGATATTTGGAAGCCCATAGAGGGCTATGGTGAAACAGAAAATATCCTTAGAGAAAAATTGAAAAAAAGCTTTCTGACAAACTGCTTAGTATTCTGTGAATTCATCTCACAGAGGTACAGATTTTCCCTCAAGAAGCCTTTCACTAAGACTGTTCTTGTGGAATTCGCAAAGTAATATTTGGAAGCCCGTTGAGGGCTATGGTGAAAGAGAAAATATCCTCAGAGAAAAACTATAAAGAAGCTTTCTGAGAACCTGCTTTGTGATGTGTGAGTTCCACTCATAGAGTTACAGCTGTATATCGTGGAGCTGTTTGCTGGCCTTAATTCTGTGGAATGTGAGAAGTGATAATTCGCATCCCTTTGAAGACTATAGGGGCAAAGGAAATATCCTCCGATAAAAGAGAGAAAGAAGCTTTCTGAGAAACTTCTTTGTGATCTGTGAGATCATTACAGAGACTTACAGCTTTCCCGTCTACAAGCCTTTCGCTAAGACTGTTCTTGTGGAAATTGCAAAGTGATAATTGGAAACCCATTGAGAGATATGGTGAAAAGGAAAATATCCTTAGATAAAAACAGGAAAGAAGCTTTCTGAGAAACTGCTTAGTGTTCTGGTAATTCATCTCATAGAGTTACAGCTTTCCCCTCAAGAAGCCGTTCGCTATGACTGATCTTGTTTAATTTGCAAAGTGATATTTGGAAGCCCATAGAGGGCTATGGTGAAAAAGAAAATATCCTCAGAGAAAAACTGGAAAGAAGCTTTCTGAGAAACTGCTTTGTGATGTGTGACTTCCACTCACAAAGTTACAGCTGTATTTCGTGGAGCTGTTTGCTAGCCTTATTTCTGTGGAATCTGAGAACTGTTATTTCGGATCCCTTTGAAGACTACTGGGCCAAAGGAAATATCCTCCGATAAAATGAGAAGGAAGCTTTCTGAGAAACTTCTTTTTGTTCTGTGAAATCATCTCACAGGTTTACAGCTTTCCCCTCAAGAACCCTTTCGCTTTAGGCTGTTCTTGTGGAATTTGCAAAGTGATATTTGGAAGCTCGTAGAGGGCTACGATGAAAAAGAAAAATACCTCAGAGAAAAACTATAAAGAAGCTTTCTGGGAAACGGCTTAGTGTTCTGTTAATTAATCTCACAGAGTTACTGTTTTCCCTTCAGGAAGCCGTTTGCTAAGACTGTTGGAGTGGAATTTGCAAAGTGATATTTGGAAGCCAATGGAGGGCTAAGGGGAAAAAGAAAATATCCTCCGAGAAAAACTGGAAAAAAAGGTTTCTGAGAAACTGCTTAGTGTTCTGTTAATTCATCTCACAGAGTTACAGCTTTCCTCTCAAGAAGCCATTCGCTAAGACTGTTCTTATGGAATTAGCAATCTGGTATTTGGAAGCCCCTAGAGGGCTACGGTGAAAAAAAGAGTATCTTCAGAGAAAAACTGGAAAGAAGCTTTCTGAGAAACTGCTTTGTGATGTGTGACTTCCACTGACAGAGTTACAGCTGTATTTCGTGGAGCTGTTTGCTAGCCTTATTTCTGTGGTATCTGAGAACTGATATTTCGGATCCATTTGAAGACTATAGGGCCAAAGGATATATCCTCCGATCAAAATGAGAAAGAAGCTTTCTGAGAAACTTCTTTGTGATCTGTGAATTCATTTCACAGAGTTTCAGCTTTCCCCTTAAGAAATCTTTCGATTAGACTCTTCTTGTATAATTTGAAACGTGACATTTGGAAGCCCATGGACGGCTAGCATGAAAAGGAAAATATCCTCATATAAAAACTGGAAAGAAGCTTTCTGAGAAACTGCTTAATGTTCTCTGAATACATCTCACAGAGTTACAACTTTCCCCTCAAGAAGCCTTTCGCTAAGACTGTTCTTGTGAAATTCGCAAAGCGATATTTGGATGCCCTTAGAGGGCTAAAGAGAAACAGAAAATATCCTCAGAGAAAAACTGGAAAGAAGCTTTCTGAGAAACTGCTTAGTGTTCTGTTAATTCATCTGACAGAGTTACAGCTTTCCCCTCAAAAATCCATTCGCTAAGACTGTTCTTGTGGAATTGGCAAAGTGATATTTGAAACCCCTATAGGGCTATGGTGAAAAAGAAAATATCCTCAGAGAAGAACTGGAAAGTAACTTTCTGAGAAACTGCTTTGGGAAGTGTGATTTCCACACACAGATTTACAGCTGTGTTTCGTGGAGCTGTTTGCTAGCCTTATTTCTGTGGAATCTAAGAACTGATATTTAGGTACCCTTTGAAGACTATAGGTCCAAAAGAAATATCCTCCGATAGAAAAGAGACAGAAGCTTTCTGAGAAACTTCTTTGTGTTCTGTGAAATCATCTCAAAGAGTTACAGCTTTCCCCTCAACAACCCTTTCGCTAAGACTGTTCTTGTGGAATTTTCAAAGTGATATTGGGAAGCCGATAGAGGGCTATGGTGAAAAAGAAAATATCCTCAGATAGAAACTGGAAAGAAGCTTTCTGAGAAACTGCTTAATGTTCTCGTAATTCATCTCACAGAGTTACAGCTTTCCCCTCAAGATGTCTTTCGCTGAGACTGTTGTTGTGAAATTTGTAAAGGGATATTTGGAAGCCCATACAGTGCCATTGTGAAAAGGAAAATATCCTCACATAGAAACTGGAAAGAAGCTTTCTGAGAAACTGCTTAGTGTTGTCTTAATTCATCTCACAGAGTTACAGCTTTCCCCTCAAGAAGCCGTTCGCTAAGACTGTTCTTATGGAATTAGAATGGTGATATTTGGAAGCCCATAGAGGGCTATGGTGAAAAAGAAAGTATCCTCAGAGTAAAACTGGAAAGAAGCTTTCAGAGAAACTGCTTTGTTATGTGTGACTTCCACTCACTGAGTTACAGCTGTATTTCGTGGATCTCTTTGCTAGCCTTATTTCTGTGGAATCTGAGAACAGATATTTCGGATCCCTTTGAAGACTATAGGGCCAAAGGAAATATCCTCCGATAACAAAGAGAAAGAAGCTTTCTGAGAAACTTCTTTGTGTTCTGTAAAATCATCTCACAGAGTTACAGCATTCCCCTCAGGAAGCCTTTCGTTAAGACTGTTCTTGTGGAATTGGCAAAGTGATATTTGGAAGTCCTTAGAGGGCTATGATGAAAAAGAAAATATCCTCAGAGAAAAACTGGAAAGAAATTTTTGGAGAAACTGCTTAGTGTTCTGTTAATTCATCTCACAGAGTTACAGCTTTCCCCTCAAGAAGCCGTTCACTAACACTCTTCTTGTGGAATTTGCAAAGTGATATTTGGAAGCCCATAGAAGGTTATGGTGAAAAAGAAAATATCCTCAGATTAAAACTCTAAAGAATCTATCTGAGAAACTGCTTTTTGATGAGGGACTTCCACTCACAGAGTTACAGCTGTATTTCGTGGAGCTGTTTGCTAGCCTTATTTCTGTGCAATCTGAGATCTGATATTTTGGTAACCTTTAAAGGCTATAGTGCCAAAGGAAATATCCTCCGAAAGAAAAGAGAAAGAAGCTTTCTGAGAAACTTCTTTTTGTTCTGTGAAATCATCTCACAGAGTTACAGCTTTCCCCTTAAGAAGCCTTTCGCTAAGACTGTTCTTGTGGAATTTGAAAAGTGATATTTGGAAGCCCATGGAGGGCTATGGTGAAAAAGAAAGTATCCTCAGATAGAAACTGGAAAGAAGCTTTCTGAGAAACTGCTTAATGATCTCTTAATCCATCTGACAGAGTTACAATATTCCCCTCAAGAAGCCTTTCGCTAAGAGTGTTCTTGTGAATTTGAAAAGTGATATTTGGAAGCCCATAGAGGGCTATGATGAAAAAGAAAATAACCTCAGAGAGAAAATGAAAAGAAGCTTTCTGAGAAACTGCTTAGTGTTCTGTTAAATCATCTCACAGAGTTACAGCTTTCCCGTCAGGAAGCCGTTCGCTAAGACTGTTCTTGTGGAATTGGCAAAGGGATATTTGGAAGCCCATAGAGGGCTATGGTGAAAAAGAAAATATCCTCAGAGAAAAACTTGAAAGAAGCTTTCTGAGAAACTGCTTAGTGTTTTGTTAATTCAACTCACAGAGTTACAGCTTTCCCCTCAAGGAGGCTTTCGGTAAAAATGTTCTTGTGGATTTGGAAAAGTGATATCTGAAAGCCCGTTAGGGCTATGGTGAAATAGAAAATATCCTCAGAGAAAAACTGGAAGGAAACTTTCTGAGAAACTGGTTAGTGTTCTGTTAATTCAACTCACAGAGTTACAGCTTTCCGCTCAAGAAACCTTTCGCTAAGACTGTTCTTGTGGAATTTGCAAAATGATATTTGGAAGGCCATAGAGGGCTATGGAGGAAAAGAAAATATCCGCAGATGGAAACTGGAAGGAAGCTTTCTGAGAATCTGCTTAGTGTTTTGTTAGTTCATCTCACAGAGTTACAGCTTTCCTGTCAAGATGCCGTTCGCTAAGAGTGTTCTTGTGGAATTGGCAAAGTGATATTTGGAAGCCCACAGAGGACTATGGTGAAAAAGAAAATATCCTCAGAGAAGAACTGGAAGGAAGCTTTCTGAGAAACTGCTTTGTGATGTGTGATTTCCACAAACAGAGTTACAGCTGTATTTCGTGGATCTGTTTGCTAGCCTTATTTCTGTTGAATCTGAGAACAGATATTTCGGTTCCCTTTGAAGATTATAGGGCCAAAGGAAATATCCTCCTACAGAAAAGAGAACGAAGCTTTCTGCGAAACTTCTTTGTGTTCTGTGAAATGAACTCACAGAGTTACAGCTTTCCCCTCAAGGAGCCTTTCGCGAAGACTGTTCTTGTGGAATTTTCAAAGTGATATTTGGAAGCCCATGGAGGGCTATGGTGAAAAAGAAAATATCCTCAGATACAAAGTGGAAAGAAGCTTTCTGAGAAACTGCTTAATGTTCTCTTAATTCATCTCACAGAGTTACAGCATTCCCCTCAAGAATCCATTCGCTACGATTGCTTTTGTGAAATTCCTAAAGTGATATTTGGAAGCCCGTAGAGGGCTGTGGTGAAAAAGAAAATATCCTCAGAGAAAAACTGGAAAGAAGCTTGCTGAGAAACTGCTTTGTGATGTGTGACTTCCACGCACAGAGTTACAGCTGAATTTCGTGGATCAGTTTGCTAACCTTATTTCCGTGGAATCTGAGAACTGATATTTCGGATCTCTTCGAAGACTTTAGGGCTAAAGGAAATATCCTCTGATAGAAAAGAGAAAGAAGCATTCTGAGAAACTTCTTTGTGTTCTGTGAAATCATCTCAGAGAGTTACAGCTTTCCCCACAAGAGTCCTTTCGCTAAGACTGTTCTTGTTTAATTTGCAAAGTGATATTTGGAAGTATATACAGGGATATGGTGAAAAAGAAAATATCCTCAGAGGAAAATTGGAAAGAAGCTTTCTGAGAAACTGCTTTGTGATTTGTGACTTTCACTCACAGAGTTACAGCTGTATTTCGTGGAGCTGTTTGCTAGCTTATTTCTGTGGAATCTGAGAACTGATATTTCGGTACCTTTTGAAGACTATAGGGCCTAAGGAAATAACCTTCGATAGAAAAGAGAAAGAAGCTTTCTTAGAAACTTCTTTGTGTTCTGTGAAATCATCTCACAGAGTTACAGCTTTCCCCTCAAGACGCCTTTCGCCAAGACTGTTCTTGTGGGATTTTCAAAGTCATATTTGGAAGCCCATTAAGGGCTATGGTGAAAAAGAAAATATCCTCAGATAGAAACTGGAAAGAAGCTTTCACAGAAACTGCTTAATGTTCTCTTAATTTATCTCACAGAGTTACAGCTTTCCCCTCAAGAAGCCTTTGGGTAAGACTGTTCTTGTGAAATTTGTGAAGTGATATTTGGAAGCCCATAGAGGGCTATGGTGAAAAAGAAAACATCATCAGATAGAAACTGGAAATAAGATTTCGGAGAAACTGTTTAGTGTGCTGTGAATTTATCTCACAGAGTTACAGCTTTTCCCTCAGAAACCGTTCGCCTAGACTGTTCTTATGGAATTAGCAAAGTGATATTTGGAAGCCCATAGAGGGCTATGGTGAAAAAGAAAATATCCTCAGAGAAAAACTGGAATGAAGCTTTCTGGGAAACTGCTTTGGTATGTGTGACTTCCACTCACAGAGTTACAGCTGTATTTCTGGAGCTGTTTGGTAGCCTTATATCTGTGGAATCTGAGAACTGACATTTCGTTACCCTTTGAAGACTATATGGACAAACGAAATATCCTCCAATAGAAAAGAGAAAGAAGCTTTCTGAGAAACCTGTTTGTGTTCTGTGAAATCATCTGACAGAGTTACAGCTTTCCCCTCAGGATGCCTTTCGCTAAGACTGTTCTTGTGTAATTTGCAAAGTTATATTTGGAAGCCCATGGAGGGCTATGGTGAAAAAGAAAATATCCTGAGATAGAAACTGGAAAGAAGCTTTCGGGGAAACTGCTTAGTGTTCTGTTAATTCATCTCACAGAGCTACAGCTTTCCCCTCAAGAAGCCTTTCGCTAAGACTGTTCTTGTGGAATTTTCAAAGTGATATTTGGAAGCCCATAGAGGACTATGGTGAAAAGGAAATATCCTCAGAGAAAAACCGGAAAGAATCTTTCTGAGAAACTGCTTTGTGATGTGTGACTTCCACTCACAGAGTTACAGCTGTATTTCGTGTAGCTCTTTGCTAACCTTATTTCTGTGGAATCTGAGAACTGATGTTTCGGTACCCTTTGAAGACTATAGGGCCAAAGGAAATATTCTCTGATAGAAAAGAGAAAGAAACTTCCTGAGAAATTTCTTTGTGTTCTGTGAAATCATATCACAGAGTTACAGCTTTCCCCTGAAGAAACCGTTCGCTAAGACTGTTCTTGTGGAATTGGCAAAATGATATCTGGAAAACCTTAGCGGGCTATGGAGAAAAAGAAAGTATCCTTATATATCAACTGTAAAGAAGCTTTCTGAGAAACTGCTTAGTGTTCTGTTAATTCATCTCACAGAGTTACAGCTTTCCCCTCAAGATGCCTTTCGCTAAGACTGTTCTTGTGGAATTTGCAAAGTGATATTTGGAAGCCCATGGAGGGCAATGGTGAAAAAGAATATATCCTCCGATAGAAAGTGGATGAAGCTTTCGGGGAAACTGCTTAGAGTTCTGTTAATTCATCTCACAGAGCTACAGATTTCCCCTCAAGAAGCCTTTCGCTAAGACTGTTGTTGTGGAAATTTCAAAGTGATATTATTAACCCCTAGAGTGCTATGGTGAAAAGGAAAATATCCTCAGATAGAAACTGGAAAGAAGCTTTCTGAGAAACTTCTTAGTGTGCTGTTAATTTATCTTAGAGAGTTACAGCTTATCCCTCAAGAAGCCGTTCGCTAAGACTGTTCTTGTGGAATTGGCAAAGTGATATTTGGAAGCCCATAGAGGGCTAAGATGAAAAAGAAAATATCCTCAGAGAAAAACTGGAAAGAAGATTTCTGAGAAACTGCTTTGTGGTATGTGACTACCACTCACTGGGTTACAGCTGCATTTCGTGGAGCTGTTTGCTAGCCTTATTTCTGTGGAATCCGAGAACTGATATTTCGGATCCTTTTGAAGAATATAAGGTCAAAGGAAATATCCTCCAATAGAAAAGAGAAAGAAACTTTCTGAGAAACTTCTTTGTGTTCTGTGAAATCATCTCACAGAGTTACAGCTTTCCCCTCAAGAAGCCTTTCGCTAAGACTGTTCTTGTGGAATTTTCAAAATGATATTTGGAAGCCCATGGAGGGCTATGGTGAAAAAGAAAATATCCTCAGGTAAAAACTGGAGGGAAGCTTTCTGAGAAACTGCTTAATGTTCTCTTAATTCATTTCACAGAGTTACAGCTTTTCACTCTAGAAGCCTTTCGCTAAGACTGTTCTTGTGGAATTTGCAAAGTGATATTTGGAAGCCCTTAGAGGGTTATGGTAAAAAAGAAAATATCCTCAGAGAAAAACTGGAAAGAAGTTTTCTGAGAAACTGTTTAGTGTTCTGTTAATTCATCTCACAGAGTTACATCTTTACCCTCAAGAAGCCGTTTGCCAAGAATTTTCTTATGGAATTGGCAAAGTGATATTTGGAAACCCATAGAGGGCTATGGTGGAAAAGAAAGTATCCTCAAAGAAATGCTGGAAAGAAGCTGTTTGAGAAACTGCTTTGTGATGTGTGACTTCCATGCACAGAGTTACAGCTGTATTTCGTGGAGATGTTTGCTAGCCTTCTTTCTGTGGAATCTGAGAACTGATATTTCGGTACCCTTTGAAGACTATAGGGCCAAAGGAAATATCCTCCGATAGAAAAGAGAACGAAGCTTTCTGAGAAACTTCTTTGTGTTCTGTGAAATCATCACACAGAGTTACAGCTTGCCCCTCAAGAAGCCGTTCGCTAAGACTGTTCTTGTGGAATTGGCAAAGTGATATTTGGAAGCCCATAGAGGGCTATGGTGAAAAAGAAAATATCCTCATAGAAAAACTGGAAAGAAGCTTTCTGAGAAACTGCTTTTTATGTGTACTTCCACTAACAGAGTTACCACCGTATTTCGTGGAGCTGTTTGCCATTCTTATTTCTCTGGAATCTGAGAACTGATATTTCGGTTACTTGTGAAGATTATAAGGCCAAAGGAAATATCCTCTGATAGAAAAGAGAAAGATGCTTTCTGAGAAACTTCTTTGTGTTTTGTGAAATCATCTCACAGAGTTACAGCTTTCCCCTCAAGAATCCTTTCGCTAAGATTGTTCTTGTGGAATTTTCAAAGTGATAATTGGAAGCCCATGTAGAGCTATGGTGAAAAAGAAAATATCCTCAGATAGAAACTGGAAAGAAGCTTTTGAGAAACTGCTTAGTGTTCTGTTAATTCATCTCACAGATTTATAGCTTTCCCCAAAAGAAGCCTTTCGCTAAGACTGTTCTTATGTAATTAGCAACGTGATATTTCGAAGCCCATAGACGGCTATGGTGAGAAAAAAATTATCCTCAGGGAAAAACTGGAAAGAAGCTTTCTGAGAAACTACTTTGTGATGTGTGACTTCCACTCACAGAGTTACAGCTGTATTTCGTGGAGCTGTTTGCTAGCCTTATTTCTGAGGAATCTGAGAACTGATATTTTGGATCCCTTTGAAGACTATAGGGCCAAAGGAAATATCCTCTGATAGAAAAGAGAAAGGAGCTTTCTGAGAAACTTCTTTGTTTTCTTGGAAATCATTACACAGAGTTACAGCTTTCCCCTCAGGAAGCCTTTCGCTAAGTCTGTTCTTGTGGAATTTGCAAAGTGATATTTGGAAGCCCTTAGACGACTATGGTGAAAAAGAAAATATCCTCAGAGAGAAACTGGAAAGAAATTTTCGGAGAAACTGCTTAGTGTTCTGTTAATTCATCTCACAGAGTTACAGCTTTCCCCTCAAGAAGCCGTTCACTAAGACTGTTTTGTGGAATTTGCAAAGTGAAATTTGGAAGCCCATAGAAGGCTATGGTGAAAAAGAAAATATCCTCAGAGAAAAACTCTAAAGAAGCTTTCTGAGAAACTGCTTTTTGATGTCTGAATTCCACTAATAGAGTTACAGCTGTATTTCGTGGAACTGATTGCTCGCCTTATTTCTGTAAAATCTGAGAACTGATGTTTCAGTAGCCTTTGAAGACTGTAGGGCCAAAGGAAATATCCTCCGATAGAAAAGAGAAAGAAGCTTTCTGAGAAACTTCTCTCTGTTCTGTGAAATCATCTCACAGACATACAGCTTTCCCCTCAAGAAGCCTTTCGCTAAGACTGTTCTTGTGGAATTTGAAATGTGATATTTGGAAGCCCATGGAGGGCTACGGTGAAAAAGAAAGTATCCTCAGATAGAAACTGGAAAGAAGCTTTCTGAGAAACTGATTAATGAACTCTTAATTCATCTCACAGAGTTACAGCATTCCCCTAAAGAAGCCTTTCGCTAAAACTGGTCTTGTGAAATTTGTAAAGTGATATTTGGAAGCTCATAGAGGGAGAGATGAAAAAGAAAATACCCTCAGATAAAAACTGGAAAGAAGCTTTCTGAGAAACTGCTTTGTGTTCAGTTAAATCATCTCACAGAGTTATAGCTTTCCCCTCAAGAAGCCGTTCACTAAGACTGTTCTTCTGGAATTGGCAAAGTGATAATTGGAAGCCGAGAGAGTGCTATGGTGAAAAAGAAAATATCCTCAGAGTAAAACTGGAAAGAAGCTTTCTGCAAAATTGCTTTTCGATGTGTACTTCCACTAATAGTGTTACAGCTATATTTCGTGGAGCTGTTTGCTAACCTTATTTCTG
The DNA here is from genome assembly GCF_049350105.2 of Macaca mulatta. NCBI lineage: Eukaryota > Metazoa > Chordata > Mammalia > Primates > Cercopithecidae > Macaca > Macaca mulatta. Next base: position 94,312,525 of record NC_133410.1, on the reverse strand, counting down.
TGGAATCTGAGAACTGATATTTCGGTACCGTTTGAATACTATAGGGCCAAAGGAAATATCCTCTGAAAGAAAAGAGAAAGAAGCTGTCTGAGAAACCTCTTTGTGTTCTGTGAAATCATCTCACAGACATACAGCTTTCACTTCAAGAAGCCTTTCGCTAAGACTATTCTTATGGAATTGGCAAAGTGATATTTGGAAGCCCATAGAGGGCTATGGTGAAAAAGAAAAAATCCTCAGAGTAAAACTGAAAAGAAGCTTCCTGAGAAACTGCTTAGTGTTCTGTTAATTCATCTCACAGAGTTACAGCTTTCCCCTCAACAAGCCGTTCGCTAAGACTGTTCTTGTGGAATTTTCAAAGTGATATTTGGAAACCCATAGAGGGCTATGGTGAAAAAGAAAATATCCTCAGAGAAAAAATGGAAAGAAGACTTCTGAGAAACTGCTTTGTGATATGTGTCTTCCACTAACAGAGTTACAGCTGTATTTCGTGGAGATGTTTGCTAGCCTTATTTCTGTGGAATCTGATAACTGATATTTCGGATTCCTTTGAAGACTATAGGTCCAAAGGAAATATCCTCTGATAGAAAAGAGAAAGAAGCTTTCTGAGAAACTTCTTTGTGTTCTGTGTAATCATCTCAAAGAGTTACAGCTTTCTCCTCAAAAAGTCTTTCGCTAAGACTGTTCTTGTGGAATTGGCAAAGTTATATTTGGGAGCCCATAGAGGGCTATGGTGAAAAAGAAAATATCCTCGATAGAAACTAGAAGGAAGCTCTCTGAGAAACTGCTTAGTGTACTGTTAATTCATCCCAAAGAGTTACAGCTGTATTTCGTGGAGCTGTTTGCTAGCCTTATTTCTGTGGAATCTGAGAACTGATATTTCTGTACCCTTTGAATACTATAGAGTCAAAGGAAATATCCTCCGAAAGAAAAGAGAAAGAAGCTTTCTGAAAAACTTCTTAGTGTTCTGTGAAATCATCTTACAGAGTTACAGCTGTCCCCTCAAGAAGCATTTCGCTAAGACTGTTCTTGTGGAATTTGCAAAGAGATAATTGGAAGTCGATGGAGGGCTTTCGTAAAAAAGAAAATATCCTCAGAAAGAAACTTGAAAGAAGCTTTCTGAGAAACTGGTTAATGTTCTCTTAATTCTCTCACAGAGTTTCAGCTATCACCTCAAAAAGCCTTTCGCTAAGACGGTTCTTCTTGAATTTGAAAATTGATACTTGGAAGCCCATGGAGTGCTATGTTGAAAAAGAAAATATCCTCAGATAGAAACTGGAAAGAAGCTTTCTGAGAAACTGCTTAGTGTTCTGTTAATTCATCTCATAGAGTTACAGCTTTCCCCTCAAGAATCCGTTCGCTAAGCCTGTTCTTATGGAATTGGCAAAGTGATATTTGGAAGCCCATAGAGGGCTATGGTGAAAAAGAAAATATCCTCAGAGAAAAACTGGAAAGAAGCTTTCTGAGAAACTGCTTTTTGATGTGTGACTTCCACTCACAGAGTTACAGCTGTATTTCATGGAGATGTTTGCTAGCGTTACTTTTGTGGTATCTGAGAACTGATATTTCGGATCCCTTTGAAGACTATAGGGCCAAAGGAAATATCCTCCGATAGAGAAGAGAACGAAGCTTTCTGAGAAACTTCTTTGTGTTCTGTGAAATCATCTCAAAGAGTTACAGCTTTCCCCTCAAGAAGCCTTTCATTATGACTGTTCTTGTGGAATTTACAAAGTGATATTTGGAAGCCCTTGGAGGGCTATGGTGAAAAAGAAATTATCCTTAGATAGAAACTGGAAAGAAGCTTTATGAGAAACTGCTTAGGGTTGTGTTAATTCAACTCAAAGAGTTACAGCTTTCCCCTCAAAAAGCTGTTAGCTAAGACTGTTCTTGTGGAATGGGCAAAGTGATATTTGGAAGCCCATAGAGGGCTATGGTGAAAAAGAAAATATCCTCAGACAAAAACTGGAAAGAATCTTCTCAGAAACTGCTTTGTGACGTGTGACTTCCACTAACAGAGTTACAGAGGTATTTCGTGGAGCTGTTTGCTAACATTATTTTTGTGGAATCTGAGAACTGATATTTCGGTACACTTTGAAGACTAGAGGGCCAAAGGAAATATCCTCCGATAACAAAGAGAAAGAAGCTTTCTGAGAAACTTCTTTGTGTTCTGTGAAATCATCTCACAGAGTTACAGCTTTCCCCTCAAGAAGCCTTTCGCTAAGACTGTTCTTGTGGAATTGGCAAAGTGATATTTGGAAGCCCATGGAGGACTATGGTGAAAAAGAAAATATCCTCAGTTAGAAACTGGAAAGAAGCTTTCTGAGAAGCTGCTTAGTGTTCTCTTAATTCAGCTCACAGAGTTACAGGTTTTCCCTCAAGAAGCCTTTCGTTAAGACTGTTCTTATGTAATTAGCAACGTGATATTTCGAAGCCCATAGTGGGCTATGGTGAGAAAAAAATTATCCTCAGGGAAAAACTGGAAAGAAGCTTTCTGAGAAACTACTTTGTGATGTGTGACTTCCACTCACAGAGTTACAGCTGTATTTCCTGCAGCTGTTTGCTAGCCTTATTTCTGTGGAATCTGAGAACTGATATTTTGGATCCCTTTGAAGACTATAGGGCCAAAGGAAATATCCTCCGATATAGAAGAGAAAGAAGCTTTCTGAGAAACTTCTTTGTGTTCTGTGAAATCACCTCACAGAGTTACAACTTTCCCCTCAAGAAGCATTTCGCTAAGACTGTTCTTGTGGAATTTGCAAAGAGATGACTGAAAGCCCATGGAGGGCTATGGTGAAAAAGAAAATATCCTCAGATAGAAACTGGAAAGAAGCTTTCTGAGAAACTGATTAGTGTTTTCCTAATTCAACTCAAAGATTTATAGTTTTACCCTCAATAAGCCGTTCGCTAAGACTTTTCTTGTGGAATTGGCAAAGTGATATTGGGAAGCCCATAGAGGGCCATGGTGAAAAGGAAAATATCGTCAGAGAAAAACTGGAAAGAACCTTTCTGAGAAACTGCTTTGTGATGTGTGACTTCCACTAACAGAGTTACAGCTGTATTTCGTGGAGCTGTTTGTTAGCCTTATTTCTGTGGAATCTGAGAATCGATATTTCAGATCCTTTTTAAGAGTATAGGACCAAAGGAGGTATCCTCCGACAGAAAAGAGAAAGAAGCTTTCTGAGAAACTTCTTTGTGTTCTGTGAATTCATCTCAGAGAGTTACAGCTTTCCCCTCATGAAGCCTTTCGCAAAGACTGTTCTTGTTTAATTGATAAAGTGATATTTGTAAGCCCATACAGGGCTGTGGTGAAAAAGAAAATATCCTCAGAGAAAAACTGGAAAGAAGCTTTCTGAGAGACATCTTTGAGTTCTGTGAAATCATCTCACAGAGTTACAGCTTTCCCCTTAAGAAGCCTTCGCTAAGACAGTTCTTGTGGAATTTGCAAAGTGATATTTGGAAGCCCTCCGAGGGCAATGGTGAACAAGAAAATATCCTCAGATAGAAACTGGAAGGAAGCTTTCGGGGAAACTGCTTAGTGTTCTCTTAATTCATCTCACAGAGTTACAGCTTTCCCCTCAATAAGCCGTTCGCAAAGACTGTTCTTGTGGAATTTGCAAAGTGATATTTGGAGCCTATAGTGGGTTATGGTGAAAAAGAAAATATCCTCAGAGAAAAACTGGAAAGAAGCTTTCTGAGAAAGTACTTGGTGTTGTGTGGCTTCCACTAACTGAGTTACAGCTGTATTTCATGGAACTCTTTGCTGCCCTTATTTCTGTGGAATCTGAGAACTGATATTTCAGATCCCTTTGAAGACTATAGGGTCAAAGGAAATATCCTCAGATAACAAAGAGAAAGAAGCTTCCTGAGAAACTTCTTAGTGTTCTGTGAAATCATCTCACAGAGTTACAGCTTTCCCCTCAGGAAGCCTTTCGCTAAGACATTTCTTGTGGAATTGGCAAAGTGATATTTGGAAGCCCAAAGAGGGCTATGGTGAAAAAGAAAATATCCTCAGAAAGAAACTGGAAAGAAGCTTTCTGAGAAACTGCTTAATGTTCTCTTAATTCTCTCACAGAGTTACAGCTTTCACCTCAAGAAGCCTTTCGCTAAGAGTGTTCTTGTGAAATTTGGAAATTGATACTTGGAATCCAATGGAGGGCTATGGTGAAAAAGGAAATATCCTCAGATAGAAACTGGAATGAAGCTTTCTGAGAATCTGCTTAGTGTTCTGTTAATTCATCTCACAGAGTTACAGCTTTCCCCTCAAGAAGCGGTTCACTAAGATTGTTTTTATGAAATTAGCAAAGTGATATTTGGAAGCCCATAGGGGGCTATGGTGAAAAAGAAAATATCCTCAGGGAATAAGTGTAAAGAAGCTTTTTGAGAAACTGCTTTGTGATGTGTGACTTTCACTCACAGAGTTACAGCTGCATTTCGTGGTTCAATTTGCTAGGCTTATTTTGTGGAATCTGAGAACGGATATTTCGGATCCCTTTGAAGACTTTAGGGCCAAAGGAAATATCCTACGATAGAAAAGAGAAAGAGGCTTTCTGAGAAACTCCTTTGTGTTCTGTGAAATCATCTCACACAGTTATAGCTTTCCCCTCAAGAAGCCTTTCGCTAAGACTGTTCTTGTGGAATTTGCAATGTGATATTTGGAAGCCCATGGAGAGCTCTGGTGAAAAAGATAATATCCTTAGATAGAAACTGGAAAGAAGCTTTCCGAGAAACTGCTTAGTGTTTTGTTAATTCAACTCAAAGAGTTACAGCTTTTCCCTCAGGAACCCGTTCGCTAAGACTGTTCTTGTGGAATTAGGAAAGAGATATTTGGAAGCACATAGAGGGCTCTGGTGAAAAGGAAAATATCCTCAGAGAAAAACTGGAAAGAATCTTTCTGAGAAACTGTTTTGTGATGTGTGACTTCCACTAACAGAGTTACAGCTGTATTTCGTGGAGCTGTTTGCTAGCCTTATTTCTGTGGAAACTGAGAACAGATATCTCGGATCCTTTTGTAGACTACAGGGACAAAGGAAATATCCTCCGATAGAAAAGAGAAAGAAGCTTTCTGAGAAACATTTTGTGTTCTCTGAAATCATCTCACATAGTTACAGCTTTCCCCTCATGAAGCCTTTCACTAAGACTGTTCTTGTTTAATTGACAAAGTGATATTTGGAAGCCCATAGAGGGCTAGGGTGAAAAAGAAAATATCCTCAGAGAAAAACTGGAAAGAAGATTTCTGAGAAACATCTTTGAGTTCTGTGAAATCATCTCACAGAGTTACAGCTTTCCCCTTAAGAAGCCTTTCTCTAAGACAGTTCTTGTGGAATTTACAAAGTGATACTTGGAAGCCCATGGAGTGCTGTGTTGAAAAACAAATTATCCTCAGAATGAAACTGGAAAGAAGCTTTCTGAGAAACTGCTTAATGTTCTGTTAATTCCTCTGACAGAGTTGCAGATTTACCCTCAAGAAGCCGTTCGCTAAGGCTGTTCTTATAGAATAGGCAAAGTGATAATTGGAAGCCCATACAGGGCTATGTTGAAAAAGAAAATACCCTCAGAGAAAAACTTTAAAGAAGCCTTCTGAGAAATTGCTTTGTGATGTTTGACTTCCACTAACAGAGTTACAGCTGTATTTCGTGGAGCTGTTTGCTAGCCTTATTACTGTGGAATCTGAGAACTGATATTTCGGATCCCTTGAAGACTATAGGGCCAAAGGCAATATCCTCCGACAGAAAAGAGAAAGAAGCTATCTGAGAAACTTCTCTGTGTTCTATGAAGTCATCTCAAAGAGTTACAGCTTTCCCCTCAAGAAGCCTTTCACTAAGATTGTTCTTGTGGAATAGGCAAAGTGATATTTGGAAGCCCATAGAGGGCTATGGTGAAAAAGAAAATATCCTCAGAGAAAAACTGGAATGAAGCTTTCTGAGAAACTGCTTAGTGTTCTGTTAATTCATTTCACAGAGTTACAGCTTTCCCCTCAAGAAGCCGTTCGCTAAGACTGTTCTGGTGGAATTTTCAAGGTGATATTTGGTAACCCATAGAGGGCTACGGTGAAAAAGAAAATATCCTCAGAGAAAAACTGGAAAGAAGCTTTCTGAGAAACTGCTCTGTGATGTCTGACTTCCACTAACAGAGTTACTGCTGTATTTCCTGGAGCTATTTGCTAGCCTTATTTCTGTGGAATCTGATAACTGATATTTCGGATCCCTTGAAGACTATAGGGGAAAGGCAATATCCTCAGACAGAAAAGAGAAAGAACTATCTGAGAAACTTCTCTGTGTTCTACGAAGTCATCTCACAGAGTTACAGCTTTCCCCTCCAGAAGCCTTTCATTAAGACTGTTCTTGTGGAATTGGCAAAGTTAAATTTGGGAGCTCATAGAGGGCTATGGTGAAAAAGAAAATATCCTCGATAGAAACTAGAAGGAAGCTCTCTGAGAAACTGCTTATTGTACTGTTAATTCATCTCAAAGAGTTACAGCTGAATTTCGTGGAGATGTTTGCTAGCCTTATTTCTGTGGAATCTGAGAACTTATATTTCTGTACCCTTTGAATACTATAGAGTCAAAGGAAATATCCTCCGAAAGAAAAGAGAAAGAAGCTTTCTAAGAAACTTCTTTGTGTTCTGTGAAATCATCTCACAGAGTTACAGGTGTCCCCTCCAGAAGCCTTTCGCTAAGAATGTTCTTGTGGAACATGCAAAGTGATATTTGGAAGCCCATGGAGGGCTACGGTGAAAAAGAAAATATCCTCAGATAGAAACTGGAAAGAAGCTTTCGGTGAAACTGCTTAGTGTTCTGGTAATTCATCTCACTGAGTTACAGCTTTCCCCTCCAGAAGCCTTTTGCTTAGACTGTTGTTGTGGAATTTGCAAAGTGATATTTGGAAGCCCTTGTAGGGCTATGGTGAAAAAGTAAGTATCCTTAGATAGAAACTGGAAAGAAGCTTTATGAGAAACTGCTTAGGGTTGTGTTAATTCAACTCAAAGAGTTACAGCTTTCCCCTTAAGAAGCCGTTAGCTAAGACTGTTCTTGTGGAATTGGCAAAGTGATATTTGGAAGCCCATAGAGGGCTATGGTGAAAAAGAAAATATCCTCAGAGAAAAACTGGAAAGAAGCTTCTGAGAAACTGCTTTGTGACATGTGTCTTCCACCAACAGAGTTACAGCTGTATTTCGTGGAACTGTTTGCTAGCCTTATTTCTGAGGAATCTGAGAACTGATACTTCGGTACACTTTGAAAACTACAGGGCCAAAAGAAATATCCTTCTACAGAAAAGAGACAGAAGCTTTCTGAGAAACTTCTTCGTGTTCTGTGATATCATCTCACAGAGTTACAGCTCTACCCTCCAGAAGACTTTCGCTAAGACTGTTCTAGTGGAATTGGCAAAGTGATATTTGGAAGCCAATGGAGGGCTATGGTGAAAAAGAAAATATCCTCAGATAGAAATTGGAAAGAAGCTTTCTGAGAAGCTGCTTAGTGTTCTGTTAATTCATCTCGCAGAGTTACACCTTTCCCCTCAAGAAGCCTTTCGCTAAGACTGTTCTTGTGGAATTGGCAAAGTGATATTTGGAAGCCCATAGAGGGCTATGGTGAAAAAGAAAATATCCTCAGAGAAAAACTGGAAAGAAGCTTCTGAGAAAATGCTTTGTGACATGTGTCTTCAACTAACAGAGTTACAGCTGTATTTCGTGGAGCTGTTTGCTAGCCTTATTTCTGAGGAATCTGAGAACTGATATTTCGGTACACTTTGAAAACTACAGGGCCAAAAGAAATATCCTTCTACAGAAAAGAGACAGAAGCTTTCTGAGAAACTTCTTCGTGTTCTGTGATATCATCTCACAGAGTTACAGCTCTACCCTCCAGAAGACTTTCGCTAAGACTGTTCTAGTGGAATTGGCAAAGTGATATTTGGAAGCCAATGGAGGGCTATGGTGAAAAAGAAAATATCCTCAGATAGAAATTGGAAAGAAGCTTTCTGAGAAGCTGCTTAGTGTTCTGTTAATTCATCTCGCAGAGTTACACCTTTCCCCTCAAGAAGCCTTTCGCTAAGACTGTTCTTGTGGAATTGGCAAAGTGATATTTGGAAGCCCATAGAGGGCTATGGTGAAAAAGAAAATATCCTCAGAGAAAAACTTGAAAGAAGCCTTCTGAGAAACGGTTTTGTGATGTGTGACTTCCACTCACAGAGTTACAGCTGTATTTCGTTGAATTGTTTGCTAGGCTTATTTCTGTGGAATCTGAGAACTGATATTTCGGATCCCTTTGAAGACTCTAGGGCCAAAGGAAATATCCTCCGAGAAAAGAGAAAGAGACTTTCTGAGAAACTCCTTTGTGTTCTGTGAAATCATCTCACAGAGTTACAGCTTTCCCCTCAAAAAGCCTTTCGCTAAGACTGTTCTTGTGGAATTTGCAAAGTGATATTTGGAAGCCCATTAAGGGCTACGGTGAAAAAGAAAATATCCTTAGATACAAACTGGAAAGAAGCTTTATGAGAAACTGCTTAGTGTTCTGTTAATTCAACTCAAAGAGTTACAGCTTTCCCCTCAAGAAGCCGTTAGCTAAGACTGTTCTTGTGGAATTGGCAAAGTGATATTTGGAAGCCCATTCAGGCCTGTGGAGAAAAAGAAAATATCCTCAGAGAAAAACTGGAAAGAAGCTTTCTTAGAAACTGCTTTTGATGTGTTACATCCACTAACAGAGTTACAACTGCATTTCGTGAAGCTGCTTGCTAGCCTTATTTTTGTGGAATCTGAGAAGTGATATTTCGGTACTCTTTGAAGAGTATAAGGCCAAAGGAAATATCCTCCGATTGAAAAGATAACGAAGCTTTCTGAGAAACTTCTTTGTTTTCTGTGAAATCATCTCACAAAGTTACACCTTACCCCTCAGGAAGCCTTTCGCTAAGACTGTTCTTCTGGAATTGGCAGAGTGATATTTGGAAGCCCGTAGAGGGCTATGGTGAAAAAGAAAATATCCTCAGAGAAAAACTGGAAAGAAGCTTTCTGAGAATCTGCTTAATGTTCTCTAATTCTGTCACAGAGTTACAGCTTTCACCTCAAAAGCCTTTCGCTAAGAATGTTCTTGCGAAATTTGGAAATTGATACTTGGAAGCCAATGGAGGGCTATGGTGATATAGAAAATATCCTCAGACAGAAACTGGAATGAAGCTTTCTGAGAAACTGCTTAGTTTTCTCTTAATTCATCTCACAGAGTTACAGCTTTCCCCTCAAGAAGCCGTTCGCTAAGACTGTTTTTATGGAATTGGCAAAGTGATATTTGGAAGCCCATAGAGGGCAAGGGTGAAAAAGAAAATATCCTCAGAGAAAAACTGGAAATAAGCTTTTTGAGAAACTGCTTTGTGATGTGTGACTTCCACTCACAGAGTTACAGCTGTATTTCGTGGATCAGTTTGCTAGGCTTATTTCTGTGGAATCTGAGAACGGATATTTCGGATCCCTTTGAAGACTCTAGGGCCAAAAGAAATATCCTCCGATAGAGAAGAGAAAGAAGCTTTCTGAGAATCTTCTTTGTGTTCTGTGAAATCATCTCACAGAGTTACAACTTTCCCCTGCAGAAACATTTCGCTATGACTGTTCTTGTGGAATTTGCAAAGTGATAATTGAAAGCCCATGGATGGCTATGGTGAAAAAGAAAATATCCTCAGATACAAACTGGAAAGAAGCTTTCTGAGAAACTGCTTAGTGTTTTGTTAATTCAACTGAAAGAGTTACAGCTTTCCCCTCAAGTGCCGTTCGCTAAGACTGTTCTTGTGGAATTGTCAAAGTGATATTTGGAAGCCCACGGAGGGCAGTGGTGAAAAAGAAATTATCCTCAGATAGAAACTGGAAGGAAGCTTTCGGGAAAACTGCTTAGTGTTCTGTTATTTATCTCACAGATTTACAGCTTTCCCCTCAAGAAGCCGTTCGCTAAGACTGTTCTTGTGGAATTTCCAAAATGATATTTGGAAGGCCATAGAGCGCTATGGTGAAAAAGAAAATATCCTCAGAGAAAAACTGGAAAGAATCGTTCTGAGAAACAGCTTGGTGATGTGTGGCTTCCACTAACTGAGTTACAGCTGTATTTCATGGAGCTGTTTGCTAGCCTTATTTCTGTGGAATCTGAGAACTGATATTTCGGTACCCTTTGAATATTCTAGGGCCAAAGGAAATATCCTCCGATAGAAAAGAGAAAGAAGCCTTCTGAGAAACTGCTTTGTGATGTGTGATTTCCACGAACAGAGTTACAGCTATATTTCGTGGACCTGTTTGCCAGCCTTATTTCGGTGAAATCTGACTCTGTAAGAGAGTTCTTCTGGAATTTGCAAAGTGATATTGGAAGCCCCTGGAGGGCAATGGTGAAAAAGAAAATATCCTCAGAGATACACTGGAAACAAGCTTTTGGGGAAACTGCTTAGTGTTCTGTTAATTTATCTCACAGAGATACAGCTTTCCCCTCAAGAAGCCGTTGGCTCGGACTGTTCTTGTGGAATTTTCAAAGTGATATTTGGAAGCCCTTAGAGGGCTACGGTAAAAGGTAAATATCCTCAGAGAAAAACTGGAAAGAATCTTTCTGAGAAACTGCTTTTTGATGTGTGACTTCCACTCACAGAGTTACAGCTGTAATTCGTGGAGCTGCTTGCTAGCCTTATTTCGGTGAAATCTGAGAACTGATATATCGGTACCCTTTGAAGAATATGGGGACAAGGAAATATCCTCTGATTGAAAAGAGAAAGAACCTTTCTGAGAAACTTCTTTTTGTTCTTTGAAATCATCTCACAGAGTTACATCTTTCCCGTCAGTAAGCCTTTCGGTAATACTGTTCTTGTGGAATTGGCAAAGTGACATTTAGAGGCCCGTAGAGGGCTATGGAGAAAAAGAAAATATCCTCAGAGAAAAACAGGAAATTATCTTTCTGAGAAACTGCTTAGTGTTCTGTTAATTCATCTAACAGAGAGACTCTTCCTGTGGAAATTGCAAAGTGATATTTGGAAGACATGGAGGGATATGGTGAAAAAGAAAATATCCTCAGGTAGAAACTGAAGAAAGGTTTCTGAGAAGCTGCTTAGTGTTCAGTTAATTCATCTCACAAAGCAGTTTCACAGAAAGCTTCTTTCCAGTATTTCTCTGAGTATATTGTCTTTTTCACTGTAGCCTTCTATGGGCTTCCAAATATCACTTTGCAAATTCCAGAAGAACAGGCTTAGTGAAAGGCTACTTGAGGAGAAAGTTGTAACTCTGTGAGATGATTGCACAGAACACAAAGAAGTTTCTCAGAAGGCTTCTTTCGCTTTGTTATCGGAGGATATTTCCTTTGGCCCTATAGTCTTCAAAGGGATCCGAAATATCCGTTCTCAGGTTCCACAACAATAAGGCTAGCAAACAGACCCACAAAATACAGCTGTAACTCTGTGAGTGGAAGTCACACATCACAAAGCAGTTTCTCAAAAAGCTTCTATGCAGTTTTTCTCTGAGGATATTTTCATTTTCACCATAGCACTGTATGGGCTTCCAAATATCACTTCGCAAATTCCACAAGAACAGGCTTAGCGAACGGCTTCTTGAGGGGAAAGCTGTGATTCTGTGAGATGAATTAACAGAACACTAAGCAGTTTCTCAGAAAGCTTCCTTCCAGTTTTCATCTGAGGATATTTCCTTTTTCACCATAGCCCTCCATGGGCTTCCAAATATCACTTTGCAAATTACACAAGAACAGTCTTAGCGAAAGGCTTCTTGAGAGGAATGCTGTAACTCTGTGAGATGATTTCACAGAACACAAAGAACTTTCTCAGAAAGCTTCCTTCTCTTTGTTATCAGAGGATATTTCCTTTGGCCCTATAGTCTTCAAAGGGATCCGAAATATCCGTTCTCAGATTCCACAGAAATATGGCTAGCAAACAAATCCACGAAATACAGCTGAAACTCTGTGAGTGGAAGTCACACATCACAAAGCAGTTTCTCAGAAAGCTTCTTTCCAGTTTTTCTCTGAGGATAATTTCTTTTTCACCATAGCCCTCCATGGGCTTCCAAATATCACTTTGCAAATTCCACAAGAACAATCTTAGCGAAAGGCTTCTGGAGGGGAAAGTTGTAACTGTGTGAGATGATTTCACAGAACGCAAACAAGTTTCTCAGAAAGCTTCTCTCTCTTTGTTATCAGAGGGTATTTCCTTTGGCTCTATAGTCTTCAAAGGGATCCGAAATATGCGTTCTCACATTCCACAGAAATAAGGCTAGCAAACACATCCACGAAATACAGCTGTAAATCGGTGAGTGGAAGTCACACATCACCAAGCAGTTTCTCAGAAAGATTCTTTCCAGTTTTTCTCTGAGGATATTTTCTTTTTCACCATAGCCCTCTGTGGGCTTCGAAATATCACTTTGCAAATTCCACAAGTACAGGCTTAGCGAACGGCTTCTGGAGGGGAAAGCTGTAACTCTGTGAGATGAATTAATAGAACTCTAAGCAGTTTCTCAGAAAGCTTCTTTCAGTTTTAATCTGGGGATATTTCCTTTTACACCACAGCCTTCCATGGGCTTCCAAATATCAATTTGCAAATTGAAGAAGAACAGTCTTAGCGAAAGCTTCTTGAGGGGAAAGCTGTAACTCTATGAGATGATATCACTGAACACAAAGGAGTTTCTCAGAAAGCTCCTTTCTCTTTGTTATCGGAGGATATTTCCCTTGGCCCTATAGTCTTCAAAGGGATCCGAAATATCCGTTCTCAGATTCCACAGAAATAAGGCTAGCAAACAGATCCACAAAATACAGCTGTAACACTGTGAGTGGAAGTCACACATCACAAAGCAGTTTCTCAAAAAGCTTCTGTGCAGTTTTTCTCTGAGGATATTTTCTTTTTCACCATAGATCTGTATGGGCTTCCAAATATGACTTTGCCAATTCCATAAAAACAGGCTTAGCGAACGGCTTCTTGAGGGGAAAGCTGTAACTCTGTGAGATGAATTAACAGAACACTAAGCAGTTTCTGAGAAATATTCTTTCCAGTTTTCATCTAAGGATATTTCCTTTTTCATCATAGCCGTCCATGGGCTTCCAAATATCACTTTGCAAATTCCACAAGAACAGGCTTAGCGAACGGCTTCTTGAGGGGAAAGCTGTAAGTCTATGAGATGATTTCACAAAACAGAAAGGAGTTTCTCAGAAAACTTCTTTCTCTTTGTTGCCAGCGGATATTTCCTTTGGCCCTATAGTCTTCAAAGGTTTCCGAAATATCCGTTTTCAGATTCCACAGAAATAAGGCTAGCAAACACATCCACGAAATACAGTTGTACCTCTGTGAGTGGAAGTCACCCATCACAAAGCAGTTTCTCAAAAAGATTCTTTCCAGTTTTTCTCTGAGGATATTTTCTTTTTCACCATAGCCCTCTAAGAGCTTCCAAATATCACTTTGCAAATTACACAAGAATAGGCTTAGCGAACGGCTTCTTGAGGGGAAAGCTGTAACTCTCTGAGGTGAATTAAAAGAACCCTAAGCAGTTTCTGAGAAATCTTCTTTCCCGTTATCATTCGAGGATATTTCCTTTTTCACCATAGCCCTTCATGGGCTTCCAAATATCACTTTGCAATTTCCACAAGAACAGTTTTAGAGAAAGGATTCTGGAGGGGAAAGCTGTAACTCTCTGAGATGATTTCACAAAACACAAAGGAGTTTCTCAGATAGCTTCGTTCTTTTTGTTATGGGAGGATATTTACTTTTGCCTTATATTCTTCAAAGGGATCCGAAATATCCGTTCTCAGATACCACAGAAATACGGCTAGTAAACAGATCCACGAAATACAGCTGTAACTCTGTGAGTGGAAGTCACACATCACAAAGCAGTTTCTCAGAAAGCTTCTTTCCAGTTTTTCTCTGAGGATATTTTCTTTTTCACCATAGCCTTGTATGGGCTTGCAAATATCACTTTGCAAATTCCACAAGAACAGGCTTAGCGAACGGCTTCTTGAAGGGAAAGCTGTAACCCTGTGAGATGAATTAACAGAACACTAAGTGGTTTCTCAGAAAGCTTCTTTCCAGATTTCATCTGAGGATATTTCCTTTTTCACCGTAGCTCTCTATGGGCATCGAAATATCACTTTGCAAATTCCAGAAGAACAGGCGTAGCGAAAGGCTTCTTGAGGGGAAAGCTGTAACTCTGTGAGATGATTTCACAGAACAAAAAGAAGTTTCTCAGAAAGCTTCTTTGTGTTTTTTATCGGAGGATTTTTCCTTTGGCCCTATAGTCTTCAAGGGATCCGAAATATCCCTTCTCAGATTCCACAGAAATAAGGCAAGCAAACAGATCCATGAAAAAAAGCTGTAACTCTGTGAGTGGGAGTCACATATCACAAAGCATTTACCGAGAAAGCTTCCTACAGATTTTTCTGAAGATATTTTCTTTTTCACCATTGCCCTCTATGGGCTACCAAATATCACTTTGCAAATTCCACAAGAACAGGCTGAGTGAAATTCTACTTGAGGGAAAGCTGTAACTCTGTGAGATGATTTCACAGAACGCAAAGAAGTTTCTCAGAAAGCTTCTTTCTCTTTGTTATCGGAGGATATGTCCTTTGGCCCTATAGTCTTCAAAGGGATCGGAAATATCATTTCTGAGATTCCACAGAAATAAGGCTAGCAAACAGATCCATGAAATACAGATGTAAATATGTGAGTGGAAGTCACACATCACAAAGCATTTTCTCAGAAAACTTCTTTCCAGTTTTTCTCTCAGGATATTTTCTTTTTCACCGTAGCCCTCTATGGGCTTCCAAATATCACTTTGCAAATTCCACAAGAACAGGCTTAGCGAACGGCTTCTTGAGGGGAAAGCTGTAACTCTGTGAGATGAATTAACAGAACACTAAACAGTTTCTCAGAAAGCTTCTTTCCAGATTTCATCTGTGGATATTTCCATTTTCAACGTAGCCCTCTACGGGCATCGAAATATCACTTTGCAAATTCCACAAGAACTGTCTTAGCGGAAGGCTTCTTGATTGGAAAGCTGTAACTGTGTGAGATGATTTCACAGAACACAAAGGAGTTTCTCAGAAAGCTTCATTCTCTTTGTTATCGGAGTATATTTCCTTTGGCGGTGTACTCTTCAAACAGATCCGAAATATCCGTTCTCAGATTCCACAGGAATAAGGCTAGCAAACAGATCCACGAAATACAGCTGTAACTCTTTGAGTGGAAGTCACATATCACAAAGCAGTTTCTCAAAAAGCTTCTTTGCAGTTTTTCTCTGAGGATAATTTCTTTTTCACAGCAGCCCTGTAAGGGCTTCCAATATCACTTTGCAAATTCCACAAGAACAGGCTTAGCGAACGGCTTCTTGAAGGGAAAGCTGTAACCCTGTGAGATGAATTAACAGAACACTAAGTGGTTTCTCAGAAAGCTTCTTTCCAGATTTCATCTGAGGATATTTCCTTTTTCACCGTAGCTCTCTATGGGCATCGAAATATCACTTTGCAAATTCCAGAAGAACAGGCGTAGCGAAAGGCTTCTTGAGGGGAAAGCTGTAACTCTGTGAGATGATTTCACAGAACAAAAAGAAGTTTCTCAGAAAGCTTCTTTGTGTTTTTTATCGGAGGATTTTTCCTTTGGCCCTATAGTCTTCAAGGGATCCGAAATATCCCTTCTCAGATTCCACAGAAATAAGGCAAGCAAACAGATCCATGAAAAAAAGCTGTAACTCTGTGAGTGGGAGTCACATATCACAAAGCATTTACCGAGAAAGCTTCCTACAGATTTTTCTGAAGATATTTTCTTTTTCACCATTGCCCTCTATGGGCTACCAAATATCACTTTGCAAATTCCACAAGAACAGGCTGAGTGAAATTCTACTTGAGGGAAAGCTGTAACTCTGTGAGATGATTTCACAGAACACAAAGAAGTTTCTCAGAAAGCTTCTTTCTCTTTGTTATCGGAGGATATGTCCTTTGGCCCTATAGTCTTCAAAGGGATCGGAAATATCATTTCTGAGATTCCACAGAAATAAGGCTAGCAAACAGATCCATGAAATACAGATGTAAATATGTGAGTGGAAGTCACACATCACAAAGCATTTTCTCAGAAAACTTCTTTCCAGTTTTTCTCTCAGGATATTTTCTTTTTCACCGTAGCCCTCTATGGGCTTCCAAATATCACTTTGCAAATTCCACAAGAACAGGCTTAGCGAACGGCTTCTTGAGGGGAAAGCTGTAACTCTGTGAGATGAATTAACAGAACACTAAACAGTTTCTCAGAAAGCTTCTTTCCAGATTTCATCTGTGGATATTTCCATTTTCAACGTAGCCCTCTACGGGCATCGAAATATCACTTTGCAAATTCCACAAGAACTGTCTTAGCGGAAGGCTTCTTGATTGGAAAGCTGTAACTGTGTGAGATGATTTCACAGAACACAAAGGAGTTTCTCAGAAAGCTTCATTCTCTTTGTTATCGGAGTATATTTCCTTTGGCGGTGTACTCTTCAAACAGATCCGAAATATCCGTTCTCAGATTCCACAGGAATAAGGCTAGCAAACAGATCCACGAAATACAGCTGTAACTCTTTGAGTGGAAGTCACATATCACAAAGCAGTTTCTCAAAAAGCTTCTTTGCAGTTTTTCTCTGAGGATAATTTCTTTTTCACAGCAGCCCTGTAAGGGCTTCCAATATCACTTTGCAAATTCCACAAGAACAGGCTTAGCGAACGGCTTCTTGAAGGGAAAGCTGTAACTCTGTGAAATGAATTAAACGAACACTAAGCAGTTTCTCAGAAAGCTTCTTTCCAGTTTTCATCTGAGGATATTTCCTTTTTCGCCATAGCCCTTCATGGGCTTCAAAATATCACTTTGCAAATTCCACAAGAACAGGCTTAGCGAAATGCTCCTTAACGGGAAAGTTGTAGCTCTGTGAGATGATTTCACAGAAAACAAAGGAGTTTCTCAGAAAGCTTCTTTCTCTTTGTTATCGCAGGATATTTCCTTTGGCCTTATAGTCTTCAAAGGCATCCGAAATATCCGTTCTCAGATTCCACAGAAATAAGGCTAGCAAACAGATCCACGAAATACAGCTGTAAGTCTGTGAGTGGAAGTGAAACATCACAAAGCAGTTTCTCAGAAAGCTTCTTGCTCTTTGTTATCGGAGTATACTTCCTTTGGCCCTATAGTCTTCAAAGGAATCTGAAATATTATTTCTCAGATTCCACAGATAAGGCTAGCAAACACATCCACGAAATACATACGTAACTATGTGAGTGGAAGTCAAACATCACAAAGCAGTTTCTCAGAAAGCTTCTTTCCATTTTTTCTCTGAGGATATTTTCTTATTCACCGTACCCACTATGGGCTTCCAAATATCACTTTGCAAATTCCACAAGAACAGGCTTAGCGAAAGGCTTCTTGATGGGAAGGCTGTACCTCTGTGAGATGATTTCACAGAACACAAAGGAGTTTCTCAGAAAGCTTCTTTCTCTTTGCTATCGGAAGATATTTCCTTTGGCCCTGTACTCTTCAAAGGGATCCGAAATATCCGTTCTCAGATTCTACAGAAATAAGGCTACCAAACAGATCCACGAAATACAGCTGTAACTTTTGAGTGGAAGTCACATATCACCAAGCAGTTTCTCAAAAAGCTTCTTTGCAGTTTTTCTCTGAGGATAATTTCTTTTTCACCGTAGCCCTCCATGGGCTTCCAAATATCACTTTGCAAATTCCACAAGAACAGGATTAGCGAACGGCTTCTGGAGGGGTAAGCTGTAACTCTGTGAGATGAATTAACAGAACACTAGGCAGTTTCTCAGAAAGCTTCTTTCCAGATTTCATAGAGGATATTTCCTTTTTCAATGTAGCCCTGTATGGGCATCGAAATATCACTTTGCAAATTCCACAAGAACAGGCTTAGCGAAAGGCTTCTTGACGGGAAAGCTGTAACTCTGTGCGATGATTTCACAGAACACAAAGAAGTTCTCAGAAAGCTTCTTTCTCTTTCTTATCGAAGGATATTTCCTTTGGCCCTATGGACATCAAAGGGATCCGAAATATCAGTTCTCAGATTCCTCAGAAATAAGGCCAGCAAAGAGATCCACGAAATACAGATGTAACTCTGTGAGTGGAAGTCACACATCACAAAGCAGTTTCTCAGAAAGCTTCTTTCCAGTTTTTCTCTGAGGATATTTTCCTTTTCACCGTAGCCCTCTATGGGCTTCCAAATATCACTTTGCAAATTCCACAAGAATGGGCTTAGCGAAAGGCTTCTTGAGGGGTAAGCTGTAACTTTGTGAGATGAACTAACAGAACACTAGGCTGTTTCTCAGAAAGCTTCTTTCCAGATTTCATCTGAGGATATTTCTCTTTTCACAGTAGCCCTCCATGGGCATCGAAATATCACTTTGCAAAATCCACAAGAACAGGCTTAGCGAAGCGCTTCTGGAGGGGACACATGAAACTCTGTTAGATGATTTCACAGAACACAAAGAAGTTTCACAGAAAGCTTCTTTCTCTTTGTTATTGGAGGGTATTTCCTTTGGCCCTGCAGTCTTCAAAGGGATCCCCAATATCAGTTCTCAGATTCCACAGAAATAAGGCTAGCAAACAGATCCATGAAATACAGATGTAACTCTGTGAGTGGAAGTCACACATCACAAAGCAGTTTCTCAGAAAGCTTCTTTACAGTTTTCTTTTGAGGATATTTTCTTTTTCACGGTAGCCCTCTATGGGCTTCCAAATATCACTGTGCAAATTCCACAAGAACAGGCTTAGCGAACGGCTTCTTGAGGGGAAACTGTAACTCTGTGAGATGAATTAACAGAACACTAGGCAGGTTCTCAGAAAGCTTCTTTGCAGATTTCATCTGAGGACATTTCCTTTTTCACGGAAGCCCTCTATGGGCATCGAAATACCACCATGCAAAACCACAAGAAATTGCTTAGCGAAAGGGTTCTTGAGGGGAAAGTTGTAACTCTGTGAGATGATTTCACAGAACATAAAGAAGTTTCTCAGAAAGCTTCTTTTTGCTTGTTATCGGAGGGTATTTCCTTTGGCGCTTATAGTCTTCTAAGGGATCCGAAATATCAGTTCTCAGATTCCACAGAAATAAGGCTAGCAAACAGATCCACGCAATACAGATGTAACTCTGTGAGTGGAAGTCACACATCACAAAGCAGTTTCTCAGAAAGCTTCTTTCCAGTTTTTCTCTGAGGATAGTTTCTTTTTCACCATAGCCCTCTATGGGCTTCGAAATGTCACTTTGCGAATTTCACAAGAACAGGCTTAGCGAACGGCTTCTTGAGGGGAAAGTTGTAACTCTGTGAGATGAATTAACAGAACACTAAGCAGTTTCTCAGAAGGCTTTTAGACCCTTTTCATCTGAGAATATTTACTCTTTCACCAATGCCCTCCATGGGCTTCCAAATATCACTTTGCCAATTCCACAAGAACTGTCTTAGCGAAAGGCTTCTTGAGGGGAAAGCTGTAACTCTGTGAGATGATTTCACAGAACACAAAGAAGTTTTTCAGAAAGCTTCTTTCTCTTTGTTATCGGAGGATATTTCCTTTGACCCTATGGACATCATAGGGATCCGAAATATCAGTTCTCAGATTCCTCAGAAAAAAGGCTAGCAAACAAATCCACGAAATACAGATGTAACTCTGTGAGTGGAAGTCAAACAACACAACGCAATTTCTCAGAGAACTTCTTTCCAGTTTTTCTCTGAGGATATTTTCTTTTTCACCATAGCTCTCAATGGGCTTCCAAATATCACTTTGCAAATTCCACAAGAACAGGCTTAACGAACGGCTTCTTGAGGGTTAAGCTGTAACTCTGTGAGATGAATTAGCAGAACACTAAGCAGTTTCTCAGAAAGCTTCCTTCCAGATTTTATCTGAGGATATTTCCTTTTTCACAGTAGCCCTCTATGGGCATCGAAATATCACCTTGCAAATTCCACAGGAACAGGCTTAGCGAAAGGGTTCTTGAGGGGAAACCTGAAACTCTGTGAGATGATTTCACAGAACGTAAAGAAGTTTCACAGAAAGCTTCTTTCTCTTTGTTGTTGGAGGGTATTTCCTTTTGCCCTACAGACTTCAAAGGGATCCGCAATATCAGTTTTCAGATTCCACAGAAATAAGGCTAGCAAACAGATCCACGAATTACAGATGTAACTCTGTGAGTGGAAGTCACACATCACAAAGCAGTTTCTCAGAAAGCTTCTTTCCACTTTTTCTCTGAGAATATTTTCTTTTTCACCGTAGCCCTCTATGGGCTTCCAAATATCACTTTGCAAATTCCACAAGAACAGGCTTAGCGAACGGCTTCTTGAGAGGTAAGCTGTAACTCGGTGAGATGAATTAACAGAACACTAAGCAGTTTCTCAGAAAGCTTCTCTCCAGATTTCATCTGATGATATTTGCTTTTTCACCGTAGCCCTCTATGGGCATCGAAATATCACTTTGCAAATTCCACAAGAACAGGCTTAGCGAAAGGCTTCTTGAGGGGTAAGCTGTAACTCCGTGAGATGATTTCACAGAACACGCAGAAGTTTCTCAGAAAGCTTCTTTGTCTTGGTTATCGGATGATATTTCCTATGGCTCTATAGTCTTCAAAGGGATCCGAAATATCAGTTCTCAGATTCCACAGAAATAAGGCTAGCAAACAGATCCACGAAATACAGATGTAACCCTGTGAGTGTAAGTCACACGCAACAAAGCATTTTCTCAGAAAGCTTCTTTCCAGTTTTTCTCTGAAGATATTTTCTTTTTACCCTAGCCCTCTATGGGCTTCCAAATATCACTTTGCCAATTCCACAAGAACAGGATTAGCAAAAGGCTTCTTGAGGAGAAAGCTGTAACTCTGTTAGATGAATTAACATCACACTGAGCAATTTCTCAGAAAGATTCTTTCCAGATTTCATCTGAGGATATTTCCTTTTTCAGCGTATCCCTCCATGGGCATCGAAATATCACTTTGCATATTGCACAAGAACAGGCTTAGCGAACGGCTTCTTGAGGGGAAAGTTGTAAATCTGTGAAATGATTTCACAGAACACAGAAATTTGTCAGAAAGCTTCTTTCTCTTTGTTATCGGAGGATATTCCTTTGGCACTATAGTCTTCAAAGGGATCGAAATATCAGTTCTCAGATTCCACAAAATAAGGCTAGCGAACAGATCCACGAAATATAGATGTAACTCTGTGAATTTAAGTCAAACATCACAAAGCAGTTTCTCAGAAAGCTCCTTTCCATTTTTTCTCTGCGGATATTTTCTTGGTCACTATAGCCCTCTAGGGGCTTGCAAATATCACTTTGCAAATTCCAAAAGAACAGGCTTAGCGAAAGGCTTCTTGAGGGGAAAGCTGTAACACTGTGAGATGATTTCACAGAACACAACGAAGTTTCTCAGAAAGCTTGTTACTCTTTGTTATCGGAGGATATTTCCTTTGGCCCTATAGTCTTCAAAGGGATCCGAAATATCAGTTCTCAGATTCCACAAAAATAAGGCTAGCAAACAGATCCATGAAATACAGATGTAACTCTTTGAGTGGAAGTCACACATCACAAAGCAGTTTCTCAGAATGCTTCTTTCCAGTTTTTATCTTAGGATATTTTGTTTTTCACCAAAGCCCTCCATGGGCTTCCAAATATCACTTTGCAAATTCCACAAGAACAGGCTTAGCGAACGGATTCTTGAGGGGAAAGCTGTAACTCTGTGAGATGAATTAACAGAACACTAAGCAGTTTCTCAGAAAGCTTCTTTCCAGATTTCATCTGAGGATATTTCCTTTTTCACCGTAGCCCTCTGTGGGCATCGAAATATCACGTTGCAAATTCCACAAGAACAGGCTTAGCGAAATGCTCCTTAACGGGAAAGTTGTAACTCTGTGAGATGATTTCACAGGACATAAAGAAGTTTCTCAGAAAGCTTCTTTCTCTTTGTTATCGGAGGGTATTTCCTTTGGCCCTATAGTCTACAAAGGGATCCGAAATATCAGTTCTCAGATTCCACAGAAATAACGCTAGCAAACAGATAAACGAAATACAGATGTAACTCTGTGAGTGGAAGTCACACATCACAAAGCAGTTTCTCAGTAAGCTTCTTTCCAGAGTTTTCTGAGGATATTATCTTTTTCACCATAGCCCTCAATGGGCTTCCAAATATCACTTTGCAAATTCCACTAGAAGAGGCTTAGCGAAAGGCTTCTTGAGGGTAAAACTGTAACTCTGTGAGATGATTTCTCAGAACACAAAGAAGTTTCTCAGAAAGCTTCTTTCTCTTTGTTATCAGAGGATATTCACTTTGGCACTATAGTCTTCAAAAGGATCCGAAATATCAGTTCTCAGATTAAACAGAAATAGGGCTAGCAAAGAGATCCACGAATTACAGATGTAACTCTGTGAGTGGAAGTCACACATCACAAAGCAGTTTCTCAGAAAGCTTCTTTCCACTTTTTCTCTGAGGATATTTTCTTTTTCACCATAGTCCTCTATGGGCTTCCAAATATCACTTCGCAAAGTCCACAAGAACATGCTTAGCGAACGGCTTGTTTAGGGGAAAGCTGTAACTCTGTGAGATGAATTAACAGAACACTGAGCAGTTTCTCAGAAAGCTTCTTTCCAGATTTCATCTGAGGATATTTCCTTTTTCAGTGTATCCCTCCATGGGCATGGAAATGTCACTTTGCTAATTGCCGTTGAACAGGCTTAGCGAAAGGCTTGTTGAGGGGAAAGTTGTATCTCTGTGAAATGATTTCACAGAACACACAAAAATTTGTCAGAAAGCTTCTTTCTCTTTGTTATCGGAGGATATTTCCTTTGGCCCTGCAGTCTTCAAAGGGATCCGAAATATTAGTTCTCAGTTTCCACAGTAATAAGACTAGCAACCTGATCCACGAAATATAAATGTAACTCTGTGAATGGAAGTCACACATCACAAAGCAGTTTCTTAGAAAGCTTCTTTCCAGTTTTTCTCTGAGGATATTTTCTAGTTCACCATAGCCCTCTAGGGGCTTCCAAATATCACTTTGCAAATTAAATAAGAACAGTCTTAGCGAGAGGCTTATTGAGGAGAAACATGTAACTTTGTGAGATGATTTGACAGAACACAAAGGAGTTTCTCAGAAAGCTTCTTTCACTTTGTTATCGAAAGATATTTCCTTTGGCCCTTTAGTCTTCAAAGGGATCCGAAAAATCCGTTCTCGGATTCCACAGAAATAAGTCCAGCAAACAGATACACGAAATACACCTGTATGTCTCTGAGTTTGATTTCACACATCTCAGAGAAGTTTCTCAGAAATCTTCTTTCCATTTGTTCTCTGGGGATATTTACTTTTTCACCGTAGCCCTCTATGGGCTTCCAAATATCACCTTGCAAATTCCACAAGAACAGTCTTAGCGAAAGGCTTCCTGTGGGGAAAGCTGTAACTCTGTGAGATGATTTCACCGAACACAAAGAAGTTTCTCAGAAAGCTTCTTTCTCTTTGTTATGGAAGGATAATTCCTTTGGCCCTAAAGTCTTCAAAGGGATCCGAAATATCCTTTCTCAGATTTCCCAGTAATAAGGCTAGCAAACAGATCCACGAAATACAGCTGTAACTTTGTGAGCCGAAGTCACACATCACAAAGCAGTTTCTCAGAAAATTTCTTTCCAGTTTTTTTCTGAGGATATTTTCTTTTTCACCATAGCCCTCTATCGGCTTCCAAATATCACCTTGAGAATTCCACAAGAAGAGGCTTAGTGAACGGCTCCTTGAGGGGAAAGTTGTACCTCTGTGAGATGAATTAACAGAACACTAAAAAATTTCTCAGAAAGCTTCTTTCCAGTTTTCATCTGAGGATATTTCCTTTTTCACCATAGCCCTCCATGGGCTTCCAAATATCACTTTGGAAATTCCATAAGAACAGTCTTAGCAAAAGGCTTCTTAAGGGTAAAGCTGTAACTCTGTGAGATGATTTCACAGAACACAAAGGAGATTCTCAGAAACCTTCTTTCTATTTCTTATCGGAGGATATTTCCTTTGACCCTGTAGTCTTCAAAGGGATCCGAAATATCCGTTCTCAGATTCCACAGAAATAAGGATAGGAAACAGATCTACGAAATACAGCTGTAACTCTGTGAGTGGAAGTCACACATCAAAAAGCAGTTTCTCATAAAGCTTCTTTGCAGTTCTTCTCTAAGGATATTTTCTTTTTTACCATAGCCCTCTATGGGCTTTCAAATATCACCTTGCAAATTATACAAGAAGAGGCTTAGCGAACGGCTTCCTCTGGGGAAATCTGTAACTCTGTGAGATGAATTAACAAAACACTAAGCAGTTTCTCTGAAAGCTTCTTTCCAGTTTTCATCTGAGGATATTGCCTTTTTTACCATAGCCCTCAATGGGCTGCCAAATATCTCTTTGCAAATTCCACAAGAACAGGCTTAGCGAACGGCTTCTTGAGGAAAAGATGTAACTCTGTGAGATGAATTAACAGAATACTAAGCAGTTTCTCAGAAAGCTTCTTTCCAGTTTTCATCTGAGGATACTTCCTTTTTCACCATAGCCCTCCATAGGCTTCCAAATATAACTTTGCGAATTCCAGAAGAACAGTCTTAGAGAAAGGCTTCTTGAGGGGAAGGGTGTAACTCTGTGAGATGATTTCACAAAACCCAAAGGAGTTTCTCAGAAAGCTTCTTTCTCTTTGTTATGGGAGGATATTTCCTTTGGCCCTATAGTCTTCAAAAGGGATCCGAAATATCCATTCTCAGATTCCACAGAAATAAGGCTAGCAAACAGACCCACGAAATACAGCTGTAACTCTTTCAGTGGAAGTCACACATCACAAAGCAGTTTCTCAGAAAGCTGCTTTCCAGTTTTTCTATGAGGATATTTTCTTTCGCACCATAGGCCTCTATGGGCTTCCAAATATCACTTTGCAAATTCCAGAAGAACAGGCTTAGCGAACGGCTTCTTGAGGGGAAAGCTGTAACACTGTGAGATGAAATAACAGAATACTAAGCAGTTTCTCAGAAAGCTTCTTTGCAGTTTTCATCTGATGATATTTCCTTTTTCACCATAGCCCTCCATGGGCTTCCAAATATCACTTTGCAAATTCCACAAGAACAGTCTTAGCGAAAGGCTTCTTGAGGGGAAAGCTGTAACTCTCTGAGATGATTTCACCGAACACAAAGGAGTTTCTCAGAAAGCTTCTTTCTCTTTGTTATGGGAGGATATTTCCTTTGGCCCTATAGTCTTCAAAGGGATCCGAAATATACGTTCTCAGAATCCACAGAAATAAGGCAAGAAAACAGATCCACGAAATACAGATGTAACTCTGTGAGTGGAAGTCACACATAACAAAGCAGTTTCTCACAAAGTTTCTTTCCAGTTTTCATCTGAGGATATTTCCTTTTTCACCATAGCCCTCCATGGGCTTCCAAATATCACTTTGCAAATTCCACAAGAACAGTCTTACCGAAAGGTTTCTTCAGTGCAAAGCTGTAACTCTGTGAGATGATTTCACAAAACACAAAGGAGTTTCTCAGATAGCTTCTTTCTCTTTGTTATCGGAGGATATTTCCTTTGGCCTATAGTCATCAATGGGATCCGAAATATCCGTTTTCAGGTTCCATAGAAATTAGGCTAGCAAACAGATGCACAAAATACAGCTGTAACTCTGTGAGTGGAATTCACACATCACAAAGCAGTTTCTTAGAGAACTTCTTTCCAGTTTTTCTCTGAGGATATTTTCTTTTTCACCAGAGCCCCTTAAGGGCTTCCAAATATCACCTAGCAAATTCCACAAGAAGAGGCTTAGCGAACGGCTTCTTAAGGGGAAAGCTGTAACCCTGTGAGATGAATTTACAGAACACTAAGCAGTTAAGTTTTCCAATTTTCATCTGAGGATATTTCCATTTTCACCATAGCCCTCCATGGGCTTCCAAATATCACTTTGCAAATTCCACAAGAAGAGTCTTAGCGAAAGGCTTCTTGAGGGGAACGCTGTAACTCTGTGAGATGATTTGACAGAACACAAAGGAGTTTCTCAGAAAGATTCTTTCTCTTTGTTATCGGAGGATGTTTCCTTTGGCCCAATAGTCTTCAAAGGGATCGAAATATCCGTTCTCAGCTTCCATAGAAATAAGGCTAGCAAACAGATCCACGAAATGCAGCTGTAACTCTGTGAGTGGTAGTCACACATCACAAAGCAGTTTCTCATAAAGCGTCTTTCCAGTTCTTCTCTGACGATATTTTCTTTTTCACCATAGCCCTCTAACGGCTTCCAAATACCACTTTGCAAATTCCACAAGAAGAGGCTTAGGGAATTGCTTCTTGAAGGAAAAGCTGTACTTGTAGGATGAATTAACAGAATACTAAGCAGTTTCTCAGAAATCTTCTTTCCAGTTTTGATCTGAGGATATTTCCTTTTTCACCATAGCCCTCCATTGGCTTCCAAATATCTGTTTGCAAATTCCACAAGAACAGTCTTAGCGAAAGGCTTCTTTAGGGGAAAGCTGTAACTCTGTCAGATGATTTAAGAGAACACAAAGTAGTTTCTCAGAAAGCTTCTTTCTCTTTGTTATCGGAGGATATTTCCTTTGGCCCTATAGTCTTCAAAGGGGTCAAAATATCCGTTCTCAGATACACAGAAATAAGGCTAGCAAAGAGATCCACGAAATACAGCTGTAGCTCTGTGAGTGGAAGTCACACATCACAAAGCAGTTTCTCACAAATTTTCTTTCCAGTTTTTTCTGTGGATATTTTCATTTTCACCATACCCTCTATGGGCTTCCAAATATCACTTTGCAAATTCCACAAGAACAGTCTTAGCGAACGGCTTCTTAAAGGGGAAGCTGTAATTCTGTGAGATGATTTCACAGAACACAAAGGAGTTTCTCAGAAAGCTTCTTTCTTTTTATTATGGGAGGATATTTCCGTTGGCCCCATAGTCTTCAAAGGGATCCGAAATATCCTTTCTCAGATTCCACAGAAATAAGGCTAGCAAAGAGATCCATGAAATACAGCTATAACACTGTGAGTGGAAGTCACACATCACAAAGCAGTTTCTCAGAAATCTTCTTTCCTGTTTTTCCCTGAGGATATTTTCTTTTTCATCGTAGCCCTCCATGGGCTTCCAATTATCACTTTGCAAATTTCATAAGAACAGGCTTAGCTATCGGCTTTTTGAGGGGAAAGCTGTAACTCTCTGAGAAGAATTAACAGAACACTAAGCAGTTTCTCAGAAAGCTTCTTTCAAGTTTTAATCTGAGGATATTTCCTTTTTCACTATAGCCCTCCATGGGCTTCCAAATCACTTTGCAAACTCCATAAGAACAGTCTTAGCGAAAGGCTTCTTGAGGGGAACGCTGTAACTCTGTGAGATGATTTCACAAACACAAAGGAGTTTCTCACAATGAATTCTTTCTCTTTGTTATCGGAGGTTATTTCCTTTAGTCCTATAGTCTTCAAAGGGATCCAAAATATCGGTTCTCAGATTCCACAGAAATAAGTCTAGCAAATAGATCCACGAAATACAGCTGTAACTCTGTGAGTGGAAGTCACACATCACAAAGCAGATTCTCAGAAAGCTGCTTTGCAGTTTTTCTCTGAGGATATTTTCTTTCTCACCATAGCCCTGTATGGGCTTCCAAATATCACTTTGCAACTTCCACAACAACAGGCTTAGCGAACGGCTTCTTAAGGGGAAAGCTGTAACCCTGTGAGATGAATTAACAGAACACTTAGCAGTTTCTCAGAAAGCTTCTTTCCAGTTTTCATCTGAGGATATTTACTTTTTCACGGTAGCCCTCCAAGGGATTCCGAATATCATTTTGCAAATTACACAAGAACAGTCTTAGGGAAAGGATGCTTTAGACGAAAACTGTAACTCTCTGAGATGATTTCACAGAACACAAAGGAGTTTCTCAGAAAGTTTAGTTCTCTTTGTTATGCGAGGATATTTCCTTTAGCCCTATTGTCTTCAAAGGGTTCCGAAATATCCGTTCTCAGATTCCACAGAAATAAGGCTAGCAAACAGATCCACGAAATACAGCTGTAACTCGGAGTGGAAGTCACACATCACAAAGCAGTTTCTCACAAACCTTCTTTCCAGTTTTTCTCTGAGGATATTTTCTTTTTCACCATAGCCCTGTAACGGCTTCCAAATATCACTTTGCAAATTCCACAAGAAGAGGCATAGCGAACGGCTTCTTGAGGGGAAAGCTGTAACTCTGTGAGATGAATTAACCGAACACTAAGCAGTTTCTGAGAAATCTTCTTTCCAGTTTTCATCTGATGACATTTCCTTTTTCACCATAGCCCTCCATGGGCTTCCAAACCTCACTTTGCAAATTCCAGAAGAACATTCTTAGCGAAATTCGTCTTTAGGGCAAAGCTGTAACTCTGTGAGATGATTTCACAGAACACAAAGGAGTTTCTCAGAAAGCTTGTTTCTCTTTGTTATCGGTGGATATTTCCTTTGGGCCGATAGTCTTCAAAGGGATCCGAAATATCCTTTCTCAGATTCCACAGAAATAAGGCTAGCAAATATATCCACGAAATACAGTTGTAACTCTGTGAGTGGAAGTCACACATCACAAAGCAGTTTCTCAGAAAGCTTCTTTCCTGTTTTTCTCTGAGGATATTTTCTTTTTCACCATACCCTCCATGGGCTTCGAAATATCACTTTGCAAATTCTATAAGAACAGGCTTAGCGATCGGCTCTTTGAGGGGAAAGCTGTAACTCTGTGAGATGAATTAACAGAACACTAAGCAGTTTCTCAGAAGGCTTTTAGACCCTTTTCATCTGAGAATATTTACTCTTTCACCAATGCCCTCCATGGGCTTCCAAATATCACTTTGCAAATTCCACAAGAACAGTCTTAGCGAAAGGCTTCTTCAGGCGAAAGCTGTAACTCTGTGAGATGATTTCAGAGAACACATATTAGTTTCTCAGAAACCTTCTTTCTCTTTCTTATCAGAGGATATTTCCTTTGGCCCTAGTGTCTACAAAGGGATCCGAAATATCCGTTCCCAGATTCCACAGAAATAAGGCTGGCAAACAGATCCACGAAATACAGCTGTAACTATGAGTGGAAGTCACACATCACAAGGCAGTTTCTCAGAAAGCTTCTTTCCAGTTTTTCCCTGAGGATATTTTCTTTCTCACCATAGCCCCATATGGGCCTCCAAATATCACTTTGCAAATTCCACAAGAACAGGCTTAGCGAAAGGCTTCTTGAGGGGAAAGCTGTAACACTCTGTGGTGAACTAACAGAACACTAAGCAGTTTCTCAGAAAGCTTCTTTCCAGTTTTCATCTGAGGATATTTCCTTTTTCACCATAGCCCTCCATGGGCTTCCAAATATCACTTTGCAAATTCCACAAGGACAGTCTTAGCGAAAGGCTTCTTAAGGTGAAAGGGGTAAATCTCTGAGATGATTTCAGAGAACACATAGGAGTTTCTCAGAAACCTTCTTTCTCTTTGTTATCAGAGGATATTTCCTTTGGCCTATAGTCTTCAAAGGGAAACGAAATATCCCTTCTCATTCCACAGAAATAAGGCTAGCAAACAGATCAAAGAAATACAGCTGTAACTCTGTGAGTGGAAGTCACACATCACAGAGCAGTTTCACAGAAAGCTTCTTTCCAGTTTTTCTCTGAGTATATTTTCTTTTCCACCATAGTCCTCCATGGGCTTCCAAATATCACTTTGCCAATTCCACAAGAACAGTCTTAGCTAAAGACTTCTTGAGGAGAAAGTTGTAACTCTGTGAGATGATTTCTCAGAACACAAAGGAGTTTCTCAGAAACCTTCTTTCTCTTTGGTAAAGGAGGATATTTCCTCTGGCCCTATAAAATTCAAAGGGATCCGAAATATCCGTTCTCAGATTCCACAGAAATATGGCTAGCAAACAGAACCACGAAATACAGCTGTAACTGTGTGAGTGAAAGTCACAGATCACAAAGCAGTTTCTCAGAAAGTTTCTTTCCGGTTTTTCTCTGAGGATATTTTCTTTCTCACCATAGCTCTATGGGCTTCCAAATATCACTTTGCAAATTCCACAAGAACAGGCTTAGCGAACGGCTTCTTGAGGAAAAGCTGTAACTCTGTGAGATGAATTAACAGAACACTAAGCAGTTTCTCGGAAGGCTTCTTTCCAGTTTTCATCTGAGGATATTTCCTTTTTCACCATAGCCTTCCATGGGCTTCCAAATATCACTTTGCAAATTCCACAAGAACAGTCTTAGCGAAAGGCTTCTGGAGGGGAAATCTCTAACTCTGTGAGATGATTTCAGAGAACACAAAGGAGTTTCTCAGAAAGCTTCGTTCACTTTGATATGGGAGGATATTTCCTTTGGCCCTATAGTCTTCAAAGGGATCCGAAATATCCGTTCTCTGATTGCACAGAAATAAGGCTAGCAAACAGATCCACGAAGTACAGCTGTAACTCTGTGAGTGGAAGTCACACATCACAAACAGATTCTCATAAAGCTTCTTTCCAGTTTTTCTCTGAGGATATTTTCTTTTTCACGATAGCCCTCCATGGGATTCCGAATATCACCTTGCAAATTACAAAAGAATAGGCTTAGCGAATGACTTCTTGAGGGCGAAGCTGTAACTCTGTGAGAAGAATTAAGAGATCACTAAGCAGTTTCTCAGAAGGCTTCTTTCCATTTTTCATCTGAAGATATTTCCTTTTTCACCTTAGCCCTCTCTGGGCTTCCAAATATCACCTTGCATATTCCACAAGAAGAGGCTTAGCGAACGGCTTCTTGAGGGGAAAGCTGTAACACTGTGAGATGAACTAACAGAACACTAAGCAGTTTCTCAGAAAGCTTCTTTCCAGTTTTCATCTGAGGATATTTCCTTTTTCACCATAGCCCTCCAAGGGCTTCCAAATATCACATTGCAAATTCCAAAAGAACAGTCTTAGCGAAAGCCTTCTTGAGTGGAAAGCTGTAAATCTGTGAGATGATTTCACAGAACACAATGTAGTTTCTCATAAAGCTTCTTTCACTGTGTTATCGGAGGATATTTCCTTTGGCCCTATAGTCTTCAAAGGGATCCGAAATATCCGTTCTCAGATTAAACAGAAATAAGACTAGCAAACAGAACCACGAAATACCGCAGAAACTCTGTGAGTGGAAGTCACACATCACAAAGCAGATTCTCAGAAAGATTCTTTCCAGTTTTTCTCTGAGGATATTATCTTTTTCACCATAGCCCTATAAGGGCTTCCAAATATCACTTTGCAAATTCCACAAGAACAGGCTCAGCGAACGGCTTCTTGAGAGGAAAGCTGTAATTCTGTGAGATGAATTAAGAGAACACTAAGCAGTTTCTCTGAAAGCTTCCTTCCCGTTTTCATATGAGGATATTTCCTTTTTCACCATAGCCCTCCATGGGCTTCCAAACATCACTTTGCAAATTACACAAGAGCAGTCTTAGCGAAAGCCTTCTTGAAGGGAAAGCTGTAAATCTGTGAGATGATTTCACAGAACACGAAGGAGTTTCTCATAAAGCTTCTTTCTCTGTGTTATCGGAGGATATTTCCTTTGGCCCTATAGTCTTCAAAGGGATCCGACTTATCCGTTCTCAGAATCCACAGAAATAAGGCTACGAAACAGAACCACGAAATACAGCAGTAACTCTATGAGTGGAAGTCACACATCAGAAAGCAGTTTCTCATAAAACTTCTTTCCAGTTTTTCTCTGAGGATATTCTTTTTCACCATAGCCCTCTAAGGGCTTCCACATATTACTTTGCAAATTCCAGAAGAAGAGACTTAGCAAACGGCTTCTTGAGGGGAAAGCTGTAACTCTGTGAGATGAATTAACAGAACAGTAAGCAGTTTCTCTGAAAGCTTCATTCCAATTTTCATATGAGGATATTTCCTTTTTCACCATCGTCCTCCATGGGCTTTCAAACATCACTTTGCAAATTCCACAAGAACAGGCTCAGCTAAAGGCTTCTTGATGGGAAAACTGTAACTCTGTGAGATGATTTCACAGAACACAATGTAGTTTCTCAGAAAGCTTTTTTCTGTTTGTTATCGGAGGATATTTCCTTTGGCCCTATAGTCTTCAAAGAGATCGAAATATCCGTTCTCAGATTCCACAGAAATAATGCTAGCAAAGAGACCCACGAATACAGCTGTAACTCTGTGAGTGGAAGTCACACATCACAAAGCAGTTTCTCAGAAAGCTTCTTTCCAGTTTTTCTCTGAGGATAGTTTCTTTTTCACCATAGCCCTCTATGGGCTTCGAAATGTCACTTTGCGAATTTCACAAGAACAGGCTTAGCGAACGGCTTCTTGAGGGGAAAGTTGTAACTCTGTGAGATGAATTAACAGAACACTAAGCAGTTTCTCAGAAGGCTTTTAGACCCTTTTCATCTGAGAATATTTACTCTTTCACCAATGCCCTCCATGGGCTTCCAAATATCACTTTGCCAATTCCACAAGAACTGTCTTAGCGAAAGGCTTCTTGAGGGGAAAGCTGTAACTCTGTGAGATGATTTCACAAAACACAAAGAAGTTCCTCAGAAAGCTTCTTTCTCTTTGTTATCGGAGGATATTTCCTTTGACCCTATGGACATCATAGGGATCCGAAATATCAGTTCTCAGATTCCTCAGAAAAAAGGCTAGCAAACAAATCCACGAAATACAGATGTAACTCTGTGAGTGGAAGTCAAACAACACAACGCAATTTCTCAGAGAACTTCTTTCCAGTTTTTCTCTGAGGATATTTTCTTTTTCACCATAGCTCTCAATGGGCTTCCAAATATCACTTTGCAAATTCCACAAGAACAGGCTTAACGAACGGCTTCTTGAGGGTTAAGCTGTAACTCTGTGAGATGAATTAGCAGAACACTAAGCAGTTTCTCAGAAAGCTTCCTTCCAGATTTTATCTGAGGATATTTCCTTTTTCACAGTAGCCCTCTATGGGCATCGAAATATCACCTTGCAAATTCCACAGGAACAGGCTTAGCGAAAGGGTTCTTGAGGGGAAACCTGAAACTCTGTGAGATGATTTCACAGAACGTAAAGAAGTTTCACAGAAAGCTTCTTTCTCTTTGTTGTTGGAGGGTATTTCCTTTTGCCCTACAGACTTCAAAGGGATCCGCAATATCAGTTTTCAGATTCCACAGAAATAAGGCTAGCAAACAGATCCACGAATTACAGATGTAACTCTGTGAGTGGAAGTCACACATCACAAAGCAGTTTCTCAGAAAGCTTCTTTCCACTTTTTCTCTGAGAATATTTTCTTTTTCACCGTAGCCCTCTATGGGCTTCCAAATATCACTTTGCAAATTCCACAAGAACAGGCTTAGCGAACGGCTTCTTGAGAGGTAAGCTGTAACTCGGTGAGATGAATTAACAGAACACTAAGCAGTTTCTCAGAAAGCTTCTCTCCAGATTTCATCTGATGATATTTGCTTTTTCACCGTAGCCCTCTATGGGCATCGAAATATCACTTTGCAAATTCCACAAGAACAGGCTTAGCGAAAGGCTTCTTGAGGGGTAAGCTGTAACTCCGTGAGATGATTTCACAGAACACGCAGAAGTTTCTCAGAAAGCTTCTTTGTCTTGGTTATCGGATGATATTTCCTATGGCTCTATAGTCTTCAAAGGGATCCGAAATATCAGTTCTCAGATTCCACAGAAATAAGGCTAGCAAACAGATCCACGAAATACAGATGTAACCCTGTGAGTGTAAGTCACACGCAACAAAGCATTTTCTCAGAAAGCTTCTTTCCAGTTTTTCTCTGAAGATATTTTCTTTTTACCCTAGCCCTCTATGGGCTTCCAAATATCACTTTGCCAATTCCACAAGAACAGGATTAGCAAAAGGCTTCTTGAGGAGAAAGCTGTAACTCTGTTAGATGAATTAACATCACACTGAGCAATTTCTCAGAAAGATTCTTTCCAGATTTCATCTGAGGATATTTCCTTTTTCAGCGTATCCCTCCATGGGCATCGAAATATCACTTTGCATATTGCACAAGAACAGGCTTAGCGAACGGCTTCTTGAGGGGAAAGTTGTAAATCTGTGAAATGATTTCACAGAACACAGAAATTTGTCAGAAAGCTTCTTTCTCTTTGTTATCGGAGGATATTCCTTTGGCACTATAGTCTTCAAAGGGATCGAAATATCAGTTCTCAGATTCCACAAAATAAGGCTAGCGAACAGATCCACGAAAT
Source organism: Macaca mulatta (assembly GCF_049350105.2). NCBI lineage: Eukaryota > Metazoa > Chordata > Mammalia > Primates > Cercopithecidae > Macaca > Macaca mulatta. The sequence goes on along the minus strand of NC_133410.1, from coordinate 94,278,376 downwards.
ATAGATGTAACTCTGTGAATTTAAGTCAAACATCACAAAGCAGTTTCTCAGAAAGCTCCTTTCCATTTTTTCTCTGCGGATATTTTCTTGGTCACTATAGCCCTCTAGGGGCTTGCAAATATCACTTTGCAAATTCCAAAAGAACAGGCTTAGCGAAAGGCTTCTTGAGGGGAAAGCTGTAACACTGTGAGATGATTTCACAGAACACAACGAAGTTTCTCAGAAAGCTTGTTACTCTTTGTTATCGGAGGATATTTCCTTTGGCCCTATAGTCTTCAAAGGGATCCGAAATATCAGTTCTCAGATTCCACAAAAATAAGGCTAGCAAACAGATCCATGAAATACAGATGTAACTCTTTGAGTGGAAGTCACACATCACAAAGCAGTTTCTCAGAATGCTTCTTTCCAGTTTTTATCTTAGGATATTTTGTTTTTCACCAAAGCCCTCCATGGGCTTCCAAATATCACTTTGCAAATTCCACAAGAACAGGCTTAGCGAACGGATTCTTGAGGGGAAAGCTGTAACTCTGTGAGATGAATTAACAGAACACTAAGCAGTTTCTCAGAAAGCTTCTTTCCAGATTTCATCTGAGGATATTTCCTTTTTCACCGTAGCCCTCTGTGGGCATCGAAATATCACGTTGCAAATTCCACAAGAACAGGCTTAGCGAAATGCTCCTTAACGGGAAAGTTGTAACTCTGTGAGATGATTTCACAGGACATAAAGAAGTTTCTCAGAAAGCTTCTTTCTCTTTGTTATCGGAGGGTATTTCCTTTGGCCCTATAGTCTACAAAGGGATCCGAAATATCAGTTCTCAGATTCCACAGAAATAACGCTAGCAAACAGATAAACGAAATACAGATGTAACTCTGTGAGTGGAAGTCACACATCACAAAGCAGTTTCTCAGTAAGCTTCTTTCCAGAGTTTTCTGAGGATATTATCTTTTTCACCATAGCCCTCAATGGGCTTCCAAATATCACTTTGCAAATTCCACTAGAAGAGGCTTAGCGAAAGGCTTCTTGAGGGTAAAACTGTAACTCTGTGAGATGATTTCTCAGAACACAAAGAAGTTTCTCAGAAAGCTTCTTTCTCTTTGTTATCAGAGGATATTCACTTTGGCACTATAGTCTTCAAAAGGATCCGAAATATCAGTTCTCAGATTAAACAGAAATAGGGCTAGCAAAGAGATCCACGAATTACAGATGTAACTCTGTGAGTGGAAGTCACACATCACAAAGCAGTTTCTCAGAAAGCTTCTTTCCACTTTTTCTCTGAGGATATTTTCTTTTTCACCATAGTCCTCTATGGGCTTCCAAATATCACTTCGCAAAGTCCACAAGAACATGCTTAGCGAACGGCTTGTTTAGGGGAAAGCTGTAACTCTGTGAGATGAATTAACAGAACACTGAGCAGTTTCTCAGAAAGCTTCTTTCCAGATTTCATCTGAGGATATTTCCTTTTTCAGTGTATCCCTCCATGGGCATGGAAATGTCACTTTGCTAATTGCCGTTGAACAGGCTTAGCGAAAGGCTTGTTGAGGGGAAAGTTGTATCTCTGTGAAATGATTTCACAGAACACACAAAAATTTGTCAGAAAGCTTCTTTCTCTTTGTTATCGGAGGATATTTCCTTTGGCCCTGCAGTCTTCAAAGGGATCCGAAATATTAGTTCTCAGTTTCCACAGTAATAAGACTAGCAACCTGATCCACGAAATATAAATGTAACTCTGTGAATGGAAGTCACACATCACAAAGCAGTTTCTTAGAAAGCTTCTTTCCAGTTTTTCTCTGAGGATATTTTCTAGTTCACCATAGCCCTCTAGGGGCTTCCAAATATCACTTTGCAAATTAAATAAGAACAGTCTTAGCGAGAGGCTTATTGAGGAGAAACATGTAACTTTGTGAGATGATTTGACAGAACACAAAGGAGTTTCTCAGAAAGCTTCTTTCACTTTGTTATCGAAAGATATTTCCTTTGGCCCTTTAGTCTTCAAAGGGATCCGAAAAATCCGTTCTCGGATTCCACAGAAATAAGTCCAGCAAACAGATACACGAAATACACCTGTATGTCTCTGAGTTTGATTTCACACATCTCAGAGAAGTTTCTCAGAAATCTTCTTTCCATTTGTTCTCTGGGGATATTTACTTTTTCACCGTAGCCCTCTATGGGCTTCCAAATATCACCTTGCAAATTCCACAAGAACAGTCTTAGCGAAAGGCTTCCTGTGGGGAAAGCTGTAACTCTGTGAGATGATTTCACCGAACACAAAGAAGTTTCTCAGAAAGCTTCTTTCTCTTTGTTATGGAAGGATAATTCCTTTGGCCCTAAAGTCTTCAAAGGGATCCGAAATATCCTTTCTCAGATTTCCCAGTAATAAGGCTAGCAAACAGATCCACGAAATACAGCTGTAACTTTGTGAGCCGAAGTCACACATCACAAAGCAGTTTCTCAGAAAATTTCTTTCCAGTTTTTTTCTGAGGATATTTTCTTTTTCACCATAGCCCTCTATCGGCTTCCAAATATCACCTTGAGAATTCCACAAGAAGAGGCTTAGTGAACGGCTCCTTGAGGGGAAAGTTGTACCTCTGTGAGATGAATTAACAGAACACTAAAAAATTTCTCAGAAAGCTTCTTTCCAGTTTTCATCTGAGGATATTTCCTTTTTCACCATAGCCCTCCATGGGCTTCCAAATATCACTTTGGAAATTCCATAAGAACAGTCTTAGCAAAAGGCTTCTTAAGGGTAAAGCTGTAACTCTGTGAGATGATTTCACAGAACACAAAGGAGATTCTCAGAAACCTTCTTTCTATTTCTTATCGGAGGATATTTCCTTTGACCCTGTAGTCTTCAAAGGGATCCGAAATATCCGTTCTCAGATTCCACAGAAATAAGGATAGGAAACAGATCTACGAAATACAGCTGTAACTCTGTGAGTGGAAGTCACACATCAAAAAGCAGTTTCTCATAAAGCTTCTTTGCAGTTCTTCTCTAAGGATATTTTCTTTTTTACCATAGCCCTCTATGGGCTTTCAAATATCACCTTGCAAATTATACAAGAAGAGGCTTAGCGAACGGCTTCCTCTGGGGAAATCTGTAACTCTGTGAGATGAATTAACAAAACACTAAGCAGTTTCTCTGAAAGCTTCTTTCCAGTTTTCATCTGAGGATATTGCCTTTTTTACCATAGCTCTCAATGGGCTGCCAAATATCTCTTTGCAAATTCCACAAGAACAGGCTTAGCGAACGGCTTCTTGAGGAAAAGATGTAACTCTGTGAGATGAATTAACAGAATACTAAGCAGTTTCTCAGAAAGCTTCTTTCCAGTTTTCATCTGAGGATACTTCCTTTTTCACCATAGCCCTCCATAGGCTTCCAAATATAACTTTGCGAATTCCAGAAGAACAGTCTTAGAGAAAGGCTTCTTGAGGGGAAGGGTGTAACTCTGTGAGATGATTTCACAAAACCCAAAGGAGTTTCTCAGAAAGCTTCTTTCTCTTTGTTATGGGAGGATATTTCCTTTGGCCCTATAGTCTTCAAAAGGGATCCGAAATATCCATTCTCAGATTCCACAGAAATAAGGCTAGCAAACAGACCCACGAAATACAGCTGTAACTCTTTCAGTGGAAGTCACACATCACAAAGCAGTTTCTCAGAAAGCTGCTTTCCAGTTTTTCTATGAGGATATTTTCTTTCGCACCATAGGCCTCTATGGGCTTCCAAATATCACTTTGCAAATTCCAGAAGAACAGGCTTAGCGAACGGCTTCTTGAGGGGAAAGCTGTAACACTGTGAGATGAAATAACAGAATACTAAGCAGTTTCTCAGAAAGCTTCTTTGCAGTTTTCATCTGATGATATTTCCTTTTTCACCATAGCCCTCCATGGGCTTCCAAATATCACTTTGCAAATTCCACAAGAACAGTCTTAGCGAAAGGCTTCTTGAGGGGAAAGCTGTAACTCTCTGAGATGATTTCACCGAACACAAAGGAGTTTCTCAGAAAGCTTCTTTCTCTTTGTTATGGGAGGATATTTCCTTTGGCCCTATAGTCTTCAAAGGGATCCGAAATATACGTTCTCAGAATCCACAGAAATAAGGCAAGAAAACAGATCCACGAAATACAGATGTAACTCTGTGAGTGGAAGTCACACATAACAAAGCAGTTTCTCACAAAGTTTCTTTCCAGTTTTCATCTGAGGATATTTCCTTTTTCACCATAGCCCTCCATGGGCTTCCAAATATCACTTTGCAAATTCCACAAGAACAGTCTTACCGAAAGGTTTCTTCAGTGCAAAGCTGTAACTTTGTGAGATGATTTCACAAAACACAAAGGAGTTTCTCAGATAGCTTCTTTCTCTTTGTTATCGGAGGATATTTCCTTTGGCCTATAGTCATCAATAGGATCCGAAATATCCGTTTTCAGGTTCCATAGAAATTAGGCTAGCAAACAGATGCACAAAATACAGCTGTAACTCTGTGAGTGGAATTCACACATCACAAAGCAGTTTCTTAGAGAACTTCTTTCCAGTTTTTCTCTGAGGATATTTTCTTTTTCACCAGAGCCCCTTAAGGGCTTCCAAATATCACCTAGCAAATTCCACAAGAAGAGGCTTAGCGAACGGCTTCTTAAGGGGAAAGCTGTAACCCTGTGAGATGAATTTACAGAACACTAAGCAGTTAAGTTTTCCAATTTTCATCTGAGGATATTTCCATTTTCACCATAGCCCTCCATGGGCTTCCAAATATCACTTTGCAAATTCCACAAGAAGAGTCTTAGCGAAAGGCTTCTTGAGGGGAACGCTGTAACTCTGTGAGATGATTTGACAGAACACAAAGGAGTTTCTCAGAAAGATTCTTTCTCTTTGTTATCGGAGGATGTTTCCTTTGGCCCAATAGTCTTCAAAGGGATCGAAATATCCGTTCTCAGCTTCCATAGAAATAAGGCTAGCAAACAGATCCACGAAATGCAGCTGTAACTCTGTGAGTGGTAGTCACACATCACAAAGCAGTTTCTCATAAAGCGTCTTTCCAGTTCTTCTCTGACGATATTTTCTTTTTCACCATAGCCCTCTAACGGCTTCCAAATACCACTTTGCAAATTCCACAAGAAGAGGCTTAGGGAATTGCTTCTTGAAGGAAAAGCTGTACTTGTAGGATGAATTAACAGAATACTAAGCAGTTTCTCAGAAATCTTCTTTCCAGTTTTGATCTGAGGATATTTCCTTTTTCACCATAGCCCTCCATTGGCTTCCAAATATCTGTTTGCAAATTCCACAAGAACAGTCTTAGCGAAAGGCTTCTTTAGGGGAAAGCTGTAACTCTGTCAGATGATTTAAGAGAACACAAAGTAGTTTCTCAGAAAGCTTCTTTCTCTTTGTTATCGGAGGATATTTCCTTTGGCCCTATAGTCTTCAAAGGGGTCAAAATATCCGTTCTCAGATACACAGAAATAAGGCTAGCAAAGAGATCCACGAAATACAGCTGTAGCTCTGTGAGTGGAAGTCACACATCACAAAGCAGTTTCTCACAAATTTTCTTTCCAGTTTTTTCTGTGGATATTTTCATTTTCACCATACCCTCTATGGGCTTCCAAATATCACTTTGCAAATTCCACAAGAACAGTCTTAGCGAACGGCTTCTTAAAGGGGAAGCTGTAATTCTGTGAGATGATTTCACAGAACACAAAGGAGTTTCTCAGAAAGCTTCTTTCTTTTTATTATGGGAGGATATTTCCGTTGGCCCCATAGTCTTCAAAGGGATCCGAAATATCCTTTCTCAGATTCCACAGAAATAAGGCTAGCAAAGAGATCCATGAAATACAGCTATAACACTGTGAGTGGAAGTCACACATCACAAAGCAGTTTCTCAGAAATCTTCTTTCCTGTTTTTCCCTGAGGATATTTTCTTTTTCATCGTAGCCCTCCATGGGCTTCCAATTATCACTTTGCAAATTTCATAAGAACAGGCTTAGCTATCGGCTTTTTGAGGGGAAAGCTGTAACTCTCTGAGAAGAATTAACAGAACACTAAGCAGTTTCTCAGAAAGCTTCTTTCAAGTTTTAATCTGAGGATATTTCCTTTTTCACTATAGCCCTCCATGGGCTTCCAAATCACTTTGCAAACTCCATAAGAACAGTCTTAGCGAAAGGCTTCTTGAGGGGAACGCTGTAACTCTGTGAGATGATTTCACAAACACAAAGGAGTTTCTCACAATGAATTCTTTCTCTTTGTTATCGGAGGTTATTTCCTTTAGTCCTATAGTCTTCAAAGGGATCCAAAATATCGGTTCTCAGATTCCACAGAAATAAGTCTAGCAAATAGATCCACGAAATACAGCTGTAACTCTGTGAGTGGAAGTCACACATCACAAAGCAGATTCTCAGAAAGCTGCTTTGCAGTTTTTCTCTGAGGATATTTTCTTTCTCACCATAGCCCTGTATGGGCTTCCAAATATCACTTTGCAACTTCCACAACAACAGGCTTAGCGAACGGCTTCTTAAGGGGAAAGCTGTAACCCTGTGAGATGAATTAACAGAACACTTAGCAGTTTCTCAGAAAGCTTCTTTCCAGTTTTCATCTGAGGATATTTACTTTTTCACGGTAGCCCTCCAAGGGATTCCGAATATCATTTTGCAAATTACACAAGAACAGTCTTAGGGAAAGGATGCTTTAGACGAAAACTGTAACTCTCTGAGATGATTTCACAGAACACAAAGGAGTTTCTCAGAAAGTTTAGTTCTCTTTGTTATGCGAGGATATTTCCTTTAGCCCTATTGTCTTCAAAGGGTTCCGAAATATCCGTTCTCAGATTCCACAGAAATAAGGCTAGCAAACAGATCCACGAAATACAGCTGTAACTCGGAGTGGAAGTCACACATCACAAAGCAGTTTCTCACAAACCTTCTTTCCAGTTTTTCTCTGAGGATATTTTCTTTTTCACCATAGCCCTGTAACGGCTTCCAAATATCACTTTGCAAATTCCACAAGAAGAGGCATAGCGAACGGCTTCTTGAGGGGAAAGCTGTAACTCTGTGAGATGAATTAACCGAACACTAAGCAGTTTCTGAGAAATCTTCTTTCCAGTTTTCATCTGATGACATTTCCTTTTTCACCATAGCCCTCCATGGGCTTCCAAACCTCACTTTGCAAATTCCAGAAGAACATTCTTAGCGAAATTCGTCTTTAGGGCAAAGCTGTAACTCTGTGAGATGATTTCACAGAACACAAAGGAGTTTCTCAGAAAGCTTGTTTCTCTTTGTTATCGGTGGATATTTCCTTTGGGCCGATAGTCTTCAAAGGGATCCGAAATATCCTTTCTCAGATTCCACAGAAATAAGGCTAGCAAATATATCCACGAAATACAGTTGTAACTCTGTGAGTGGAAGTCACACATCACAAAGCAGTTTCTCAGAAAGCTTCTTTCCTGTTTTTCTCTGAGGATATTTTCTTTTTCACCATACCCTCCATGGGCTTCGAAATATCACTTTGCAAATTCTATAAGAACAGGCTTAGCGATCGGCTCTTTGAGGGGAAAGCTGTAACTCTGTGAGATGAATTAACAGAACACTAAGCAGTTTCTCAGAAGGCTTTTAGACCCTTTTCATCTGAGAATATTTACTCTTTCACCAATGCCCTCCATGGGCTTCCAAATATCACTTTGCAAATTCCACAAGAACAGTCTTAGCGAAAGGCTTCTTCAGGCGAAAGCTGTAACTCTGTGAGATGATTTCAGAGAACACATATTAGTTTCTCAGAAACCTTCTTTCTCTTTCTTATCAGAGGATATTTCCTTTGGCCCTAGTGTCTACAAAGGGATCCGAAATATCCGTTCCCAGATTCCACAGAAATAAGGCTGGCAAACAGATCCACGAAATACAGCTGTAACTATGAGTGGAAGTCACACATCACAAGGCAGTTTCTCAGAAAGCTTCTTTCCAGTTTTTCCCTGAGGATATTTTCTTTCTCACCATAGCCCCATATGGGCCTCCAAATATCACTTTGCAAATTCCACAAGAACAGGCTTAGCGAAAGGCTTCTTGAGGGGAAAGCTGTAACACTCTGTGGTGAACTAACAGAACACTAAGCAGTTTCTCAGAAAGCTTCTTTCCAGTTTTCATCTGAGGATATTTCCTTTTTCACCATAGCCCTCCATGGGCTTCCAAATATCACTTTGCAAATTCCACAAGGACAGTCTTAGCGAAAGGCTTCTTAAGGTGAAAGGGGTAAATCTCTGAGATGATTTCAGAGAACACATAGGAGTTTCTCAGAAACCTTCTTTCTCTTTGTTATCAGAGGATATTTCCTTTGGCCTATAGTCTTCAAAGGGAAACGAAATATCCCTTCTCATTCCACAGAAATAAGGCTAGCAAACAGATCAAAGAAATACAGCTGTAACTCTGTGAGTGGAAGTCACACATCACAGAGCAGTTTCACAGAAAGCTTCTTTCCAGTTTTTCTCTGAGTATATTTTCTTTTCCACCATAGTCCTCCATGGGCTTCCAAATATCACTTTGCCAATTCCACAAGAACAGTCTTAGCTAAAGACTTCTTGAGGAGAAAGTTGTAACTCTGTGAGATGATTTCTCAGAACACAAAGGAGTTTCTCAGAAACCTTCTTTCTCTTTGGTAAAGGAGGATATTTCCTCTGGCCCTATAAAATTCAAAGGGATCCGAAATATCCGTTCTCAGATTCCACAGAAATATGGCTAGCAAACAGAACCACGAAATACAGCTGTAACTGTGTGAGTGAAAGTCACAGATCACAAAGCAGTTTCTCAGAAAGTTTCTTTCCGGTTTTTCTCTGAGGATATTTTCTTTCTCACCATAGCTCTATGGGCTTCCAAATATCACTTTGCAAATTCCACAAGAACAGGCTTAGCGAACGGCTTCTTGAGGAAAAGTTGTAACTCTGTGAGATGAATTAACAGAACACTAAGCAGTTTCTCAGAAGGCTTCTTTACCCTTTTCATCTGCGTATTTTTCCTTTTTCACCAAAGACCTCCATGGGCTTCCAAATATCCCTTTGCAAATTCCACAAGAACAGTCTTAGCGAAAGGCTTCTTCAGGCGAAAGCTGTAACGCTGTGAGATTATTTCAGAGAACACGTATTAGTTTCGCAGAAACCTTCTTTCTCTTTCTTATCGGAAGATATTTCCTTTGATTCTAGTGTCTTCAAAGGGATCCGAAATATCCGTTCCCAGATTCCACAGAAATAAGGCTAGCAAACAGATCTACGAAATAAAACTCTAACTCTGTGAGTGGAAGTCACACATCACAGAGCAGTTTCTCAGAAAGCTTCTTTCCAGTTTTTCTCTGAGGATATTTTCTTTCTCACCATAGCCCTATATGGGTCCCCAAATATCACTTTGCAAATTCCACAAGAACAGGCTTAGCGAAAGGCTTCTTGAGGGGAAAGCTGTAACACTCTGAGATGAATTAACAGAACACTAAGCATTTTCTCAGAAAGCTTCTTTCCAGTTTTCATGTGAGGATATTTCCTTTTTCACCATAGCCCTCCATGGGCTTCCAAATATCACTTTGCAAATTACACAAGAACAGTCTTAGCGAGAGGCTTCTTCAGGCGAAAGCTGTAACTCTGTGAGATGATTTCAGATAACACAAAGGAGTTTCTCAGAAACCTTCTTTCTCTTTGTTATCGGAGGATATTTCCTTTTCCTATAGTCTTCAAAGGGATCCGAAATATCCGTTCTCAGATTCCACAGAAATAAGGCTAGTAAGCAGATCCATGTAATACTTCTGTAACTCTGTGAGTGGAAGTCACACATCACAAAGCAGTTTCACAGAAAGCTTCTTTCCAGTTTTTCTCTGAGTACATTTTCTTTTCCACCATAGCTCTCCATGGGCTTCCAAATATCAGTTTGCAAATTCCACAAGAAGAGGCTTAGCGAACGGCTTCTTGAAGGAAAAGCTGTAACTCTGTGAGATGAATTAACAGAACACTAAGCAGTTTCTCGGAAGGCTTCTTTCCAGTTTTCATCTGAGGATATTTCCTTTTTCACCATAGCCTTCCATGGGCTTCCAAATATCACTTTGCAAATTCCACAAGAACAGTCTTAGCGAAAGGCTTCTGGAGGGGAAATCTCTAACTCTGTGAGATGATTTCAGAGAACACAAAGGAGTTTCTCAGAAAGCTTCGTTCACTTTGATATGGGAGGATATTTCCTTTGGCCCTATAGTCTTCAAAGGGATCCGAAATATCCGTTCTCTGATTGCACAGAAATAAGGCTAGCAAACAGATCCACGAAGTACAGCTGTAACTCTGTGAGTGGAAGTCACACATCACAAACAGATTCTCATAAAGCTTCTTTCCAGTTTTTCTCTGAGGATATTTTCTTTTTCACGATAGCCCTCCATGGGATTCCGAATATCACCTTGCAAATTACAAAAGAATAGGCTTAGCGAATGACTTCTTGAGGGCGAAGCTGTAACTCTGTGAGAAGAATTAAGAGATCACTAAGCAGTTTCTCAGAAGGCTTCTTTCCATTTTTCATCTGAAGATATTTCCTTTTTCACCTTAGCCCTCTCTGGGCTTCCAAATATCACCTTGCATATTCCACAAGAAGAGGCTTAGCGAACGGCTTCTTGAGGGGAAAGCTGTAACACTGTGAGATGAACTAACAGAACACTAAGCAGTTTCTCAGAAAGCTTCTTTCCAGTTTTCATCTGAGGATATTTCCTTTTTCACCATAGCCCTCCAAGGGCTTCCAAATATCACATTGCAAATTCCAAAAGAACAGTCTTAGCGAAAGCCTTCTTGAGTGGAAAGCTGTAAATCTGTGAGATGATTTCACAGAACACAATGTAGTTTCTCATAAAGCTTCTTTCACTGTGTTATCGGAGGATATTTCCTTTGGCCCTATAGTCTTCAAAGGGATCCGAAATATCCGTTCTCAGATTAAACAGAAATAAGACTAGCAAACAGAACCACGAAATACCGCAGAAACTCTGTGAGTGGAAGTCACACATCACAAAGCAGATTCTCAGAAAGATTCTTTCCAGTTTTTCTCTGAGGATATTATCTTTTTCACCATAGCCCTATAAGGGCTTCCAAATATCACTTTGCAAATTCCACAAGAACAGGCTCAGCGAACGGCTTCTTGAGAGGAAAGCTGTAATTCTGTGAGATGAATTAAGAGAACACTAAGCAGTTTCTCTGAAAGCTTCCTTCCCGTTTTCATATGAGGATATTTCCTTTTTCACCATAGCCCTCCATGGGCTTCCAAACATCACTTTGCAAATTACACAAGAGCAGTCTTAGCGAAAGCCTTCTTGAAGGGAAAGCTGTAAATCTGTGAGATGATTTCACAGAAAACGAAGGAGTTTCTCATAAAGCTTCTTTCTCTGTGTTATCGGAGGATATTTCCTTTGGCCCTATAGTCTTCAAAGGGATCCGACTTATCCGTTCTCAGAATCCACAGAAATAAGGCTACGAAACAGAACCACGAAATACAGCAGTAACTCTATGAGTGGAAGTCACACATCAGAAAGCAGTTTCTCATAAAACTTCTTTCCAGTTTTTCTCTGAGGATATTCTTTTTCACCATAGCCCTCTAAGGGCTTCCACATATTACTTTGCAAATTCCAGAAGAAGAGACTTAGCAAACGGCTTCTTGAGGGGAAAGCTGTAACTCTGTGAGATGAATTAACAGAACAGTAAGCAGTTTCTCTGAAAGCTTCATTCCAATTTTCATATGAGGATATTTCCTTTTTCACCATCGTCCTCCATGGGCTTTCAAACATCACTTTGCAAATTCCACAAGAACAGGCTCAGCTAAAGGCTTCTTGATGGGAAAACTGTAACTCTGTGAGATGATTTCACAGAACACAATGTAGTTTCTCAGAAAGCTTTTTTCTGTTTGTTATCGGAGGATATTTCCTTTGGCCCTATAGTCTTCAAAGAGATCGAAATATCCGTTCTCAGATTCCACAGAAATAATGCTAGCAAAGAGACCCACGAATACAGCTGTAACTCTGTGAGTGGAAGTCACACATCACAAAGCAGTTTCTCAGAAAGCTTCTTTCCAGTTTTTCTCTGAGGATAGTTTCTTTTTCACCATAGCCCTCTATGGGCTTCGAAATGTCACTTTGCGAATTTCACAAGAACAGGCTTAGCGAACGGCTTCTTGAGGGGAAAGTTGTAACTCTGTGAGATGAATTAACAGAACACTAAGCAGTTTCTCAGAAGGCTTTTAGACCCTTTTCATCTGAGAATATTTACTCTTTCACCAATGCCCTCCATGGGCTTCCAAATATCACTTTGCCAATTCCACAAGAACTGTCTTAGCGAAAGGCTTCTTGAGGGGAAAGCTGTAACTCTGTGAGATGATTTCACAAAACACAAAGAAGTTCCTCAGAAAGCTTCTTTCTCTTTGTTATCGGAGGATATTTCCTTTGACCCTATGGACATCATAGGGATCCGAAATATCAGTTCTCAGATTCCTCAGAAAAAAGGCTAGCAAACAAATCCACGAAATACAGATGTAACTCTGTGAGTGGAAGTCAAACAACACAACGCAATTTCTCAGAGAACTTCTTTCCAGTTTTTCTCTGAGGATATTTTCTTTTTCACCATAGCTCTCAATGGGCTTCCAAATATCACTTTGCAAATTCCACAAGAACAGGCTTAACGAACGGCTTCTTGAGGGTTAAGCTGTAACTCTGTGAGATGAATTAGCAGAACACTAAGCAGTTTCTCAGAAAGCTTCCTTCCAGATTTTATCTGAGGATATTTCCTTTTTCACAGTAGCCCTCTATGGGCATCGAAATATCACCTTGCAAATTCCACAGGAACAGGCTTAGCGAAAGGGTTCTTGAGGGGAAACCTGAAACTCTGTGAGATGATTTCACAGAACGTAAAGAAGTTTCACAGAAAGCTTCTTTCTCTTTGTTGTTGGAGGGTATTTCCTTTTGCCCTACAGACTTCAAAGGGATCCGCAATATCAGTTTTCAGATTCCACAGAAATAAGGCTAGCAAACAGATCCACGAATTACAGATGTAACTCTGTGAGTGGAAGTCACACATCACAAAGCAGTTTCTCAGAAAGCTTCTTTCCACTTTTTCTCTGAGAATATTTTCTTTTTCACCGTAGCCCTCTATGGGCTTCCAAATATCACTTTGCAAATTCCACAAGAACAGGCTTAGCGAACGGCTTCTTGAGAGGTAAGCTGTAACTCGGTGAGATGAATTAACAGAACACTAAGCAGTTTCTCAGAAAGCTTCTCTCCAGATTTCATCTGATGATATTTGCTTTTTCACCGTAGCCCTCTATGGGCATCGAAATATCACTTTGCAAATTCCACAAGAACAGGCTTAGCGAAAGGCTTCTTGAGGGGTAAGCTGTAACTCCGTGAGATGATTTCACAGAACACGCAGAAGTTTCTCAGAAAGCTTCTTTGTCTTGGTTATCGGATGATATTTCCTATGGCTCTATAGTCTTCAAAGGGATCCGAAATATCAGTTCTCAGATTCCACAGAAATAAGGCTAGCAAACAGATCCACGAAATACAGATGTAACCCTGTGAGTGTAAGTCACACGCAACAAAGCATTTTCTCAGAAAGCTTCTTTCCAGTTTTTCTCTGAAGATATTTTCTTTTTACCCTAGCCCTCTATGGGCTTCCAAATATCACTTTGCCAATTCCACAAGAACAGGATTAGCAAAAGGCTTCTTGAGGAGAAAGCTGTAACTCTGTTAGATGAATTAACATCACACTGAGCAATTTCTCAGAAAGATTCTTTCCAGATTTCATCTGAGGATATTTCCTTTTTCAGCGTATCCCTCCATGGGCATCGAAATATCACTTTGCATATTGCACAAGAACAGGCTTAGCGAACGGCTTCTTGAGGGGAAAGTTGTAAATCTGTGAAATGATTTCACAGAACACAGAAATTTGTCAGAAAGCTTCTTTCTCTTTGTTATCGGAGGATATTCCTTTGGCACTATAGTCTTCAAAGGGATCGAAATATCAGTTCTCAGATTCCACAAAATAAGGCTAGCGAACAGATCCACGAAATATAGATGTAACTCTGTGAATTTAAGTCAAACATCACAAAGCAGTTTCTCAGAAAGCTCCTTTCCATTTTTTCTCTGCGGATATTTTCTTGGTCACTATAGCCCTCTAGGGGCTTGCAAATATCACTTTGCAAATTCCAAAAGAACAGGCTTAGCGAAAGGCTTCTTGAGGGGAAAGCTGTAACACTGTGAGATGATTTCACAGAACACAACGAAGTTTCTCAGAAAGCTTGTTACTCTTTGTTATCGGAGGATATTTCCTTTGGCCCTATAGTCTTCAAAGGGATCCGAAATATCAGTTCTCAGATTCCACAAAAATAAGGCTAGCAAACAGATCCATGAAATACAGATGTAACTCTTTGAGTGGAAGTCACACATCACAAAGCAGTTTCTCAGAATGCTTCTTTCCAGTTTTTATCTTAGGATATTTTGTTTTTCACCAAAGCCCTCCATGGGCTTCCAAATATCACTTTGCAAATTCCACAAGAACAGGCTTAGCGAACGGATTCTTGAGGGGAAAGCTGTAACTCTGTGAGATGAATTAACAGAACACTAAGCAGTTTCTCAGAAAGCTTCTTTCCAGATTTCATCTGAGGATATTTCCTTTTTCACCGTAGCCCTCTGTGGGCATCGAAATATCACGTTGCAAATTCCACAAGAACAGGCTTAGCGAAATGCTCCTTAACGGGAAAGTTGTAACTCTGTGAGATGATTTCACAGGACATAAAGAAGTTTCTCAGAAAGCTTCTTTCTCTTTGTTATCGGAGGGTATTTCCTTTGGCCCTATAGTCTACAAAGGGATCCGAAATATCAGTTCTCAGATTCCACAGAAATAACGCTAGCAAACAGATAAACGAAATACAGATGTAACTCTGTGAGTGGAAGTCACACATCACAAAGCAGTTTCTCAGTAAGCTTCTTTCCAGAGTTTTCTGAGGATATTATCTTTTTCACCATAGCCCTCAATGGGCTTCCAAATATCACTTTGCAAATTCCACTAGAAGAGGCTTAGCGAAAGGCTTCTTGAGGGTAAAACTGTAACTCTGTGAGATGATTTCTCAGAACACAAAGAAGTTTCTCAGAAAGCTTCTTTCTCTTTGTTATCAGAGGATATTCACTTTGGCACTATAGTCTTCAAAAGGATCCGAAATATCAGTTCTCAGATTAAACAGAAATAGGGCTAGCAAAGAGATCCACGAAATACAGATGTAACTCTGTGAGTGGAAGTCACACATCACAAAGCAGTTTCTCAGAAAGCTTCTTTCCACTTTTTCTCTGAGGATATTTTCTTTTTCACCATAGTCCTCTATGGGCTTCCAAATATCACTTCGCAAAGTCCACAAGAACATGCTTAGCGAACGGCTTGTTTAGGGGAAAGCTGTAACTCTGTGAGATGAATTAACAGAACACTGAGCAGTTTCTCAGAAAGCTTCTTTCCAGATTTCATCTGAGGATATTTCCTTTTTCAGTGTATCCCTCCATGGGCATGGAAATGTCACTTTGCTAATTGCCGTTGAACAGGCTTAGCGAAAGGCTTGTTGAGGGGAAAGTTGTATCTCTGTGAAATGATTTCACAGAACACACAAAAATTTGTCAGAAAGCTTCTTTCTCTTTGTTATCGGAGGATATTTCCTTTGGCCCTGCAGTCTTCAAAGGGATCCGAAATATTAGTTCTCAGTTTCCACAGTAATAAGACTAGCAACCTGATCCACGAAATATAAATGTAACTCTGTGAATGGAAGTCACACATCACAAAGCAGTTTCTTAGAAAGCTTCTTTCCAGTTTTTCTCTGAGGATATTTTCTAGTTCACCATAGCCCTCTAGGGGCTTCCAAATATCACTTTGCAAATTAAATAAGAACAGTCTTAGCGAGAGGCTTATTGAGGAGAAACATGTAACTTTGTGAGATGATTTGACAGAACACAAAGGAGTTTCTCAGAAAGCTTCTTTCACTTTGTTATCGAAAGATATTTCCTTTGGCCCTTTAGTCTTCAAAGGGATCCGAAAAATCCGTTCTCGGATTCCACAGAAATAAGTCCAGCAAACAGATACACGAA
This sequence comes from Macaca mulatta, assembly GCF_049350105.2. Lineage (NCBI taxonomy): Eukaryota > Metazoa > Chordata > Mammalia > Primates > Cercopithecidae > Macaca > Macaca mulatta. Next base: position 94,262,289 of record NC_133410.1, on the reverse strand, counting down.
ATACACCTGTATGTCTCTGAGTTTGATTTCACACATCTCAGAGAAGTTTCTCAGAAATCTTCTTTCCATTTGTTCTCTGGGGATATTTACTTTTTCACCGTAGCCCTCTATGGGCTTCCAAATATCACCTTGCAAATTCCACAAGAACAGTCTTAGCGAAAGGCTTCCTGTGGGGAAAGCTGTAACTCTGTGAGATGATTTCACCGAACACAAAGAAGTTTCTCAGAAAGCTTCTTTCTCTTTGTTATGGAAGGATAATTCCTTTGGCCCTAAAGTCTTCAAAGGGATCCGAAATATCCTTTCTCAGATTTCCCAGTAATAAGGCTAGCAAACAGATCCACGAAATACAGCTGTAACTTTGTGAGCCGAAGTCACACATCACAAAGCAGTTTCTCAGAAAATTTCTTTCCAGTTTTTTTCTGAGGATATTTTCTTTTTCACCATAGCCCTCTATCGGCTTCCAAATATCACCTTGAGAATTCCACAAGAAGAGGCTTAGTGAACGGCTCCTTGAGGGGAAAGTTGTACCTCTGTGAGATGAATTAACAGAACACTAAAAAATTTCTCAGAAAGCTTCTTTCCAGTTTTCATCTGAGGATATTTCCTTTTTCACCATAGCCCTCCATGGGCTTCCAAATATCACTTTGGAAATTCCATAAGAACAGTCTTAGCAAAAGGCTTCTTAAGGGTAAAGCTGTAACTCTGTGAGATGATTTCACAGAACACAAAGGAGATTCTCAGAAACCTTCTTTCTATTTCTTATCGGAGGATATTTCCTTTGACCCTGTAGTCTTCAAAGGGATCCGAAATATCCGTTCTCAGATTCCACAGAAATAAGGATAGGAAACAGATCTACGAAATACAGCTGTAACTCTGTGAGTGGAAGTCACACATCAAAAAGCAGTTTCTCATAAAGCTTCTTTGCAGTTCTTCTCTAAGGATATTTTCTTTTTTACCATAGCCCTCTATGGGCTTTCAAATATCACCTTGCAAATTATACAAGAAGAGGCTTAGCGAACGGCTTCCTCTGGGGAAATCTGTAACTCTGTGAGATGAATTAACAAAACACTAAGCAGTTTCTCTGAAAGCTTCTTTCCAGTTTTCATCTGAGGATATTGCCTTTTTTACCATAGCCCTCAATGGGCTGCCAAATATCTCTTTGCAAATTCCACAAGAACAGGCTTAGCGAACGGCTTCTTGAGGAAAAGATGTAACTCTGTGAGATGAATTAACAGAATACTAAGCAGTTTCTCAGAAAGCTTCTTTCCAGTTTTCATCTGAGGATACTTCCTTTTTCACCATAGCCCTCCATAGGCTTCCAAATATAACTTTGCGAATTCCAGAAGAACAGTCTTAGAGAAAGGCTTCTTGAGGGGAAGGGTGTAACTCTGTGAGATGATTTCACAAAACCCAAAGGAGTTTCTCAGAAAGCTTCTTTCTCTTTGTTATGGGAGGATATTTCCTTTGGCCCTATAGTCTTCAAAAGGGATCCGAAATATCCATTCTCAGATTCCACAGAAATAAGGCTAGCAAACAGACCCACGAAATACAGCTGTAACTCTTTCAGTGGAAGTCACACATCACAAAGCAGTTTCTCAGAAAGCTGCTTTCCAGTTTTTCTATGAGGATATTTTCTTTCGCACCATAGGCCTCTATGGGCTTCCAAATATCACTTTGCAAATTCCAGAAGAACAGGCTTAGCGAACGGCTTCTTGAGGGGAAAGCTGTAACACTGTGAGATGAAATAACAGAATACTAAGCAGTTTCTCAGAAAGCTTCTTTGCAGTTTTCATCTGATGATATTTCCTTTTTCACCATAGCCCTCCATGGGCTTCCAAATATCACTTTGCAAATTCCACAAGAACAGTCTTAGCGAAAGGCTTCTTGAGGGGAAAGCTGTAACTCTCTGAGATGATTTCACCGAACACAAAGGAGTTTCTCAGAAAGCTTCTTTCTCTTTGTTATGGGAGGATATTTCCTTTGGCCCTATAGTCTTCAAAGGGATCCGAAATATACGTTCTCAGAATCCACAGAAATAAGGCAAGAAAACAGATCCACGAAATACAGATGTAACTCTGTGAGTGGAAGTCACACATAACAAAGCAGTTTCTCACAAAGTTTCTTTCCAGTTTTCATCTGAGGATATTTCCTTTTTCACCATAGCCCTCCATGGGCTTCCAAATATCACTTTGCAAATTCCACAAGAACAGTCTTACCGAAAGGTTTCTTCAGTGCAAAGCTGTAACTCTGTGAGATGATTTCACAAAACACAAAGGAGTTTCTCAGATAGCTTCTTTCTCTTTGTTATCGGAGGATATTTCCTTTGGCCTATAGTCATCAATAGGATCCGAAATATCCGTTTTCAGGTTCCATAGAAATTAGGCTAGCAAACAGATGCACAAAATACAGCTGTAACTCTGTGAGTGGAATTCACACATCACAAAGCAGTTTCTTAGAGAACTTCTTTCCAGTTTTTCTCTGAGGATATTTTCTTTTTCACCAGAGCCCCTTAAGGGCTTCCAAATATCACCTAGCAAATTCCACAAGAAGAGGCTTAGCGAACGGCTTCTTAAGGGGAAAGCTGTAACCCTGTGAGATGAATTTACAGAACACTAAGCAGTTAAGTTTTCCAATTTTCATCTGAGGATATTTCCATTTTCACCATAGCCCTCCATGGGCTTCCAAATATCACTTTGCAAATTCCACAAGAAGAGTCTTAGCGAAAGGCTTCTTGAGGGGAACGCTGTAACTCTGTGAGATGATTTGACAGAACACAAAGGAGTTTCTCAGAAAGATTCTTTCTCTTTGTTATCGGAGGATGTTTCCTTTGGCCCAATAGTCTTCAAAGGGATCGAAATATCCGTTCTCAGCTTCCATAGAAATAAGGCTAGCAAACAGATCCACGAAATGCAGCTGTAACTCTGTGAGTGGTAGTCACACATCACAAAGCAGTTTCTCATAAAGCGTCTTTCCAGTTCTTCTCTGACGATATTTTCTTTTTCACCATAGCCCTCTAACGGCTTCCAAATACCACTTTGCAAATTCCACAAGAAGAGGCTTAGGGAATTGCTTCTTGAAGGAAAAGCTGTACTTGTAGGATGAATTAACAGAATACTAAGCAGTTTCTCAGAAATCTTCTTTCCAGTTTTGATCTGAGGATATTTCCTTTTTCACCATAGCCCTCCATTGGCTTCCAAATATCTGTTTGCAAATTCCACAAGAACAGTCTTAGCGAAAGGCTTCTTTAGGGGAAAGCTGTAACTCTGTCAGATGATTTAAGAGAACACAAAGTAGTTTCTCAGAAAGCTTCTTTCTCTTTGTTATCGGAGGATATTTCCTTTGGCCCTATAGTCTTCAAAGGGGTCAAAATATCCGTTCTCAGATACACAGAAATAAGGCTAGCAAAGAGATCCACGAAATACAGCTGTAGCTCTGTGAGTGGAAGTCACACATCACAAAGCAGTTTCTCACAAATTTTCTTTCCAGTTTTTTCTGTGGATATTTTCATTTTCACCATACCCTCTATGGGCTTCCAAATATCACTTTGCAAATTCCACAAGAACAGTCTTAGCGAACGGCTTCTTAAAGGGGAAGCTGTAATTCTGTGAGATGATTTCACAGAACACAAAGGAGTTTCTCAGAAAGCTTCTTTCTTTTTATTATGGGAGGATATTTCCGTTGGCCCCATAGTCTTCAAAGGGATCCGAAATATCCTTTCTCAGATTCCACAGAAATAAGGCTAGCAAAGAGATCCATGAAATACAGCTATAACACTGTGAGTGGAAGTCACACATCACAAAGCAGTTTCTCAGAAATCTTCTTTCCTGTTTTTCCCTGAGGATATTTTCTTTTTCATCGTAGCCCTCCATGGGCTTCCAATTATCACTTTGCAAATTTCATAAGAACAGGCTTAGCTATCGGCTTTTTGAGGGGAAAGCTGTAACTCTCTGAGAAGAATTAACAGAACACTAAGCAGTTTCTCAGAAAGCTTCTTTCAAGTTTTAATCTGAGGATATTTCCTTTTTCACTATAGCCCTCCATGGGCTTCCAAATCACTTTGCAAACTCCATAAGAACAGTCTTAGCGAAAGGCTTCTTGAGGGGAACGCTGTAACTCTGTGAGATGATTTCACAAACACAAAGGAGTTTCTCACAATGAATTCTTTCTCTTTGTTATCGGAGGTTATTTCCTTTAGTCCTATAGTCTTCAAAGGGATCCAAAATATCGGTTCTCAGATTCCACAGAAATAAGTCTAGCAAATAGATCCACGAAATACAGCTGTAACTCTGTGAGTGGAAGTCACACATCACAAAGCAGATTCTCAGAAAGCTGCTTTGCAGTTTTTCTCTGAGGATATTTTCTTTCTCACCATAGCCCTGTATGGGCTTCCAAATATCACTTTGCAACTTCCACAACAACAGGCTTAGCGAACGGCTTCTTAAGGGGAAAGCTGTAACCCTGTGAGATGAATTAACAGAACACTTAGCAGTTTCTCAGAAAGCTTCTTTCCAGTTTTCATCTGAGGATATTTACTTTTTCACGGTAGCCCTCCAAGGGATTCCGAATATCATTTTGCAAATTACACAAGAACAGTCTTAGGGAAAGGATGCTTTAGACGAAAACTGTAACTCTCTGAGATGATTTCACAGAACACAAAGGAGTTTCTCAGAAAGTTTAGTTCTCTTTGTTATGCGAGGATATTTCCTTTAGCCCTATTGTCTTCAAAGGGTTCCGAAATATCCGTTCTCAGATTCCACAGAAATAAGGCTAGCAAACAGATCCACGAAATACAGCTGTAACTCGGAGTGGAAGTCACACATCACAAAGCAGTTTCTCACAAACCTTCTTTCCAGTTTTTCTCTGAGGATATTTTCTTTTTCACCATAGCCCTGTAACGGCTTCCAAATATCACTTTGCAAATTCCACAAGAAGAGGCATAGCGAACGGCTTCTTGAGGGGAAAGCTGTAACTCTGTGAGATGAATTAACCGAACACTAAGCAGTTTCTGAGAAATCTTCTTTCCAGTTTTCATCTGATGACATTTCCTTTTTCACCATAGCCCTCCATGGGCTTCCAAACCTCACTTTGCAAATTCCAGAAGAACATTCTTAGCGAAATTCGTCTTTAGGGCAAAGCTGTAACTCTGTGAGATGATTTCACAGAACACAAAGGAGTTTCTCAGAAAGCTTGTTTCTCTTTGTTATCGGTGGATATTTCCTTTGGGCCGATAGTCTTCAAAGGGATCCGAAATATCCTTTCTCAGATTCCACAGAAATAAGGCTAGCAAATATATCCACGAAATACAGTTGTAACTCTGTGAGTGGAAGTCACACATCACAAAGCAGTTTCTCAGAAAGCTTCTTTCCTGTTTTTCTCTGAGGATATTTTCTTTTTCACCATACCCTCCATGGGCTTCGAAATATCACTTTGCAAATTCTATAAGAACAGGCTTAGCGATCGGCTCTTTGAGGGGAAAGCTGTAACTCTGTGAGATGAATTAACAGAACACTAAGCAGTTTCTCAGAAGGCTTTTAGACCCTTTTCATCTGAGAATATTTACTCTTTCACCAATGCCCTCCATGGGCTTCCAAATATCACTTTGCAAATTCCACAAGAACAGTCTTAGCGAAAGGCTTCTTCAGGCGAAAGCTGTAACTCTGTGAGATGATTTCAGAGAACACATATTAGTTTCTCAGAAACCTTCTTTCTCTTTCTTATCAGAGGATATTTCCTTTGGCCCTAGTGTCTACAAAGGGATCCGAAATATCCGTTCCCAGATTCCACAGAAATAAGGCTGGCAAACAGATCCACGAAATACAGCTGTAACTATGAGTGGAAGTCACACATCACAAGGCAGTTTCTCAGAAAGCTTCTTTCCAGTTTTTCCCTGAGGATATTTTCTTTCTCACCATAGCCCCATATGGGCCTCCAAATATCACTTTGCAAATTCCACAAGAACAGGCTTAGCGAAAGGCTTCTTGAGGGGAAAGCTGTAACACTCTGTGGTGAACTAACAGAACACTAAGCAGTTTCTCAGAAAGCTTCTTTCCAGTTTTCATCTGAGGATATTTCCTTTTTCACCATAGCCCTCCATGGGCTTCCAAATATCACTTTGCAAATTCCACAAGGACAGTCTTAGCGAAAGGCTTCTTAAGGTGAAAGGGGTAAATCTCTGAGATGATTTCAGAGAACACATAGGAGTTTCTCAGAAACCTTCTTTCTCTTTGTTATCAGAGGATATTTCCTTTGGCCTATAGTCTTCAAAGGGAAACGAAATATCCCTTCTCATTCCACAGAAATAAGGCTAGCAAACAGATCAAAGAAATACAGCTGTAACTCTGTGAGTGGAAGTCACACATCACAGAGCAGTTTCACAGAAAGCTTCTTTCCAGTTTTTCTCTGAGTATATTTTCTTTTCCACCATAGTCCTCCATGGGCTTCCAAATATCACTTTGCCAATTCCACAAGAACAGTCTTAGCTAAAGACTTCTTGAGGAGAAAGTTGTAACTCTGTGAGATGATTTCTCAGAACACAAAGCAGTTTCTCAGAAACCTTCTTTCTCTTTGGTAAAGGAGGATATTTCCTCTGGCCCTATAAAATTCAAAGGGATCCGAAATATCCGTTCTCAGATTCCACAGAAATATGGCTAGCAAACAGAACCACGAAATACAGCTGTAACTGTGTGAGTGAAAGTCACAGATCACAAAGCAGTTTCTCAGAAAGTTTCTTTCCGGTTTTTCTCTGAGGATATTTTCTTTCTCACCATAGCTCTATGGGCTTCCAAATATCACTTTGCAAATTCCACAAGAACAGGCTTAGCGAACGGCTTCTTGAGGAAAAGCTGTAACTCTGTGAGATGAATTAACAGAACACTAAGCAGTTTCTCGGAAGGCTTCTTTCCAGTTTTCATCTGAGGATATTTCCTTTTTCACCATAGCCTTCCATGGGCTTCCAAATATCACTTTGCAAATTCCACAAGAACAGTCTTAGCGAAAGGCTTCTGGAGGGGAAATCTCTAACTCTGTGAGATGATTTCAGAGAACACAAAGGAGTTTCTCAGAAAGCTTCGTTCACTTTGATATGGGAGGATATTTCCTTTGGCCCTATAGTCTTCAAAGGGATCCGAAATATCCGTTCTCTGATTGCACAGAAATAAGGCTAGCAAACAGATCCACGAAGTACAGCTGTAACTCTGTGAGTGGAAGTCACACATCACAAACAGATTCTCATAAAGCTTCTTTCCAGTTTTTCTCTGAGGATATTTTCTTTTTCACGATAGCCCTCCATGGGATTCCGAATATCACCTTGCAAATTACAAAAGAATAGGCTTAGCGAATGACTTCTTGAGGGCGAAGCTGTAACTCTGTGAGAAGAATTAAGAGATCACTAAGCAGTTTCTCAGAAGGCTTCTTTCCATTTTTCATCTGAAGATATTTCCTTTTTCACCTTAGCCCTCTCTGGGCTTCCAAATATCACCTTGCATATTCCACAAGAAGAGGCTTAGCGAACGGCTTCTTGAGGGGAAAGCTGTAACACTGTGAGATGAACTAACAGAACACTAAGCAGTTTCTCAGAAAGCTTCTTTCCAGTTTTCATCTGAGGATATTTCCTTTTTCACCATAGCCCTCCAAGGGCTTCCAAATATCACATTGCAAATTCCAAAAGAACAGTCTTAGCGAAAGCCTTCTTGAGTGGAAAGCTGTAAATCTGTGAGATGATTTCACAGAACACAATGTAGTTTCTCATAAAGCTTCTTTCACTGTGTTATCGGAGGATATTTCCTTTGGCCCTATAGTCTTCAAAGGGATCCGAAATATCCGTTCTCAGATTAAACAGAAATAAGACTAGCAAACAGAACCACGAAATACCGCAGAAACTCTGTGAGTGGAAGTCACACATCACAAAGCAGATTCTCAGAAAGATTCTTTCCAGTTTTTCTCTGAGGATATTATCTTTTTCACCATAGCCCTATAAGGGCTTCCAAATATCACTTTGCAAATTCCACAAGAACAGGCTCAGCGAACGGCTTCTTGAGAGGAAAGCTGTAATTCTGTGAGATGAATTAAGAGAACACTAAGCAGTTTCTCTGAAAGCTTCCTTCCCGTTTTCATATGAGGATATTTCCTTTTTCACCATAGCCCTCCATGGGCTTCCAAACATCACTTTGCAAATTACACAAGAGCAGTCTTAGCGAAAGCCTTCTTGAAGGGAAAGCTGTAAATCTGTGAGATGATTTCACAGAAAACGAAGGAGTTTCTCATAAAGCTTCTTTCTCTGTGTTATCGGAGGATATTTCCTTTGGCCCTATAGTCTTCAAAGGGATCCGACTTATCCGTTCTCAGAATCCACAGAAATAAGGCTACGAAACAGAACCACGAAATACAGCAGTAACTCTATGAGTGGAAGTCACACATCAGAAAGCAGTTTCTCATAAAACTTCTTTCCAGTTTTTCTCTGAGGATATTCTTTTTCACCATAGCCCTCTAAGGGCTTCCACATATTACTTTGCAAATTCCAGAAGAAGAGACTTAGCAAACGGCTTCTTGAGGGGAAAGCTGTAACTCTGTGAGATGAATTAACAGAACAGTAAGCAGTTTCTCTGAAAGCTTCATTCCAATTTTCATATGAGGATATTTCCTTTTTCACCATCGTCCTCCATGGGCTTTCAAACATCACTTTGCAAATTCCACAAGAACAGGCTCAGCTAAAGGCTTCTTGATGGGAAAACTGTAACTCTGTGAGATGATTTCACAGAACACAATGTAGTTTCTCAGAAAGCTTTTTTCTGTTTGTTATCGGAGGATATTTCCTTTGGCCCTATAGTCTTCAAAGAGATCGAAATATCCGTTCTCAGATTCCACAGAAATAATGCTAGCAAAGAGACCCACGAATACAGCTGTAACTCTGTGAGTGGAAGTCACACATCACAAAGCAGTTTCTCAGAAAGCTTCTTTCCAGTTTTTCTCTGAGGATAGTTTCTTTTTCACCATAGCCCTCTATGGGCTTCGAAATGTCACTTTGCGAATTTCACAAGAACAGGCTTAGCGAACGGCTTCTTGAGGGGAAAGTTGTAACTCTGTGAGATGAATTAACAGAACACTAAGCAGTTTCTCAGAAGGCTTTTAGACCCTTTTCATCTGAGAATATTTACTCTTTCACCAATGCCCTCCATGGGCTTCCAAATATCACTTTGCCAATTCCACAAGAACTGTCTTAGCGAAAGGCTTCTTGAGGGGAAAGCTGTAACTCTGTGAGATGATTTCACAGAACACAAAGAAGTTCCTCAGAAAGCTTCTTTCTCTTTGTTATCGGAGGATATTTCCTTTGACCCTATGGACATCATAGGGATCCGAAATATCAGTTCTCAGATTCCTCAGAAAAAAGGCTAGCAAACAAATCCACGAAATACAGATGTAACTCTGTGAGTGGAAGTCAAACAACACAACGCAATTTCTCAGAGAACTTCTTTCCAGTTTTTCTCTGAGGATATTTTCTTTTTCACCATAGCTCTCAATGGGCTTCCAAATATCACTTTGCAAATTCCACAAGAACAGGCTTAACGAACGGCTTCTTGAGGGTTAAGCTGTAACTCTGTGAGATGAATTAGCAGAACACTAAGCAGTTTCTCAGAAAGCTTCCTTCCAGATTTTATCTGAGGATATTTCCTTTTTCACAGTAGCCCTCTATGGGCATCGAAATATCACCTTGCAAATTCCACAGGAACAGGCTTAGCGAAAGGGTTCTTGAGGGGAAACCTGAAACTCTGTGAGATGATTTCACAGAACGTAAAGAAGTTTCACAGAAAGCTTCTTTCTCTTTGTTGTTGGAGGGTATTTCCTTTTGCCCTACAGACTTCAAAGGGATCCGCAATATCAGTTTTCAGATTCCACAGAAATAAGGCTAGCAAACAGATCCACGAATTACAGATGTAACTCTGTGAGTGGAAGTCACACATCACAAAGCAGTTTCTCAGAAAGCTTCTTTCCACTTTTTCTCTGAGAATATTTTCTTTTTCACCGTAGCCCTCTATGGGCTTCCAAATATCACTTTGCAAATTCCACAAGAACAGGCTTAGCGAACGGCTTCTTGAGAGGTAAGCTGTAACTCGGTGAGATGAATTAACAGAACACTAAGCAGTTTCTCAGAAAGCTTCTCTCCAGATTTCATCTGATGATATTTGCTTTTTCACCGTAGCCCTCTATGGGCATCGAAATATCACTTTGCAAATTCCACAAGAACAGGCTTAGCGAAAGGCTTCTTGAGGGGTAAGCTGTAACTCCGTGAGATGATTTCACAGAACACGCAGAAGTTTCTCAGAAAGCTTCTTTGTCTTGGTTATCGGATGATATTTCCTATGGCTCTATAGTCTTCAAAGGGATCCGAAATATCAGTTCTCAGATTCCACAGAAATAAGGCTAGCAAACAGATCCACGAAATACAGATGTAACCCTGTGAGTGTAAGTCACACGCAACAAAGCATTTTCTCAGAAAGCTTCTTTCCAGTTTTTCTCTGAAGATATTTTCTTTTTACCCTAGCCCTCTATGGGCTTCCAAATATCACTTTGCCAATTCCACAAGAACAGGATTAGCAAAAGGCTTCTTGAGGAGAAAGCTGTAACTCTGTTAGATGAATTAACATCACACTGAGCAATTTCTCAGAAAGATTCTTTCCAGATTTCATCTGAGGATATTTCCTTTTTCAGCGTATCCCTCCATGGGCATCGAAATATCACTTTGCATATTGCACAAGAACAGGCTTAGCGAACGGCTTCTTGAGGGGAAAGTTGTAAATCTGTGAAATGATTTCACAGAACACAGAAATTTGTCAGAAAGCTTCTTTCTCTTTGTTATCGGAGGATATTCCTTTGGCACTATAGTCTTCAAAGGGATCGAAATATCAGTTCTCAGATTCCACAAAATAAGGCTAGCGAACAGATCCACGAAATATAGATGTAACTCTGTGAATTTAAGTCAAACATCACAAAGCAGTTTCTCAGAAAGCTCCTTTCCATTTTTTCTCTGCGGATATTTTCTTGGTCACTATAGCCCTCTAGGGGCTTGCAAATATCACTTTGCAAATTCCAAAAGAACAGGCTTAGCGAAAGGCTTCTTGAGGGGAAAGCTGTAACACTGTGAGATGATTTCACAGAACACAACGAAGTTTCTCAGAAAGCTTGTTACTCTTTGTTATCGGAGGATATTTCCTTTGGCCCTATAGTCTTCAAAGGGATCCGAAATATCAGTTCTCAGATTCCACAAAAATAAGGCTAGCAAACAGATCCATGAAATACAGATGTAACTCTTTGAGTGGAAGTCACACATCACAAAGCAGTTTCTCAGAATGCTTCTTTCCAGTTTTTATCTTAGGATATTTTGTTTTTCACCAAAGCCCTCCATGGGCTTCCAAATATCACTTTGCAAATTCCACAAGAACAGGCTTAGCGAACGGATTCTTGAGGGGAAAGCTGTAACTCTGTGAGATGAATTAACAGAACACTAAGCAGTTTCTCAGAAAGCTTCTTTCCAGATTTCATCTGAGGATATTTCCTTTTTCACCGTAGCCCTCTGTGGGCATCGAAATATCACGTTGCAAATTCCACAAGAACAGGCTTAGCGAAATGCTCCTTAACGGGAAAGTTGTAACTCTGTGAGATGATTTCACAGGACATAAAGAAGTTTCTCAGAAAGCTTCTTTCTCTTTGTTATCGGAGGGTATTTCCTTTGGCCCTATAGTCTACAAAGGGATCCGAAATATCAGTTCTCAGATTCCACAGAAATAACGCTAGCAAACAGATAAACGAAATACAGATGTAACTCTGTGAGTGGAAGTCACACATCACAAAGCAGTTTCTCAGTAAGCTTCTTTCCAGAGTTTTCTGAGGATATTATCTTTTTCACCATAGCCCTCAATGGGCTTCCAAATATCACTTTGCAAATTCCACTAGAAGAGGCTTAGCGAAAGGCTTCTTGAGGGTAAAACTGTAACTCTGTGAGATGATTTCTCAGAACACAAAGAAGTTTCTCAGAAAGCTTCTTTCTCTTTGTTATCAGAGGATATTCACTTTGGCACTATAGTCTTCAAAAGGATCCGAAATATCAGTTCTCAGATTAAACAGAAATAGGGCTAGCAAAGAGATCCACGAAATACAGATGTAACTCTGTGAGTGGAAGTCACACATCACAAAGCAGTTTCTCAGAAAGCTTCTTTCCACTTTTTCTCTGAGGATATTTTCTTTTTCACCATAGTCCTCTATGGGCTTCCAAATATCACTTCGCAAAGTCCACAAGAACATGCTTAGCGAACGGCTTGTTTAGGGGAAAGCTGTAACTCTGTGAGATGAATTAACAGAACACTGAGCAGTTTCTCAGAAAGCTTCTTTCCAGATTTCATCTGAGGATATTTCCTTTTTCAGTGTATCCCTCCATGGGCATGGAAATGTCACTTTGCTAATTGCCGTTGAACAGGCTTAGCGAAAGGCTTGTTGAGGGGAAAGTTGTATCTCTGTGAAATGATTTCACAGAACACACAAAAATTTGTCAGAAAGCTTCTTTCTCTTTGTTATCGGAGGATATTTCCTTTGGCCCTGCAGTCTTCAAAGGGATCCGAAATATTAGTTCTCAGTTTCCACAGTAATAAGACTAGCAACCTGATCCACGAAATATAAATGTAACTCTGTGAATGGAAGTCACACATCACAAAGCAGTTTCTTAGAAAGCTTCTTTCCAGTTTTTCTCTGAGGATATTTTCTAGTTCACCATAGCCCTCTAGGGGCTTCCAAATATCACTTTGCAAATTAAATAAGAACAGTCTTAGCGAGAGGCTTATTGAGGAGAAACATGTAACTTTGTGAGATGATTTGACAGAACACAAAGGAGTTTCTCAGAAAGCTTCTTTCACTTTGTTATCGAAAGATATTTCCTTTGGCCCTTTAGTCTTCAAAGGGATCCGAAAAATCCGTTCTCGGATTCCACAGAAATAAGTCCAGCAAACAGATACACGAAATACACCTGTATGTCTCTGAGTTTGATTTCACACATCTCAGAGAAGTTTCTCAGAAATCTTCTTTCCATTTGTTCTCTGGGGATATTTACTTTTTCACCGTAGCCCTCTATGGGCTTCCAAATATCACCTTGCAAATTCCACAAGAACAGTCTTAGCGAAAGGCTTCCTGTGGGGAAAGCTGTAACTCTGTGAGATGATTTCACCGAACACAAAGAAGTTTCTCAGAAAGCTTCTTTCTCTTTGTTATGGAAGGATAATTCCTTTGGCCCTAAAGTCTTCAAAGGGATCCGAAATATCCTTTCTCAGATTTCCCAGTAATAAGGCTAGCAAACAGATCCACGAAATACAGCTGTAACTTTGTGAGCCGAAGTCACACATCACAAAGCAGTTTCTCAGAAAATTTCTTTCCAGTTTTTTTCTGAGGATATTTTCTTTTTCACCATAGCCCTCTATCGGCTTCCAAATATCACCTTGAGAATTCCACAAGAAGAGGCTTAGTGAACGGCTCCTTGAGGGGAAAGTTGTACCTCTGTGAGATGAATTAACAGAACACTAAAAAATTTCTCAGAAAGCTTCTTTCCAGTTTTCATCTGAGGATATTTCCTTTTTCACCATAGCCCTCCATGGGCTTCCAAATATCACTTTGGAAATTCCATAAGAACAGTCTTAGCAAAAGGCTTCTTAAGGGTAAAGCTGTAACTCTGTGAGATGATTTCACAGAACACAAAGGAGATTCTCAGAAACCTTCTTTCTATTTCTTATCGGAGGATATTTCCTTTGACCCTGTAGTCTTCAAAGGGATCCGAAATATCCGTTCTCAGATTCCACAGAAATAAGGATAGGAAACAGATCTACGAAATACAGCTGTAACTCTGTGAGTGGAAGTCACACATCAAAAAGCAGTTTCTCATAAAGCTTCTTTGCAGTTCTTCTCTAAGGATATTTTCTTTTTTACCATAGCCCTCTATGGGCTTTCAAATATCACCTTGCAAATTATACAAGAAGAGGCTTAGCGAACGGCTTCCTCTGGGGAAATCTGTAACTCTGTGAGATGAATTAACAAAACACTAAGCAGTTTCTCTGAAAGCTTCTTTCCAGTTTTCATCTGAGGATATTGCCTTTTTTACCATAGCCCTCAATGGGCTGCCAAATATCTCTTTGCAAATTCCACAAGAACAGGCTTAGCGAACGGCTTCTTGAGGAAAAGATGTAACTCTGTGAGATGAATTAACAGAATACTAAGCAGTTTCTCAGAAAGCTTCTTTCCAGTTTTCATCTGAGGATACTTCCTTTTTCACCATAGCCCTCCATAGGCTTCCAAATATAACTTTGCGAATTCCAGAAGAACAGTCTTAGAGAAAGGCTTCTTGAGGGGAAGGGTGTAACTCTGTGAGATGATTTCACAAAACCCAAAGGAGTTTCTCAGAAAGCTTCTTTCTCTTTGTTATGGGAGGATATTTCCTTTGGCCCTATAGTCTTCAAAAGGGATCCGAAATATCCATTCTCAGATTCCACAGAAATAAGGCTAGCAAACAGACCCACGAAATACAGCTGTAACTCTTTCAGTGGAAGTCACACATCACAAAGCAGTTTCTCAGAAAGCTGCTTTCCAGTTTTTCTATGAGGATATTTTCTTTCGCACCATAGGCCTCTATGGGCTTCCAAATATCACTTTGCAAATTCCAGAAGAACAGGCTTAGCGAACGGCTTCTTGAGGGGAAAGCTGTAACACTGTGAGATGAAATAACAGAATACTAAGCAGTTTCTCAGAAAGCTTCTTTGCAGTTTTCATCTGATGATATTTCCTTTTTCACCATAGCCCTCCATGGGCTTCCAAATATCACTTTGCAAATTCCACAAGAACAGTCTTAGCGAAAGGCTTCTTGAGGGGAAAGCTGTAACTCTCTGAGATGATTTCACCGAACACAAAGGAGTTTCTCAGAAAGCTTCTTTCTCTTTGTTATGGGAGGATATTTCCTTTGGCCCTATAGTCTTCAAAGGGATCCGAAATATACGTTCTCAGAATCCACAGAAATAAGGCAAGAAAACAGATCCACGAAATACAGATGTAACTCTGTGAGTGGAAGTCACACATAACAAAGCAGTTTCTCACAAAGTTTCTTTCCAGTTTTCATCTGAGGATATTTCCTTTTTCACCATAGCCCTCCATGGGCTTCCAAATATCACTTTGCAAATTCCACAAGAACAGTCTTACCGAAAGGTTTCTTCAGTGCAAAGCTGTAACTCTGTGAGATGATTTCACAAAACACAAAGGAGTTTCTCAGATAGCTTCTTTCTCTTTGTTATCGGAGGATATTTCCTTTGGCCTATAGTCATCAATGGGATCCGAAATATCCGTTTTCAGGTTCCATAGAAATTAGGCTAGCAAACAGATGCACAAAATACAGCTGTAACTCTGTGAGTGGAATTCACACATCACAAAGCAGTTTCTTAGAGAACTTCTTTCCAGTTTTTCTCTGAGGATATTTTCTTTTTCACCAGAGCCCCTTAAGGGCTTCCAAATATCACCTAGCAAATTCCACAAGAAGAGGCTTAGCGAACGGCTTCTTAAGGGGAAAGCTGTAACCCTGTGAGATGAATTTACAGAACACTAAGCAGTTAAGTTTTCCAATTTTCATCTGAGGATATTTCCATTTTCACCATAGCCCTCCATGGGCTTCCAAATATCACTTTGCAAATTCCACAAGAAGAGTCTTAGCGAAAGGCTTCTTGAGGGGAACGCTGTAACTCTGTGAGATGATTTGACAGAACACAAAGGAGTTTCTCAGAAAGATTCTTTCTCTTTGTTATCGGAGGATGTTTCCTTTGGCCCAATAGTCTTCAAAGGGATCGAAATATCCGTTCTCAGCTTCCATAGAAATAAGGCTAGCAAACAGATCCACGAAATGCAGCTGTAACTCTGTGAGTGGTAGTCACACATCACAAAGCAGTTTCTCATAAAGCGTCTTTCCAGTTCTTCTCTGACGATATTTTCTTTTTCACCATAGCCCTCTAACGGCTTCCAAATACCACTTTGCAAATTCCACAAGAAGAGGCTTAGGGAATTGCTTCTTGAAGGAAAAGCTGTACTTGTAGGATGAATTAACAGAATACTAAGCAGTTTCTCAGAAATCTTCTTTCCAGTTTTGATCTGAGGATATTTCCTTTTTCACCATAGCCCTCCATTGGCTTCCAAATATCTGTTTGCAAATTCCACAAGAACAGTCTTAGCGAAAGGCTTCTTTAGGGGAAAGCTGTAACTCTGTCAGATGATTTAAGAGAACACAAAGTAGTTTCTCAGAAAGCTTCTTTCTCTTTGTTATCGGAGGATATTTCCTTTGGCCCTATAGTCTTCAAAGGGGTCAAAATATCCGTTCTCAGATACACAGAAATAAGGCTAGCAAAGAGATCCACGAAATACAGCTGTAGCTCTGTGAGTGGAAGTCACACATCACAAAGCAGTTTCTCACAAATTTTCTTTCCAGTTTTTTCTGTGGATATTTTCATTTTCACCATACCCTCTATGGGCTTCCAAATATCACTTTGCAAATTCCACAAGAACAGTCTTAGCGAACGGCTTCTTAAAGGGGAAGCTGTAATTCTGTGAGATGATTTCACAGAACACAAAGGAGTTTCTCAGAAAGCTTCTTTCTTTTTATTATGGGAGGATATTTCCGTTGGCCCCATAGTCTTCAAAGGGATCCGAAATATCCTTTCTCAGATTCCACAGAAATAAGGCTAGCAAAGAGATCCATGAAATACAGCTATAACACTGTGAGTGGAAGTCACACATCACAAAGCAGTTTCTCAGAAATCTTCTTTCCTGTTTTTCCCTGAGGATATTTTCTTTTTCATCGTAGCCCTCCATGGGCTTCCAATTATCACTTTGCAAATTTCATAAGAACAGGCTTAGCTATCGGCTTTTTGAGGGGAAAGCTGTAACTCTCTGAGAAGAATTAACAGAACACTAAGCAGTTTCTCAGAAAGCTTCTTTCAAGTTTTAATCTGAGGATATTTCCTTTTTCACTATAGCCCTCCATGGGCTTCCAAATCACTTTGCAAACTCCATAAGAACAGTCTTAGCGAAAGGCTTCTTGAGGGGAACGCTGTAACTCTGTGAGATGATTTCACAAACACAAAGGAGTTTCTCACAATGAATTCTTTCTCTTTGTTATCGGAGGTTATTTCCTTTAGTCCTATAGTCTTCAAAGGGATCCAAAATATCGGTTCTCAGATTCCACAGAAATAAGTCTAGCAAATAGATCCACGAAATACAGCTGTAACTCTGTGAGTGGAAGTCACACATCACAAAGCAGATTCTCAGAAAGCTGCTTTGCAGTTTTTCTCTGAGGATATTTTCTTTCTCACCATAGCCCTGTATGGGCTTCCAAATATCACTTTGCAACTTCCACAACAACAGGCTTAGCGAACGGCTTCTTAAGGGGAAAGCTGTAACCCTGTGAGATGAATTAACAGAACACTTAGCAGTTTCTCAGAAAGCTTCTTTCCAGTTTTCATCTGAGGATATTTACTTTTTCACGGTAGCCCTCCAAGGGATTCCGAATATCATTTTGCAAATTACACAAGAACAGTCTTAGGGAAAGGATGCTTTAGACGAAAACTGTAACTCTCTGAGATGATTTCACAGAACACAAAGGAGTTTCTCAGAAAGTTTAGTTCTCTTTGTTATGCGAGGATATTTCCTTTAGCCCTATTGTCTTCAAAGGGTTCCGAAATATCCGTTCTCAGATTCCACAGAAATAAGGCTAGCAAACAGATCCACGAAATACAGCTGTAACTCGGAGTGGAAGTCACACATCACAAAGCAGTTTCTCACAAACCTTCTTTCCAGTTTTTCTCTGAGGATATTTTCTTTTTCACCATAGCCCTGTAACGGCTTCCAAATATCACTTTGCAAATTCCACAAGAAGAGGCATAGCGAACGGCTTCTTGAGGGGAAAGCTGTAACTCTGTGAGATGAATTAACCGAACACTAAGCAGTTTCTGAGAAATCTTCTTTCCAGTTTTCATCTGATGACATTTCCTTTTTCACCATAGCCCTCCATGGGCTTCCAAACCTCACTTTGCAAATTCCAGAAGAACATTCTTAGCGAAATTCGTCTTTAGGGCAAAGCTGTAACTCTGTGAGATGATTTCACAGAACACAAAGGAGTTTCTCAGAAAGCTTGTTTCTCTTTGTTATCGGTGGATATTTCCTTTGGGCCGATAGTCTTCAAAGGGATCCGAAATATCCTTTCTCAGATTCCACAGAAATAAGGCTAGCAAATATATCCACGAAATACAGTTGTAACTCTGTGAGTGGAAGTCACACATCACAAAGCAGTTTCTCAGAAAGCTTCTTTCCTGTTTTTCTCTGAGGATATTTTCTTTTTCACCATACCCTCCATGGGCTTCGAAATATCACTTTGCAAATTCTATAAGAACAGGCTTAGCGATCGGCTCTTTGAGGGGAAAGCTGTAACTCTGTGAGATGAATTAACAGAACACTAAGCAGTTTCTCAGAAGGCTTTTAGACCCTTTTCATCTGAGAATATTTACTCTTTCACCAATGCCCTCCATGGGCTTCCAAATATCACTTTGCAAATTCCACAAGAACAGTCTTAGCGAAAGGCTTCTTCAGGCGAAAGCTGTAACTCTGTGAGATGATTTCAGAGAACACATATTAGTTTCTCAGAAACCTTCTTTCTCTTTCTTATCAGAGGATATTTCCTTTGGCCCTAGTGTCTACAAAGGGATCCGAAATATCCGTTCCCAGATTCCACAGAAATAAGGCTGGCAAACAGATCCACGAAATACAGCTGTAACTATGAGTGGAAGTCACACATCACAAGGCAGTTTCTCAGAAAGCTTCTTTCCAGTTTTTCCCTGAGGATATTTTCTTTCTCACCATAGCCCCATATGGGCCTCCAAATATCACTTTGCAAATTCCACAAGAACAGGCTTAGCGAAAGGCTTCTTGAGGGGAAAGCTGTAACACTCTGTGGTGAACTAACAGAACACTAAGCAGTTTCTCAGAAAGCTTCTTTCCAGTTTTCATCTGAGGATATTTCCTTTTTCACCATAGCCCTCCATGGGCTTCCAAATATCACTTTGCAAATTCCACAAGGACAGTCTTAGCGAAAGGCTTCTTAAGGTGAAAGGGGTAAATCTCTGAGATGATTTCAGAGAACACATAGGAGTTTCTCAGAAACCTTCTTTCTCTTTGTTATCAGAGGATATTTCCTTTGGCCTATAGTCTTCAAAGGGAAACGAAATATCCCTTCTCATTCCACAGAAATAAGGCTAGCAAACAGATCAAAGAAATACAGCTGTAACTCTGTGAGTGGAAGTCACACATCACAGAGCAGTTTCACAGAAAGCTTCTTTCCAGTTTTTCTCTGAGTATATTTTCTTTTCCACCATAGTCCTCCATGGGCTTCCAAATATCACTTTGCCAATTCCACAAGAACAGTCTTAGCTAAAGACTTCTTGAGGAGAAAGTTGTAACTCTGTGAGATGATTTCTCAGAACACAAAGCAGTTTCTCAGAAACCTTCTTTCTCTTTGGTAAAGGAGGATATTTCCTCTGGCCCTATAAAATTCAAAGGGATCCGAAATATCCGTTCTCAGATTCCACAGAAATATGGCTAGCAAACAGAACCACGAAATACAGCTGTAACTGTGTGAGTGAAAGTCACAGATCACAAAGCAGTTTCTCAGAAAGTTTCTTTCCGGTTTTTCTCTGAGGATATTTTCTTTCTCACCATAGCTCTATGGGCTTCCAAATATCACTTTGCAAATTCCACAAGAACAGGCTTAGCGAACGGCTTCTTGAGGAAAAGCTGTAACTCTGTGAGATGAATTAACAGAACACTAAGCAGTTTCTCGGAAGGCTTCTTTCCAGTTTTCATCTGAGGATATTTCCTTTTTCACCATAGCCTTCCATGGGCTTCCAAATATCACTTTGCAAATTCCACAAGAACAGTCTTAGCGAAAGGCTTCTGGAGGGGAAATCTCTAACTCTGTGAGATGATTTCAGAGAACACAAAGGAGTTTCTCAGAAAGCTTCGTTCACTTTGATATGGGAGGATATTTCCTTTGGCCCTATAGTCTTCAAAGGGATCCGAAATATCCGTTCTCTGATTGCACAGAAATAAGGCTAGCAAACAGATCCACGAAGTACAGCTGTAACTCTGTGAGTGGAAGTCACACATCACAAACAGATTCTCATAAAGCTTCTTTCCAGTTTTTCTCTGAGGATATTTTCTTTTTCACGATAGCCCTCCATGGGATTCCGAATATCACCTTGCAAATTACAAAAGAATAGGCTTAGCGAATGACTTCTTGAGGGCGAAGCTGTAACTCTGTGAGAAGAATTAAGAGATCACTAAGCAGTTTCTCAGAAGGCTTCTTTCCATTTTTCATCTGAAGATATTTCCTTTTTCACCTTAGCCCTCTCTGGGCTTCCAAATATCACCTTGCATATTCCACAAGAAGAGGCTTAGCGAACGGCTTCTTGAGGGGAAAGCTGTAACACTGTGAGATGAACTAACAGAACACTAAGCAGTTTCTCAGAAAGCTTCTTTCCAGTTTTCATCTGAGGATATTTCCTTTTTCACCATAGCCCTCCAAGGGCTTCCAAATATCACATTGCAAATTCCAAAAGAACAGTCTTAGCGAAAGCCTTCTTGAGTGGAAAGCTGTAAATCTGTGAGATGATTTCACAGAACACAATGTAGTTTCTCATAAAGCTTCTTTCACTGTGTTATCGGAGGATATTTCCTTTGGCCCTATAGTCTTCAAAGGGATCCGAAATATCCGTTCTCAGATTAAACAGAAATAAGACTAGCAAACAGAACCACGAAATACCGCAGAAACTCTGTGAGTGGAAGTCACACATCACAAAGCAGATTCTCAGAAAGATTCTTTCCAGTTTTTCTCTGAGGATATTATCTTTTTCACCATAGCCCTATAAGGGCTTCCAAATATCACTTTGCAAATTCCACAAGAACAGGCTCAGCGAACGGCTTCTTGAGAGGAAAGCTGTAATTCTGTGAGATGAATTAAGAGAACACTAAGCAGTTTCTCTGAAAGCTTCCTTCCCGTTTTCATATGAGGATATTTCCTTTTTCACCATAGCCCTCCATGGGCTTCCAAACATCACTTTGCAAATTACACAAGAGCAGTCTTAGCGAAAGCCTTCTTGAAGGGAAAGCTGTAAATCTGTGAGATGATTTCACAGAAAACGAAGGAGTTTCTCATAAAGCTTCTTTCTCTGTGTTATCGGAGGATATTTCCTTTGGCCCTATAGTCTTCAAAGGGATCCGACTTATCCGTTCTCAGAATCCACAGAAATAAGGCTACGAAACAGAACCACGAAATACAGCAGTAACTCTATGAGTGGAAGTCACACATCAGAAAGCAGTTTCTCATAAAACTTCTTTCCAGTTTTTCTCTGAGGATATTCTTTTTCACCATAGCCCTCTAAGGGCTTCCACATATTACTTTGCAAATTCCAGAAGAAGAGACTTAGCAAACGGCTTCTTGAGGGGAAAGCTGTAACTCTGTGAGATGAATTAACAGAACAGTAAGCAGTTTCTCTGAAAGCTTCATTCCAATTTTCATATGAGGATATTTCCTTTTTCACCATCGTCCTCCATGGGCTTTCAAACATCACTTTGCAAATTCCACAAGAACAGGCTCAGCTAAAGGCTTCTTGATGGGAAAACTGTAACTCTGTGAGATGATTTCACAGAACACAATGTAGTTTCTCAGAAAGCTTTTTTCTGTTTGTTATCGGAGGATATTTCCTTTGGCCCTATAGTCTTCAAAGAGATCGAAATATCCGTTCTCAGATTCCACAGAAATAATGCTAGCAAAGAGACCCACGAATACAGCTGTAACTCTGTGAGTGGAAGTCACACATCACAAAGCAGTTTCTCAGAAAGCTTCTTTCCAGTTTTTCTCTGAGGATAGTTTCTTTTTCACCATAGCCCTCTATGGGCTTCGAAATGTCACTTTGCGAATTTCACAAGAACAGGCTTAGCGAACGGCTTCTTGAGGGGAAAGTTGTAACTCTGTGAGATGAATTAACAGAACACTAAGCAGTTTCTCAGAAGGCTTTTAGACCCTTTTCATCTGAGAATATTTACTCTTTCACCAATGCCCTCCATGGGCTTCCAAATATCACTTTGCCAATTCCACAAGAACTGTCTTAGCGAAAGGCTTCTTGAGGGGAAAGCTGTAACTCTGTGAGATGATTTCACAAAACACAAAGAAGTTCCTCAGAAAGCTTCTTTCTCTTTGTTATCGGAGGATATTTCCTTTGACCCTATGGACATCATAGGGATCCGAAATATCAGTTCTCAGATTCCTCAGAAAAAAGGCTAGCAAACAAATCCACGAAATACAGATGTAACTCTGTGAGTGGAAGTCAAACAACACAACGCAATTTCTCAGAGAACTTCTTTCCAGTTTTTCTCTGAGGATATTTTCTTTTTCACCATAGCTCTCAATGGGCTTCCAAATATCACTTTGCAAATTCCACAAGAACAGGCTTAACGAACGGCTTCTTGAGGGTTAAGCTGTAACTCTGTGAGATGAATTAGCAGAACACTAAGCAGTTTCTCAGAAAGCTTCCTTCCAGATTTTATCTGAGGATATTTCCTTTTTCACAGTAGCCCTCTATGGGCATCGAAATATCACCTTGCAAATTCCACAGGAACAGGCTTAGCGAAAGGGTTCTTGAGGGGAAACCTGAAACTCTGTGAGATGATTTCACAGAACGTAAAGAAGTTTCACAGAAAGCTTCTTTCTCTTTGTTGTTGGAGGGTATTTCCTTTTGCCCTACAGACTTCAAAGGGATCCGCAATATCAGTTTTCAGATTCCACAGAAATAAGGCTAGCAAACAGATCCACGAATTACAGATGTAACTCTGTGAGTGGAAGTCACACATCACAAAGCAGTTTCTCAGAAAGCTTCTTTCCACTTTTTCTCTGAGAATATTTTCTTTTTCACCGTAGCCCTCTATGGGCTTCCAAATATCACTTTGCAAATTCCACAAGAACAGGCTTAGCGAACGGCTTCTTGAGAGGTAAGCTGTAACTCGGTGAGATGAATTAACAGAACACTAAGCAGTTTCTCAGAAAGCTTCTCTCCAGATTTCATCTGATGATATTTGCTTTTTCACCGTAGCCCTCTATGGGCATCGAAATATCACTTTGCAAATTCCACAAGAACAGGCTTAGCGAAAGGCTTCTTGAGGGGTAAGCTGTAACTCCGTGAGATGATTTCACAGAACACGCAGAAGTTTCTCAGAAAGCTTCTTTGTCTTGGTTATCGGATGATATTTCCTATGGCTCTATAGTCTTCAAAGGGATCCGAAATATCAGTTCTCAGATTCCACAGAAATAAGGCTAGCAAACAGATCCACGAAATACAGATGTAACCCTGTGAGTGTAAGTCACACGCAACAAAGCATTTTCTCAGAAAGCTTCTTTCCAGTTTTTCTCTGAAGATATTTTCTTTTTACCCTAGCCCTCTATGGGCTTCCAAATATCACTTTGCCAATTCCACAAGAACAGGATTAGCAAAAGGCTTCTTGAGGAGAAAGCTGTAACTCTGTTAGATGAATTAACATCACACTGAGCAATTTCTCAGAAAGATTCTTTCCAGATTTCATCTGAGGATATTTCCTTTTTCAGCGTATCCCTCCATGGGCATCGAAATATCACTTTGCATATTGCACAAGAACAGGCTTAGCGAACGGCTTCTTGAGGGGAAAGTTGTAAATCTGTGAAATGATTTCACAGAACACAGAAATTTGTCAGAAAGCTTCTTTCTCTTTGTTATCGGAGGATATTCCTTTGGCACTATAGTCTTCAAAGGGATCGAAATATCAGTTCTCAGATTCCACAAAATAAGGCTAGCGAACAGATCCACGAAATATAGATGTAACTCTGTGAATTTAAGTCAAACATCACAAAGCAGTTTCTCAGAAAGCTCCTTTCCATTTTTTCTCTGCGGATATTTTCTTGGTCACTATAGCCCTCTAGGGGCTTGCAAATATCACTTTGCAAATTCCAAAAGAACAGGCTTAGCGAAAGGCTTCTTGAGGGGAAAGCTGTAACACTGTGAGATGATTTCACAGAACACAACGAAGTTTCTCAGAAAGCTTGTTACTCTTTGTTATCGGAGGATATTTCCTTTGGCCCTATAGTCTTCAAAGGGATCCGAAATATCAGTTCTCAGATTCCACAAAAATAAGGCTAGCAAACAGATCCATGAAATACAGATGTAACTCTTTGAGTGGAAGTCACACATCACAAAGCAGTTTCTCAGAATGCTTCTTTCCAGTTTTTATCTTAGGATATTTTGTTTTTCACCAAAGCCCTCCATGGGCTTCCAAATATCACTTTGCAAATTCCACAAGAACAGGCTTAGCGAACGGATTCTTGAGGGGAAAGCTGTAACTCTGTGAGATGAATTAACAGAACACTAAGCAGTTTCTCAGAAAGCTTCTTTCCAGATTTCATCTGAGGATATTTCCTTTTTCACCGTAGCCCTCTGTGGGCATCGAAATATCACGTTGCAAATTCCACAAGAACAGGCTTAGCGAAATGCTCCTTAACGGGAAAGTTGTAACTCTGTGAGATGATTTCACAGGACATAAAGAAGTTTCTCAGAAAGCTTCTTTCTCTTTGTTATCGGAGGGTATTTCCTTTGGCCCTATAGTCTACAAAGGGATCCGAAATATCAGTTCTCAGATTCCACAGAAATAACGCTAGCAAACAGATAAACGAAATACAGATGTAACTCTGTGAGTGGAAGTCACACATCACAAAGCAGTTTCTCAGTAAGCTTCTTTCCAGAGTTTTCTGAGGATATTATCTTTTTCACCATAGCCCTCAATGGGCTTCCAAATATCACTTTGCAAATTCCACTAGAAGAGGCTTAGCGAAAGGCTTCTTGAGGGTAAAACTGTAACTCTGTGAGATGATTTCTCAGAACACAAAGAAGTTTCTCAGAAAGCTTCTTTCTCTTTGTTATCAGAGGATATTCACTTTGGCACTATAGTCTTCAAAAGGATCCGAAATATCAGTTCTCAGATTAAACAGAAATAGGGCTAGCAAAGAGATCCACGAAATACAGATGTAACTCTGTGAGTGGAAGTCACACATCACAAAGCAGTTTCTCAGAAAGCTTCTTTCCACTTTTTCTCTGAGGATATTTTCTTTTTCACCATAGTCCTCTATGGGCTTCCAAATATCACTTCGCAAAGTCCACAAGAACATGCTTAGCGAACGGCTTGTTTAGGGGAAAGCTGTAACTCTGTGAGATGAATTAACAGAACACTGAGCAGTTTCTCAGAAAGCTTCTTTCCAGATTTCATCTGAGGATATTTCCTTTTTCAGTGTATCCCTCCATGGGCATGGAAATGTCACTTTGCTAATTGCCGTTGAACAGGCTTAGCGAAAGGCTTGTTGAGGGGAAAGTTGTATCTCTGTGAAATGATTTCACAGAACACACAAAAATTTGTCAGAAAGCTTCTTTCTCTTTGTTATCGGAGGATATTTCCTTTGGCCCTGCAGTCTTCAAAGGGATCCGAAATATTAGTTCTCAGTTTCCACAGTAATAAGACTAGCAACCTGATCCACGAAATATAAATGTAACTCTGTGAATGGAAGTCACACATCACAAAGCAGTTTCTTAGAAAGCTTCTTTCCAGTTTTTCTCTGAGGATATTTTCTAGTTCACCATAGCCCTCTAGGGGCTTCCAAATATCACTTTGCAAATTAAATAAGAACAGTCTTAGCGAGAGGCTTATTGAGGAGAAACATGTAACTTTGTGAGATGATTTGACAGAACACAAAGGAGTTTCTCAGAAAGCTTCTTTCACTTTGTTATCGAAAGATATTTCCTTTGGCCCTTTAGTCTTCAAAGGGATCCGAAAAATCCGTTCTCGGATTCCACAGAAATAAGTCCAGCAAACAGATACACGAAATACACCTGTATGTCTCTGAGTTTGATTTCACACATCTCAGAGAAGTTTCTCAGAAATCTTCTTTCCATTTGTTCTCTGGGGATATTTACTTTTTCACCGTAGCCCTCTATGGGCTTCCAAATATCACCTTGCAAATTCCACAAGAACAGTCTTAGCGAAAGGCTTCCTGTGGGGAAAGCTGTAACTCTGTGAGATGATTTCACCGAACACAAAGAAGTTTCTCAGAAAGCTTCTTTCTCTTTGTTATGGAAGGATAATTCCTTTGGCCCTAAAGTCTTCAAAGGGATCCGAAATATCCTTTCTCAGATTTCCCAGTAATAAGGCTAGCAAACAGATCCACGAAATACAGCTGTAACTTTGTGAGCCGAAGTCACACATCACAAAGCAGTTTCTCAGAAAATTTCTTTCCAGTTTTTTTCTGAGGATATTTTCTTTTTCACCATAGCCCTCTATCGGCTTCCAAATATCACCTTGAGAATTCCACAAGAAGAGGCTTAGTGAACGGCTCCTTGAGGGGAAAGTTGTACCTCTGTGAGATGAATTAACAGAACACTAAAAAATTTCTCAGAAAGCTTCTTTCCAGTTTTCATCTGAGGATATTTCCTTTTTCACCATAGCCCTCCATGGGCTTCCAAATATCACTTTGGAAATTCCATAAGAACAGTCTTAGCAAAAGGCTTCTTAAGGGTAAAGCTGTAACTCTGTGAGATGATTTCACAGAACACAAAGGAGATTCTCAGAAACCTTCTTTCTATTTCTTATCGGAGGATATTTCCTTTGACCCTGTAGTCTTCAAAGGGATCCGAAATATCCGTTCTCAGATTCCACAGAAATAAGGATAGGAAACAGATCTACGAAATACAGCTGTAACTCTGTGAGTGGAAGTCACACATCAAAAAGCAGTTTCTCATAAAGCTTCTTTGCAGTTCTTCTCTAAGGATATTTTCTTTTTTACCATAGCCCTCTATGGGCTTTCAAATATCACCTTGCAAATTATACAAGAAGAGGCTTAGCGAACGGCTTCCTCTGGGGAAATCTGTAACTCTGTGAGATGAATTAACAAAACACTAAGCAGTTTCTCTGAAAGCTTCTTTCCAGTTTTCATCTGAGGATATTGCCTTTTTTACCATAGCCCTCAATGGGCTGCCAAATATCTCTTTGCAAATTCCACAAGAACAGGCTTAGCGAACGGCTTCTTGAGGAAAAGATGTAACTCTGTGAGATGAATTAACAGAATACTAAGCAGTTTCTCAGAAAGCTTCTTTCCAGTTTTCATCTGAGGATACTTCCTTTTTCACCATAGCCCTCCATAGGCTTCCAAATATAACTTTGCGAATTCCAGAAGAACAGTCTTAGAGAAAGGCTTCTTGAGGGGAAGGGTGTAACTCTGTGAGATGATTTCACAAAACCCAAAGGAGTTTCTCAGAAAGCTTCTTTCTCTTTGTTATGGGAGGATATTTCCTTTGGCCCTATAGTCTTCAAAAGGGATCCGAAATATCCATTCTCAGATTCCACAGAAATAAGGCTAGCAAACAGACCCACGAAATACAGCTGTAACTCTTTCAGTGGAAGTCACACATCACAAAGCAGTTTCTCAGAAAGCTGCTTTCCAGTTTTTCTATGAGGATATTTTCTTTCGCACCATAGGCCTCTATGGGCTTCCAAATATCACTTTGCAAATTCCAGAAGAACAGGCTTAGCGAACGGCTTCTTGAGGGGAAAGCTGTAACACTGTGAGATGAAATAACAGAATACTAAGCAGTTTCTCAGAAAGCTTCTTTGCAGTTTTCATCTGATGATATTTCCTTTTTCACCATAGCCCTCCATGGGCTTCCAAATATCACTTTGCAAATTCCACAAGAACAGTCTTAGCGAAAGGCTTCTTGAGGGGAAAGCTGTAACTCTCTGAGATGATTTCACCGAACACAAAGGAGTTTCTCAGAAAGCTTCTTTCTCTTTGTTATGGGAGGATATTTCCTTTGGCCCTATAGTCTTCAAAGGGATCCGAAATATACGTTCTCAGAATCCACAGAAATAAGGCAAGAAAACAGATCCACGAAATACAGATGTAACTCTGTGAGTGGAAGTCACACATAACAAAGCAGTTTCTCACAAAGTTTCTTTCCAGTTTTCATCTGAGGATATTTCCTTTTTCACCATAGCCCTCCATGGGCTTCCAAATATCACTTTGCAAATTCCACAAGAACAGTCTTACCGAAAGGTTTCTTCAGTGCAAAGCTGTAACTCTGTGAGATGATTTCACAAAACACAAAGGAGTTTCTCAGATAGCTTCTTTCTCTTTGTTATCGGAGGATATTTCCTTTGGCCTATAGTCATCAATGGGATCCGAAATATCCGTTTTCAGGTTCCATAGAAATTAGGCTAGCAAACAGATGCACAAAATACAGCTGTAACTCTGTGAGTGGAATTCACACATCACAAAGCAGTTTCTTAGAGAACTTCTTTCCAGTTTTTCTCTGAGGATATTTTCTTTTTCACCAGAGCCCCTTAAGGGCTTCCAAATATCACCTAGCAAATTCCACAAGAAGAGGCTTAGCGAACGGCTTCTTAAGGGGAAAGCTGTAACCCTGTGAGATGAATTTACAGAACACTAAGCAGTTAAGTTTTCCAATTTTCATCTGAGGATATTTCCATTTTCACCATAGCCCTCCATGGGCTTCCAAATATCACTTTGCAAATTCCACAAGAAGAGTCTTAGCGAAAGGCTTCTTGAGGGGAACGCTGTAACTCTGTGAGATGATTTGACAGAACACAAAGGAGTTTCTCAGAAAGATTCTTTCTCTTTGTTATCGGAGGATGTTTCCTTTGGCCCAATAGTCTTCAAAGGGATCGAAATATCCGTTCTCAGCTTCCATAGAAATAAGGCTAGCAAACAGATCCACGAAATGCAGCTGTAACTCTGTGAGTGGTAGTCACACATCACAAAGCAGTTTCTCATAAAGCGTCTTTCCAGTTCTTCTCTGACGATATTTTCTTTTTCACCATAGCCCTCTAACGGCTTCCAAATACCACTTTGCAAATTCCACAAGAAGAGGCTTAGGGAATTGCTTCTTGAAGGAAAAGCTGTACTTGTAGGATGAATTAACAGAATACTAAGCAGTTTCTCAGAAATCTTCTTTCCAGTTTTGATCTGAGGATATTTCCTTTTTCACCATAGCCCTCCATTGGCTTCCAAATATCTGTTTGCAAATTCCACAAGAACAGTCTTAGCGAAAGGCTTCTTTAGGGGAAAGCTGTAACTCTGTCAGATGATTTAAGAGAACACAAAGTAGTTTCTCAGAAAGCTTCTTTCTCTTTGTTATCGGAGGATATTTCCTTTGGCCCTATAGTCTTCAAAGGGGTCAAAATATCCGTTCTCAGATACACAGAAATAAGGCTAGCAAAGAGATCCACGAAATACAGCTGTAGCTCTGTGAGTGGAAGTCACACATCACAAAGCAGTTTCTCACAAATTTTCTTTCCAGTTTTTTCTGTGGATATTTTCATTTTCACCATACCCTCTATGGGCTTCCAAATATCACTTTGCAAATTCCACAAGAACAGTCTTAGCGAACGGCTTCTTAAAGGGGAAGCTGTAATTCTGTGAGATGATTTCACAGAACACAAAGGAGTTTCTCAGAAAGCTTCTTTCTTTTTATTATGGGAGGATATTTCCGTTGGCCCCATAGTCTTCAAAGGGATCCGAAATATCCTTTCTCAGATTCCACAGAAATAAGGCTAGCAAAGAGATCCATGAAATACAGCTATAACACTGTGAGTGGAAGTCACACATCACAAAGCAGTTTCTCAGAAATCTTCTTTCCTGTTTTTCCCTGAGGATATTTTCTTTTTCATCGTAGCCCTCCATGGGCTTCCAATTATCACTTTGCAAATTTCATAAGAACAGGCTTAGCTATCGGCTTTTTGAGGGGAAAGCTGTAACTCTCTGAGAAGAATTAACAGAACACTAAGCAGTTTCTCAGAAAGCTTCTTTCAAGTTTTAATCTGAGGATATTTCCTTTTTCACTATAGCCCTCCATGGGCTTCCAAATCACTTTGCAAACTCCATAAGAACAGTCTTAGCGAAAGGCTTCTTGAGGGGAACGCTGTAACTCTGTGAGATGATTTCACAAACACAAAGGAGTTTCTCACAATGAATTCTTTCTCTTTGTTATCGGAGGTTATTTCCTTTAGTCCTATAGTCTTCAAAGGGATCCAAAATATCGGTTCTCAGATTCCACAGAAATAAGTCTAGCAAATAGATCCACGAAATACAGCTGTAACTCTGTGAGTGGAAGTCACACATCACAAAGCAGATTCTCAGAAAGCTGCTTTGCAGTTTTTCTCTGAGGATATTTTCTTTCTCACCATAGCCCTGTATGGGCTTCCAAATATCACTTTGCAACTTCCACAACAACAGGCTTAGCGAACGGCTTCTTAAGGGGAAAGCTGTAACCCTGTGAGATGAATTAACAGAACACTTAGCAGTTTCTCAGAAAGCTTCTTTCCAGTTTTCATCTGAGGATATTTACTTTTTCACGGTAGCCCTCCAAGGGATTCCGAATATCATTTTGCAAATTACACAAGAACAGTCTTAGGGAAAGGATGCTTTAGACGAAAACTGTAACTCTCTGAGATGATTTCACAGAACACAAAGGAGTTTCTCAGAAAGTTTAGTTCTCTTTGTTATGCGAGGATATTTCCTTTAGCCCTATTGTCTTCAAAGGGTTCCGAAATATCCGTTCTCAGATTCCACAGAAATAAGGCTAGCAAACAGATCCACGAAATACAGCTGTAACTCGGAGTGGAAGTCACACATCACAAAGCAGTTTCTCACAAACCTTCTTTCCAGTTTTTCTCTGAGGATATTTTCTTTTTCACCATAGCCCTGTAACGGCTTCCAAATATCACTTTGCAAATTCCACAAGAAGAGGCATAGCGAACGGCTTCTTGAGGGGAAAGCTGTAACTCTGTGAGATGAATTAACCGAACACTAAGCAGTTTCTGAGAAATCTTCTTTCCAGTTTTCATCTGATGACATTTCCTTTTTCACCATAGCCCTCCATGGGCTTCCAAACCTCACTTTGCAAATTCCAGAAGAACATTCTTAGCGAAATTCGTCTTTAGGGCAAAGCTGTAACTCTGTGAGATGATTTCACAGAACACAAAGGAGTTTCTCAGAAAGCTTGTTTCTCTTTGTTATCGGTGGATATTTCCTTTGGGCCGATAGTCTTCAAAGGGATCCGAAATATCCTTTCTCAGATTCCACAGAAATAAGGCTAGCAAATATATCCACGAAATACAGTTGTAACTCTGTGAGTGGAAGTCACACATCACAAAGCAGTTTCTCAGAAAGCTTCTTTCCTGTTTTTCTCTGAGGATATTTTCTTTTTCACCATACCCTCCATGGGCTTCGAAATATCACTTTGCAAATTCTATAAGAACAGGCTTAGCGATCGGCTCTTTGAGGGGAAAGCTGTAACTCTGTGAGATGAATTAACAGAACACTAAGCAGTTTCTCAGAAGGCTTTTAGACCCTTTTCATCTGAGAATATTTACTCTTTCACCAATGCCCTCCATGGGCTTCCAAATATCACTTTGCAAATTCCACAAGAACAGTCTTAGCGAAAGGCTTCTTCAGGCGAAAGCTGTAACTCTGTGAGATGATTTCAGAGAACACATATTAGTTTCTCAGAAACCTTCTTTCTCTTTCTTATCAGAGGATATTTCCTTTGGCCCTAGTGTCTACAAAGGGATCCGAAATATCCGTTCCCAGATTCCACAGAAATAAGGCTGGCAAACAGATCCACGAAATACAGCTGTAACTATGAGTGGAAGTCACACATCACAAGGCAGTTTCTCAGAAAGCTTCTTTCCAGTTTTTCCCTGAGGATATTTTCTTTCTCACCATAGCCCCATATGGGCCTCCAAATATCACTTTGCAAATTCCACAAGAACAGGCTTAGCGAAAGGCTTCTTGAGGGGAAAGCTGTAACACTCTGTGGTGAACTAACAGAACACTAAGCAGTTTCTCAGAAAGCTTCTTTCCAGTTTTCATCTGAGGATATTTCCTTTTTCACCATAGCCCTCCATGGGCTTCCAAATATCACTTTGCAAATTCCACAAGGACAGTCTTAGCGAAAGGCTTCTTAAGGTGAAAGGGGTAAATCTCTGAGATGATTTCAGAGAACACATAGGAGTTTCTCAGAAACCTTCTTTCTCTTTGTTATCAGAGGATATTTCCTTTGGCCTATAGTCTTCAAAGGGAAACGAAATATCCCTTCTCATTCCACAGAAATAAGGCTAGCAAACAGATCAAAGAAATACAGCTGTAACTCTGTGAGTGGAAGTCACACATCACAGAGCAGTTTCACAGAAAGCTTCTTTCCAGTTTTTCTCTGAGTATATTTTCTTTTCCACCATAGTCCTCCATGGGCTTCCAAATATCACTTTGCCAATTCCACAAGAACAGTCTTAGCTAAAGACTTCTTGAGGAGAAAGTTGTAACTCTGTGAGATGATTTCTCAGAACACAAAGGAGTTTCTCAGAAACCTTCTTTCTCTTTGGTAAAGGAGGATATTTCCTCTGGCCCTATAAAATTCAAAGGGATCCGAAATATCCGTTCTCAGATTCCACAGAAATATGGCTAGCAAACAGAACCACGAAATACAGCTGTAACTGTGTGAGTGAAAGTCACAGATCACAAAGCAGTTTCTCAGAAAGTTTCTTTCCGGTTTTTCTCTGAGGATATTTTCTTTCTCACCATAGCTCTATGGGCTTCCAAATATCACTTTGCAAATTCCACAAGAACAGGCTTAGCGAACGGCTTCTTGAGGAAAAGTTGTAACTCTGTGAGATGAATTAACAGAACACTAAGCAGTTTCTCAGAAGGCTTCTTTACCCTTTTCATCTGCGTATTTTTCCTTTTTCACCAAAGACCTCCATGGGCTTCCAAATATCCCTTTGCAAATTCCACAAGAACAGTCTTAGCGAAAGGCTTCTTCAGGCGAAAGCTGTAACGCTGTGAGATTATTTCAGAGAACACGTATTAGTTTCGCAGAAACCTTCTTTCTCTTTCTTATCGGAAGATATTTCCTTTGATTCTAGTGTCTTCAAAGGGATCCGAAATATCCGTTCCCAGATTCCACAGAAATAAGGCTAGCAAACAGATCTACGAAATAAAACTCTAACTCTGTGAGTGGAAGTCACACATCACAGAGCAGTTTCTCAGAAAGCTTCTTTCCAGTTTTTCTCTGAGGATATTTTCTTTCTCACCATAGTCCTATATGGGTCCCCAAATATCACTTTGCAAATTCCACAAGAACAGGCTTAGCGAAAGGCTTCTTGAGGGGAAAGCTGTAACACTCTGAGATGAATTAACAGAACACTAAGCATTTTCTCAGAAAGCTTCTTTCCAGTTTTCATGTGAGGATATTTCCTTTTTCACCATAGCCCTCCATGGGCTTCCAAATATCACTTTGCAAATTACACAAGAACAGTCTTAGCGAGAGGCTTCTTCAGGCGAAAGCTGTAACTCTGTGAGATGATTTCAGATAACACAAAGGAGTTTCTCAGAAACCTTCTTTCTCTTTGTTATCGGAGGATATTTCCTTTTCCTATAGTCTTCAAAGGGATCCGAAATATCCGTTCTCAGATTCCACAGAAATAAGGCTAGTAAGCAGATCCATGTAATACTTCTGTAACTCTGTGAGTGGAAGTCACACATCACAAAGCAGTTTCACAGAAAGCTTCTTTCCAGTTTTTCTCTGAGTACATTTTCTTTTCCACCATAGCTCTCCATGGGCTTCCAAATATCAGTTTGCAAATTCCACAAGAAGAGGCTTAGCGAACGGCTTCTTGAAGGAAAAGCTGTAACTCTGTGAGATGAATTAACAGAACACTAAGCAGTTTCTCGGAAGGCTTCTTTCCAGTTTTCATCTGAGGATATTTCCTTTTTCACCATAGCCTTCCATGGGCTTCCAAATATCACTTTGCAAATTCCACAAGAACAGTCTTAGCGAAAGGCTTCTGGAGGGGAAATCTCTAACTCTGTGAGATGATATCAGAGAACACAAAGGAGTTTCTCAGAAAGGTTCGTTCACTTTGATATGGGAGGATATTTCCTTTGGCCCTATAGTCTTCAAAGGGATCCGAAATATCCGTTCTCTGATTGCACAGAAATAAGGCTAGCAAACAGATCCACGAAGTACAGCTGTAACTCTGTGAGTGGAAGTCACACATCACAAACAGATTCTCATAAAGCTTCTTTCCAGTTTTTCTCTGAGGATATTTTCTTTTTCACGATAGCCCTCCATGGGATTCCGAATATCACCTTGCAAATTACAAAAGAATAGGCTTAGCGAATGACTTCTTGAGGGCGAAGCTGTAACTCTGTGAGAAGAATTAAGAGATCACTAAGCAGTTTCTCAGAAGGCTTCTTTCCATTTTTCATCTGAAGATATTTCCTTTTTCACCTTAGCCCTCTCTGGGCTTCCAAATATCACCTTGCATATTCCACAAGAAGAGGCTTAGCGAACGGCTTCTTGAGGGGAAAGCTGTAACACTGTGAGATGAACTAACAGAACACTAAGCAGTTTCTCAGAAAGCTTCTTTCCAGTTTTCATCTGAGGATATTTCCTTTTTCACCATAGCCCTCCATGGGCTTCCAAACATCACTTTGCAAATTACACAAGAGCAGTCTTAGCGAAAGCCTTCTTGAAGGGAAAGCTGTAAATCTGTGAGATGATTTCACAGAAAACGAAGGAGTTTCTCATAAAGCTTCTTTCTCTGTGTTATCGGAGGATATTTCCTTTGGCCCTATAGTCTTCAAAGGGATCCGACTTATCCGTTCTCAGAATCCACAGAAATAAGGCTACGAAACAGAACCACGAAATACAGCAGTAACTCTATGAGTGGAAGTCACACATCAGAAAGCAGTTTCTCATAAAACTTCTTTCCAGTTTTTCTCTGAGGATATTCTTTTTCACCATAGCCCTCTAAGGGCTTCCACATATTACTTTGCAAATTCCAGAAGAAGAGACTTAGCAAACGGCTTCTTGAGGGGAAAGCTGTAACTCTGTGAGATGAATTAACAGAACAGTAAGCAGTTTCTCTGAAAGCTTCATTCCAATTTTCATATGAGGATATTTCCTTTTTCACCATCGTCCTCCATGGGCTTTCAAACATCACTTTGCAAATTCCACAAGAACAGGCTCAGCTAAAGGCTTCTTGATGGGAAAACTGTAACTCTGTGAGATGATTTCACAGAACACAATGTAGTTTCTCAGAAAGCTTTTTTCTGTTTGTTATCGGAGGATATTTCCTTTGGCCCTATAGTCTTCAAAGAGATCGAAATATCCGTTCTCAGATTCCACAGAAATAATGCTAGCAAAGAGACCCACGAATACAGCTGTAACTCTGTGAGTGGAAGTCACACATCACAAAGCAGTTTCTCAGAAAGTTTCTTTTCAGTTTTTCTCTGAGAATATTTTCTTTTTCACCATAGCCCTCTTAGGGCTTCCTAATATCACTTTGAAAATTCCACAAGAACACGCTTAGCGAACGGCTTCTTGAGGGAAAAGCTGTAACACTGTGAGATGAATTAACAGAACACTAAGCAGTTTGTCAGAAAGATTCTTTCCAGTTTTCATCTGAGGATATTTCCTTTTTCACCATAGCCCACCGTGGGCTTCCAGTTATAACTTTGCAAATTTCACAAGAACAGGCTCAGCGAAAGGCTTCTTGATGGGAAAGCTGTAACACTGTGAGATGATTTCACAGAACACAAAGAAGTTTCTCAGAAAGCTTTTTTTCTGTTTGTTATCGGAGGATATTTCCTTTGGCCCTATAGTCTTCAAAGGGATCGAAATATCCGTTCTCAGATTCCACAGAAATAATGCGAGCAAAAAGACCCACGAATACAGCTGTAACTCTGTGAGTGGAAGTCACACATCACAAAGCAGTTTCTCAGAAAGCTTCTTTCCAGTTTTTCTCTGAGGATATTTTCTTTCTCACCATAGTCCTCTATGGGATTCCAAATATCACTTTGAAAATTCCACAAGAACAGGCTTAGCGCACGGCTTCTTTAGGGGAAAGCTGTAACACTGTGAGATGAAATAACAGATCACTAAGCACTTTCTGGGAAGGCTTCTTTCCAGTTTTCATCTGAGGGTATTTCCTTTTTCACCATAGTCCTCCAAGGGCTTCCAAATATCACTTTGAAATTCCACAAGAACCGTCTTAGAGAAAGGCTCCTTGAGAGAAAAGCTGTAACTCTGTGAGATGCTTTCACACAACACAAAGGAGTATCTCAGAAGGCTTCATTCTCTTTGTTATGGGAGGATATTTCCTTTGGCCCTATAGTCTTCAAAGGGATTCGAAATATCTGTTCTCAGATTCCAGAGAAATAAGGCTAGCAAACAGATCCACGAAAAACAGCTGTAATTTTGTAGGTTGAAGTCACACATCACAAATCAGTTTCTCAGAAAGCTTCTTTCAAGTTTTTCTCTGAGCATATTTTCTTTTTCACCATAGCCTTCTGAGGGCTTCCAAATATCACTTTGCAAATTCCACAGAACAGGCTTAGCGAACAGCTACTTGAGGGGAAAGCTGTAAGTCTGTGAGATGAATTAACAGAACACTAAGCAGTTTCTCGGAAAGCTTCTTTTCAGTTTTCATCTGAGGATATTTCCTTTTTCACCATAGCCCTCCATTGGCTTCCAAATATCACTTTGCAAATTCCACAGTAACAGACTCAGCGAAAGGCTTCTTGATGGGAAAGCTGTAACTCTGTGAGATGATTTCACAGAACACAAAGAGTTTCTCAGAAAGTTTTTTCTGATTGTTATCGGATGCTATTTCCTCTGGCCCTATAATCTTCAAAGGGATCCGAAATACCCGTTCTCAGATTCCACAGAAATAATTCTAGCAAACAGATGCACGAAATACAGCTGTAACTCTGTGAGTGGAAGTCACTCATCACAAAGCAGTTTCTCAGAAAGTTTTTTCCAGTTTTTCTCTGATAAAATTTTCTTTTTCACCGTAGACTTCTAAGGGCTTATAAATATCACTTTGCAAATTCCACAAGAACAGGCTTAGCGCACGGCTTCTCGAGGGGAAAGCTGTAACTCTGTGAGATGAATACACAGAACACTAAGCAGTTTCTCAGAAAGCTTCTTTCCAGTTTTCATCTGAGGGTATTTCCTTTTTCACCATAGCCCTCCAATGGCTTCCAAATATTACTTTCAAATTCCACAAGAAGAGTCTTAGGGAAAGGCTCCTGGAGGGGAAATGTGTAACCCTGTGAGATGATTCCAGATAACACAAAGGAGTTTCATA
Organism: Macaca mulatta; assembly: GCF_049350105.2. Taxonomy (NCBI): domain Eukaryota; kingdom Metazoa; phylum Chordata; class Mammalia; order Primates; family Cercopithecidae; genus Macaca; species Macaca mulatta. The sequence continues at coordinate 94,224,945 of NC_133410.1, read as the reverse complement.
GAAAGCTTCGTTCTCTTTGTTATGGGAGGATATTTCCTTTGGCCCTATAGTCCTCAAAGGATCCAAAATATCCATTCTCAGATTCCACAGAAATAAGGCTGGCAAAGAGATCCTCGAAATACAGGTGTAACTCTGTGAGTGAAAGTCACACATCACAAAGCAGTTTCTCAGAAAGCTTCTTTCCAGTTTTTCTCTGAGGATATTTTCTTTTTCCCCATAGGCCTCTATGGCCTTCCAAATATCACTTTGCAAATTCCACAAGAACAGGCTTCGCGAATGGCTTCTTGAGGAGAAAGCTGTAACTCTGTGAGATTAATTAAGAGAAAACTAAGCAGGTTTTCAGAAAGCTTCTTTCCAGTTTTCATCTGAGGATATTTCCTTTTTCCCCATAGCCCTCCATGGGCTTCCAAATATCACTTTGCAAATTCCAAAATAGCAGTCTTTGCGAAAGGCTTCTTGAGGGGAAATCTGTAACTCGGTGAGGTGATTTCACAGAACACAATGGAGTTTCTCAGAAAGCTTCTTTCTCTTTGTTATGGGAGGATATTTACTTTGGCCCTATAGTCCTCAAAGGGATCCGAAATATCCGCTCTCAGATTCCACAGAAATAAGGCTAGCAAAGAGATCCACGAAATACAGCTATAACTCTGTGAGTGGAAGTCACACATCACAAAGCAGTATCTCAGAAAGCTTCTTTCCAGTTTTCTCTGAGGATATTTTCTTTTTCACCTTAGCCCTGTATGTTTTTCCAAATATCACTTTGCAAATTCCACAAGAACAGGCTTAGCGAAAGGCTTCTTGATGGGAAAGCTGTAATTCTGTGAGATGAATTAACAGAACACTAAGCAGTTTCTCAGAAAGCTTCTTTCCAGTTTTTCTCTGAGAATATTTTCTTTTTCACCATAGCCCTCTTAGGGCTTTTAAATATCACTTTGCAAATTCCACAAGAAGACGCTTAGCGCACGGCTTCTTGAGGGGACAGCTTAACTCTGTGAAATGAATTAACAGAACACTAAGCAGTTTCTCAGAAAGCTTCTTTCCAGTTTTCATCTGAGGATATTTCCATTTTCACCATAGCCCTCCATGGGCTTCCAAATATCACTTTGCAAATTCCACAGGAACAGTCTTAGTGAAAGGCTTCTTGAGGAGGAAGCTGTAAATCTGTGAGATGATTTCACAGAACACAGAAGAGTTTCTCAGAAAGCTTCTTTCTCTTTGTTATGGGAGGATATTTCCCTTGGCCCTATAGTCCACAAAGATATCCGAAATATCCGCCCTCAGATTCCACAGAAATAAGGCTACCAAACCGATACACGAAATACAGCTGTAACTCTGTGAGTGGAAGTCACACATCACAAGGCAGTTTCTCAGAAAGATTCTTTCCAGTATTTCTCTGAGAATATTTTCTTTTTCACCACAGTCCTCTATGGGATTCCAAATATCACTTTGCAAATTCCACAAGAAGACGCTTAGCGCACGGCTTCTTGAGGGGAAAGCTTAACTCTGTGAGATGAATTAACAGGACACTAAGCAGTTTCTCAGAAAGCTTCTTTCCAGTTTCCATCAGAGGATATTTCCTTTTTCACCATAGCCCTTCATGGGCTTCCAAATATCACTTTGCAAATTCCACAAGAACAGTCTTAGCGAAAGGCTTCTTGAGGGGAAAGCTGAAACTCTGTGAGATGATTTCAGAAAACACAAAAGAGTTTCTCAGAAAGCTTCGTTCACTTTGTTATGGGAGAATGTTTCCTTTGGCCCTATAGTCTTCAAAAGGATCCGAAATATCTGTTCTCAGATTCCACAGAAATAACGGTAGCAACAGATACACGAAATACAGCTGTACCTCTGTGAGTGGAAGTCACACATCACAAAGCAGTTTCTCAGAAAGCTTCTTTCCAGTTTTTATCTGAGGATAATTTCTTTTTCACCATAGCCCTCTAAGGGCTTATAAATATCACTTTGCGAATTCCACAAGAACAGGCTTAGCGAGCGGCTTCTTGAGGGGAAAGCTGTAACTCTGTGAGATGAATTAACAGAACACTAAGCAGTTTCTCAGAAAGCTTCTTTCCAGTTTTCATCTGAGGATATTTCCTTTTTCTCAACAGCCCTCCATGATCTTCCAAATATCACTTTACAAATTCCACAAGAACAGTCCTCGCGAAAGACTTCTTGAGGGGGAAGCTGTAACTCTGTGAGATGATTTCACAGAACACAAACGAGTTTCTCAAAAAGCTTCTTTCTCTTTGTTATTGGAGGATATTTTCTTTGACCCTATAGTCTTCAAAGGGATCCGAAATGTCCGTTCTCAAATTCCACAGAAATAAGACTAGCAAAGAGATCCACGAAACACAGCTGTAAATATGATAGTGGAAGTCACACTTCACCAAGCAGTTTCTCAGAAAACTTCTTTGCAGTTTTTCTCTGAGCATATTTTCTTTTTCACCATAGCCCTCTATGTACTTCCAAATATCACTTTGCAAATTGCACAAGAACAGGCTTAGCGAACAGCTACTTGAGGAGAAAGCTGTAAGTCTGTGTGATGAATTAACAGAACACTAAGCAGTTTCTCGGAAAGTTTCCTTTCAGTTTTCAACTGAGGATATTTCCTTTTTCACCATGGCCCTCCATTTTCTTCCAAATATTACTTTGCAAATACCTCAAGAACAGTCTCAACGAAAGTCTTCTTGAGGGGAAAGCTGTAACACTGTGAGATGATTTCACAGAACACAAAGGAGTTTCTCAGAAAGCTTTTTTCTGTTTGTTATCGGACGCCATTTCCTTTGGCCCTATAATCTTCAAAGGGATCCGAAATACCCTTTCTCAGATTACACAGTAATAAGGCTAGCAAACAGATCCACGAAATACAGCTGTAATTCTGTATGTGAAAGTCACACATCACAAAGCAGTTTCTCAGAAAGCTTCTTTCCAGTTTTTCTTTGAGGATATTTTCTTTCTCACCATAGTCCTCTATGGGATTCCAAATATCACTTTGAACATTCCAGAAGAACAGGCTTAGCGCACGGCTTTTTAAGGGGAAAGCTGTAACTCTGTGAGATGAATTAACAGAACACTAAGCAGTTTCTCAGAAGGCTTCTTTCCAGTTTTCATCTGAGGGTATTTCCTTTTTCACCATAGCCCTCCAAGGGCTTCCAAATATTACTTGGAAATTCCACAAGAACAGTCTTAGGGAAAGGCTTCCTGAGAGAAGAGCTGTAACTCTGTGAGACGATTTCACACAACACAAAGGAGTTTCTCAGAAACCTTCCTTCTCTTTGTTTTGGGAGGATATTTCCTTTGGCCCTATAGTCTTCAAAGGGATCCGAAGCATCCATTCTCAGATTCCACAGAAATGAGGCTAGCAAACCGATCCACGAAATACAGCTGTAACACTGTGAGTGGAAGTCACACATCAAAAAGCAGTTTCTCAGAAAGCTTCCTTGCAGTTCTTCTCTGAGGATATTTTCTTTTTCACATTGCCCTCTATGGGCTTCCAAATATCACTATGGAAATTCCACAAGAACAGGCTTAGCGAACGGCATCTTGAGGGGAAACCTGTAACTCTGTGAGAAGAATTAAAGGAACACTAAGCAGTTTCTCAGAAAGCTTCTTTCCAGATTTCATCTGAGGATATTTCCTGTCTCACCATATCCCATTACGGGCTTCCAAATATCACTTTGCGAATTCCAGAAGAACTGTCTTAGCGAAAGGCTTCTTGAGGGGAAAGCTGTAACTCTGTGATATCATTTCACAGAACACAAAGAAGTTTCTCCGAAAGCTTCTTTCTCTTTGTTATCAGAGGATATTTCCTTTGGCCCTATAGTCTTCAAAGGGATCCGAAATATCTGATCTCAGACCACAGAAATAAGGCTAGCAAAGAGATCCACGAAACACAGATGTAACTCTGTGAGTGGAGGTCACACATCACAAAGCAGTTTCTCAGAAAGCTTCTTTCCAGTTTTTCTCTGAGGGTATTTTCTTTTTCTCCATAGCCCTCTAAGGGCTTCCAAATATCACTTTGCGAATTCCACTAGAACAGGCTTAGCGAGCGGCCTCTTGAGGGGAAAGCTGTAACTCTGTTAGATGAATTAACAGAACACTAAGCAGTTTCTCAGAAAGCTTCTTTCCAGATTTCATCTGAGGATATTTCCTTTTTCACCGTAGTCCTCTATGGGCTTCCAAATATCACTTTGCAAATTCCACAAGACCTGTCTTAGCGAAAGGCTTCTTGAGGGGAAAGCTGTAACTCTGTGAGATGATTTCACAGAACACAAAGAAGTTTCTCAGAAAGATTCTTTCTCTTTGTTATCGGAGGATATTTCCTGTGGCCCTATGGTCTTCAAAGCGATCCCAAATATCTGTTCTCAGATTCCACAGAAATAGGGCTAGCAAAGTGATCCAAGAAATACAGAGGTAACTCTGTGAGTGGAAGTCACACATCACAAAGCAGTTTCTCAGAAAGCTTTTTTCCAGTTTTTCTCTGAGGATATTTTCTTTTTCACCATAGCCCTTATGAACTTTGAAACATCACTTTGCATATTCCACAAGAACAGGCTTATCGAACGGCTTCTTGAGGCGTAACCTGTAACTCTGTGAGACGAATTTTCAGAACACTAAGCAGTTTCTCAGAAAGCTTCTTTCCAGATTTCATCTGAGGATATTTCCTTTCTCACCATAGCCCTCTATGGGCTTCCAAATATCACTTTGCAAATTCCACAAGAACTGTCTTAGCGAAAGGCTTCTTGAGGGGAAAGCTGTAACTCTGTGAGATGATTTCACAGAACACAAAGAAGTGTCTCAGAAAGCTTCTTTCTCTTTGTTATCGGAGGATATTTCCTTTGGCCCTATAGTCTTCAAAGGGATCCGAAATATCTGATCTCAGACCACAGAAATAAGGCTAGCAAAGAGATCCACGAAACACAGATGTAACTCTGTGAGTGGAGGTCACACATCCCAAAGCAGTTCCTCAGAAAGCTTCTTTCCAGTTTTTCTCTGAGGATATTTTCTTTTTCACCATAGCCCTCCAGGGGCTTGCAAATATCAGTTTGCGAATTCCACAAGAACAGGCTTAGCGAGCGGCTTCTTGAGGGGAAAGCTGTAACTCTGTGAGATGAATTAACCGAACACTAAGCAGTTTCTCAGAATGCTTCTTTCCAGATTTCATCTGAGGATATTTCCTTTTCACCATAGCCCGCTATGGGCTTCCAAATATCACTTTGCAAATTCCACAAGAACTGTCTTAGAGAAAGGCTTCTTTAGGGGAAAGCTGTAACTCTGTTGGATGATTTCACAGAACACAAAGAAATTTCTCAGAAAGCTTCTTTCTGTTTGTTATCGGAGGATATTTCATTTGGCCCTATAGCCTTCAATGGGACTCGAAATATCTCTTCTCAGATTCCACAGAAATAAGGCTAGCAAAGAGATTCACGAAACACAGATGTAACTCTGTGAGTGGAAGTCACACATCACAAACAGTTTCTCAGAAAGCCTCTTTCCAGATTTTCTCAGATTATATTTTCTTTTTCACCATAGCTCTCTAGGGGCTTCCAAATATCACTTGCGATCTCCACAAGAACAGGCTTAGCGAGCGGCTTCTTTAGGGGAAAGCTGTAACTCTGTGTGATGAATTAACAGAACACTAAGCAGTTTCTCAGAAAGATTCTTTCCAGTTTTTCTCTGAGGATATTTTCTTTTTCACCATAGCGCTCTATGGGCTTCCAAATATCACTTTGCGAATTCCACAAGAACAGGCTTAGCGAGCGGCCTCTTGAGGGGAAAGCTGTAACTCTGTGCGATAAATTAACAGAACACTAAGCAGTTTCTCAGAAAGCTTCTTTCCAGATTTCATCTGAGGATATTTCCTTTTTCACCGTAGTCCTCTATGGGCTTCCAAATATCACTTTGCAAATTCCACAAGACCTGTCTTAGCGAAAGGCTTCTTGAGGGGAAAGCTGTAACTCTGTGAGATGATTTCACAGAACACAAAGAAGTTTCTCAGAAAGATTCTTTCTCTTTGTTATCGGAGGATATTTCCTGTGGCCCTATGGTCTTTAAAGCGATCCCAAATATCTGTTCTCAGATTCCTCAGAAATAGGGCTAGCAAAGTGATCCAAGAAATACAGAGGTAACTCTGTGAGTGGAAGTCACACATCACAAAGCAGTTTCTCAGAAAGCTTTTTTCCAGTTTTTCTCTGAGGATATTTTCTATTTCACCATAGCCCTTATGGGCTTTGAAACATCACTTTGCATATTCCACAAGAACAGGCTTATCGAACGGCTTCTTGAGGCGTAACCTGTAACTCTGTGAGACGAATTTTCAGAACACTAAGCAGTTTCTCAGAAAGCTTCTTTCCAGATTTCATCTGAGGATATTTCCTTTCTCACCATAGCCCTCTATGGGCTTCCAAATATCACTTTGCAAATTCCACAAGAACTGTCTTAGCGAAAGGCTTCTTGAGGGGAAAGCTGTAACTCTGTGAGATGATTTCACAGAACACAAAGAAGTGTCTCAGAAAGCTTCTTTCTCTTTGTTATCGGAGGACATTTCGTTTGGCCCTATAGTCTTTAAAGGGATCCGAAATTTCTGTTGTCCGATTCCACAGAAATAAGGCTAGCAAAGAGATCCACGAAATACAGATGTAACTCTGTGAGTGGAAGTCCCCCATCACAAAGCAGTTTCTCAGAAAGCTTCTTTCCATTTTTCCTCTGAGTACATTTTCTTTTACACCATAGCCCTCTATGGGCTTCCAAACATCACTTTGCGAATTCCACAAGAACAGGCTTAAAGAGCCGCCTCTTTAGGGAAAGCTGTAACTCTGTGAGATGAATTAACAGAACACTAAGCAGTTTCTCAGAAAGCTACTTTCCAGATTTCATCTGAGGATATTTCCTTTATCACCATAGCCCTCTATGGGCTTCCAAATATCACTTTGCCAATTCCACAAGAACTGTCTTAGCGAAAGGCTTCCTGAGGGGAATGCTGTAACACTGTGAGATGATTTCACAGAACACAAAGAAGTTTCTCAGAAGGTTCTTTCTCTTTGTTATCGGAGGATATTTCCTTTGGCCCTATAGTCTTCAAAGGGATCCGAAATATCTGTTCTCAGATTCCACAGAAATAAGGCTAGCAAAGAGATCCATGAAATACAGACGTAACTCTGTGAGATGAATTACACTCAGCAGTTTCTCAGAAAGCTTCTTTCCAGATTTCATTTGAGGATATTTCCTTTTTCTCCATAGCCCTCTATGGGCTTCCACAAATCACTTTGCCAATTCCAAAAGAACTGTCTTAGCGAAAGGCTTCTTGAGGCGAAAGCTGTAACTCTGTGAGATGATTTCAAAGAACACAAAGAAGTTTCTCAGACAGCTTCTTTCTCTTTGTTATCGGAGGATATTTCCTTTGGCCGTACAGTCTTCAAAGGGATCTGAAATATCTGTTCTCAGATTCCACAGAAATAACGCTAGCAAAGAGATCCATGAAACACAGATGTAACTCTGTGAGACGAATTAACAGAACACTAAGCAGTTTCTCAGAAAGCTTCTTTCCAGATTTCATCTGATTATATTTCCTTTTTCACCATAGCCCTCTATGGGCTTCCAAATATCACTTTGCCAATTCCACAAGAACTGTCTTAGCGAAAAGCTTATTGAGGGGAAAGCTGTAATTCAGTGAGATGATTTCACAGAACCCAAAGAAGTTCCTCAGAAAGTTTCTTTCTCTTTGTTATCGGAGGATATTTCCTTTGGCCCTATAGTCTTCAAAGGGAACCGAAATATCTGTTCTCGGATTCCACAGAAATAAGGCTAACAAGAAGATCCACGAAATCCAGATGTAACTCTGTGAGATGAATTAACAGAACACTAAGCAGTTTCTCGGAAATCTTCTTTCCAGATTTCATCTGAGGATATTTCCTTTTTCACCATAGCCCTCTCTGGGCTTCCAAATATCACTTTGCCAATTCCACAAGAACTGTCTTAGCGAAAGGCTTCCTCAGAGGAAAGCTGTAACTCTGTGAGATGATTTCAAAGAACACAAAGAAATTTCTCAGAAAGCTTCTATCTCTTTGTTATCTGAGGAAATTTCCTTTAGCCGTATAGTCTTCAAAGGGATCTGAAATATCTGTTCTCAGATTCCAAAGAAATAAGGCTAGCAAAGAGATCCACGAAATACAGATGTAACTCTGTGAGATGAATTAACAGAACACTAAGTAGTTTCTCAGAGAGCTTCTTTCCAGATTTCATCTGAGGATATTTCCTTTTTCACCGTAGCCCTCTATGGGCTTCCAAATATCACTTTGCCAATTCCACAAGAACTGTCTTAGCGAAAGGCTTCTTGAGGCGAAAGCTGTAACTCTGTGAGATGATATCTCAGAACACAAAGAAGTTTCTCAGAAAGCTTCTTTCTCTTTGTTATTGGAGGATATTTCCTTTGGCCCTGTAGTCTTCAAAGAGATCTGAAATATCTGTTCTCAGATTCCACAGAAATAAGGCTAGCATAGAGATCCACGAAATCCACATGTAACTCTGTGAGATGAATTAACAGAACACTAAGCAGATTCTCAGAAAGATTCTTTCCAGATTTCATCTGAGGATATTTCCTTTTTCACCATAGCCCTCTATGGGCTTCCAAATATCACTTTGCCTATTCCACAAGAACTGTCTTAGCGAAAGGCTTCTTGACGGGAAAGCTGTAACTCAGTGAGATGTTTTCACAGAACCCAAAGAAGTTTCTCAGAAAGCTACTTTCTCCTTGTTATCGGAGGACATTTCCTTTGGCCCTATAGTCTTCAAAGGGATCCGAAATATCTGTTCTCAGATTCCATAGAAATAAGGCTAGCAAAGCGATCCAGGAAATACAGATGTAACTCTGTGAGATGAATTAACAGAACACTAAGCAGTTTCTCAGAAAGCTTCTTTCCAGATTTCATCTGAGGATATTTCCTTTTTCAACCTAGCCCTCTATGGGCTTCGAACTATCACATTGCCAATTCCCCAAGAACTGTCTTAGCGAAAGACTTCCTGAGGGGAAAGCTGTAACTCTGTGAGATGATTTCACAGAACACAAAAAGGTTCTCAGGAAGCTTCTTTCTCTTTGTTATCGGAGGATATTTCCTTTGGCCCTATAGTTTTCAAAGGGATCCGAAATATCTATTCTCAGATTCCACAGAAATAAGGCTAGCAAAGAGATCCACGATATACAGATGTAACTCTTTGAGATCAATTAACAGAACACTAAGCAGTTTCTCAGAAATCTTCTTTCCAGATTTCATCTGAGGATATTTCCTTTTTCACCATATTCCGCTATGGGCTTCCAAATATCACTTTGCCAATTCCACAAGAACTGTCTTAGCGAAAGGCTTCCTGAGGGGAAAGCTGTAATTCTGTGAAATGATTTCACAGAACACAAAGAAGTTTCTCAGAAAGCTTCTTTCTCTTTGTTATCGGAGGATATTTCCTTTTGCCTTATAGTCTTCAAAGGGATCCGAAAAATCTGTTCTCAGATTCCACAGTAATAAGGCTAGCAAAGAGATCCACGAAATACAGATGTAACTCTGTGAGATGAATTAACAGAACACTAAGCAGTTTCTCAGAAGGCTTCTTTGCAGATTTCATCTGAGGATATTTCCTTTTTCACCGTAGAACACTATGGGCTTCCAAATATCACTTTGCCAATTCCACAAGAACTGTCTTAGCGAAACGCTTCCTGAGGGCAAAGCTGTAACGCTGTGAGATGATTTCACAGAACACAAAGAAGTTTCTCAGAAAGCTTCTTTCTCTTTGTTATCGGAGGATATTTCCTTTGGCCCTACAGTCTTCAAAGGGATCCGAAATATCTGTTCTCAGATTCCACAGACATAAGGCTAGCAAAGAAATCCACGAAATACAGATGTAACTCAGTGAGATGAATTAACAGAACACTAAGCAGTTTCTCAGAAAGCTTCTTTCCAGATTTCATCTGAGGATATTTCCTTTTTCACCATAGCCCTCTATGGGCTTCCAATATCACTTTGCCAATTCCACAAGAACTGTATTAGCGAAAGGCTTCCTGAGAGGAAAGCTGTAACTCTGTGAGATGATTTCACAGAACACAAAGAAGTTTCTCAGAAAGATTCTTTCTCGTTGTTATCGGAGGATATTTCCTTTGGCCCTATAGTTTTCAAAGGGATCCGAAATATCTGTTCTCAGATTCCACAGAAATAAGGCTGACAAAGAGATCCAGGAAATACAGATGTAACTCTGTGAGTGGAAGTCACACATCACAGAGCAGTTTCTTAGAAAGCTCCTTTCCAGATTTCATCTGAAGATATTTCCTTTTTCACCATAGCCCTCTATGGGCTTCCAAATATCTCTTTGCCAATTCTAGAAGAACTGTCTTAGCCAAAATCTTCTTCAGGGGAAAGCTGTGACTCTGTGAGGTGATTTCACAGAACACAAAGAAGTTTCTCAGAAAGCTTCTTTCTCTTTGTTATCGGAGGATATTTCCTTTGGCCCTATAGTCTTCAAATGGATCCGAAATATCTGTTCTTAGATTCCACAGAAATAAGGCTAGCAAAGAGATCCACGAAATACATATGTAATTCTGTGAGATGAATTAACAGAACACTAAGCAGTTTCTCAGAAAGCTTCTTTCCAGATTTCATCTGAGGATATTTCCTTTTTCACCCTTGCGTCTATGGGCTTCGAAATATCACTTTGCCAATTCCACAAGAACTGTCTTAGCGAAAGGTTTCTTTAGGGGAAAGCTTTAACTCTGAGAGATGATTTCACAGAACACAAAGAAGTTTCTCAGAAAGCTTCTTTCTCTTTGTTATCGGAGGATATTTCCCTTGGCCCTATAGTCTTCAAAGGGATCCGAAATATCTGTTCTCAGATTCCACAGAAATAAGGCTAGCAAAGAGATCCACGAAATACAGATGTAACTCTGTGAGATGAATTGACAGAACACTAAGCAGTTTCTCAGAAAGCTTCTTTCCAGATTTCATCTGAGGATATTTCCTTTTTCACCATAGCCCTCTATGGGCTTCCAATATCACTTTGCCAATTCCACAAGAACTGTATTAGCGAAAGGCTTACTGAGAGGAAAGCTGTAACTCTGTGAGATGATTTCACAGAACACAAAGAATTTTTTCAGAAAGCTTCTTTCTCTTTGTTATCGGAGGATATTTCCTTTGGCCCTACAGTCTTCAAAGGGATCCCAAGTATCTGTTCTCAGATTCCACAGAAATAAGGCGAGCAAAGAGATCCACGAAATACAGATGTAACACTGTGAGATGAATTAACAGAACACTAAGCAGTTTCTCAGAAAGCTTCTTCCCAGATTTCATCTGAGGATATTTCCTTTTTCACCGTAGCCCTCTATGGGCTTCCAATATCACTTTGCCAATTCCACAAGAACTGTATTAACGAAAGACTTCCTGAGAGGAAAGCTGTAACTCTGTGAGATGATTTCACAGAACACAAAGAAGTTTCTCAGAAAGCTTCTTTCTCTTTGTTATCGGAGGATATTTCCTTTGGCCCTATAGTTTTCAAAGGGATCTGAAATATCTGTTCTCAGATTCCACAGAAATAAGGCTAGCAAAGAGATCCACGAAATACAGATGTAACTCTGTGAGATCAATTAACAGAACACTAAGCAGTTTCTCAGAAAGCTTCTTTCCAGATTTCATCTGAGGATATTTCCTTTTTCACCATAGCCCGCTAGGGGCTTCCAATATCACTTTGCCAATTCCACAAGAACTGTCTTAGCGAAAGGCTTCTTGAGGGGAAAGCTGTAACTCTGAGAGATGATTTCACAGAACACAAAGAAGTTTCTCAGGAACCTTCTTTATCTTTGTTATCGGAGGATATGTCCTTTGGCCCAATGGTCTTAAAAGGGATCCGAAATATAAGTTCTCAGATTCCACAGAAATAAGGCTAGCAAAGAGATACAGGAAACACAGATGTAACTCTGTGAGATGAATTAACACAACACTAAGCAGTTTCTCAGAGAACTTCTTTCCAGATTTCATCTGAGGATATTTCCCTTTTCACTATAGAACTCTATGGGCTTGCAAATATCACTTTGCCAATTCCACAAGAACTGTCTTAGCGAAAGGCTTCTTGAGGGGAAATCTGTGACTCTGAGAGATGATTTCACAGAACACAAAAAAGTTTCTCAGAAAGCTTCTTTCTCTTTGTTATCGGAGGATATTTCCTTTGGCCCTATAGTTTTCAAAGGGATCAGAAATATCTGTTTTAAGATTCCACAGAAATAAGGCTAGCAAAGAGATCCACGAAATACAGATGTAACCCTGTGAGATGAATTAACAGAACACTAAGCAGTTTCTCAGAAAGCTTCTTTCCAGATTTCATCTGAGGATATTTCCTTTTTCACCATGGCTCTCTATGGGCTTCCAAATATCACTTTGCCAATTCCACAAGAACTCTCTTAGCGAAAGGCTTCTTGTGGGTAAAGCTGTGACTCTGTGAGATGATGTCACAGAACACAAAGAAGATTCTCAGAAAGCTTCTTTCCCTTTGTTATCGGAGGATATTTCCTTTGGCCCTATAGTCTTCAAAGGGATCCGAAATATCTGTTCTAAGATTCCACAGAAATAAGGCTAGCAAAGAGATCCACGAAATACAGATGTAACTCTGTGAGATGAATTAACAGAACACTAAGTAGTTTCTCAGAAAGCTTCTTTCCAGATTTCATCTGAGGATATTTTCTTTTTCACCATAGCCCTGTATGTGCTTCCGAATATCACTTTGCCAATTCCAAAAGAACTGTCTTAGCGAAAGGCTTCTTGAGGGGAAAGCTGTAACTCTGTGAGATGATTTCACAGAACATAAAGAAGGTTCTCATAAAGCTTCTTTCTCTTTGTTATCGGAGGATATTTCCTTTGGCCCTATAGTCTTCAAATGGATCCGAAATATCTGTTCTCAGATTCCACAGAAATAAGGCGAGCAAAGAGATCCACGAAATACAGATGTAACTCTGTGAGATCAATTAACAGAACACTAAGCAGTTTCTCAGAAAGCTTCTTTCCAGATTTCATCTGAGGATATTTCCTTTTTCTCCGTAGCCCTGTATGGGCTTCCAATATCACTTTGCCAATTCCACAAGAACTGTATTAGCGAGAGTCATCCTGAGAGGAAAGCTGTAACTCTGTAAGATGATTTCACAGAACACAAAGAACTTTCTCAGAAAGCTTCTTTCTCTTTATTATCAGAGGATATTTCCTTTGGCCCTATAGTCTTCAAAGGGATCCGAAATATCTGTACTCAGATTCCACAGAAATAAGGCTAGCAAAGAGATCCACGAAATACAGATGTAACTCTGTGAGTGGAAGTCAGAAATCACAGAGCAGTTTCTTAGAAAGCTCCTTTCCAGATTTCATCTGAGGGTATTTCCTTTTTCACCATAGCCCTCTATGGCCTTCCAAATATCACTTTGTCAATTCCACAAGAACTGTCTTAGCCAAAATCTTCTTGAGGGGAAAGCTGTGACTCTGTGAGACGATGTCACAGAAGACAAAGAAGTTTCTCAGAAAGCTTCTTTCTCTTTGTTATCGGAGGATATTTCCTTTGGCCGTATAGTCTTCAAAGGGATCCGAAATATCTGTTCTCAGATTCCACAGAAATAAGTCGAGCAAAGAGATCCACGAAATACAGATGTAACTCTGTGAGTGGAAGTCACACATCACAAAGCAGTTTCTCAGAAAGCTTCATTCCAGTTTTTCTCTGAGGATATTTTCTTTTTCACCGTAGCCCTCTATGGGCTTCCGAATATCACTTTGCGAATTCCATAAGAACAGGCTTAGCGAGCGGATTCTTCAGGGGAAAGCTGGAACCCTGTGAGATGAATTAACAGAACACGTAGCAGTTTCTCAGAAAGCTTCTTTGCAGATTTCATCTCAGGATATTTCCTTTTTCATCGTAGCCCTCTATGGGCTTCCACATATAACTTTTCAAATTCCACAATAACAGGTTTACCGAGCCGCTTCTTGAGGGGAAAGCTGTAACTCTGTGAAATGAATTAACAAAACACTAAGCAGTTTCTCAGAAAGCTTCTTTCCAGATTTCATCTTAGGATATTTCCTTTTTCACCATAGTCCTCTAGGGGCTTCCAAATATCACTTTACAAATTGCCAAGACTAACCTTAGCAAAATTCTTCTTGAGGGGCAAGCTGTAACTCTGTGAGATGATTTCACAGAACACAAAGAAGTTTCTCAGAAAGCTTCTTTCTCTTTGTTATCGGAGGATATTTCCTTTGGCGCTATAGTCTTCAAAGGGATCCGAAGTATCTTTACTCAGATTCCACAGAAAAAAGGCTAGCAAACAGATCCACGATATACAGATGTAACTCTGTGAGTGAAAGTCACACATCACAAAGCAGTTTCTCAGAAAGCTTCTTTCCAGTTTTTCTCTGAGGATATTTTCTTTTTCAACGTAGCCCTCTTTGGGCTTCCTAATATCACTTTGCGAATTCCACAAAAAGAGGCTTAGCCAGAGGCTTCTTGAGGGGAAAGCTGTAACTCTGTGAGATGATTTCACAGAACACAAAGAAGTTTCTCAGAAAGCTTCTTTCTCTTTGTTATCGAAGGATATTTCCTTTGGCCGTATAGTCTTCAAAGGGATCGGAAATATCTGTTCTCAGATTCCACAGAAATAAGGCTAGCAAAGCGATCCAGGAAATACAGACGTAACTCTGTGAGATGAATTAACAGAACACTAAGCAGTTTCTCAGAAAGCTTCTTTCCAGGTTTCATCTTAGGATATTTTCTTTTTCACCATAGCCCTCTATGGGTTTCCAAATATCACTGTGCCAATTCCACAAGAACTGTCTTAGCGAAAGGCTTCCCGAGGGGAAATCTGTAACTCTGTGAGATGATTTCACAGAATACAAAGAAGTTTCTCAGAAAGTTTCTTTCTCTTTGTTATCGGAGGATATTTCCTTTGGCCCTATAGTCTTCAAAGGGAACCGAAATATCTGTTCTCGGATTCCACAGAAATAAGGCTAACAAAGAGATCCACGAAATCCAGATGTAACTCTGTGAGATGAATTAACAGAACACTAAGCAGTTTCTCAGAAAGCTTCTTTCCAGATTTCATCTGAGGATATTTCCTTTTCCACCATGGCCCTCTATGGGCTTCCAAATATCACTTTGCCAATTCCACAAGAACTGTCTTAGCGAAAGGCTTCTTTAGGGGAAAGTTGTAACTCTGAGAGATGATTTCACAGAACACAAAGAAGTTTCTCAGAAAGCTTCTTTCTCTTTTTTATCAGATGATATTTCCGTTGGCCCTATAGTCTTCAAAGGGATCTGAAATATCTGTCCTCACATTCCACAGAAATAAGGCTAGCAAAGAGGTCCACCAAACACAGATGTAACTCTGTGAGATGAATTAACAGCACACTAAGCAGTTTGTCAGAAAGTTTCTTTCCAGATTTCATCTGAGGATATTTCCTTTTTCAACATAACCCCCTAAGGGCTTTCTAATATCACTTTGCCAATTCCACAAGAACTGTCTTAGCGAAAGGCTTCTTGAGACTGAATCTGTAACTCTTTGAGAAGATTTTACAGAACACAAAGAAGTTTCTCAGAAAGCTTCTTTCTCTTTGTTATCGGAGGATATTTCCTTTGGCCCTATAGTCTTCAAAGGGATCCGAAATATCTGTTCTCAGATTCCAAAGAAATAAGGCTAGCAAAGAGATCCACGAAATACAGATGTAACTCTGTGAGACGAATTAACAGAACACTAAGCAGTTTCTCAGAAAACTTCTTTCCAGATTTCATCTGAGGATATTTCCTTTTTCACCATAGCCCTCTATGGGCTTCCAAATATCACTTTGCCAATTCCATAAGAACTGTCTTAGCGAAAGGTTTCCTGAGGGGAAAGTTGTAACTCTGTGAGATGATTTCACAGAACACAAAGAAGTTTCTCAGGAATCTTCTTTCTCTTTGTTATCGGAGGATATTTCCTTTGACCCTATAGTCTTCAAAGGGATCCGAAATATCGGTTCTCAGATTCCACAGAAATAAGGCTAGCAAAGACATCCACGAAATACAGATGTAACTCTGTGAGGGGAATTAAGAGAACACTAAGCAATTTCTCAGAAAGCTTCTTTCCAGATATCATCTGAGGATATTTCCTTTTTCACCATAGCCCTCTATGGGCTTCCAAATATCACTTTGCCAATTCCACAAGAACTGTCTTAGCGAAAGGCTTCCTGAGGGGAAAGCTGTAACTCTGTGAGATGATTTCACAGAACACAAAGAAGTTTCTCAGAAAGCTTCTTTGTATTTGTTATCGGAGTATATTTCCTATGGCACTATAGTCTTCAAAGGGATTCGAAATATCTGTTCTCAGATTCCACAGAAATAAGGCTAGCAAAGAGATCCACGAAATTCAGATGTAACTCTGTGAGATGAATTAACAGAACAGTAAGGAGATTCTCAGAAATCTTATTTCCAGATTTCATCTGAGGATATTTCCTTTTTCACCGTAGCCCTCTATGGAATTCCAAATATCACTTTGCCAATTCCACAAGAACTGTCTTAGCGAAAGGCTTCTTGAGGGGAAAGCTGTAACTCTGAGAGATGATTTCACAGAACACAAAGAAGTTTCTCAGAAAGCTTCTTTCTCGTTGTTATCGGAGGATATTTCCTTTGGCCATATAGTCTTCAAAGGGATCCGAAATATCTGTTCTCAGATTCCACAGAAATAAGGCTAGCAAAGAGATCCACGAAATGCAGATGTAACTCTGTGAGATGAATTAACAGAACACTAAGCAGTTTCTCAGAAATCTTCTTTCCAGATTTCATCTGAGGATATTTCCTTTTTCACCATAGTCCTCTATGGGCTTCCAAATATTACTTTGCCAATTCCACAAGAACTGTCTTAGCGAAAGGCTTCTTTAGGGGAAAGCTGTAACTCTGAGAGATGATTTCAGAGAACACAAAGAACTTTCTCAGAAAGCTTCTTTCTCTTTGTTATCGGAGGATATTTCCTTTGGCCCTATAGTCTTCAAAGGGATCCGCAATATCTGTTCTCAGATTTCACAGAAATAAGGCGAGGAAAGAGATCCACGAAATACAGATGTAACTCTGTGAGATGAATTAACAGAACATTTAGCAGTTTCTCAGAAAGCTTCTTTCCAGATTTCATCTGAGGATATTCCCTTTTTCACCATAGCCCTCTATGGGCTTCCAATATCACTTTGCCAATTCCACAAGAACTGTATTAGCGAAAGGCTTCCCGGGAGGAAAGCTGTAACTCTGTGAGATGATTATACAGAACAGAAAGAAGTTTCTCAGAAAGCTTCTTTCTCTTTGTTATCGGAGGATATTTCCTTCGGCCGTATAGTCTTAAAGGGATCCGAAATATCTGTTCTCAGATTCCACAGAAATAAGGCGAGTAAAGAGATCCACGAAATACAGATGTAACTCTGTGAGATGAATTAACAGAACACTAAGCAGTTTCTCAGAAAGCTTCTTTCCAGATTTCATCTGAGGATATTTCCTTTTTCACCGTAGCACTCTATTGGCTTCCAATATCCCTTTGCCAATTCCACAAGAACTGTATTAGCGAAAGGCTTCCTGAGAGGAAAGATGTAACTCTGTGAGATGATTTTACAGAACTCAAAGAAGTTTCTCAGAAAGCTTCTTTCTCTTTGTTATCGGAGTATATTTCCTTTGGCCCTATAGTCTTCAAAGGGATCCGAAATATCTGTTCTCAGATTCCACAGAAATAAGGCGAGCAAAGAGATCCACGAAATACAGATGTAACTCTGTGAGACGATTTAACAGAACACTAAGCAGTTTCTCAGAAAGCTTCTGTCCAGATTTCATCTGAGGATATTTACTTTTTCAGCATAGCCCTCTAAGGGCTTCCAATATCACTTTGCCAATTCCACAAGAACTGTCTTAGCGAAAGGCTTCCTGAGGGGAAAGATGTAACTCTGAGAGATGATTTCACAGAACACAAAGAAGTTTCTCAGAAAGCTTCTTTCTCGTTGTTATCGGAGGATATTTCCGTTGGCCCTATAGTCTTCAAAGGTATCCGAAATATCTGTTCTCAGATTCCACAGAAATAAGGCTAGCAAAGAGATCCACGAAATACAGATGTAAGTCTGTGAGATGAATTAACGGAACACTAAGCAGTTTCTCAGAAATCTTCTTTCCAGATTTCATCTGAGGATATTTCCTTTTTCACCATAGTCATCTATGGGCTTCCAAATATAACTTTGCCAATTCCACAAGAACTGTCTTAGCGAAAGGCTTCTTTAGGGGAAAGCTGTAACTCTGAGAGATGATTTCAGAGAACACAAAGAACTTTCTCAGAAAGCTTCTTTCTCTTTGTTATCGGAGGATATTTCCTTTGGCCCTATAGTCTTCAAAGGGATCCGCAATATCTGTTCTCAGATTCCACAGAAATAAGGCGAGCAAAGAGATCCACGAAATACAGATATAACTCTGTGAGATGAATTAACAGAACATTAAGCAGTTTCTCAGAAAGCTTCTTTCCAGATTTCATCTGAGGATATTTCCTTTTTCACCATAGCCCTCTATGGGCTTCCAATATCACTTTGCCAATTCCACAAGAACTGTATTAGCGAAAGGCTTCCCGGGAGGAAAGCTGTAACTCTGTGAGATGATTATACAGAACAGAAAGAAGTTTCTCAGAAAGCTTCTTTCTCTTTGTTATCGGAGGATATTTCCTTCGGCCGTATAGTCTTAAAGGGATCCGAAATATCTGTTCTCAGATTCCACAGAAATAAGGCGAGTAAAGAGATCCACGAAATACAGATGTAACTCTGTGAGAAGAATTAACAGAACACTAAGCAGTTTCTCAGAAAGCTTCTTTCCAGATTTCATCTGAGGATATTTCCTTTTTCACCATAGCACTCTATTGGCTTCCAATATCCCTTTGCCAATTCCACAAGAACTGTATTAGCGAAAGGCTTCCTGAGAGGAAAGATGTAACTCTGTGAGATGATTTTACAGAACACAAAGAAGTTTCTCAGAAAGCTTCTTTCTCTTTGTTATCGGAGTATATTTCCTTTGGCCCTATAGTCTTCAAAGGGATCCGAAATATCTGTTCTCAGATTCCACAGAAATAAGGCGAGCAAAGAGATCCACGAAATACAGATGTAACTCTGTGAGACGATTTAACAGAACACTAAGCAGTTTCTCAGAAAGCTTCTCTCCAGATTTCATCTGAGGATATTTACTTTTTCAGCATAGCCCTCTAAGGGCTTCCAATATCACTTTGCCAATTCCACAAGAACTGTCTTAGCGAAAGGCTTCCTGAGGGGAAAGATGTAACTCTGTGAGATGACTTCAGAGAACACAAAGAAGTTTCTCAGGAAGCTTCTTCCTCTTTGTTATCGGAGGATATTTCCTTTGGCCCTATAGTCTTCTAAGGGATCCGAAATATCTGTTCTCAGATTCCACAGTAAGAAGGCAAGCAAAGAGATCCACGAAATACAGATGTAACTCTGTGAGATGAATTAACAGAACACTAAGCAGTTTCTCAGAAAGCTTCTTTCCAGATTTCTTCTGAGGATATTTCCTTTTTCACCATAGAACTCTAAGGGCTTCCAAATATCACTTTGCCAATTCCACAAGAAATGTCTTAGCGAAAGACTTCCTGAGGGGAAAACTGTAACTCTGTGGGATGATTTCAAAGAACACAAAGAAGTTTCTCAGAAAGTTACTTTCTCTTTGTTATCGGAGGATATTTTCTTTGGCCTTATAGTCTTCAAAGGGATCCGAAATATCTGTTCTCAGATTCCACAGAAATAAGGCTAGCAAAGAGATCCACGAAATACAGATGTAACTCTGTGAGATGAATTAACAGAACAGTAAGCAGTTTCTCAGAGAACTTCTTTCCAGATTTCATGTGAGGATATTTCCTTTTTCACCATAACCCTCTATGGGCTTCCAAATATCACTTTGCCAATTCCACAAGAACTGTCTTAGCGAAAGGCTTCTTGAGGGGAAAGCTGTGACTCTGTGAGATGATGTCACAGAACACAAAGGAGTTTCTCAGAAAGCTTCTTTCTCTTTTTTATCGGAGGATATTCCCTTTGACACTATAGTCTTCAAAGGGATCCGAAATATCTGTTCTCAGATTCCACAGAAATAAGGCGAGCAAAGAGATGCACGAAATACAGATGTAACTCTGTGAGATGAATTAACAGAACACTAAGCAGTTTCTCAGAAATCTTCTTTCCAGATTTCATCTGAGGATATTTCCTTTTTCACCATACCCCTCCATGGGCTTCCAAATATCACTTTGCCAATTCCACAAGAACTGTCTTAGCGAAAGGCTTCTTTAGGGGAAAGCTGTAACTCTGAGAGATGATTTCACAGAACACAAAGAAGTTTCTCACAAAGCTTCTTTCTCTGTTATCGGAGGATATTTCCTTTGGCCCTAAAGTCTTCAAAGGGATCCGAAATATCTGTTCTCAGATTCCACAGAAATAAGGCTAGCAAAGAGATCCACGAAATACAGATGTAACTCTGTGAGATGAATTAACAGAACACCAAGCAGTTTCTCAGAAATCTTCATTCCAGATTTCATCTGAGGATATTACCTTTATCACCATATCCATCTATGGGCTTCCAAATATAACTTTGCCAATTCCACAAGAACTGTCTTAGCGAAAGGCTTCCTGAGGGGAAAGCTGTAACTCTGTGACATGATTTCACAGAACATAAAGAAGTTTCTCAGAAAGCTTCTTTCTCTTTGTTATCGGAGGATATTTCCTTTGGCCCTATACTCTTCAAAGGGATCCGCAATATCTGTTCTCAGATTCCACAGAAATAAGGTGAGCAAAGAGATCCACGAAATACAGATGTAACTCTGTGAGATGAATTAACAGAACATTAAGCAGTTTCTCAGAAAGCTTCTTTCCAGATTTCATCTGAGGATATTTCCTTTTTCACCATAGCCCTCTATGGGCTTCCAATATCACTTTGCCAATTCCACAGGAACTGTATTAGCGAAAGGCTTCCCGGGAGGAAAGCTGTAACTCTGTGAGATGATTATACAGAACAGAAAGAAGTTTCTCAGAAAGCTTCTTTCTCTTTGTTATCGGAGGATATTTCCTTCGGCCGTATAGTCTTAAAGGGATCCGAAATATCTGTTCTCAGATTCCACAGAAATAAGGCGAGTAAAGAGATCCACGAAATACAGATGTAACTCTGTGAGATGAATTAACAGAACACTAAGCAGTTTCTCAGAAAGCTTCTTTCCAGATTTCATCTGAGGATACTTCCTTTTTCACCATAGCCCTCTATGGGCTTCCAAATATAACTTTGCCAATTCCACAAGAACTGTCTTAGCGAAAGGCTTCTTTAGGGGAAAGCTGTAACTCTGAGAGATGATTTCACAGAACACAAAGAAGTTTCTCAGAAAGCTTCTTTCTCTGTTATCGGAGGATATTTCCTTTGGCCCTAAAGTCTTCAAAGGGATCCGAAATATCTGTTCTCAGACTCCACAGAAATAAGGCTAGCAAAGAGATCCACAAAATACAGATGTAACTCTGTGAGATGAATTAACAGAACACCAAGCAGTTTCTCAGAAATCTTCATTCCATATTTCATCTTTGGATATTTCCTTTTTCACCATAGCCCACTATGGGCTTTCAAATATCACTTTTCCAATTCCACAAGAACTGTCTTAGCGAAAGGCTTCTTGAGGGGAAAGCTGTAACTCTGTGAGACGATTTCACAGAACACAAAGAAGTTTCTAAGAAAGCTTCTTTCTCTTTGTTACCGGAGGATATTTCCTTTGGACCTATATTCTACAAATGGATCCGAAATATCTGTTCTCAGATTCCACAGAAATAAGTCTAGCAAAGAGATCCACGAAATACAGATGTAACTCTGTGAGATGAATTAACAGAACACTAAGCAGTTTCTCAGAAATCTTCATTCCAGATTTCATCTGAGGATATTTCCTTTTCCACCATGGCCCTCTATGGGCTTCCAAATACCACTTTGCCAATTCCACAAGAACTGTCTTAGCGAAAGGCTTCTTTAGGGGAAAGTTGTAACTCTGAGAGATGATTTCACAGAACACAAAGAAGTTTCTCAGAAAGCTTCTTTCTCTTTTTTATCAGATGATATTTCCGTTGGCCCTATAGTCTTCAAAGGGATCTGAAATATCTGTCCTCACATTCCACAGAAATAAGGCTAGCAAAGAGGTCCACCAAACACAGATGTAACTCTGTGAGATGAATTAACAGCACACTAAGCAGTTTGTCAGAAAGTTTCTTTCCAGATTTCATCTGAGGATATTTCCTTTTTCAACATACCCCCCTAAGGGCTTTCTAATATCACTTTGCCAATTCCACAAGAACTGTCTTAGCGAAAGGCTTCTTGAGACTGAATCTGTAACTCTTTGAGAAGATTTTACAGAACACAAAGAAGTTTCTCAGAAAGCTTCTTTCTCTTTGTTATCGGAGGATATTTCCTTTGGCCCTATAGTCTTCAAAGGGATCCGCAATATCTGTTCTCAGATTCCACAGAAATAAGGCGAGAAAAGAGATCCACGAAATACAGATGTTACTCTGTGAGATGAATTAACAGAACACTAAGCAGTTTCTCAGAAATCTTCTTTCCAGATTTCATCTGAAGATATTTCCTTTTTCACCCTAGCCCTCTATGGGTTTCCAAATATAACTTTGGCAATTCCACAAGAACTGTCTAAGCGAAAGGCTTCTTTAGGGGAAAGCTGTAACTCTGAGAGATGATTTCACAGAACACAAAGAAGTTTCTCAGAAAGCCTCTTTCTCTGTTATCGGAGGATATTTCCTTTGCCCCTAAAGTCTTCAAAGGGATCCGAAATATCTGTTGTCAGATTCCACAGAAATAAGGCTAGCAAAGAGATCCACGAAATACAGATGTAACTCTGTGAGATGAATTAACAGAACACTAAGCAGTTTCTCAGAAATCTTCATTCCAGATTTCATCTGAGGATATTTCCTTTTTCACCATAGCCCACTATGGGCTTTCAAATATCACTTTGCCAATTACACAAGAACTGTCTTAGCGAAAGGCTTCTTTAGGGGAAAGCTGTAACTCTGAGAGATGATTTCACAAAACACAAAGAAGTTTCTCAGAAAGCTTCTTTCTCTTTGTTATCGGAGGATATTTCCTTTGGCCCTATAGTCTTCAAAGGGATCCGAAATATCTGTTCTCAGATAACACAGTAATAAGGCAAGCAAAGAGATCCACGAAATACAGATGTAACTCTGTGAGATGAATTAACAGTACACTAAGTAGTTTCTCAGAAAGCTTCTTTCCAGATTTCATCTGAGGATATTTCCATTTTCACCATAGCCCTCTATGGGTTTCCGAATATAACTTTGCCAATTAAACAAGAACTGTCTTAGCGAAAGGCTTCTTGAGGGGAAAGCTGTAACTCTGTGAGATGATTATACAGAACAGAAAGAAGTTTCTCAGAAAGCTTCTTTCCCTTTGTTATCGGAGGATATTTCCTTTGGCCCTCTAGTCTTCAAAGGGATCCGAAATATCTGTTCTCAGTTTACACAGAAATAAGGCGAGTAAAGAGATCCACGAAATACAGATGTAACTCTGTGAGACGAATTAACAGAACAATAAGCAGTTTCTCAGAAAGCTTCTTTCCAGATTTCATCTGAGGATATTTCCTTTTTCACCATAGCCCTCTATGGGCTTCCAGGTGTCACTTTGCCAATTCCAAAAGAACTGTCTTAGCCAAAATCTTCTTGAGGGGTAAGCTGTGACTCTGTGAGAGGATGTCACAGAACACAAAGAAGTTTCTCAGAAAGCTTCTTTCTCTTTGTTATCGGAGGATATTTCCTTTGGCCCTATAGTCTTCAAAGGGATCCGAAATATCTGCTCTCAGATTCCACAGAAATAAGGCAAGCAAAGAGATCCATGAAATACAGATGTAACTCTGTGAGATGAATTAAAAGAACACTAAGCAGTTTCTCAGAAATCTTATTTCCAGATTTCATCTGAGGATATTTCCTTTTTCACCACAGCCCACTAAGGGCTTCCAAATATCACTTTGGAAATTCCACAAGAACTGTCTTAGCGAAAGGCTTCTTTAGGGGAAAGTTGTAACTCTGAGAGATGATTTCATAGAACACAAAGAAGTTTCTCAGAAAGCTTCTTTCTCTTTGTTATCGGAGGATATTTCCTTTGGCCCTATAGTCTTCAAAAGGATCAGAAATATCTGTTCTTAGTTTCCACAGTAATAAGGCTAGCAAAGAGATCCACGAAATACAGATGTAACTCTGTGAGATGAATTAACAGAACACTAAGCAGTTTCTCAGAAAGCTTCTTTCCAGATTTCATCTGAGGATATTTCCTTTTTCACCATAGATGTCTATGGGCTTCCACATATCACTTAGCCAATTCCAAAAGAACTGTCTTAGCGAAAGGCTTCCTGAGGGGAAAGCTGTAACTCTGTGAGATGATTTCACAGAACACAAAGAAGTTTCTCAGAAAGCTACTTTCTCTTTGTTATCGGAGGATATTTCAATTGGCCCTATAGACTTCAAAGGGATCCGAAATATCTGTTCTAAGATTCCACAGAAATAAGGCCAGCGAGGAGATCCACGAAATACAGATGTAACTCAGTCAGATGAATTAACAGAACACTAAGCAGTTTCTCAGAAATCTTCTTTCCAGATTTCATCTGAGGATTTTTCCCTTTTCACCGTAGCCCTCTATGGGCTTCCAAATATCACTTTGCCAATTCCACAAGAACTGTCTTAGCGAAAGGCTTCTTGAGGGGAAAGCTGTAACTCTGTGAGATGATGTCACAGAAAACTAAGAAGTTTCTCAGAAATCTAGCTTGCCTTTGTTATCGGAGGATATTTCCTTTGGCCCTATAATCTTCAAAGGGTTCCGAAATATCTGTTCTCAGATTCCACAGAAATAAGGCTAGCAAAGCGATCCACGAAATACGGATGTAACACTGTGAGTGGAAGTCACAGAACACTAAGCGGTTTCTCAGAAAGCTTCTTTCCAGATTTCATCTGAGGATATTTCCTTTTTCACCGTAGCCCTCTATGGGCTTACAAATATCACTTTGCCAATTCCACAAGAACTGTCTTAGCGAAAGGCTTCTTGAGGGGAAAGCTGTAACTCTGTGAGATGATTTCACTGAACACAAAGAAGTTTCTCAGAAAGCTTCTTTCTCTTTGTTATCGCAGGATATTTCCTTTGGCCCTATAGTCTTCATAGAGATCCGAAATATCTGTTCTCAGATTCCACAGAAATAAGGCTAGCAAAGAGATCCACGAAATACAGATGTAATTCTGTGAGTGGAAGTCACAGAACACTAAGCGGTTTCTCAGAAAGCTTCTTTCCAGATTTCATTTGAGGATATTTCCTTTTACACCTTAGCCCTCTATGGGCGTCCAAATACCACTTTGCCAATTCCACAAGAACTGTCTTAGCGAAAGGCTTCTTTAGGGGAAAGCTGTAACTCTGAGAGTTGATTTAACAGAAAACAAAGAAGTTTCTCAGAAAGCTTCTTTCTCTTTGTTATCAAAGGATATTCCCTTTGGGCCTGTAGTATTCAAAGGGATCAGAAATATCTGTTCTCTGATTCCACAGAAATAAGGCTAGCAAAGAGATCCACGAAATACCGATGTAACTCTGTGTGATGAATTAACAGAACACTAAGCAGTTTCTCAGAAAGCTTCTTTCCAGATTTCATCTGAGGATATTTCCTTTTTCACCATAACCCTCTACGGGCTTCCAAATATCACTTTGCCAATTCCACAATAACTGTCTTAGCGGAAGGCTTCCTGAGAGGAAAGCTGTAACTCTGTGAGATGATTTCACAGAACACAAAGAAGTTTCTCAGAAATCTTCTTTCTCTTTGTTATCGGAGGATATTTCCTTTGGCCCTATAGTCTTCAAAGGGATCCGAAATATTTGTTCTCAGATTCCACAGAAATAAGGCTAGCAAAGAGATCCACGAAATACAGATGTACCTCTGTGAGATGAATTAACAGAACACTAAGCAGTTTCTCAGAAAGCTTCTTTCCAGATTTCATCTGAGGATATTTCCTTTTTCATCATAGCCCTCTATGGGCTTCCAAATATCACTTTGCCAATTCCACAAGAACTGTCTAGCGAAATACTTCTTGAGGGGAAAGCTGTGACTCTGTGAGATGATGTCACAGAACACAAAGAATTTTCTCAGAAAGCTTCTTTCTCTTTGTTATCGGAGGATATTCCCTTTGACCCTATAGTCTTCAATGGGTTCCGAAATATCTGTTCTCAGATTCCACAGAAATAAGGCGACCAAAGAGATGCACGAAATACAGATGTAACTCTGTGAGATGAATTAACAGAACAATAAGCAGTTTCTCAGAAATCTTCCTTCCAGATTTCATCTGAGGATATTTCCTTTTTCACCATATCCCTCTAAGGGCTTCCAAATATCACTTTGCCAATTCCACAAGAACTGTCTTAGCGAGAGGCTTCTTTAGGGGAAAGCTGTAACTCTCAGAGATGATTTCACAGAACACAAAGAAGTTTCTCAGAAAGCTCTTTCTCCTTGTTATCGGAGGATATTTCCTTTGGCCCTATAGTCTTCAAAGTGATCCGAAATATCTGTTCTCAGATTCCACAGAAATAAGGCTAGCAAAGAGATCCATGAAATACAGATGTAACACTGTGAGTGGAAGTCAAAGAACACTAATCGGTTTCTCAGAAAGCTTTTTTCCAGATTTCATCTGAGGATATTTCCTTTTTCACCATATCCCTCTAAGGGCTTCCAAATATCACTTTGCCACTTCCACAAGGACTGTCTTAGCGAAAGGCTTCCTGAGGGGAAAGCTGTAACTCTGTGAGACGATTTCACAAAACACAAAGAAGTTTCTCAGAATGCTTCTTTCTCTTTGTTATCGGAGGATATTTCCTTTGGCCCTATAGTCTTCAAAGGGATCCGAAATATCTGTTCTCAGATTCCACTGAAATAAGGCTAGCAAAGAGATCCAAGATATAAAGAAGGATCTCGGTGAGATGAATTAAAAGAACACTACGCAGTTTCTCAGAAAGCTTCTTTCCAGATTTCATCTGAGGATATTTCCTTTTTCACCATAGCCCTCTATGGGCTTCCAAATATCACTTTGCCAATACCACAAGAACTGTCTTAGCGAAAGGCTTCCTGAGAGGAAACCTGTAACTCTGTGCAATGATTTCACAAAACCCAAAGAAGTTTCTCAGAAAGCTTCTTTCTCTTTGTTATCGGAGGATATTTCCTTTGGCCCTATAGTCTTCAAAGGGATCCGAAATATCTGTTTTCAGATTCCACAGAAATAAGGCTAGCAAAGAGATCCAAGAAATAAAGATGTAACTGAGTGAGATGAATTAAGAGAACACTAAGCAGTTTCTCAGAATGCTTCTTTCCAGATTCCATCTGAGGATATTTCCTTTTTCACCATAGCCCTCTAAGGGCTTCCAAATATCACTTTGCCAATTCCACATAGACTGTCTTAGCGAAAGGCTTCCTGAGAGTAAAACTGTAACTCTGTGAGACGATTTCACAAAACACAAAGAAGTTTCTCAGAAAGCTTCTTTCTCTTTGTTATCGGAGGATATTTCCTTTGGCCCTATAGTCTTCAAAGGTATCCGAAATATCTGTTCTCAGATTCCACAGAAATAAGGCTAGCAAAGAGATCCACGAAATACAGATGAAACTCTGTGAGATGAATTAACAGAACACTAAGCAGTTTCTCAGAAAGCTTCTTTCCAGATTTCATCTGAGGATATTTCCTTTTTCACCATAGCCCTCTATGGGCTTCCAAATATCACTTTGCACATTCCACAAGAACTGTCTTAGCGAAAGGTTTCTTGAGGGGAAACCTGTAAGTCTGTGAGATGATTTCACAGAACACAAAGAAGTTTCTCAGAAAGCTTCTTTCTCTTTGTTATCGGAGGATATTTCCTTTGGCCCTATATTCTTCAAAGGGATCCGAAATATCTGTTCTCAGATTCCACAGAAATAAGGCTAGCAAAGAGATCCACGAAATACAGATGTAACACTGTGAGTGGAAGTCACAGAACACTAAGCGGTTTCTCAGAAAGCTTCTTTCCAAATTTCATCTGAGGATATTTCCTTTTCACCACAGCCCTCTATGGGCTTCCAAATATCACTTTGCCAATTCCACAAGAACTGTCTTAGCGAAAGGCTTCTTGAGGGGAAAGCTGTAACTCTGTGAGATGATATCACAGAACACAAAGAAGTTTCTCAGAAAGCTTCTTTCTCTCTGTTATCGGAGGATATTTCCTTTGGCCCTATAGTCTTCAAAGGGATCCGAAATACATGTTTTCAGATTCCACAGAAATAAGGCTAGCAAAGAGATCCACGAAATACAGATGTAACTCTGTGAGTGGAAGTCACAGAACACTAATCGGTTTCTCAGAAAGCTTCTTTCAAGATTTCATCTGAGGATATTTCCTTTTTCACCATAGCCCTCTATCGGCTTCCAAATATCACTTTGCCAAATCCACAAGAACTGTCTTAGCGAAACGCTTCTTGAGGGGAAAGCTGTAACTCTGTGTGATGATATCAAAGTACACAAAGAAGTTTCTCAGAAAGCTTCTTTCTCTTTGTTAACGGAGGATATTTCCTTTGGCCCTATAATCTTCAAAGGGATCCCAAATATCTGTTCTCAGATTCCACAGAAATAAGGCTAGCAAAGAGATCCAAGAAATAAAGATGTAATTCTGTGAGATGAATTAACAGAACACTATGCAGTTTCTCAGAATGCTTCTTTCCAGATTCCATCTGAGGATATTTCCTTTTTCACCATAGCCCTCTAAGGGCTTCCAAATATCACTTTGTCAATTCCACAAGGACTGTCTTAGCGAAAGGCTTCCTGAGGGGAAAGCTGTAATTCTGTGAGACGATTTCACAAAACACAAAGAAGTTTCTCAGAAAGCTTCTTTCTCTTTGCTTTCGGAGGATATTCCCTTTGAACCTATAGTCTTCAAAGGGATCCGAAATATCTTTTCTCAGATTCCACAAAAATAAGGCTAGCAAAGAGATGCACGAAATACACATGTAACTCTGTGAGATGAATTAAAAGAACACTAAGCAGTTTCTCAGAAATCTTCTTACCAGATTTCATCTGAGGATATTTCCTTTTTCACCATAGCCCTCTAAGGGCTTCCAATATCACTTTGCCAATTCCACGAGAACGGTATTAGCGAAAGGCTTCCTGAGAGAAAAGCTGTAACTCTGTGAGATGATGTCACAGATCACTAAGAAGTTTCTCGGAAAGCTTCCTTGTCTATGTTATCGGAGGATATTTCCTTTGGCCATATAGTCTTCAAAGGGATCCGAAATATCTGTTCTCAGATTCCACAGAAATAAGGCAAGCAAAGAGATCCAAGAAATAATGATGTAAGTCTGTGAGATGAATTAACAGAACACTAAGCAGTTTCTCAGAAAGCTTCTTTCCAGATTCCATCTGAGGATATTTCCTTTTCCGCCATAGCCCTCTAAGGGCTTCCAAATATCACTTTGCCAATTCCACAAGAACTGTCTTAACGAAAGGCTTCTTGAGGGGAAAGCTGTAACTCTGTGAGATGATTTCACAAACACAAAGAAGTTTCTCAGAAAGCTTCTTTCTCTTTGTTATCGGAGGATATTTCCTTTGGCCCTATAGTCTTCAAAGGGATCTGAAATATCTGTTCTCAGATTACACAGAAATAAGGCTAGCAAAGAGATCCACGAAATACTGAACTAACTCTGTGAGTGGAAGTCACACATCACAGAGCAGTTTCTCAGAGAGCTTCTTTCCAGATTTCATCTGAGGATATTTCCTTTTTCACCATAGCCCTCTATGGGCTTCCAAATATCACCTTCCCCATTCCAAAAGAACTGTCTTAGCGAAAGGCTTCTTGAGGGGAAAGCTGTAACTCTGTGAGATGATTTCACAGAACACAAAGAAGTTTCTCAGAAAGCATCTTTCTCTTCGTTATTGGAGGATATTTCCTTTGGCCTTATAGTCTTCAAAGGAATCCGAAATATCTGTTCTCAGATTCCACAGAAATAAGGCTAGCAAAGAGATGCACGAAATACAGATGTAACTCTGTGAGATGAATTAACAGAACACAAAGCAGTTTCTCAGAAAGCTTCTTTCCAGATTTCATCTGAGGATATTTCCTTTTTCACCATAGCCCTCTGTGGGCTTCCAAATATCACTTTGCCAATTCCACAAGAACTGGCTTAGCGAAAGGCTTCCTGAGGGGAAAGCTGTAACTCTGTGAGATGATTTCACAAAACACAAAGAATTTTCTCAGAAAGCTTCTTTCTCTTTGTTATTGGAGGATATTTCCTTTGGCCCTATAGTCTTCAAAGGGATCCGAAATATCTGTTCTCAGATTCCACAGAAATAAGGCTAGCAAAGAGATCCATGAAATACAGATGTAACACTTGGAGATGAATTAACAGAACACTAAGCAGTTTCCCAGAAAGATTCTTTCAAGATTTCATCTGAGGATATATCCTATGTCACCATAGCCCTCTATGGGCTTACAAATATCACTTTGCCAATTCCACAAGAACTGTCTTAGCGAAAGGCTTCTTGAGGGGAAAGCTGTAACTCTGTGAGATGATTTCACAAAACACAAAGAAGTTTCTCAGAAAGCTTCTTTCTCTTTGTTATTGGAGGATATTTCCTTTGGCCCTATAGTCTTCAAAGGGATCCGAAATATCTGTTCTCAGATTCCACAGAAATAAGGCTAGCAAAGAGATCCACGAAATACAGATGTAACTCTGTGAGATGAATTAACAGAGCACTAAGCAGTTTCTCAGAAAGCTTCCTTCCAGATTTCATCTGAGGATACTTCCTTTTTCACCATAGCCCTCTATGGGCTTCCAAATATCACATTGCTAATTCCACAAGAACTGTCTTAGGGAAAGGCTTCTTGAGGGGAAAGCTGTAACTCTGTGAGATGATTTCAAAGAACACAAAGAAGTTTCTCAGAAAGCTTCTTTCTCTTTGTTATTGGAGGATATTTCCTTTGGCCCTGTGGTCTTCAAAGGGATCCGAAATATCTGTTCTCAGATTCCACAGAAATAAGGCTAGCAAAGAAATCCACGAAATACAGCTGTATCTCTGTGAAATGAATTAACAGAACACTAAGCAATTTCTCAGAAAACTTCTTTCCAGATTTCATCTGAGGATATTTCCTTTGTCATCATAGCCCTCTATGGGCTTCCAAATATCACTTTGCCAATTCCACAAGAACTGTCTTAGCGAAAGTCTTCTTGAGGGGAAAGCTGTAACTCTGTGAGATGATTTCACAGAGCACAAAGAAGTTTCTCAGAAAGCTTCTTTCTCTTTGTTATCGCAGGATATTTCCTTTGGCACTATAGTCTTCAAAGGGATCCGAAATATCTGTTCTCAGATTCCACAGAAATAAGGCTAGCAAAGAGATCCATGAAATACAGATGTAACACTGTGAGATGAATTAACAGAACACTAAGCAGTTTCTCAGAAATCTTCTTTCATGATTTCATCTGAGGATATTTCCTTTTTCACCATAGCCCTCTATGGGCTTCCAAATATCACTTTGCCAATTACACAAGAACTGTCTTAGCGAAAGACTTCCGGAGGGGAAAGCTGTAACTCTGTGAGATGATTTCACAAAACACAAAGAATTTTCTCAGAAAGCTTCTTTCTCTTTGTTATTGGAGGATATTTCCTTTGGCCCTATAGTCTTCAAAGGGATCCGAAATATCTGTTCTCAGATACCACAGAAATAAGGCTAGCAAAGAGATCCACGAAATACAGCTGTAACTCTGTGAGATGAATTAACAGAACACTAAGCAGTTTCTCAGAAAACTTCTTTCCAGATTTCATCTGAGGATATTTCCTTTTTCACCATAGCCCTCTATGGGCTTCCAAATATCACTTTGCCAATTACACAAGAACTGTCTTGGCGAAAGGTTTCTTGAGGGGAAAGCTGTATCGATGTGAGATGATTTCACAGAGCACAAAGAAGTTTCACAGAAAGCTTCTTTCTCTTTGTTATCGCAGGATATTTCCTTTGGCCCTATAGTCTTCAAAGGGATCCGAAATATCTGTTCTCAGATTCCACAGAAATAAGGCTAGCAAAGAGATCCATGAAATACAGATGTAACACTGTGAGACGAATTAACAGAACACTAAGCAGTTTCTCAGAAATCTTCTTTCCAGATTTCATCTGAGGATATTTCCTTTTTCACCATAGCCCTCTATGGGCTTCCAAATATCACTTTGCCAATTACACAAGAACTGTCTTAGCCAAAGGCTTCCTGAGGGGAAATCTGTAACTCTGTGAGATGATTTCACAAAACACAAAGAATTTTCTCAGAAAGCTTCTTTCTCTTTGTTATTAGAGGATATTTCCTTTGGCCCTATAGTCTTCAAAGGGATCCGAAATATCTGTTCTCAGATTCCACAGAAATAAGGCTAGCAAAGAGATCCACGAAATACAGATGTAACTCTGTGAGATGAATTAACAGAACACTAAGCAGTTCTCAGAAAGCTTCCTTCCAGATTTCATCTGAGGATATTTCCTTTTTCCCCATAGCCCTCTAAGGGCTTCCAAATATCACTTTGCCAATTCCACAAGAACTGTCTTAGCGAAAGGCTTCTTGAGGGGAAAGCTGTAACTCTGTGAGATGATTTCACAGAACACAAAGAAGTTTCTCAGAAAGCTTCTTTCTATTTGTTATCGCAGGATATTTCCTTTGCCCCGATAGTCTTCAAAGGGATCCGAAATATCTGTTCTCAGATTCCACAGAAATAAGGCTAGCAAAGAGATCCATGAAATACAGATGTAACTCTGGGAGATGAATTAACAAACACTAAGCAGTTTCCCAGAAAGCTTCTTTCCAGATTTCATCTGAGGATATTTCCTTTGTCACCATAGCCCTCTATGGGCTTCCAAATATCACTTTGCCAATTCCACAAGAACTGTCTTAGCCAAAGGCTTCTTGAGGGGAAAGCTGTAACTCTGTGAGATGATTTCACAGAACACAAAGAACTTCTCAGAAAGCTTCTTTCTCTTTGTTATCGGAGGATATTTCCTAAGAGCCTATAGTCTTCAAAGGGATCCGAAATATCTGTTCTCAGATTCCAGAGAAATAAGGCTAGCAAAGAGATCCACGAAATACAGATGTAACTCTGTGAGTCGAAGTCAAAGAACATTAAGCGGTTTCTCAGAATGCTTCTTTCCAGATTTCATCTGAGGATATTTCCTTTGTCACCATAGCCCTCTATGGGCTTCCAAATATCACCTTGCCAATACCACAAGAACTGTCTTAGCGAAAGGCTTCTTGAGGGGAAAGCTGTAACTCTGTGAGATGATTTCACAGAACACAAAGAAGTTTCTCAGAAAGCTTCTTTCTCTTTGTTATCGGAGGATATTTCCTTGGGCCCTGTGGTTTTCAAAGGGATCCGAAATATCTGTTCTCAGATTCCACAGAAATAAGGCTAGCAAGGAAATCCACGAAATACAGCTGTAACTCTGTGAGATGAATTAACAGAACACTAAGCAGTTTCCAGAAAGCTTCTTTCCAGATTTCATCTGAGGATATTTCCTTTTTCACCTTAGCCCTCTATGGGCTTCCAAATATTACTTTGCCAATTACACAAGAACTGTTTAGCGAAAGACTTCTTGAGGGAAAAGCTGTAACTCTGTGAGATGATTTCACAGAGCACAAAGAAGATTCCCAGAAAGCTTCTTTCTCTTTGTTATCGCAGGATATTTCCTTTGGCCCTATAGTCTTCAAAGGGATCCAAAATATCTGTTCTCAGATTCCACAGAAATAAGGCTAGCAAAGAAATCCATGAAATACAGATGTAACACTGTGAGATGAATTAACAGAACACTAAGCAGTTTCTCAGAAATCTTCTTTCCCGATTTCATCTGAGGATATTTCCTTTTTCACCATTGCCCTCTAAGGGCTTCCAAATATCACTAGGCCAATTCCACAAGAACTGTCTTAGCGAAAGGCTTGCTGAGGGGAAAGCTGTAACTCTGTGAGATGATTTCACAAAACACAAAGAATTTTCTCAAAAAGCTTCTTTCTCTTTGTTATTGGAGGATATTTCCTTTGGCCCTATAGTCTTCAAAGGGATCCGAAATATCTGTTCTCTGATTCCACAGAAATAAGGCTAGCAAAGAGATCCACGAAATACAGATGAAACTCTATGAGTCGAAGTCACAGAACACTAAGCGGTTTCTCAGAAAGCTTCTTTCCAGATTTCATCTGAGGATATTTCCTTTTTCACCATAGCCCTCTATAGTCTTCCAAACATCACTTTGCCAATTCCACAAGATCTGTCTTAGCGAAAGGCTTCTTGAGGGGAAAGCTGTAACTCTGTGAGATGATTTCACAGAGCACAAAGAAGTTTCTCAGGAAGCTTCTTTCTCTTTGTTATCGCAGGATATTTCCTTTGGCCCTTTAGTCTTCAAATGGATCCGAAATATCTGTTCTCTGATTCCTCAGAAATAAGGCTAGCAAAGAGATCCATGAAATACAGATGTAACTCTGTGAGATGAATTAACAGAACACTAAGCAGTTTCTCAGAAATCTTCTTTCCAGATTTCATCTGAGGATATTTCCTTTTTCACCATAGCCCTCTATGGGCTTCCAAATATCACTTTGCCAATTCCACAAGAACTGTCTTAGTGAAGGGCTTCTTGAGGGGAAAGCTGTAACTCTGTGAGATGATTTCACAGAACACAAAGAAGTTTCTCAGAAAGCTTCTTTCTCTTTGTTATTGGAGGATAGTTCCTTTGGCCCTATAGTCTTCAAAGGGATCCGAAATATCTGTTCTCAGATTCCACAGAAATAAGGCTAGCAAATACATCCACGAAATACAGATGTAACTCTGTGAGATGAATTTACACTACACTAATGAGTTTCTCAGAAAGCTTCTTTCCAGATTTCATCTGAGGATATTTCCTTATTCACCATAGCCCTCTATAGGCTTCCAAATATCACCTTGCCAATTCCAAAGAACTGTCTTAGCGAAAGGCTTCTTGAGGGGAAAGCTGTAACTCTCTGAGATGATTTCACAGAACACAAAGAAGTTTCTCAGAAACCTTCTTTCTCTTTGTTATTGGAAGATATTTCCTTTGGCCTTATAATCTTCAAAGGGATCCGAAATATCTGTTCTCAGATTCCACAGAAATAAGGCTAGCAAAGAGATCCACGAAATACAGATGTAACTCTGTGAGTGGAAGTCACAGAACACTAAGCGGTTTCTCAGAAAGCTTCTTTCCAGATTTCATCTGAGGATATTTCCTTTTTCACCATAGCCCTCTATGGGCTTCCAAATATCACTTTGCCAATTCCACAAGAACTGTCTTAGCGAACGGCTGCTTGAGGGGAAAGCTGTAACTCTGTGAGATGATTTCACAGAACACAAAGAAGTTTCTCAGAAAGCTTCTTTCTCTTTGTTATCAGAGGATATTTCCTTTGGCCCTATAGTCTTCAAAGGGATCCGAAATATCTGTTCTCAGATTCCACAGAAATAAGGGTAGCAAAGATCCACGAAATACAGATGTAACTCTCTGAGATGAATTTACAATACACTAATCAGTTTCTCAGAAAGCTTCTTTCCAGATTTCATCTGAGGATATTTCCTTTTTCACCATAGCCCTCTATAGGCTTCCAAATATCCCCTTGCCAATTCCAAAAGAACTGTCTTAGCGAAAGGCTTCTTGAGGGGAAAGCTGTAACTCTCTGAGATGATTTCACAGAACACAAAGAAGTTTCTCAGAAACCTTCTTTCTCTTTGTTATTGGAGGATATTTCCTTTGGCCTTATAGTCTTCAAAGGGATCCGAAATATCTGTTCTCAGATTCCACAGAAATAAGGCTAGCAAAGAGATCCACGAAATACAGATGTAACTCTGTGAGATGAATTAACAGAACACAAAGCAGTTTCTCAGAAAGCTTCTTTCCACATTTCATGTGAGAATATTTCCTTTGTCACCATAGCCCTCTATGGGCTTCCAAATATCACCTTGCCAAATCCACAAGAACTGTCTTAGCGAAAGGCTTCTTGAGGGGAAAGCTGTAACTCTGTGAGATGATTTCACAGAACACAAAGAAGTTTCTCAGAAAGCTTCTTTCCCTTTGTTATTGGAGGATATTTCCTTTGGCCCTATAGTCTTCAAAGGGATCCGAAATATCTGTTCTCAGATTCCACAGAAATAAGCTAGCAAAGAGATCCACGAAATACAGATGTAACTCTGTGAGTGGAAGTCACAGAACACTAAGCCGTTTCTCAGAAAGCATCTTTCCAGATTTCATCTGAGGATATTTCCTTTTTCACCATAGCCCTATATGGGCTTCCAAATATCACTTTGCCAATTCCACAAGAACTGTCTTAGCGAAAGGCTTCTTGAGGGGAAAGCTGTAACTCTGTGAGATGATTTCACAGAACACAAAGAAGTTTCTCAGAAAGCCTCTTTCTCTTTGTTATCGGAGGATATTTCCTTTGGCCCTATAGTCTTCAAAGGATCCGAAATATCTGTTCTCAGATTCCACAGAAATAAGGCTAGCAAAGAGATCCACGAAATACAGATGTAACTCTGTGAGTGGAAGTCAAAGAACACTAAGTGGTTTCTCAGAAAGCTTCTTTCCAGATTTCATCTCAGGATATTTCCTTTTTCACCATAGCCCTCTATGGGCTTCCAAATATCACCTTGCCAATATCACAAGAACTGTCTTAGCGAAAGGCTTCTTGAGGGGAAAGCTGTAACTCTGTGAGATGATTTCACAGAACACAAAGAAGTTTCTCAGAAAGCTTCTTTCTCTTTGTTATCGGAGGATATTTCCTTTGGCCCTATAGTCTTCAAAGGGATCCGAAATATCTGTTCTCAGATTCCACAGAAAGAAGGATAGCAAAGAGATCCATGAAATACAGATGTAACTCTGGGAAATGAATTAACAGAACACTAAGCAGTTTCCCAGAAAGCTTCTTTCCAGATTTCATCTGAGGATATTTCCTTTGTCACCATAGCCCTCTATGGGCTTCCAAATATCACTTTGCCAATTCCACAAGAACTGTCTTAGCGAACGGCTGCTTGAGGGGAAAGCTGTAACTCTGTGAGATGATTTCACAGAACACAAAGAAGTTTCTCAGAAAGCTTCTTTCTCTTTGTTATCGGAGGATATTTCCTTTGGCCCTATAGTCTTCAAAGGGATCCGAAATATCTGTTCTCAGATTCCACAGAAATAAGGCTAGCAAAGATAGCAACGAAATACAGATGTAACTATGTGAGATGAATTTACACCACACTAATCAGTTTCTCAGAAAGTTTCTTTCCAGATTTCATCTGAGGATATTTCGTTTTTCAGCATTGCCCTCTATAGGCTTCCAAATATCACCTTGTCAATTCCAAAAGAACTGTCTTAGCGAAAGACTTCTTGCGGGGAAAGCTGTAACTCTCTGAGTTGATTTCACAGAACACAAAGAAGTTTCTGAGAAACCTTCTTTCTCTTTGTTATTGGAGGATATTTCCTTTGGCCATATAGTCTTCAAAGGGATCCGAAATATCTGTTCTCAGATTCCACAGAAATAAGGCTAGCAAAGAGATCCACGAAATACAGATGTAATTCTGTGAGATGAATTAACAGAACACAAAGCAGTTTCTCAGAAAGCTTCTTTCCAGATTTCATGTGAGGATATTTCCTTTGTCACCATAGCCCTCTATGGGCTTCCAAATATCACCTTGCCATTTCCACAAGAACTGTCTTAGCGAAAGGCTTCTTGAGTGGAAAGCTGTAACTCTGTGAGGTGATTTCACAGAACACAAAGAAGTTTCTCAGAAAGGTTCTTTCCCTTTGTTATTGGAGGATATTTCCTTTGGCACTGAAGTCTTCAAAGGGATCCGAAATATCTGTTCTCAGATTCCACAGAAATAAGGCTAGCAAAGAGATCCACGAAATACAGATGTAACTCTGTGAGTGGAAGTCACAGAACACTAAGCGGTTTCTCAGAAAGCTTCCTTCCAGATTTCATCTGAGGATATTTCCTTTTTCACCATAGCCCTCTAAGGGCTTCCAAATATCACCTTGCCAATTCCACAAGAACTGTCTTAGCGAAAAGCTTCTTGAGGGGAAAGCTGTAACTCTGTGAGATGATTTCACAGAACACAAAGAAGTTTCTCAGAAAGCTTCTTTCCCTTTGTTATTGGAGGATATTTCCTTTGGCCCTATAGTCTTCAAAGGGATCCGAAATATCTGTTCTCAGATTCCACAGAAATAAGGATAGCAAAGAGATCCACGAAATACAGATGTAACTCTGTGAGTGGAAGTCACACAACACTAAGCGGTTTCTCAGAAAGCTTCTTTCCAGATTTCATCTGAGGATATTTCCTTTTTCACCATAGCCCTCTATGGGCTTCCAGATATCACTTTGCCAATTCCACAAGAACTGTCGTAGCGAAAGGCTTCTTGAGGGGAAAGCTGTAACTCTGTGAGATGATTTCACAGAACACGAAGAAGTTTCTCAGAAAGCTTCTTTCCCTTTGTTATCGGAGGATATTTCCTTTGGCCCTATAGTCTTGAAAGGGATCCGAAATATATGTTCTCAGATTCCACAGAAATAAGGCTAGCAAAGAGATCCACGAAATACAGATGTAACTCTGTGAGTCGAAGTCAAAGAACACTAAGCGGTTTCTCAGAATGCTTCTTTCCAGATTTCATCTGAGGATATTTCCTTTTTCACCATAGCCCTCTATGGGCTTCCAAATATCACCTTGCCAATACCACAAGAAATGTCTTAGCGAAAGGCTTCTTGAGGGGAAAGCTGTAACTCTGTGAGATGATTTCACAGAACACAAAGAAGTTTCTCAGAAAGCTTCTATCTCTTTGTTATCGGAGGATATTTCCTTTGGCCCTGTGGTCTTCAAAGGGATCCGAAATATCTGTTCTCAGATTCCACAGAAATAAGGCTAGCAAAGAAATCCACGAAATACAGCTGTAACTCTGTGAGATGAATTAACAGAACACTAAGCAGTTTCTCAGAAATCTTCTTTAGAGATTTCATCTGAGGATATTTCCTTTTTCACCATTGCCCTCTAAGGGCTTCCAAATATCACTAGGCCAATTCCACAAGAACTGTCTTAGCGAAAGGCTTGCTGAGGGGAAAGCTGTAACTCTGTGAGATGATTTCACAAAACACAAAGAATTTTCTCAGAAAGCTTCTTTCTCTTTGTTATTGGAGGATATTTCCTTTGGCCCTATAGTCTTCAAAGGGATCCGAAATATCTGTTCTCTGATTCCACAGAAATAAGGCTAGCAAAGAGATCCACGAAATACAGATGTAACTCTGCGAGATGAATTTACAGTACACTAAGCAGTTTCTCAGAAAGCTTCTTTCCAGATTTCATCTGAGGAAACTTCCTTTTTCACAATAGCCCTCTATGGGCTTCCAAATATCACTTTGCCAATTCCACAAGAACTGTCTTAGCGAAAGGCTTCTTGAGGGGAAAGCTGTAACTCTGTGAGATGATTTCACAGAACACAAAGAAGTTTCTCAGAAAGCTTCTTTCTCTTTGTTATAGGAGGATATTTTCTTTGGCCCTATACTCTTCAAAGGGATCCAAAATATCTGTTCTGAGATTCCACAGAAAGAAGGCTAGCAAAGAGATCCACGAAATACAGATGAAACTCTATGAGTGGAAGTCACAGAACACTAAGCGATTTCTCAGAAAGCTTCTTTCCAGATTTCATCTGAGGATATTTCCTTTTTCACCATAGCCCTCTATAGTCTTCCAAACATCACTTTGCCAATTTCACAAGAACTGTCTTACCGAAAGGCTTCTTGAGGGGAAAGCTGTAACTCTGTGAGATGATTTCACAGAGCACAAAGAGGTTTCTCAGAAAGCTTCTTTCTCTTTGTTATCGCAGGATATTTCATTTGGCCCTATAGTCTTCAAAGGGATCCGAAATATCTGTTCTCTGATTCCTCAGAAATAAGGCTAGCAAAGAGATCCATGAAATACAGATGTAACTCTGTGAGATGAATGAACAGAACACTAAGCAGATTCTCAGAAATCTTCTTTCCAGATTTCATCTGAGGATATTTCCTTTTTCACCATAGCCCTCTATGGGCTTCCAAATATCACTTTGCCAATTCCACAAGAACTGTCTTAGTGAAGGGCTTCCTGAGGGGAAAGCTGTAACTCTGTGAGATGATTTCACAGAACACGAAAAATTTTCTCAGAAAGCTTCTTTCTCTTTGTTATTGGAGGATATTTCCTTTGGCCCTATAGTCTTCAAAGGGATCCGAAATATCTGTTCTCAGATTCCACAGAAATAAGGCTAGCAAAGAGATCCACGAAATACAGATGTAACTCTGTGATATGAATTAACAGTACACTAAGCAGTTTCTCAGAAAGCTTCTTTCCAGATTTCATCTGAGGATATTTCCTTTTTCACCATAGCCCTCTATAGTCTTCCAAACATCACTTTGCCAATTCCACAAGAACTGTCTTAGCGAAAGGCTTCTTGAGGGGAAAGCTGTAACTCTGTGAGATGATTTCACAGATCACAAAGAAGTTTCTCAGAAAGCTTCTTTCTCTTTGTTATCGGAGGATATTTCCTTTGGTCCTATAGTCTTCAAAGGGATCCGAAATATCTGTTCTCAGATTCCACAGAAATAAGGCTAGCAAAGAGATCCACGAAATACAGATGAAACTCTGTGAGTGGAAGTCACAGAACACTAAGCGGTTTCTCAGAAAGCTTCTTTCCAGATTTCATCTGAGGATATTTCCTTTTTCACAATAGCCCTCTATGGGCTTCCAAATATCACCTTGCCAATTCCACAAAAACTGTCTTAGCGAAAGGCTTCTTGAGGGGAAAGCTGTAACTCTCTGAGATGATTTCACAGAACACAAAGAAGTTCCTCAGAAAGCTTCTTTCTCTTTGTTATTGGAGGATATTTCCTTTGGCCCTATAGTCTTCAAAGGGATCCGAAATATCTGTTCTCAGATTCCACAGAAATAAGGCTAGCAAAGAGATCCACGAAATACAGATGTAACTCTGTGAGATGAATTAACAGAACACTAAGCAGTTTCTCAGAAAGCTTTCTTGCAGATTTCATCTGAGGATATTTCCTTTTACACCATAGCCCTCTATGGGCTTTCAAATATCACTTTGCCAATTCAACAAGAACTGTCTTAGCGAAAGGCTTCTTGAGGGGAAAGCAGTAACTCTGTGAGATGACTTCACAGAACACAAAGAAGTTTCTCAGAAAGCTTCTTTCTCTTTGTTATTGGAGGATATTTCCTTTGGCCTTATAGTCTTCAAAGGGATCCGAAATATCTGTTCTCAGATTCCACAGAAATAAGGCTAGCAAAGAGATCCACGAAACACAGATGTAATTCTGTGAGATGAATTAACAGAACACAAAGCAGTTTCTCAGAAAGCTTCTTTCCAGATTTCATGTGAGGATATTTCCTTTGTCACCATAGCCCTCTATGGGCTTCCAAATATCACCTTGCCAATTCCACAAGAACTGTCTTAGCGAAAGGCTTCTTGAGTGGAAAGCTGTAACTCTGTGAGATGATTTCACAGAACACAAAGAAGTTTCTCAGAAAGCTTCTTTCCCTTTGTTATTGGAGGATATTTCCTTTGGCCCTGAAGTCTTCAAAGGGATCCGAAATATCTGTTATCAGATTCCACAGAAATAAGGCTAGCAAAGAGATCCACGAAATACAGATGTAACTCTGTGAGTTGAAGTCACAGAACACTAAGCGGTTTCTCAGAAAGCTTCTTTCCAAATTTCATCTGAGGATATTTCCTTTTTCACCATAGCCCTCTATGGTCTTGCATATATCACTTTGCCAATTCCACAAGAACTGTCTTAGCGAAAGGCTGCTTGAGGGGAAAGCTGTAACTCTGTGAGGTGATTTCACAGAACACAAAGAAGTTTCTCAGAAAGCTTCTTTCTCTTTGTTATTGGAGGATATTTCCTTTGGCCATATAGTCTTCAAAGGGATCCGAAATATCTGTTCTCAGATTCCACAGAAATAAGGCTAGCAAAGAGATCCACGAAATACAGATGTAACTCTGTGAGATGAATTAACAGTACATTAAGCAGCTTTTCAGAAAGCTTCTTTCCAGATTTCATCTGAGGATATTTCCTTTTTCACAATAGCCGTCTACGGGCTTCCAAATATCACTTTGCCAATTCCACAAGAACTGTCTTAGCGAAAGGCTTCTTGAG
This sequence comes from Macaca mulatta, assembly GCF_049350105.2. Classification (NCBI taxonomy): domain Eukaryota; kingdom Metazoa; phylum Chordata; class Mammalia; order Primates; family Cercopithecidae; genus Macaca; species Macaca mulatta. Next base: position 94,182,692 of record NC_133410.1, on the reverse strand, counting down.
GGGAAAGCTGTAACTCTGTGGATGATTTCACAGAACACAAAGAAGTTTCACAGAAGGCTTCTTTCTCTTTGTTATCGGAGGATATTTCCTTTGACACCAAAGTCTTCAAAGGGATCCGAAATATCTGTTCTCAGATTCCACAGAAATAAGGCTAGCAAAGAGATCCACGAAATACAGATGAAACTCTGTGAGATGAATAAACAGAACACTAAGCAGTTTCTCAGAAAGCTTCCTTCCAGATTTCATCTGAGGATATTTCCTTTTTCACCGTAGCCCTCTATGGGCTTCCAAATATCACTTTGCCAATTCCACAAGAACTGTCTTAGCGAAAGGCTTCTTGAGGGGGAAGCTGTAACTCTGTGAGATGATTTCACAGGACACTAAGAAGTTTCTCAGAAAGGTTATTTCTCTTTGTTATCGGAGGATATTTCCTTTGGCCCTATAGTCTTCAAAGGGATCCGAAATATCTGTTCTCAGATTCCACAGAAATAAGGCTAGCAAAGAGATCCACGAAATACAGATGTAACTCTGTGAGATGAATTTACACTACACTAATCAGTTTCTCAGAAAGCTTCTTTCCAGATTTCATCTGAGGATATTTCCTTTTTCACCATAGACCTCTATATGCTTACAAATATCACCTTGCCAATTCCAAAAGAACTGTCTTAGCGAAAGGCTTCTTGAGGGGAAAGCTGTAACTCTGTGAGATGATTTCACAGAACACAAAGAAGTTTCTCAGAAAGCTTCTTTCCCTTTGTTATTGGAGGATATTTCCTTGGGCCCTATAGTCTTCAAAGGGATCAGAAATATCTGTTCTCAGATTCCACAGAAATAAGGCTAGCAAAGAGATCCATGAAATACAGATGGAACTCTGTGAGATGAATTAACAGTACACTAAGCAGTTTCTCAGAAAGCTTCTTTCCAGATTTCATCTGAAAATATTTGCTTTTTCACCATAGCCCTCTAAGGGCTTCCAAATATCACTTTGCCAATTCCACAAGAACTGTCTTAACGAAAGGCTTCTTGAGGGGAAAGCTGTAACTCTGTGAGATGATTTCACAGAACACAAAGAAGTTTCTCAGAAAGCTTCTTTCTCTTTGTTATTGGAGGATATTTCCTTGGGCCATATAGTCTTCAAAGGGATCCGAAATATCTGTTCTCAGATTCCACAGAAATAAGGCTAGCAAAGAGATCCACGAAATACAGATGTAACTCTGTGAGATGAATTAAGAGTACACTAAGCAGTTTCTCAGAAAGCTTCTTTCCAGATTTCATCTGAGGATATTTCCTTTTTCACCATAGCCCTCTATATGCTTACAAATATCACCTTGCCAATTCCAAAAGAACTGTCTTAGCGAAAGGCTTCTTGAGGCGAAAGCTGTAACTCTGTGAGATGATTTCACAGAACACAAAGAAGTTTCCCAGAAAGCTTCTTTCCCTTTGTTATTGGAGGATATTTCCTTTGGCCCTATAGTCTTCAAAGGGATCCGAAATATCTGCTCTCAGATTCCACAGAAATAAGGCTAGCAAAGAGATCCACGAAATACAGATGTAACTCTGTGAGTGGAAGTCACAGAACACTAAGCGGTTTCTCAGAAAGCTTCTTTCCATTTTTCATCTCAGGATATTTCCTTTTTCACCATAGCCCTCTATGGGCTTCCAAATATCACCTTGCCAAATACCACAAGAACTGTCTTAGCGAAAGGCTTCTTGAGGGGAAAGCTGTAACTCTGTGAGATGATTTCAGAGAAGACAAAGAAGTTTCTCAGAAAGCTTCTTTCTCTTTGTTATCGGAGGATATTTCCTTTGGCCCTATGGTCTTCCAAGGGATCCGAAATATCTGTTCTCAGATTCCACAGAAATAAGGCTAGCAAAGAAATCCACGAAATACAGCTGTAACTCTGTGAGATGAATTAAGAGAACACGAAGCACTTTCTCCGAAAGCTTCTTTCCAGATTTCATCTGAGGATATTTCCTTTTTCACCATAGCCCTCTATGGGCTTCCAAATATCACTTTGCCAATTCCACAAGAACTGTCTTAGCGAAAGGCTTCCTGAGGGGAAAGCTGTAACTCTGTGAGATGATTTCACAGAGCACAAAGAAGTTTCTCAGAAAGCTTCTTTCTCTTTGTTATCGCAGGATATTTCCTTTGACCCTATAGTCTTCAAAGGGATCCGAAATATCTGTTCTCAGATTCCACAGAAATAAGGCTAGCAAAGAGATCCACGAAATACAGATGTAACGCTGTGAGATGAATTAACAGAACACTAAGCAGTTTCTCAGAAATCTTCTTTCCAGATTTCATCTGGGGATATTTCCTTTTTCACCATAGCCCTCTATGGGCTTCCAAATATCACTTTGCCAATTCCACAAGAACTGTCTTAGTGAAGGGCTTCCTGAGGGGAAAGCTGTAACTCTGTGAGATGATTTCACAGAACACAAAGAAGTTTCTCAGAAAGCTTCTTTCTCTTTGTTATCGGAGGATATTTCCTTTGGCGCTATAGTCTTCAAAGGGATCCGAAATATCTGTTCTCAGATTCCACAGGAATAAGGATAGCAAAGAGATCCATGAAATACAGATGTAACTCTGGGAGATGAATTAACAGAACACTAAGCAGTTTCCCAGAAAGCTTCTTTACAGATTTCATGTGAGGATATTTCCTTTGTCACCATAGCCCTCTATGGGCTTCCAAATATCACTTTGCCAATTCCACAAGAACTGTCTTAGCGAAAGGCTTCTTGAGGGGAAAGCTGTAACTCTGTGAGATGATTTCACAGAACACAAAGAAGTTTCTCAGAAAGCTTCTTTCTCTTTGTTATCGGAGGATATTTCCTTTGGCCCTAAAGTCTTCAAAGGGATCCGAAATATGTGTTCTCAGATTCCACAGAAATAAGGCTAGCAAAGAGATCCACGAAATACAGATGAAACTCTGTGAGATGAATTAACAGAACACTAAGCAGTTTCTAAGAAAGCTTCTTTCCAGATTTCATCTGAGGATATTTCCTTTTTCACCGTAGCCCTCTATGGGCTTCCAAATATCACTTTGCCAATTCCACAAGAACTGTCTTAGCGAAAGGCTTCTTGAGGGGAAAGCTGTAACTCTGTGAGATGATTTCACAGGACACGAAGAAGTTTCTCAGAAAGGTTCTTTCTCTTTGTTATCGGAGGATATTTCCTTTGGCCCTATAGTCTTCAAAGGGATCCGAAATATCTGTTCTCAGATTCCACAGAAATAAGGCTAGCAAAGAGATCCACGAAATACAGATGTAAATCTGTGAGATGAATTTACACTACACTAATCAGTTTCTCAGAAAGCTTCTTTCCAGATTTCATCTGAGGATATTTCCTTTTTCACCATAGCCCTCTATAGGCTTCCAAATATCACCTTGCCAATTCCAAAAGAACTGTCTTAGCGAAAGGCTTCTTGAGGGGAAAGCTGTAACTCTCTGAGATGATTTCACAGAACACAAAGAAGTTTCTCAGAAACCTTCTTTCTCTTTGTTATTGGAGGATATTTCCTCTGGCCTTATAGTCTTCAAAGGGATCCGAAATATCTGTTCTCAGATTCCACAGAAATAAGGCTAGCAAAGAGATCCACGAAATACAGATGTAACTCTGTGAGATGAATTAACAGAACACAAAGCAGTTTCTCAGAAAGCTTCTTTCCAGATTTCATGTGAGGATATTTCCTTTTTCACCATAGCCCTCTGTGGGCTTCCAAATATCACCTTGCGAATTCCACAAGAACTGTCTTAGCGAAAGGCTTCTTGAGGTGAAAGCTGTAACTCTGTGAGATGATTTCACAGAACACAAAGAAGTTTCCCAGAAAGCTTCTTTCCCTTTGTTATTGGAGGATATTTCCTTTGGCCCTATAGTCTTCAAAGGGATCCGAAATATCTGTTCTCAGATTCCACAGAAATAAGGCTAGCAAAGAGATCCACGAAATACAGATGTAACTCTGTGAGTGGAAGTCACAGAAAACTAAGCGGTTTCTCAGAAAGCTTCTTTCCATTTTTCATCTCAGGATATTTCCTTTTTCACCATAGCCCTCTATGGGCTTCCAAATATCACCTTGCCAAATACCACAAGAACTGTCTTAGCGAAAGGCTTCTTGAGGGGAAAGCTGTAACTCTGTGAGATGATTTCACAGAACACAAAGAAGTTTCTCAGAAAGCTTCTTTCTCTTTGTTATCTTAGGATATTTCCTTTGGCCCTATGGTCTTCAAAGGGATCCGAAATATCTGTTCTCAGATTCCACAGAAATAAGGCTAGCAAAGAAATCCACGAAATACAGCTGTAACTCTGTGAGATGAATTAAGAGAACACGAAGCACTTTCTCCGAAAGCTTCTTTCCAGATTTCATCTGAGGATATTTCCTTTTTCACCATAGCCCTCTATGGGCTTCCAAATATCACTTTGCCAATTCCACAAGAACTGTCTTAGCGAAAGGCTTCCTGAGGGGAAAGCTGTAACTCTGTGAGATGATTTCACAGAGCACAAAGAAGTTTCTCAGAAAGCTTCTTTCTCTTTGTTATCGCAGGATATTTCCTTTGACCCTATAGTCTTCAAAGGGATCCGAAATATCTGTTCTCAGATTCCACAGAAATAAGGCTAGCAAAGAGATCCACGAAATACAGATGTAACGCTGTGAGATGAATTAACAGAACACTAAGCAGTTTCTCAGAAATCTTCTTTCCAGATTTCATCTGGGGATATTTCCTTTTTCACCATAGCCCTCTATGGGCTTCCAAATATCACTTTGCCAATTCCACAAGAACTGTCTTAGTGAAGGGCTTCCTGAGGGGATAGCTGTAACTCTGTGAGATGATTTCACAGAACACGAAGAATTTTCCCAGAAAGCTTCTTTCTCTTTGTTATTGGAGGATATTTCCCTTGGCCCTATAGTCTTCAAAGGGATCCGAAATATCTGTTCTCAGATTCCACAGAAATAAGGCTAGCAAAGAGATCCACGAAATACAGATGTAACTCTGTGAGATGAATTAACAGTACACTAAGCAGTTTCTCAGAAAGCTTCTTTCCAAATTTCATCTGAGGATATTTCCTTTTTCACCATAGCCCTCTATGGTCTTCCATATATCACTTTGCCAATTCCACAAGAACTGTCTTAGCGAAAGGCTGCTTGAGGGGAAAGCTGTAATTCTGTGAGGTGATTTCACAGAACACAAAGAAGTTTCTCAGAAAGCTTCTTTCTCTTTGTTATCGGAGGATATTTCCTTTGGCGCTATAGTCTTCAAAGGGATCCGAAATATCTGTTCTCAGATTCCACAGGAATAAGGATAGCAAAGAGATCCATGAAATACAGATGTAACTCTGGGAGATGAATTAACAGAACACTAAGCAGTTTCTAAGAAAGCTTCTTTCCAGATTTCATGTGAGGATATTTCCTTTGTCACCATAGCCCTCTATGGGCTTCCAAATATCACTTTGCCAATTCCACAAGAACTGTCTTAGCGAAAGGCTTCTTGAGGGGAAAGCTGTAACTCTGTGAGATGATTTCACAGAACACAAAGAAGTTTCTCAGAAAGCTTCTTTCTCTTTGTTATCGGAGGATATTTCCTTTGGCCCTAAAGTCTTCAAAGGGATCCGAAATATGTGTTCTCAGATTCCACAGAAATAAGGCTAGCAAAGAGATCCACGAAATACAGATGAAACTCTGTGAGATGAATTAACAGAACACTAAGCAGTTTCTAAGAAAGCTTCTTTCCAGATTTCATCTGAGGATATTTCCTTTTTCACCGTAGCCCTCTATGGGCTTCCAAATATCACTTTGCCAATTCCACAAGAACTGTCTTAGCGAAAGGCTTCTTGAGGGGAAAGCTGTAACTCTGTGAGATGATTTCACAGGACACGAAGAAGTTTCTCAGAAAGGTTCTTTCTCTTTGTTATCGGAGGATATTTCCTTTGGCCCTATAGTCTTCAAAGGGATCCGAAATATCTGTTCTCAGATTCCACAGAAATAAGGCTAGCAAAGAGATCCACGAAATACAGATGTAAATCTGTGAGATGAATTTACACTACACTAATCAGTTTCTCAGAAAGCTTCTTTCCAGATTTCATCTGAGGATATTTCCTTTTTCACCATAGCCCTCTATAGGCTTCCAAATATCACCTTGCCAATTCCAAAAGAACTGTCTTAGCGAAAGGCTTCTTGAGGGGAAAGCTGTAACTCTCTGAGATGATTTCACAGAACACAAAGAAGTTTCTCAGAAACCTTCTTTCTCTTTGTTATTGGAGGATATTTCCTTTGGCCTTATAGTCTTCAAAGGGATCCGAAATATCTGTTCTCAGATTCCACAGAAATAAGGCTAGCAAAGAGATCCACGAAATACAGATGTAACTCTGTGAGATGAATTAACAGAACACAAAGCAGTTTCTCAGAAAGCTTCTTTCCAGATTTCATGTGAGGATATTTCCTTTTTCACCATAGCCCTCTGTGGGCTTCCAAATATCACCTTGTGAATTCTACAAGAACTGTCTTAGCGAAAGGCTTCTTGAGGTGAAAGCTGTAACTCTGTGAGATGATTTCACAGAACACAAAGAAGTTTCCCAGAAAGCTTCTTTCCCTTTGTTATTGGAGGATATTTCCTTTGGCCCTATAGTCTTCAAAGGGATCCGAAATATCTGTTCTCAGATTCCACAGAAATAAGGCTAGCAAAGAGATCCACGAAATACAGATGTAACTCTGTGAGTGGAAGTCACAGAAAACTAAGCGGTTTCTCAGAAAGCTTCTTTCCATTTTTCATCTCAGGATATTTCCTTTTTCACCATAGCCCTCTATGGGCCTCCAAATATCACCTTGCCAAATACCACGAGAACTGTCTTAGCGAAAGGCTTCTTGAGGGGAAAGCTGTAACTCTGTGAGATGATTTCACAGAACACAAAGAAGTTTCTCAGAAAGCTTCTTTCTCTTTGTTATCGGAGGATATTTCCTTTGGCCCTATGGTCTTCAAAGGGATCCGAAATATCTGTTCTCAGATTCCACAGAAATAAGGCTAGCAAAGAAATCCACGAAATACAGCTGTAACTCTGTGAGATGAATTAAGAGAACACGAAGCACTTTCTCCGAAAGCTTCTTTCCAGATTTCATCTGAGGATATTTCCTTTTTCACCATAGCCCTCTATGGGCTTCCAAATATCACTTTGCCAATTCCACAAGAACTGTCTTAGCGAAAGGCTTCTTGAGGGGAAAGCTGTAACTCTGTGAGATGATTTCACAGAGCACAAAGAAGTTTCTCAGAAAGCTTCTTTCTCTTTGTTATCGCAGGATATTTTCTTTGACCCTATAGTCTTCAAAGGGATCCGAAATATCTGTTCTCAGATTCCACAGAAATAAGGCTAGCAAAGAGATCCACGAAATACAGATGTAACTCTGTGAGATGAATTAACAGAACACTAAGCAGTTTCTCAGAAATCTTCTTTCCAGATTTCATCTGGGGATATTTCCTTTTTCACCATAGCCCTCTATGGGCTTCCAAATATCACTTTGCCAATTCCAAAAGAACTGTCTTAGTGAAGGGCTTCCTGAGGGGAAAGCTGTAACTCTGTGAGATGATTTCACAGAACACGAAGAATTTTCCCAGAAATCTTCTTTCTCTTTGTTATTGGAGGATATTTCCTTTGGCCCTATAGTCTTCCAAGGGATCCGAAATATCTGTTCTCAGATTCCACAGAAATAAGGCTAGCAAAGAGATCCACGATATACAGATGTAACTCTGTGATATGAATTAACAGTACACTAAGCAGTTTCTCAGAAAGCTTCTTTCCAAATTTCATCTGAGGATATTTCCTTTTTCACCATAGCCCTCTATGGTCTTCCATATATCACTTTGCCAATTCCACAAGAACTGTCTTAGCGAAAGGCTGCTTGAGGGGAAAGCTGTAACTCTGTGAGGTGATTTCACAGAACACAAAGAAGTTTCTCAGAAAGCTTCTTTCTCTTTGTTATTGGAGGATATTTCCTTTGGCCCTATAGTCTTCAAAGGGATCCGAAATATCTGTTCTCAGATTCCACAGAAATAAGGCTAGCAAAGAGATCCACGAAATACAGATGTAACTCTGTGAGACGAATTAAGAGTACACTAAGCAGTTTCTCAGAAAGCTTCTTTCCAAATTTCATCTGAGGATATTTCCTTTTTCACCATAGCCCTCTATGGTCTTCCATATATCACTTTGCCAATTCCACAAGAACTATCTTAGCGAAAGGCTGCTTGAGGGGAAAGCTGTAACTCTGTGAGGTGATTTCACAGAACACAAAGAAGTTTCTCAGAAAGCTTCTTTCTCTTTGTTATTGGAGGATATTTCCTTTGGCCATATAGTCTTCAAAGGGATCCGAAATATCTGTTCTCAGATTCCACAGAAATAAGGCTAGCAAAGAGATCCACGAAATACAGATGTAACTCTGTGAGATGAATTAACAGTACCTTAAGCAGCTTTTCAGAAAGCTTCTTTCCAGATTTCATCTGAGGATATTTCCTTTTTCACAATAGCCATCTACGGGCTTCCAAATATCACTTTGCCAATTCCACAAGAACTGTCTTAGCGAAAGGCTTCTTGAGGGGAAAGCTGTAACTCTGTGGATGATTTCACAGAACACAAAGAAGTTTCTCAGAAGGCTTCTTTCTCTTTGTTATCGGAGGATATTTCCTTTGACCCGAAAGTCTTCAAAGGGATCCGAAATATCTGTTCTCAGATTCCACAGAAATAAGGCTAGCAAAGAGATCCACGAAATACAGATGTAACTCTGTGAGATGAATTTACACTACACTAATCAGTTTCTCAGAAAGCTTCTTTCCCGATTTCATCTGAGGATATTTCCTTTTTCACCATAGCCCTCTATATGCTTACAAATATCACCTTGCCAATTCCAAAAGAACTGTCTTAGCGAAAGGCTTCTTGAGGGGAAAGCTGTAACTCTGTGAGATGATTTCACAGAACACAAAGAAGTTTCTCAGAAAGCTTCTTTCCCTTTGTTATTGGAGGATATTTCCTTGGGCCCTATAGTCTTCAAAGGGATCAGAAATATCTGTTCTCAGATTCCACAGAAATAAGGCTAGCAAAGAGATCCATGAAATACAGATGGAACTCTGTGAGATGAATTAACAGTACACTAAGCAGTTTCTCAGAAAGCTTCTTTCCAGATTTCATCTGAGAATATTTGCTTTTTCACCATAGCCCTCTATGGGCTTCCAAATATCACTTTGCCAATTCCACAAGAACTTTCTTAACGAAAGGCTTCTTGAGGGGAAAGCTGTAACTCTGTGAGATGATTTCAGAGAACACAAAGAAGTTTCTCAGAAAGCTTCTTTCTCTTTGTTATTGGAGGATATTTCCTTTGGCCATATAGTCTTCAAAGGGATCCGAAATATCTGTTCTCAGATTCCACAGAAATAAGGCTAGCAAAGAGATCCACGAAATACAGATGTAACTCTGTGAGATGAATTAACAGTACATTAAGCAGTTTCCCAGAGAGCTTCTTTACAGATTTCATGTGAGGATATTTCCTTTGTCACCATAGCCCTCTATGGGCTTCCAAATATCACTTTGCCAATTCCACAAGAACTGTCTTAGCGAAAGGCTTCTTGAGGGGAAAGCTGTAACTCTGTGAGATGATTTCACAGAACACAAAGAAGTTTCTCAGAAAGCTTCTTTCTCTTTGTTATCGGAGGATATTTCCTTTGGCCCTAAAGTCTTCAAAGGGATCCGAAATATGTGTTCTCAGATTCCACAGAAATAAGGCTAGCAAAGAGATCCACGAAATACAGATGAAACTCTGTGAGATGAATTAACAGAACACTAAGCAGTTTCTAAGAAAGCTTCTTTCCAGATTTCATCTGAGGATATTTCCTTTTTCACCGTAGACCTCTATGGGCTTCCAAATATCACTTTGCCAATTCCACAAGAACTGTCTTAGCGAAAGGCTTCTTGAGGGGAAAGCTGTAACTCTGTGAGATGATTTCACAGGACACAAAGAAGTTTCTCAGAAAGGTTCTTTCTCTTTGTTATCGGAGGATATTTCCTTTGGCCCTATAGTCTTCAAAGGGATCCGAAATATCTGTTCTCAGATTCCACAGAAATAAGGCTAGCAAGGAGATCCACGAAATACAGATGTAAATCTGTGAGATGAATTTACACTACACTAATCAGTTTCTCAGAAAGCTTCTTTCCAGATTTCATCTGAGGATATTTCCTTTTTCACCATAGCCCTCTATAGGCTTCCAAATATCACCTTGCCAATTCCAAAAGAACTGTCTTAGCGAAAGGCTTCTTGAGGGGAAAGCTGTAACTCTCAGAGATGATTTCACAGAACACAAAGAAGTTTCTCAGAAACCTTCTTTCTCTTTGTTATTGGAGGATATTTCCTTTGGCCTTATAGTCTTCAAAGGGATCCGAAATATCTGTTCTCAGATTCCACAGAAATAAGGCTAGCAAAGAGATCCACGAAATACAGATGTAACTCTGTGAGATGAATTAACAGAACACAAAGCAGTTTCTCAGAAAGCTTCTTTCCAGATTTCATGTGAGGATATTTCCTTTTTCACCATAGCCCTCTGTGGGCTTCCAAATATCACCTTGCGAATTCCACAAGAACTGTCTTAGCGAAAGGCTTCTTGAGGTGAAAGCTGTAACTCTGTGAGATGATTTCACAGAACACAAAGAAGTTTCCCAGAAAGCTTCTTTCCCTTTGTTATTGGAGGATATTTCCTTTGGCCCTATAGTCTTCAAAGGGATCCGAAATATCTGTTCTCAGATTCCACAGAAATAAGGCTAGCAAAGAGATCCACGAAATACAGATGTAACTCTGTGAGTGGAAGTCACAGAACACTAAGCGGTTTCTCAGAAAGCTTCTTTCCATTTTTCATCTCAGGATATTTCCTTTTTTAACCATAGCCCTCTATGGGCTTCCAAATATCACCTTGCCAAATACCACAAGAACTGTCTTAGCGAAAGGCTTCTTGAGGGGAAAGCTGTAACTCTGTGAGATGATTTCACAGAACACAAAGAAGTTTCTCAGAAAGCTTCTTTCTCTTTGTTATCGGAGGATATTTCCTTTGGCCCTATGGTCTTCAAAGGGATCCGAAATATCTGTTCTCAGATTCCACAGAAATAAGGCTAGCAAAGAAATCCACGAAATACAGCTGTAACTCTGTGAAATGAATTAAGAGAACACGAAGCACTTTCTCCGAAAGCTTCTTTCCAGATTTCATCTGAGGATATTTCCTTTTTCAAAATAGCCCTCTATGGGCTTCCAAATATCACTTTGCCAATTCCACAAGAACTGTATTAGCGAAAGGCTTCTTGAGGGGAAAGCTGTAACTCTGTGAGATGATTTCACAGAACACAAAGAAGTTTCTCAGAAAGCTTCTTTCTCTTTGTTATCGCAGGATATTTCCTTTGACCCTATAGTCTTCAAAGGGATCCGAAATATCTGTTCTCAGATTCCACAGAAATAAGGCTAGCAAAGAGATCCACGAAATACAGATGTAACTCTGTGAGATGAATTAACAGAACACTAAGCAGTTTCTCAGAAATCTTCTTTCCAGATTTCATCTGGGGATATTTCCTTTTTCACCATAGCCCTCTATGGGCTTCCAAATATCACTTTGCCAATTCCACAAGAACTGTCTTAGTGAAGGGCTTCCTGAGGGGAAAGCTGTAACTCTGTGAGATGATTTCACAGAACACGAAGAATTTTCCCAGAAAGCTTCTTTCTCTTTGTTATTGGAGGATATTTCCTTTGGCCCTATAGTCTTCAAAGGGATCCGAAATATCTGTTCTCAGATTCCACAGAAATAAGGCTAGCAAAGAGATCCACGAAATACAGATGTAACTCTGTGATATGAATTAACAGTACACTAAGCAGTTTCTCAGAAAGCTTCTTTCCAAATTTCATCTGAGGATATTTCCTTTTTCACCATAGCCCTCTATGGTCTTCCATATATCACTTTGCCAATTCCACAAGAACTGTCTTAGCGAAAGGCTGCTTGAGGGGAAAGCTGTAACTCTGTGAGGTGATTTCACAGAACACAAAGAAGTTTCTCAGAAAGCTTCTTTCTCTTTGTTATTGGAGGATATTTCCTTTGGCCCTATAGTCTTCAAAGGGATCCGAAATATCTGTTCTCAGATTCCACAGAAATAAGGCTAGCAAAGAGATCCACGAAATACAGATGTAACTCTGTGAGATGAATTAAGAGTACACTAAGCAGTTTCTCAGAAAGCTTCTTTCCAAATTTCATCTGAGGATATTTCCTTTTTCACCATAGCCCTCTATGGTCTTCCATATATCACTTTGCCAATTCCACAAGAACTGTCTTAGCGAAAGGCTGCTTGAGGGGAAAGCTGTAACTCTGTGAGGTGATTTCACAGAACACAAAGAAGTTTCTCAGAAAGCTTCTTTCTCTTTGTTATTGGAGGATATTTCCTTTGGCCATATAGTCTTCAAAGGGATCCGAAATATCTGTTCTCAGATTCCACAGAAATAAGGCTAGCAAAGAGATCCACGAAATACAGATGTAACTCTGTGAGATGAATTAACAGTACATTAAGCAGCTTTTCAGAAAGCTTCTTTCCAGATTTCATCTGAGGATATTTCCTTTTTCACAATAGCCGTCTACGGGCTTCCAAATATCACTTTGCCAATTCCACAAGAACTGTCTTAGCGAACGGCTTCTTGAGGGGAAAGCTGTAACTCTGTGGTTGATTTCACAGAACACAAAGAAGTTTCTCAGAAGGCTTCTTTCTCTTTGTTATCGGAGGATATTTCCTTTGACCCCAAAGTCTTCAAAGGATCCGAAATATCTGTTCTCAGATTCCACAGAAATAAGGCTAGCAAAGAGATCCACGAAATACAGATGAAACTCTGTGAGATGAATTAACAGAACACTAAGCAGTTTCTCAGAAAGCTTCCTTCCAGATTTCATCTGAGGATATTTCCTTTTTCACCGTAGCCCTCTATGGGCTTCCAAATATCACTTTGCCAATTCCACAAGAACTGTCTTAGCGAAAGGCTTCTTGAGGGGGAAGCTGTAACTCTGTGAGATGATTTCACAGGACACTAAGAAGTTTCTCAGAAAGGTTCTTTCTCTTTGTTATCGGAGGATATTTCCTTTGGCCCTATAGTCTTCAAAGGGATCCGAAATATCTGTTCTCAGATTCCACAGAAATAAGGCTAGCAAAGAGATCCACGAAATACAGATGTAACTCTGTGAGATGAATTTACACTACACTAATCAGTTTCTCAGAAAGCTTCTTTCCAGATTTCATCTGAGGATATTTCCTTTTTCACCATAGCCCTCTATATGCTTACAAATATCACCTTGCCAATTCCAAAAGAACTGTCTTAGCGAAAGGCTTCTTGAGGGGAAAGCTGTAACTCTGTGAGATGATTTCACAGAACACAAAGAAGTTTCTCAGAAAGCTTCTTTCCCTTTGTTATTGGAGGATATTTCCTTGGGCCCTATAGTCTTCAACGGGATCAGAAATATCTGTTCTCAGATTCCACAGAAATAAGGCTAGCAAAGAGATCCATGAAATACAGATGGAACTCTGTGAGATGAATTAACAGTACACTAAGCAGTTTCTCAGAAAGCTTCTTTCCAGATTTCATCTGAGAATATTTGCTTTTTCACCATAGCCCTCTATGGGCTTCCAAATATCACTTTGCCAATTCCACAAGAACTGTCTTAACGAAAGGCTTCTTGAGGGGAAAGCTGTAACTCTGTGAGATGATTTCACAGAACACAAAGAAGTTTCTCAGAAAGCTTCTTTCTCTTTGTTATTTGAGGATATTTCCTTTGGCCATATAGTCTTCAAAGGGATCCGAAATATCTGTTCTCAGATTCCACAGAAATAAGGCTAGCAAAGAGATCCACGAAATACAGATGTAACTCTGTGAGATGAATTAACAGTACATTAAGCAGCTTTTCAGAAAGCTTCTTTCCAGATTTCATCTGAGGATATTTCCTTTTTCACAATAGCCGTCTACGGGCTTCCAAATATCACTTTGCCAATTCCACAAGAACTGTCTTAGCGAAAGGCTTCTTGAGGGGAAAGCTGTAACTCTGTGGATGATTTCACAGAACACAAAGAAGTTTCTCAGAAGGCTTCTTTCTCTTTTTTATCGGAGGATATTTCCTTTGACCCTAAAGTCTTCAAAAGGATCCGAAATATCTGTTCTCAGATTCCACAGAAATAAGGCTAGCAAAGAGATCCACGAAATACAGATGAAACTCTGTGAGATGAATTAACAGAACACTAAGCAGTTTCTCAGAAAGCTTCCTTCCAGATTTCATCTGAGGATATTTCCTTTTTCACCGTAGCCCTCTATGGGCTTCCAAATATCACTTTGCCAATTCCACAAGAACTGTCTTAGCGAAAGGCTTCTTGAGGGGGAAGCTGTAACTCTGTGAGATGATTTCACAGGACACAAAGAAGTTTCTCAGAATGGTTATTTCTCTTTGATATCGGAGGATATTTCCTTTGGCCCTATAGTCTTCCAAGGGATCCGAAATATCTGTTCTCAGATTCCACAGAAATAAGGCTAGCAAAGAGATCCACGAAATACAGATGTAACTCTGTGAGATGAATTTACACAACACTAATCAGTTTCTCAGAAAGCTTCTTTCCAGATTTCATCTGAGGATATTTCCTTTTTCACCATAGCCCTCTATATGCTTACAAATATCACCTTGCCAATTCCAAAAGAACTGTCTTAGCGAAAGGCTTCTTGAGGGGAAAGCTGTAACTCTGTGAGATGATTTCACAGAACACAAAGAAGTTTCTCAGAAAGCTTCTTTCCCTTTGTTATTGGAGGATATTTCCTTGGGCCCTATAGTCTTCAAAGGGATCCGAAATATCTGTTCTCAGATTCCACAGAAATAAGGATAGCAAAGAGATCCATGAAATACAGATGTAACTCTGGGAGATGAATTAACAGAACACTAAGCAGTTTCCCAGAAAGCTTCTTTACAGATTTCATGGGAGGATATTTCCTTTGTCACCATAGCCCTCTATGGGCTTCCAAATATCAATTTGCCAATTCCACAAGAACTGTCTTAGCGAAAGGCTTCTTGAGGGGAAAGCTGTAACTCTGTGGTTGATTTCACAGAACACAAAGAAGTTTCTCAGAAGGCTTCTTTCTCTTTGTTATCGGAGGATATTTCCTTTGACCCCAAAGTCTTCAAAGGATCCGAAATATCTGTTCTCAGATTCCACAGAAATAAGGCTAGCAAAGAGATCCACGAAATACAGATGAAACTCTGTGAGATGAATTAACAGAACACTAAGCAGTTTCTCAGAAAGCTTCCTTCCAGATTTCATCTGAGGATATTTCCTTTTTCACCGTAGCCCTCTATGGGCTTCCAAATATCACTTTGCCAATTCCACAAGAACTGTCTTAGCGAAAGGCTTCTTGAGGGGGAAGCTGTAACTCTGTGAGATGATTTCACAGGACACTAAGAAGTTTCTCAGAAAGGTTCTTTCTCTTTGTTATCGGAGGATATTTCCTTTGGCCCTATAGTCTTCAAAGGGATCCGAAATATCTGTTCTCAGATTCCACAGAAATAAGGCTAGCAAAGAGATCCACGAAATACAGATGTAACTCTGTGAGATGAATTTACACTACACTAATCAGTTTCTCAGAAAGCTTCTTTCCAGATTTCATCTGAGGATATTTCCTTTTTCACCATAGCCCTCTATATGCTTACAAATATCACCTTGCCAATTCCAAAAGAACTGTCTTAGCGAAAGGCTTCTTGAGGGGAAAGCTGTAACTCTGTGAGATGATTTCACAGAACACAAAGAAGTTTCTCAGAAAGCTTCTTTCCCTTTGTTATTGGAGGATATTTCCTTGGGCCCTATAGTCTTCAACGGGATCAGAAATATCTGTTCTCAGATTCCACAGAAATAAGGCTAGCAAAGAGATCCATGAAATACAGATGGAACTCTGTGAGATGAATTAACAGTACACTAAGCAGTTTCTCAGAAAGCTTCTTTCCAGATTTCATCTGAGAATATTTGCTTTTTCACCATAGCCCTCTATGGGCTTCCAAATATCACTTTGCCAATTCCACAAGAACTGTCTTAACGAAAGGCTTCTTGAGGGGAAAGCTGTAACTCTGTGAGATGATTTCACAGAACACAAAGAAGTTTCTCAGAAAGCTTCTTTCTCTTTGTTATTTGAGGATATTTCCTTTGGCCATATAGTCTTCAAAGGGATCCGAAATATCTGTTCTCAGATTCCACAGAAATAAGGCTAGCAAAGAGATCCACGAAATACAGATGTAACTCTGTGAGATGAATTAACAGTACATTAAGCAGCTTTTCAGAAAGCTTCTTTCCAGATTTCATCTGAGGATATTTCCTTTTTCACAATAGCCGTCTACGGGCTTCCAAATATCACTTTGCCAATTCCACAAGAACTGTCTTAGCGAAAGGCTTCTTGAGGGGAAAGCTGTAACTCTGTGGATGATTTCACAGAACACAAAGAAGTTTCTCAGAAGGCTTCTTTCTCTTTTTTATCGGAGGATATTTCCTTTGACCCTAAAGTCTTCAAAAGGATCCGAAATATCTGTTCTCAGATTCCACAGAAATAAGGCTAGCAAAGAGATCCACGAAATACAGATGAAACTCTGTGAGATGAATTAACAGAACACTAAGCAGTTTCTCAGAAAGCTTCCTTCCAGATTTCATCTGAGGATATTTCCTTTTTCACCGTAGCCCTCTATGGGCTTCCAAATATCACTTTGCCAATTCCACAAGAACTGTCTTAGCGAAAGGCTTCTTGAGGGGGAAGCTGTAACTCTGTGAGATGATTTCACAGGACACAAAGAAGTTTCTCAGAATGGTTATTTCTCTTTGATATCGGAGGATATTTCCTTTGGCCCTATAGTCTTCAAAGGGATCCGAAATATCTGTTCTCAGATTCCACAGAAATAAGGCTAGCAAAGAGATCCACGAAATACAGATGTAACTCTGTGAGATGAATTTACACTACACTAATCAGTTTCTCAGAAAGCTTCTTTCCAGATTTCATCTGAGGATATTTCCTTTTTCACCATAGCCCTCTATATGCTTACAAATATCACCTTGCCAATTCCAAAAGAACTGTCTTAGCGAAAGGCTTCTTGAGGGGAAAGCTGTAACTCTGTGAGATGATTTCACAGAACACAAAGAAGTTTCTCAGAAAGCTTCTTTCCCTTTGTTATTGGAGGATATTTCCTTGGGCCCTATAGTCTTCAAAGGGATCCGAAATATCTGTTCTCAGATTCCACAGAAATAAGGATAGCAAAGAGATCCATGAAATACAGATGTAACTCTGGGAGATGAATTAACAGAACACTAAGCAGTTTCCCAGAAAGCTTCTTTACAGATTTCATGGGAGGATATTTCCTTTGTCACCATAGCCCTCTATGGGCTTCCAAATAACACTTTGCCAATTCCACAAGAACTGTCTTAGCGAAAGGCTTCTTGAGGGGAAAGCTGTAACTCTGTGAGATGATTTCACAGAACACAAAGAAGTTTCTCAGAAAGCTTCTTTCTCGTTGTTATCGGAGGATATTTACTTTGGCCCTAAAGTCTTCAAAGGGATCCGAAATATCTGTTCTCAGATTCCACAGAAATAAGGCTAGCAAAGAGATCCACGAAATACAGATGAAACTCTGTGAGATGAATTAACAGAACACTAAGCAGTTTCTCAGAAAGCTTCTTTCCAGATTTCATCTGAGGATATTTCCTTTTTCACCGTAGTCCTCTATGGGCTTCCAAATATCACTTTGCCAATTCCACAAGAACTGTCTTAGCGAAAGGCTTCTTGAGGGGAAAGCTGTAACTCTGTGAGATGATTTCACAGGACACAAAGAAGTTTCTCAGAAAGGTTCTTTCTCTTTGTTATCGGAGGATATTTCCTTTGGCCCTATAGTCTTCAAAGGGATCCGAAATATCTGTTCTCAGATTCCACAGAAATAAGGCTAGCAAAGAGATCCACGAAATACAGATGTAACTCTGTGAGATGAATTTACACTACACTAATCAGTTTCTCAGAAAGCTTCTTTCCAGATTTCATCTGAGGATATTTCCTTTTTCACCATAGCCCTCTATAGGCTTCCAAATATCACTTTGCCAATTCCACAAGAACTGTCTTAGCGAAAGGCTGCTTGAGGGGAAAGCTGTAACTCTGTGAGGTGATTTCACAGAACACAAAGAAGTTTCTCAGAAAGCTTCTTTCTCTTTGTTATCGGAGGATATTTCCATTGGCCCTATAGTCTTCAAAGGGATTCGAAATATCTGTTCTTAGATTCCACAGAAATAAGGCTAGCAAAGAGATCCACGAAATACAGATGTAACTCTGTGAGATAAATTAACAGAACACTAAGCAGTTTCTCAGAAAGCTTCTTTACAGATTTCATGTGAGGATATTTCCTCTGTCACCATAGCCCTCTATGGGCTTCCAAATATCACTTTGCCAATTACACAAGAACTGTCTTAGCGAAAGGCTTCTTCAGGTGAAAGCTGTAACTCTGTGAGATGATTTCACAGAACACAAAGAAGTTTCTCAGAAAGCTTCTTTCTCTTTGTTATCGGAGGATATTTCCTTTGGCCCTATAGTCTTTAAAGGGATCCGAAATATCTGTTCTCAGATTCCACAGAAATAAGGAAAGCAAAGAGATACATGAAATACAGATGTAACTCTGGGAGATGAATTAACAGAACACTAAGCAGTTTCCCAGAAAGCTTCTTTCCAGATTTCATCTGAGGATATTTCCTTTGTCACCATAGCCCTCTATGGGCTTCCAAATATCACTTTGCCAATTCCACAAGAACTGTCTTAGCGAAAGGCTTCTTGAGGGGAAAGCTGTAACTCTGTGAGATGATTTCACAGAACACAAAGAAGTTTCTCAGAAAGCTTCTTTCTCTTTGTTATCGGAGGATATTTCCTTTGGCCCTATAGTCTACAAAGGGATCCGAAATATCTGTTCTCAGATTCCACAGAAATAAGGATAGCAAGGAGATCCATGAAATACAGATGTAACTCTGGGAGACGAATTAACAGAACACTAAGCAGTTTCCCAGAAAGCTTCTTAACAGATTTCATCTGAGGATATTTCCTTTGTCACCATAGCCCTCTATGGGCTTCCAAATATCACTTTGCCAATTCCACAAGAACTGTCTTAGCGAAAGGCATCTTGAGGGAAAAGCTGTAACTCTGTGAGATGATTTCACAGAACACAAAGAAGTTTCTCAGAAAGCTTCTTTCTCTTTGTTATCGGAGGATATTTCCTTTGGCCCTAAAGTCTTCAAAGGGATCCGAAATATCTGTTCTCAGATTCCACAGAAATAAGGCTAGCAAAGAGATCCACGAAATACAGACGAAACTCTGTGAGATGAATTAACAGAACACTAAGCAGTTTCTCAGAAAACTTCTTTCCAGATGTCATCTGACGATATTTCCTTTTTCACCGTAGCCCACTATGGGCTTCAAAATATAACTTTGCCAATTCCACAAGAACTGTCTTAGCGAAAGGCTTCTTGAGGGGAAAGCTCTAACTTTGTGAGATGATTTCACAGGACACAAAGAAGTTTCTCAGAAAGGATCTTTCTCTTTGTTATCGGAGGATATTTCCTTTGGCCCTATAGTCTTCAAAGGGATCCGAAATATCTGTTCTCAGATTCCACAGAAATAAGGCTAGCAAAGAGATCCTCGAAATACAGATGTAACTCTGTGAGTGGAAGTCACAGAACACTAAGCGGTTTCTCAGAAAGCTTCTTTCCAGATTTCATCTCAGGATATTTCCTTTTTCACCATAGCCCTCTATGGGCTTCCAAATATCACCTTGCCAAATACCACAAGAACTGTCTTAGCGAAAGGCTTCTTGAGGGGAAAGCTGTAACTCTGTGAGATGATTTCACAGAACACAAAGAAGTTTCTCAGAAACCTTCTTTCTCTTTGTTATCGGAGGATATTTCCTTTGGCCCTATAGTCTTCAAAGGGATCCGAAATATCTGTTCTCAGATTCCACAGAAATAAGGATAGCAAAGAGATCCATGAAATGCAGATGTAACTCTGGGAGACGAATTAACAGAACACTAAGCAGTTTCCCAGAAAGCTTCTTAACAGATTTCATCTGAGGATATTTCCTTTGTCACCATAGCCCTCTATGGGCTTCCAAATATCACTTTGCCAATTCCACAAGAACTGTCTTAGCGAAAGGCATCTTGAGGGAAAAGCTGTAACTCTGTGAGATGATTTCACAGAACACAAAGAAGTTTCTCAGAAAGCTTCTTTCTCTTTGTTATCGGAGGATATTTCCTTTGGCCCTAAAGTCTTCAAAGGGATCCGAAATATCTGTTCTCAGATTCCACAGAAATAAGGCTAGCAAAGAGATCCACGAAATACAGACGAAACTCTGTGAGATGAATTAACAGAACACTAAGCAGTTTCTCAGAAAGCTTCTTTCCAGATTTCATCTGAGGATATTTCCTTTTTCACCGTAGCCCTCTATGGGCTTCCAAATATCACTTTGCCAATTCCACAAGAACTGTCTTAGCGAAAGGCTTCTTGAGGGGAAAGGTGTAACTCTGTGAGATGATTTCACAGGACACAAAGAAGTTTCTCAGAAAGGTTCTTTCTCTTTGTTATCGGAGGATATTTCCTTTGGCCCTATAGTCTTCAAAGGGATCCGAAATATCTGTTCTCAGATTCCACAGAAATAAGGCTAGCAAAGAGATCCACGAAATACAGATGTAACTGTGTGAGACGAATTTACACTACACTAATCAGTTTCTCAGAAAGGTTCTTTCCAGATTTCATCTGAGGATATTTCCCTTGTCACCATAGCCCTCTATGGGCTTCCAAATATCACTTTTCCAATTCCACAAGAACTGTCTTAGCGAAAGGCTTCTTGAGGGGAAAGATGTAACTCTGTGAGATGATTTCACAGAACACAAAGAAGTTTCTCAGACAGCTTCTTTCTCTTTGTTATCGGAGGATATTTCCTTTGGCTCTATAGTCTTCAAAGGGATCCGAAATATCTGTTCTCAGATTCCACAGAAATAAGGCTAGCAAAGAGATCCACGAAATACAGATGTAACTCTGTGAGTGGAAGTCAAAGAACACTAAGCGGTTTCTTAGAAAGCTTCTTTCCAGATTTCATCGCAGGATATTTCCTTTTTCACCATAGCCCTCTATGGGCTTCCAAATAACACCTTTCCAATACCACAAGAACTGTCTTAGCGAAAGGCTTCTTGAGGGTAAAGCTGTAACTCTGTGAGATGTTTTCACAGAACACAAAGAAGTTTCTCAGAAAGCTTCTTTCTCTTTGTTATCGGAGGATATTTCCTTTGGCCCTATAGTCTTCAAAGGGATCCGAAATATCTGTTCTCAGATTCCACAGAAATAAGGAAAGCAAAGAGATCCATGAAATACAGATGTAACTCTGGGAGATGAATTAACAGAACACTAAGCAGTTTCCCAGAAAGCTTCTTTCCAGATTTCATCTGAGGATATTTCCTTTGTCACCTTAGCCCTCTATGGGCTTCCAAATATCACTTTGCCAATTCCACAAGAACTGTCTTAGCGAAAGGCTTCTTGAGGGGAAAGCTGTAACTCTGTGAGATGATTTCACAGAACACAAAGAAGTTTCTCAGAAAGCTTCTTTCTCTTTGTTATTGGAGGATATTTCCTTTGGCCACATAGTCTTCAAAGGGATCCGAAATATCTGTTCTCAGATTCCACAGAAATAAGGCTAGCAAAGAGATCCACGAAATACAGATGTAACTCTGTGAGTGGAAGTCACAGAACACTAAGCGGTTTCTCAGAAAGCTTCTTTCCACATTTCATCTGAGGATATTTCCTTTTTCACCATAGCCCTCTATGAGCTTCCAAATATCACCTTGCCAAATAACACAAGAACTGTCTTAGCGAAAGGCTTCTTGAGGGGAAAGCTGTAACTCTGTGAGATGATTTCACAGAACACAAAGAAGTTTCTCAGAAAGCTTCTTTCTCTTTGTTATCGGAGGATATTTCCTTTGGCCCTATAGTCTTCAAAGGGATCCGAAATATCTGTTCTCAGATTTCAAAGAAATAAGGCTAGCAAAGATATCAACGAAATATAGATGTAACTCTGTGAGATGAATTAACAGTACATTAAGCAGGTTTTCAGAAAGCTTCTTTCCAGATTTCATCTGAGGATATTTCCTTTTTCACAATAGCCGTATACGGGCTTCCAAATATCACTTTGCCAATTCCACAAGAACTGTCTTAGCGAAAGGCTTCTTGAGGGGAAAGCTGTAACTCTGTGAGATGATTTCACAGAACACAAAGAAGTTTCTCAGAAAGCTTCTTTCTCTTTGTTATCGGAGAATATTTCCTTTGGCCCTAAAGTCTTCAAAGGGATCCGAAATATCTGTTCTCAGATTCCACAGAAATAAGGCTAGCAAAGAGATCCACGAAATACAGATGAAACTCTGTGAGATGAATTAAGAGAACACAAAGCAGTTTCTCAGAAAGCTTCTTTCCAGATTTCATATGAGGATATTTCCTTTTTCACCGTAGCCCTCTATGGGCTTCCAAATATCACTTTGCCAATTCCACAAGAACTGTCTTAGCGAAAGTCTTCTTCAGGGGAAAGCTGTAACTCTGTGAGATGATTTCACAGAACACAAAGAAGTTTCTCAGAAAGCTTCTTTCTCTTTGTTATTGGAGGATACTTCCTTTGGCCATATAGTCTTCAAAGGGATCCGAAATATCTGTTCTCATATTCCACAGAAATAAGGCTAGCAAAGATATCAACGAAATACAGATGTAACTCTGTGAGATGAATTAACAGTACATTAAGCAGGTTTTCAGAAAGCTTCTTTCCAGATTTCATCTGAGGATATTTCCTTTTTCACAGTAGCCGTCTACGAGCTTCCAAATATCACTTTGCCAATTCCACAAGAACTGTCTTAGCGAAAGGCTTCTTGAGGGGAAAGCAGTAACTCTCCGAGATGATTTCACAAAACACAAAGAAGTTTCTCAGAAACCTTCTTTCTCTTTGTTATTGGAGGATATTTCCTTTGGCCTTATACTCTTCAAAGGGATCCGAAATATCTGTTCTCAGATTCCACAGAAATAAGGCTAGCAAAGAGATCCACGAAATACAGATGTAACTCTGTGAGTGGAAGTCAAAGAACACTAAGCGGTTTCTCAGAAAGCTTCTTTCCAGATTTCATCGCAGGATATTTCCTTTTTCACCATAGCCCTCTATGGGCTTCCAAATAACACCTTTCCAATACCACAAGAACTGTCTTAGCGAAAGGCTTCTTGAGGGTAAAGCTGTAACTCTGGGAGATGTTTTCACAGAACACAAAGAAGTTTCTCAGAAAGCTTCTTTCTCTTTGTTATCGGAGGATATTTCCTTTGGCCCTATAGTCTTCAAAAGGGATCCGAAATATCTGTTCTCAGATTCCACAGAAATAAGGAAAGCAAAGAGATCCATGAAATACAGATGTAACTCTGGGAGATGAATTAACAGAACACTAAGCAGTTTCCCAGAAAGCTTCTTTCCAGATTTCATCTGAGGATATTTCCTTTGTCACCTTATCCCTCTATGAGCTTCCAAATATCACTTTGCCAATTCCACAAGAACTGTCTTAGCGAAAGGCTTCTTGAGGGGAAAGCTGTAACTCTGTGAGATGATTTCACAGAACACAAAGAAGTTTCTCAGAAAGCTTCTTTCTCTTTGTTATTGGAGGATATTTCCTTTGGCCACATAGTCTTCAAAGGGATCCGAAATATCTGTTCTCAGATTCCACAGAAATAAGGCTAGCAAAGAGATCCACGAAATACAGATGTAACTCTGTGAGTGGAAGTCACAGAACACTAAGCGGTTTCTCAGAAAGCTTCTTTCCAGATTTCATCTGAGGATATTTCCTTTTTCACCATAGCCCTCTATGGGCTTCCAAATATCACCTTGCCAAATAACACAAGAACTGTCTTAGCGAAAGGCTTCTTGAGGGGAAAGCTGTAACTCTGTGAGATGATTTCACAGAACACAAAGAAGTTTCTCAGAAAGCTTCTTTCTCTTTGTTATCGGAGGATATTTCCTTTGGCCCTATAGTCTTCAAAGGGATCCGAAATATCTGTTCTCAGATTTCAAAGAAATAAGGCTAGCAAAGATATCAACGAAATATAG
Organism: Macaca mulatta; assembly: GCF_049350105.2. Taxonomy (NCBI): domain Eukaryota; kingdom Metazoa; phylum Chordata; class Mammalia; order Primates; family Cercopithecidae; genus Macaca; species Macaca mulatta. The sequence goes on along the minus strand of NC_133410.1, from coordinate 94,158,503 downwards.
ATGTAACTCTGTGAGATGAATTAACAGTACATTAAGCAGGTTTTCAGAAAGCTTCTTTCCAGATTTCATCTGAGGATATTTCCTTTTTCACAATAGCCGTATACGGGCTTCCAAATATCACTTTGCCAATTCCACAAGAACTGTCTTAGCGAAAGGCTTCTTGAGGGGAAAGCTGTAACTCTGTGAGATGATTTCACAGAACACAAAGAAGTTTCTCAGAAAGCTTCTTTCTCTTTGTTATCGGAGAATATTTCCTTTGGCCCTAAAGTCTTCAAAGGGATCCGAAATATCTGTTCTCAGATTCCACAGAAATAAGGCTAGCAAAGAGATCCACGAAATACAGATGAAACTCTGTGAGATGAATTAAGAGAACACAAAGCAGTTTCTCAGAAAGCTTCTTTCCAGATTTCATATGAGGATATTTCCTTTTTCACCGTAGCCCTCTATGGGCTTCCAAATATCACTTTGCCAATTCCACAAGAACTGTCTTAGCGAAAGTCTTCTTCAGGGGAAAGCTGTAACTCTGTGAGATGATTTCACAGAACACAAAGAAGTTTCTCAGAAAGCTTCTTTCTCTTTGTTATTGGAGGATACTTCCTTTGGCCATATAGTCTTCAAAGGGATCCGAAATATCTGTTCTCATATTCCACAGAAATAAGGCTAGCAAAGATATCAACGAAATACAGATGTAACTCTGTGAGATGAATTAACAGTACATTAAGCAGGTTTTCAGAAAGCTTCTTTCCAGATTTCATCTGAGGATATTTCCTTTTTCACAGTAGCCGTCTACGAGCTTCCAAATATCACTTTGCCAATTCCACAAGAACTGTCTTAGCGAAAGGCTTCTTGAGGGGAAAGCAGTAACTCTCTGAGATGATTTCACAAAACACAAAGAAGTTTCTCAGAAACCTTCTTTCTCTTTGTTATTGGAGGATATTTCCTTTGGCCTTATAGTCTTCAAAGGGATCCGAAATATCTGTTCTCAGATTCCACAGAAATAAGGCTAGCAAAGAGATCCACGAAATACAGATGTAACTCTGTGAGTGGAAGTCAAAGAACACTAAGCGGTTTCTCAGAAAGCTTCTTTCCAGATTTCATCGCAGGATATTTCCTTTTTCACCATAGCCCTCTATGGGCTTCCAAATAACACCTTTCCAATACCACAAGAACTGTCTTAGCGAAAGGCTTCTTGAGGGTAAAGCTGTAACTCTGGGAGATGTTTTCACAGAACACAAAGAAGTTTCTCAGAAAGCTTCTTTCTCTTTGTTATCGGAGGATATTTCCTTTGGCCCTATAGTCTTCAAAAGGGATCCGAAATATCTGTTCTCAGATTCCACAGAAATAAGGAAAGCAAAGAGATCCATGAAATACAGATGTAACTCTGGGAGATGAATTAACAGAACACTAAGCAGTTTCCCAGAAAGCTTCTTTCCAGATTTCATCTGAGGATATTTCCTTTGTCACCTTATCCCTCTATGAGCTTCCAAATATCACTTTGCCAATTCCACAAGAACTGTCTTAGCGAAAGGCTTCTTGAGGGGAAAGCTGTAACTCTGTGAGATGATTTCACAGAACACAAAGAAGTTTCTCAGAAAGCTTCTTTCTCTTTGTTATTGGAGGATATTTCCTTTGGCCATATAGTCTTCAAAGGGATCCGAAATATCTGTTCTCAGATTCCACAGAAATAAGGCTAGCAAAGAGATCCACGAAATACAGATGTAACTCTGTGAGTGGAAGTCACAGAACACTAAGCGGTTTCTCAGAAAGCTTCTTTCCAGATTTCATCTGAGGATATTTCCTTTTTCACCATAGCCCTCTATGGGCTTCCAAATATCACCTTGCCAAATAACACAAGAACTGTCTTAGCGAAAGGCTTCTTGAGGGTAAAGCTGTAACTCTGTGAGATGTTTTCACAGAACACAAAGAAGTTTCTCAGAAAGCTTCTTTCTCTTTGTTATCGGAGGATATTTCCTTTGGCCCTATAGTCTTCAAAGGGATCCGAAATATCTGTTCTCAGATTCCACAGAAATAAGGAAAGCAAAGAGATCCATGAAATACAGATGTAACTCTGGGAGATGAATTAACAGAACACTAAGCAGTTTCCCAGAAAGCTTCTTTCCAGATTTCATCTGAGGATATTTCCTTTGTCACCTTAGCCCTCTATGGGCTTCCAAATATCACTTTGCCAATTCCACAAGAACTGTCTTAGCGAAAGGCTTCTTGAGGGGAAAGCTGTAACTCTGTGAGATGATTTCACAGAACACAAAGAAGTTTCTCAGAAAGCTTCTTTCTCTTTGTTATTGGAGGATATTTCCTTTGGCCACATAGTCTTCAAAGGGATCCGAAATATCTGTTCTCAGATTCCACAGAAATAAGGCTAGCAAAGAGATCCACGAAATACAGATGTAACTCTGTGAGTGGAAGTCACAGAACACTAAGCGGTTTCTCAGAAAGCTTCTTTCCAGATTTCATCTGAGGATATTTCCTTTTTCACCATAGCCCTCTATGGGCTTCCAAATATCACCTTGCCAAATAACACAAGAACTGTCTTAGCGAAAGGCTTCTTGAGGGGAAAGCTGTAACTCTGTGAGATGATTTCACAGAACACAAAGAAGTTTCTCAGAAAGCTTCTTTCTCTTTGTTATCGGAGGATATTTCCTTTGGCCCTATAGTCTTCAAAGGGATCCGAAATATCTGTTCTCAGATTTCAAAGAAATAAGGCTAGCAAAGATATCAACGAAATATAGATGTAACTCTGTGAGATGAATTAACAGTACATTAAGCAGGTTTTCAGAAAGCTTCTTTCCAGATTTCATCTGAGGATATTTCCTTTTTCACAATAGCCGTATACGGGCTTCCAAATATCACTTTGCCAATTCCACAAGAACTGTCTTAGCGAAAGGCTTCTTGAGGGGAAAGCTGTAACTCTGTGAGATGATTTCACAGAACACAAAGAAGTTTCTCAGAAAGCTTCTTTCTCTTTGTTATCGGAGAATATTTCCTTTGGCCCTAAAGTCTTCAAAGGGATCCGAAATATCTGTTCTCAGATTCCACAGAAATAAGGCTAGCAAAGAGATCCACGAAATACAGATGAAACTCTGTGAGATGAATTAAGAGAACACAAAGCAGTTTCTCAGAAAGCTTCTTTCCAGATTTCATATGAGGATATTTCCTTTTTCACCGTAGCCCTCTATGGGCTTCCAAATATCACTTTGCCAATTCCACAAGAACTGTCTTAGCGAAAGTCTTCTTCAGGGGAAAGCTGTAACTCTGTGAGATGATTTCACAGAACACAAAGAAGTTTCTCAGAAAGCTTCTTTCTCTTTGTTATTGGAGGATACTTCCTTTGGCCATATAGTCTTCAAAGGGATCCGAAATATCTGTTCTCATATTCCACAGAAATAAGGCTAGCAAAGATATCAACGAAATACAGATGTAACTCTGTGAGATGAATTAACAGTACATTAAGCAGGTTTTCAGAAAGCTTCTTTCCAGATTTCATCTGAGGATATTTCCTTTTTCACAGTAGCCGTCTACGAGCTTCCAAATATCACTTTGCCAATTCCACAAGAACTGTCTTAGCGAAAGGCTTCTTGAGGGGAAAGCAGTAACTCTCTGAGATGATTTCACAAAACACAAAGAAGTTTCTCAGAAACCTTCTTTCTCTTTGTTATTGGAGGATATTACCTTTGGCCTTATAGTCTTCAAAGGGATCCGAAATATCTGTTCTCAGATTCCACAGAAATAAGGCTAGCAAAGAGATCCACGAAATACAGATGTAACTCTGTGAGTGGAAGTCAAAGAACACTAAGCGGTTTCTCAGAAAGCTTCTTTCCAGATTTCATCGCAGGATATTTCCTTTTTCACCATAGCCCTCTATGGGCTTCCAAATAACACCTTTCCAATACCACAAGAACTGTCTTAGCGAAAGGCTTCTTGAGGGTAAAGCTGTAACTCTGGGAGATGTTTTCACAGAACACAAAGAAGTTTCTCAGAAAGCTTCTTTCTCTTTGTTATCGGAGGATATTTCCTTGGGCCCTATAGTCTTCAAAAGGGATCCGAAATATCTGTTCTCAGATTCCACAGAAATAAGGAAAGCAAAGAGATCCATGAAATACAGATGTAACTCTGGGAGATGAATTAACAGAACACTAAGCAGTTTCCCAGAAAGCTTCTTTCCAGATTTCATCTGAGGATATTTCCTTTGTCACCTTATCCCTCTATGAGCTTCCAAATATCACTTTGCCAATTCCACAAGAACTGTCTTAGCGAAAGGCTTCTTGAGGGGAAAGCTGTAACTCTGTGAGATGATTTCACAGAACACAAAGAAGTTTCTCAGAAAGCTTCTTTCTCTTTGTTATTGGAGGATATTTCCTTTGGCCATATAGTCTTCAAAGGGATCCGAAATATCTGTTCTCAGATTCCACAGAAATAAGGCTAGCAAAGAGATCCACGAAATACAGATGTAACTCTGTGAGTGGAAGTCACAGAACACTAAGCGGTTTCTCAGAAAGCTTCTTTCCAGATTTCATCTGAGGATATTTCCTTTTTCACCATTGCCCTCTATGGGCTTCCAAATATCACCTTGCCAAATAACACAAGAACTGTCTTAGCGAAAGGCTTCTTGAGGGGAAAGCTGTAACTCTGTGAGATGATTTCACAGAACACAAAGAAGTTTCTCAGAAAGCTTCTTTCTCTTTGTTATCGGAGGATATTTCCTTTGGCCCTATAGTCTTCAAAGGGATCCGAAATATCTGTTCTCATATTCCACAGAAATAAGGCTAGCAAAGATATCAACGAAATACAGATGTAACTCTGTGAGATGAATTAACAGTACATTAAGCAGGTTTTCAGAAAGCTTCTTTCCAGATTTCATCTGAGGATATTTCCTTTTTCACAGTAGCCGTCTACGAGCTTCCAAATATCACTTTGCCAATTCCACAAGAACTGTCTTAGCGAAAGGCTTCTTGAGGGGAAAGCTGTAACTCTGTGAGATGATTTCACAGAACACAAAGAAGTTTCTCAGAAAGCTTCTTTCTCTTTGTTATCGGAGGATATTTCCTTTGGCCCTAAAGTCTTCAAAGGGATCCGAAATATCTGTTCTCAGATTCCACAGAAATAAGGCTAGCAAAGAGATCCACGAAATACAGATGAAACTCTGTGAGATGAATTAACAGAACACTAAGCAGTTTCTGAGAAAGCTTCTTTCCAGATTTCATCTGAGGATATTTCCTTTTTCACCGTAGCCCTCTATGGGCTTCCAAATATCACTTTGCCAATTCCACAAGAACTGTCTTAGGGAAAGGCTTCTTGAGGGGAAAGGTGTAACTCTGTGAGATGATTTCACAGGACACAAAGAAGTTTCTCAGAAAGGTTCTTTCTCTTTGTTATCGGAGGATATTTCCTTTGGCCCTATAGTCTTCAAAGGGATCCGAAATATCTGTTCTCAGATTCCACAGAAATAAGGCTAGCAAAGAGATCCACGAAATACAGATGTAACTCTGTGAGATGAATTTACACTACACTAATCAGTTTCTCAGAAAGCTTCTTTCCAGATTTCATCTGATGATATTTCCTTTTTCACCATAGCCCTCTATAGGCTTCCAAATATCACCTTGCCAATTCCAAAAGAACTGTCTTAGCGAAAGGCTTCTTGAGGGGAAAGCTGTAACTCTCTGAGATGATTTCACAAAACACAAAGAAGTTTCTCAGAAACCTACATTCTCTTTGTTATTGGAGGATATTTCCTTTCGCCTTATAGTCTTCAAAGGGATCCGAAATATCTGTTCTCAGATTCCACAGAAATAAGGCTAGCAAAGAGATCCACGAAATACAGATGTAACTCTGTGAGATGAATTAACAGAACACAAAGCAGTTTCTCAGAAAGCTTCTTTCCACATTTCATGTGAGGATATTTCCTTTTTCACCATAGCCCTCTATGGGCTTCCAAATATCACCTTGCCAATTCCACAAGAACTGTCTTAGCGAAAGGCTTCTTGAGGGGAAAGCTGTAACTCTGTGAGATGATTTCACAGAACACAAAGAAGTTTCTCAGAAAGCTTCTTTCTCTTTGTTATCGGAGGATATTTCCTTTGGCTCTATAGTCTTCAAAGGGATCCGAAATCTCTGTTCTCAGATTCCACAGAAATAAGGCTAGCAAAGAGATCCACGAAATACAGATGTAACTCTGTGAGTGGAAGTCACAGAACACTAAGCGGTTTCTCAGAAAGCTTCTTCCCAGATTTCATCTGAGGATATTTCCTTTTTCACCATAGCCCTCTATGGGCTTCCAAATATCACTTTGCCAATTCCACAAGAACTGTCTTAGCGAAAGGCTTCTTGAGGGGAAAGCTGTAACTCTGTGAGATGATTTCACAGAACACAAAGAAGTTTCTCAGAAAGCTTCTTTCTCTTTGTTATCGGAGGATATTTCCTTTGGCCCTATAGTCTTCAAAAGGGATCCGAAATATCTGTTCTCAGATTCCACAGAAATAAGGAAAGCAAAGAGATCCATGAAATACAGATGTAACTCTGGGAGATGAATTAACAGAACACTAAGCAGTTTCCCAGAAAGCTTCTTTCCAGATTTCATCTGAGGATATTTCCTTTGTCACCTTATCCCTCTATGAGCTTCCAAATATCACTTTGCCAATTCCACAAGAACTGTCTTAGAGAAAGGCTTCTTGAGGGGAAAGCTGTAACTCTGTGAGATGATTTCACAGAACACAAAGAAGTTTCTCAGAAAGCTTCTTTCTCTTTGTTATTGGAGGATATTTCCTTTGGCCATATAGTCTTCAAAGGGATCCGAAATATCTGTTCTCAGATTCCACAGAAATAAGGCTAGCAAAGAGATCCACGAAATACAGATGTAACTCTGTGAGTGGAAGTCACAGAACACTAAGCGGTTTCTCAGAAAGCTTCTTTCCAGATTTCATCTGAGGATATTTCCTTTTTCACCATTGCCCTCTATGGGCTTCCAAATATCACCTTGCCAAATAACACAAGAACTGTCTTAGCGAAAGGCTTCTTGAGGGGAAAGCTGTAACTCTGTGAGATGATTTCACAGAACACAAAGAAGTTTCTCAGAAAGCTTCTTTCTCTTTGTTATCGGAGGATATTTCCTTTGGCCCTATAGTCTTCAAAGGGATCCGAAATATCTGTTCTCATATTCCACAGAAATAAGGCTAGCAAAGATATCAACGAAATACAGATGTAACTCTGTGAGATGAATTAACAGTACATTAAGCAGGTTTTCAGAAAGCTTCTTTCCAGATTTCATCTGAGGATATTTCCTTTTTCACAGTAGCCGTCTACGAGCTTCCAAATATCACTTTGCCAATTCCACAAGAACTGTCTTAGCGAAAGGCTTCTTGAGGGGAAAGCTGTAACTCTGTGAGATGATTTCACAGAACACAAAGAAGTTTCTCAGAAAGCTTCTTTCTCTTTGTTATCGGAGGATATTTCCTTTGGCCCTAAAGTCTTCAAAGGGATCCGAAATATCTGTTCTCAGATTCCACAGAAATAAGGCTAGCAAAGAGATCCACGAAATACAGATGAAACTCTGTGAGATGAATTAACAGAACACTAAGCAGTTTCTGAGAAAGCTTCTTTCCAGATTTCATCTGAGGATATTTCCTTTTTCACCGTAGCCCTCTATGGGCTTCCAAATATCACTTTGCCAATTCCACAAGAACTGTCTTAGCGAAAGGCTTCTTGAGGGGAAAGGTGTAACTCTGTGAGATGATTTCACAGGACACAAAGAAGTTTCTCAGAAAGGTTCTTTCTCTTTGTTATCGGAGGATATTTCCTTTGGCCCTATAGTCTTCAAAGGGATCCGAAATATCTGTTCTCAGATTCCACAGAAATAAGGCTAGCAAAGAGATCCACGAAATACAGATGTAACTCTGTGAGATGAATTTACACTACACTAATCAGTTTCTCAGAAAGCTTCTTTCCAGATTTCATCTGAGGATATTTCCTTTTTCACCATAGCCCTCTATAGGCTTCCAAATATCACCTTGCCAATTCCAAAAGAACTGTCTTAGCGAAAGGCTTCTTGAGGGGAAAGCTGTAACTCTCTGAGATGATTTCACAAAACACAAAGAAGTTTCTCAGAAACCTACATTCTCTTTGTTATTGGAGGATATTTCCTTTCGCCTTATAGTCTTCAAAGGGATCCGAAATATCTGTTCTCAGATTCCACAGAAATAAGGCTAGCAAAGAGATCCACGAAATACAGATGTAACTCTGTGAGATGAATTAACAGAACACAAAGCAGTTTCTCAGAAAGCTTCTTTCCACATTTCATGTGAGGATATTTCCTTTTTCACCATAGCCCTCTATGGGCTTCCAAATATCACTTTGCCAATTCCACAAGAACTGTCTTAGCGAAAGGCTTCTTGAGGGGAAAGCTGTAACTCTGTGAGATGATTTCACAGAACACAAAGAAGTTTCTCAGAAAGCTTCTTTCTCTTTGTTATCGGAGGATATTTCCTTTGGCTCTATAGTCTTCAAAGGGATCCGAAATATCTGTTCTCAGATTCCACAGAAATAAGGCTAGCAAAGAGATCCACGAAATACAGATGTAACTCTGTGAGTGGAAGTCACAGAACACTAAGCGGTTTCTCAGAAAGCTTCTTCCCAGATTTCATCTGAGGATATTTCCTTTTTCACCATAGCCCTCTATGGGCTTCCAAATATCCCTTTGCCAATTCCACAAGAACTGTCTTAGCGAAAGGCTTCTTGAGGGGAAAGCTGTAACTCTGTGAGATGATTTCACAGAACACAAAGAAGTTTCTCAGAAAGCTTCTTTCTCTTTGTTATCGGAGGATATTTCCTTTGGCTCTATAGTCTTCAAAGGGATCCGAAATATCTGTTCTCAGATTCCACAGAAATAACGCTAGCAAAGATATCCACGAAATACAGATGTAATTCTGAGAGTGGAAGTCAAAGAACACTAAGCGGTTTCTCAGAAAGCTTCTTTCCAGATTTCATTTCAGGATATTTCCTTTTTCTCCATAGCCCTCTATGGGCTTCCAAATATCACCTTGCCAATACCACAAGAACTGTCTTAGCGAAAGGCTTCTTGAGGGGAAAGCTGTAACTCTGTGAGATTATTTCACAGAACACAAAGAAGTTTCTCAGAAAGCTTCTTTCTCTTTGTTATCGGAGGATATTTCCTTTGGCCCTATAGTCTTCAAAGGGATCCGAAATATCTGTTCTCAGATTCCACAGACATAAGGCTAGCAAAGAGATCCACGAAATACAGATGTAACTCTGTGAGTGGAAGTCACAGAACACTAAGCGGTTTCTCAGAAAGCTTCTTCCCAGATTTCATCTGAGGATATTTCCTTTTCACCATAGCCCTCTATGGGCTTCCAAATATCACTTTGCCAATTCCACAAGAACTGTCTCAGCGCAAGGCTTCTTGAGGGGAAAGCTGTAACTCTGTGAGATGATTTCACAGAACACAAAGAAGTTTCTCAGAAAGCTTCTTTCTCTTTGTTATCGGAGGATATTTCCTTTGGCCCTATAGTCTTCAAAGGGATCCGTAATATCTGTTCTCAGATTCCACAGAAATAGGGCTAGCAAAGAGATTCACGAAATACAGATGTAATTCTGTGAGATGAATTAACAAAACACTAAGCAGTTTCTCAAAAATCTTCTTTCCAGATTTCATCTGAGGATATTTCCTTTTTCACCATAGCCCTCTATGGGCTTCCAAATATCACTTTGCCAATTCCACAAGAACTGTCTTAGTGAAGGGCTTCCTGACGGGAAAGCTGTAACTCTGTGAGATGATTTCACAGAACACGAAGAATTTTCTCAGAAAGCTTCTTTCTCTTTGTTATTGGAGGATATTTCCTTTGGCCCTATAGTCTTCAAAAGGATCCGAAATATCTGTTCTCATATTCCACAGAAATAAGGCTAGCAAAGAGATCCACGAAATACAGATGTAACTCTGTGAGATGAATTAACAGTACACTAAGCAGTTTCTCAGAAAACTTCTTTCCAAATTTCATCTGAGGATATTTCCTTTTTCACCATAGCCCTCTATGGTCTTCCAAATATCACTTTGCCAATTCCACAAGAACTGTCTTAGCGAAAGTCTTCTTGAGGGGAAAGCTGTAACTCTGTGAGATGATTTCACAGTACACAAAGAAGTTTCTCAGAAAGCTTCTTTCTCTTTGTTATCGGAGGATATTTCCTTTGGCTCTATAGTCTTCAAAGGGATCCGAAATATCTGTTCTCAGATTCCACAGAAATAAGGCTACCAAAGAGATCCACGAAATACAGATGTAACTCTGTGAGTGGAAGTCAAAGAACACTAAGCGGTTTCTCAGAAAGCTTCTTTACAGATTTCATCTCAGGATATTTCCTTTTTCACCATAGCCCTCTATGGGCTTCCAAATAACACCTTTCCAATACCACAAGAACTGTCTTAGCGAAAGGCTTCTTGAGGGGAAAGCTGTAAATCTGTGAGATGTTTTCACAGAACACAAAGAAGTTTCTCAGAAAGCTTCTTTCTCTTTGTTATCGGAGGATATTTCCTTTGGCCCTATAGTCTTCAAAGGGATCCGAAATATCTGTTCTCAGATTCCACAGAAATAAGGAAAGCAAAGAGATCCATGAAATACAGATGTAACTCTGGGAGATGAATTAACAGAACACTAAGCAGTTTCCCTGAAAGCTTCTTTCCAGATTTCATCTGAGGATATTTCCTTTGTCACCATAGCCCTCTATGGGCTTCCAAATATCACTTTGCCAATTCCACAAGAACTGTCTTAGCGAAAGGCTTCTTGAGGGGAAAGCTATAACTCTGTGAGATGATTTCACAGAACACAAAGAAGTTTCTCAGAAAGCTTCTTTCTCTTTGTTATCGGAGAATATTTCCTTTGGCCCTAAAGTCTTCAAAGGGATCCGAAATATCTGTTCTCAGATTCCACAGAAATAAGGCTAGCAAAGAGATCCACGAAATACAGATGAAACTCTGTGAGATGAATTAACAGAACACTAAGCAGTTTCTCAGAAAGCTTCTTTCCAGATTTCATCTGAGGATATTTCCTTTTTCACCGTAGCCCTCTATGGGCTTCCAAATATCACTTTGCCAATTCCACAAGAACTGTCTTAGGGAAAGGCTTCTTGAGGGGAAAGCTGTAACTCTGTGAGATGATTTCAAAAAACACAAAGAAGTTTCTCAGAAAGCTTCTTTCTCTTTGTTATCGGAGGATATTTCCTTTGGCTCTATAGTCTTCAAAGGGATCCGAAATATCTGTTCTCATATTCCACAGAAATAAAACTAGCAAAGAGATCCACGAAATACAGATGTAACTCTTTGAGTGGAAGTCAAAGAACACTAAGCGGTTTCTCAGAAAGCTTCTTTCCAGATTTATTCTCAGGATATTTCCTTTTTCACAGTAGCCGTCTACGAGCTTCCAAATATCACTTTGCCAATTCCACAAGAACTGTCTTAGCGAAAGGCTTCTTGAGGGGAAAGCTGTAACTCTGTGAGATGATTTCACAGAACACAAAGAAGTTTCTCAGAAAGCTTCTTTCTCTTTGTTATCGGAGGATATTTCCTTTGGCCCTGTAGTCTTCAAAGGAATCCGAAATATCTGTTCTCAGATTCCACAGAAATAAGGCTAGCAAAGAGATCCACGAAATACAGATGTAACTCTGTGAGTGGAAGTCACAGAACACTAAGCGGTTTCTCAGAAAGCTTCTTTCCAGATATCATCTGAGGATATTTCCTTTTTCACCATAGCCCTCTATGGGCTTCCAAATATCACTTTGCCAATTCCACAAGAACTGTCTTAGCGAAAGGCTTCTTGAGGGGAAAGCTGTAACTCTGTGAGATGATTTCACAGAACACAAAGAAGGTTCTCAGAAAGCTTCTTTCTCTTTGTTATCGGAAGTTATTTCCTTTGGCCCTAAAGTCTTCAAAGGGATCCGAAATATCTGTTCTCAGATTCCACAGAAATAAGGCTAGCAAAGAGATCCACGAAATACAGATGAAACTCTCTGAGATGAATTAACAGAACACTAAGCAGTTTCTCAGAAAGCTTCTTTCCAGATTTCATATGAGGATATTTCCTTTTTCACCGTAGCCCTCTATGGGCTTCCAAATATCACTTTGCCAATTCCACAATAACTGTCTTAGCGAAAGTCTTCTTGAGGGGAAAGCTGTAACTCTGTGAGATGATTTCACAGAACACAAAGAAGTTTCTCAGAAAGCTTCTTTCTCTTTGTTATTGGAGGATATTTCCTTTGGCCATATAGCCTTCAAAGGGATAGGAAATATCTGTTCTCATATTCCACAGTAATAAGGCTAGCAAAGATATCAACGAAATACAGATGTAACTCTGGGAGTGGAATTAACAGTACATTAAGCAGGTTTTCAGAAAGCTTCTTTCCAGATTTCATCTGAGGATATTTCCTTTTTCACAGTAGCCGTCTACGAGCTTCCAAATATCACTTTGCCAATTCCACAAGAACTGTCTTAGCGAATGGCTTCTTGAGGGGAAAGCTGTAACTCTGTGAGATGATTTCACAGAACACAAAGAAGTTTCTCAGAAAGCTTCTTTCTCTTTGTTATCGGAGGATATTTCCTTTGGCCCTAAAGTCTTCAAAGGGATCCGAAATATCTGTTCTCAGATTCCACAGAAATAAGGCTAGCAAAGAGATCCACGAAATACAGATGAAACTCTGTGAGATGAATTAACAGAACACTAAGCTGTTTCTGAGAAAGCTTCTTTCCAGATTTCATCTGAGGATATTTCCTTTTTCACCGTAGCCCTCTATGGGCTTCCAAATATCACTTTGCCAATTCCACAAGAACTGTCTTAGCGAAAGGCTTCTTGAGGGTAAAGGTGTAACTCTGTGAGATGATTTCACAGGACACAAAGAAGTTTCTCAGAAAGGTTCTTTCTCTTTGTTATCAGAGGATATTTCCTTTGGCCCTATAGTCTTCAAAGGGATCCGAAATATCTGTTCTCAGATTCCACAGAAATAAGGCTAGCAAAGAGATCCACGAAATACAGATGTAACTCTGTGAGATGAATTAACAGAACACAAAGCAGTTTCTCAGAAAGCTTCTTTCTCTTTGTTATCGCAGGATATTTCCTTTGGCCCTATAGTCTTCTAAGGGACCCGAAATATCTGTTCTCAGATTCCGCAGAAATTAGGCTAGCAAAGAGACCCACGAAATACAGATGTAACTCTGTTAGATGAATTAACAGAACACTAAGCAGTTTCTCTGAAAGCTTCTTTCCAGATTTCATCTGAGGATATTATCTTTTTCACCATAGCCCTCTATGGGCTTCCAAATATCACTTTGCGAATTCCACAAGAACCGTCTTAGAGAAAGGCTTCTTGAGGGGAAAGCTGTAACTCTGTGAGATGACTTCACAGAAAACAAAGAAGTTTCTCAGAAAGCTTCTTTCTCTTTGTTATCGCAGGATATTTCCTTTGGCCCTGTAGTCTACCAAGGGATCGGAAATATCGGTTCTCAGTTTCCACAGAAATAAGGGTAGCAAAGGGATCCACGAAATACAGATGTAACTCTGTGAGATGAATTAACAGAACACTAAGCAGTTTCTCAGAAAGCTTCTTTCCAGATTTCATCTGATGATATTTCCTTTTTTACCATAGCCCTCCATGGGCTTCCAAATATCACTTTGCCAATTCCACAAGAACTGTTTTAGCGAAAGGCTTCTTGAGGGGAAAGCTGTAACTCTGTGAGATGATTTCAGAGAAAACAAAGAATTTTCTCAGAATGCTTCTTTCTCTTTGTTATTGGAGGATATTTCCTTTGGCCCTATAGTCTTCAAGGGGATCCGAAATATCTGTTCTCAGATTCCACAGAAGTAAGGCTAGCAAAGAGATCCACGAAATACAGATGTAACTCTGTGAGGGGAAGTCAAAGAACACTAAGCGGTTTCTCAGAAAGCTTCTTTCCAGATTTCATCTGAGGATATTTCCTTTTTCACCATAGCCCTCTATGGGCTTCCAAATATCACTTTGCCAATTCCACAAGAAACGTCTTAGAGAAAGGCTTCTTGAGGGGAAAGCTGTAACTCTGTGAGATGATTTCACAGAACACAAAGACGTATCTCAGAAAGCTTCTTTCTGTTTGTTATCGGAGGATATTTCCTTTGGCGCTATGGTTTTCAAAGGGATCCGAAATATCTGTTCTCAGATTCCACAGAAATAAGGCTAGCAAAGAGACCCACGAAATACAGATGTAACTCTGTGAGATGAATTAACAGAACACTAAGCAGTTTCTCAGAAAGCTTCTTTCCAGATTTCATCTGAGGATATTTCCTTTTTCACCATAGCCCTCTATGGGCTTCCAAATATCACTTTGCCAATTCCACAAGAACTGTCTTAGCGAAAGGCTTCCTGAGGGGCAAGCTGTAACTCTGTGAGATGATTTCACAGAACAGAAAGAATTTTCTCAGAAAGCTTTTTTCTCTTTGTTATTGGAGGATATTTCCTGAGGCCCTATAGTCTTCAAAGGTAACCGAAATATCTGTTCTCAGATTCCACAGAAATAAGGCTAGCAAAGAGATCCACGAAATACAGATGTAACTATGTGAGATGAATTAACAGTACACTAAGCAGTTTCTCAGAAAGCTTCTTTCCAGATTTCTTCTGAGGATATTTCCTTTTTCACCATAGCCCTCTAAGGGCTTCCAAATATCACTTTGCCAATTCCACAAGAACTGTCTTAGCGAAAGGCTTCTTGAGGGGAAAGCTGTAACTCTGTGAGATGATTTCACAGAACACAAAGAAGTTTCACAGAAAGCTTCTTTCTCTTTGTTATCGGAGGATATTTCCTTTGGCTCTACAGTTTCCAAAGGATCCGAAATATCTGTTCTCAGATTCCACAGAAATAAGGCTAGCAAAGAGATCCCAGAAATACAGATGAAACCCTGTGAGTGGAAGTCAAAGAACACGAAGCAGTTTCCCAGAAAGCTTCTTTCCAGATTTCATCTGAGGATATTATCTTTTTCACCATAGCCCTCTATGGGCTTCCAAATATCACTTTGCGAATTCCACAAGAACCGTCTTAGAGAAAGGCTTCTTGAGGGGAAAGCTGTAACTCTGTGAGATGATTTCACAGAACACAAAGAAGTTTCTCAGAAAGCTTCTTTCTCTTTGTTATCGCGGGATATTTCCTTTGGCCCTGTAGTCTACAAAGGGATCTGAAATATCGGTTCTCAGATTCCACAGAAATAAGGCTAGCAAAGAGATCCACGAAATACAGATGTAACTCTGGGAGATGAATTAACAGAACACTAAGCAGTTATTCAGAAAGCTTCTTTCTAGATTTCATCTGACGATATTTCCTTTTTCACCATAGCCCTCCATGGGCTTCCAAATATCACTTTGCCAATTCCATAAGAACTGTTTTAGCGAAAGGCCTCTTGAGGGGAAAGCTGTAACTCTGTGAGATGATTTCAGAGAACACAAAGAATTTTCTCAGAATGCTTCTTTCTCTTTGTTATTGGAGGATATTTCCTTTGGCCCTATAGTCTTCAAAGGGATCCGAAATATCTGTTCTCAGATTCCACAGAAATAAGGCTAGCAAAGAGATCCACGAAATACAGATGTAACTCTGTGAGATGAATTAACAGTACACTAATCAGTTTCTCAGAAATCTTCTTTCCAGATTTCATCTGAGGATATTTCCTTTTTCAACATAGCCCTCTATGGGCTTCCAAATATCACTTTGCCAATTCCACAAGAACTGTCTTAGCGAAAGGCTTCTTGAGGGGAAAGCTGTAACTCTGTGAGACGATTTCATAGAACACAAAGAAGTTTCTCAGAAAGCTTCTTTGTCTTTGTTATCGGAGGATATTTCCTTTGTCTCTACTGTCTTCAAAGGGATCCGAAATATCTGTTCTCAGATTCCACAGAAATAAGGCTAGCAAAGAGATCCAGGAAATACAGATGTAACTCTGTGAGTGGAAGTCACAGAACACTAAGTGGTTTCTCAGAAAGCTTCTTTCCAGATTTCATCTGAGGATATTTCCTTTTTCACCATAGCCCTCTATGGGCTTCCAAATATCACTTTGCCAATTCCACAAGAAATGTCTTAGCGAAAGGCTTCTTGAGGGCAAAGCTGTAACTCTGTGAGATGATTTCACAGAACACAAAGAAGTTTCTCAGAAACCTTCTTTCTCTTTGTTATCGGAGGATATTTCCTTTCTCTCTACAGTCTTCAAAGGGATCCGAAATATCTGTTCTCAGATTCCACAGAAATAAGGCTAGCAAAGAGATCCAGGATATACAGATGTAACTCTGTGAGTGGAAGTCAAAGAACACTAAGCGGTTTCTCAGAAAGCTTCTTTCCAGATTTCATCTGAGGATATTTCCTTTTTCACCATAGCCCTCTATGGGCTTCCAAATATCACTTTGCCAATTCCACAAGAACTGTCTTAGCGAAAGGCTTCCTGAGGGGCAAGCTGTAACTCTGTGAGATGATTTCACAGAACAGAAAGAATTTTCTCAGAAAGCTTTTTTCTCTTTGTTATTGGAGGATATTTCCTGAGGCCCTATAGTCTTCAAAGGTAACCGAAATATCTGTTCTCAGATTCCACAGAAATAAGGCTAGCAAAGAGATCCACGAAATACAGATGTAACTATGTGAGATGAATTAACAGTACACTAAGCAGTTTCTCAGAAAGCTTCTTTCCAGATTTCTTCTGAGGATATTTCCTTTTTCACCATAGCCCTCTAAGGGCTTCCAAATATCACTTTGCCAATTCCACAAGAACTGTCTTAGCGAAAGGCTTCTTGAGGGGAAAGCTGTAACTCTGTGAGATGATTTCACAGAACACAAAGAAGTTTCACAGAAAGCTTCTTTCTCTTTGTTATCGGAGGATATTTCCTTTGGCTCTACAGTTTCCAAAGGATCCGAAATATCTGTTCTCAGATTCCACAGAAATAAGGCTAGCAAAGAGATCCCAGAAATACAGATGAAACCCTGTGAGTGGAAGTCAAAGAACCCGAAGCAGTTTCCCAGAAAGCTTCTTTCCAGATTTCATCAGAGGATATTACCTTTTTCACCATAGCCCTCTATGGGCTTCCAAATATCACTTTGCGAATTCCACAAGAACCGTCTTAGAGAAAGGCTTCTTGAGGGGAAAGCTGTAACTCTGTGAGATGATTTCACAGAACACAAAGAAGTTTCTCAGAAAGCTTCTTTCTCTTTGTTATCGCGGGATATTTCCTTTGGCCCTGTAGTCTACAAAGGGATCTGAAATATCGTTTCTCAGATTCCACAGAAAAAAGGCTAGCAAAGAGATCCACGAAATACAGATGTAACTCTGGGAGATGAATTAACAGAACACTAAGCAGTTATTCAGAAAGCTTCTTTCTAGATTTCATCTGACGATATTTCCTTTTTCACCATAGCCCTCCATGGGCTTCCAAATATCACTTTGCCAATTCCATAAGAACTGTTTTAGCGAAAGGCCTCTTGAGGGGAAAGCTGTAACTCTGTGAGATGATTTCAGAGAACACAAAGAATTTTCTCAGAATGCTTCTTTCTCTTTGTTATTGGAGGATATTTCCTTTGACCCTATAGTCTTCAAAGGGATCCGAAATATCTGTTCTCAGATTCCACAGAAATAAGGCTAGCAGAGAGATCCACGAAATACAGATGTAACTCTGTGAGATGAATTAACAGTACACTAATCAGTTTCTCAGAAATCTTCTTTCCAGATTTCATCTGAGGATATTTCCTTTTTCAACATAGCCCTCTATGGGCTTCCAAATATCACTTTGCCAATTCCACAAGAACTGTCTTAGCGAAAGGCTTCTTGAGGGGAAAGCTGTAACTCTGTGAGACGATTTCATAGAACACAAAGAAGTTTCTCAGAAAGCTTCTTTGTCTTTGTTATCGGAGGATATTTCCTTTGTCTCTACTGTCTTCAAAGGGATCCGAAATATCTGTTCTCAGATTCCACAGAAATAAGGCTAGCAAAGAGATCCAGGAAATACAGATGTAACTCTGTGAGTGGAAGTCACAGAACACTAAGTGGTTTCTCAGAAAGCTTCTTTCCAGATTTCATCTGAGGATATTTCCTTTTTCACCATAGCCCTCTATGGGCTTCCAAATATCACTTTGCCAATTCCACAAGAAATGTCTTAGCGAAAGGCTTCTTGAGGGCAAAGCTGTAACTCTGTGAGATGATTTCACAGAACACAAAGAAGTTTCTCAGAAACCTTCTTTCTCTTTGTTATCGGAGGATATTTCCTTTCTCTCTACAGTCTTCAAAGGGATCCGAAATATCTGTTCTCAGATTCCACAGAAATAAGGCTAGCAAAGAGATCCAGGATATACAGATGTAACTCTGTGAGTGGAAGTCAAAGAACACTAAGCGGTTTCTCAGAAAGCTTCTTTCCAGATTTCATCTGAGGATATTTCCTTTTTCACCATAGACCTCTATGAGCTTCCAAATATCACCTTGCCAATACCACAAGAACTGTCTTAGCGAAAGGCTAATTGAGGGGAAAGCTGTAACTCTGTGAGATGATTTCACAGAACACAAAGAAGTTTCTCAGAAAGCTTGTTTCTCTTTCTTATTGGAGGATATTTCCTTTGGCCCTATAGTCTTCAAAGGGATCCGATATATCTGTTCTCAGATTCCACAGAAATAAGGCTAGAAAAGAGACCCACGAAATACAGATGTAACTCTGTGAGATGAATTAACAGAACACTAAGCAGTTTCTCAGAAAGCTTCTTTCCAGATTTCATCTAAGGATATTTCCTTTTTCACCATAGCCCTCTATGGGCTTCCAAATATCACTTTGCCAATTCCACAAGAACTGTCTTAGCGAAAAGCTTCCTGAGGGGCAAGCTGTAACTCTGTGAGATGATTTCACAGAACACAAGGAATTTTCTCAGAAAGCTTTTTTCTCTTTGTTATGGGAGGATATTTCCTTAGGCCCTATAGTCTTCAAAGGGAACCGAAATATCTGTTCTCAGATTCCACAGAAATAAGGCTAGCAAAGAGATCCACCAAATACAGATGTAACTCTGTGACATGAATTAACAGTACACTAAGCAGTTTCTCAGAAATCTTCTTTCCAGATTTCATCTGAGGATATTTCCTTTTTCACCATATCCCTCTATGGGCTTCCAAATATCACTTTGCCAATTCCACAAGAACTGTCTTAGCGAAAGGCTTCTTGAGGGGAAAGCTGTAACTCTGTGAGATGATTTCACAGAACACAAAGAAGTTTCTCAGAAAGCCTCTTTCTCTTTGTTATCGGAGGATATTTCCTTTGGCTCTACTGTTTTCAAAGGGATCCGAAATATCTGTTCTCAGATTCCACAGAAATAAGGTTAGCAAAGAGATCCCCGAAATACAGATGTAACCCTGTGAGTGGAAGTCGAAGAACACGAAGCGGTTTCTCAGAAAGCTTCTTTCCAGATTTCATCTGAGGATATTTCCTTTTTCACCATAGCCGTCTATGGGCTTCCAAATATCACCTTGCCAATACCACAAGAACTGTCTTAGCGAAAGGCTTCTTGAATGGAAAGCTGTAACTCTGTGAGATGATTTCAGAGAACACAAACAATTTTCTCAGAATGCTTCTTTCTCTTTGTTATTGGAGCATATTTCCTTTGCCCCTATAGTCATCAAAGGGATCCGAAATATCTGTCCTCAGATTCCACAGAAATAAGGCTAGCAAAGAGACCCACGAAATACAGATGTAACACTGTTAGATGAATTAACAGTACACTAATCAGTTTCTCAGAAAGCTTCTTTCCAGATTTCATCTGAGGATATTTCCTTTTTCAACATAGTCCTCTATGGGCTTCCAAATATCACTTTGCCAATTCCACAAGAACGGTGTTAGCGAAAGGCTTCTTGAGGGGAAAGCTGTAACTCTGTGAGATGATTTCACAGAACACAAAGAAGTTTCTCAGAAAGCTTCTTTCTCTTTGTTATCGGAGGATATTTCCTTTGGCCCTATGGTCTTCAAAGGGATCCGAAACATCTGTTCTCAGATTACACAGAAATAAGGCTAGCAAAGAGATCCACGAAATACAGATGTAAATCTGTGAGTGGAAATCACACAACACTAAGCGGTTTCTCAGAAAGCTTCCTTCCAGATTTCCTCTGAGGATATTTCCTTTTTCAGCATAATCCTCTATGGGCTTCCAAATATCACTTTGACAATTCCACAAGAACTGTCTTAGCGAAAGGCTCCTTGAGGGGAAAGCTGTAACTCTGTGAGATGATTTCACAGAACACAAAGACGTTTCTCAGAAACCTTCTTTCTCTTTATTATCGGAGGATATTTCCTTTGGCCCTATAGTCTTCAAAGGGATCCGAAATATCTGTTCTCAGATTCCACAGAAATAAGGCTAGCAAAGAGATCCACGAAATGCAGATGTAACTCTGTGAGATGAATTAACAGAACACGAAGCAGTTTCTCAGAAAACTTCTTTTCAGATTTCATCTGAGGATATTTCCTTTTTCACCATAGCCCTCTATGGGCTTGAAAATATCACTTTGCCAATTCCACAAGAACTGTCTTAGCGAAAGGCTTCTTGAGGGGAAAGCTGTAACTCCGTGAGATGATTTCACAGAACACAAAGAAGTTTCTCAGAAAGCTCTTTCTCTTTGTTATCGGAGGACATTTCCTTTGACCCTATAGTCTTCAAAGGGATCCGAAATATCTGTTCTCAGATTCCACAGTAATAAGGCTAGAAAAGAGATCCACGAAATACAGATGTAACTCTGTGAGATGAATTAACAGAACACTAAGCAGTTTCTCAGAAAGCTTCTTTCCAGATTTCATCTGAGAATATTTCCTTTTTCACCATAGCCCTCTGTGGGCTTCCAAATATCACTTTGACAATTCCACAAGAACTGTCTTAGCGAAAGGCTCCTTGAGGGGAAAGCTGTAACTCTGTGAGATGATTTCACAGAACACAAAGAAGTTTCTCAGAAACCTTCTTTCTCTTTGTTATCGGAGGATATTTCCTTTCACCCTATAGTCTTCAAAGGGATCCGAAGTATCTGTTCTCAGATTATACAGAAATAAGGCTAGCAAAGAAATCCACGAAAAACAGATGTAACACTGTGAGATGAATTAACAGAACACTAAGCAGTTTCTCAGAAAGCTTCTTTCCAGATCTCATCTGAGGATATTTCCTTTTTCACCATAGCCCTCTATGGGCTTCCAAATATCACTTTGCCAATTCCACAAGAACTGTCTTAGCGAAAGGCTTCTTGAGGAGAAAGCTGTAACTCTGTGAGGTGATTTCACAGAACACAAAGAAGTTTCTCAGAAAGTTTTTTTCACTTTGTCATCGGAGTATATGACCTTTGGCCCTATAACCTTCAAAGGGATCCGAAATATCAGTTCTCAGATTCCACAGAAATAAGGCTAGCAAAGAGATCCACGAAATACAGATGTAATTCTGTGAGATGAATTAACAGAACATGAAGCAGTTTCTCAGAAAGCTTCTTTCCAGATTTCATCTGAGGATATTTCCTTTTTCACCATAGCCCTCTATGGGCTTCCAAATATCACTTTGCCAATTCCACAAGAACTGTCTTAGCGAAAGGCTTCTTGAGTGGAAAGCTGTAACTCTGTGAGGTGATTTCACAGAACACAAAGAAGTTTCTTAGAAACCTTCTTTCTCTTTGTTATCGGAGGATATTTCCTTTGGCCCTATAGTCTTCAAAGGGATCCAAAATATCTGTTCTCAGATTCCACAGAAATAAGGCTAGCAAAGAGATCCACGAAATACAGATGTAACTCTGTGAGTGGAAGTCAGAGAACACTAAGCAGTTGCTCAGAAAGCTTCTTTCCAGATTTCATCTGAGGATATTTCCTTTTTCACCATAGCCATCTATGGGCTTCCAAATATCACTTTGCCAATTCCACAAGAACTGTCTTAGCGAAAGGCTTCTTTAGGGGAAAGCTGTAACTCTGTGAGATGATTTCACAGAACACAAAGAAGTTTCTCAGAAGGCTTCTTTCTCTTTGTAATCGGAGGATATTTCGTTTCACCCTACAGTCTTCAAAGGGATCCGAAATATCTGTTCTCAGATTCCACAGAAATAAGGCTAGCAAAGAGATCCACGAATACAGATGTAACTCTGTGAGATGAATTAACAGAACACTGAGCAGTTTCTCAGAAAGCTTCTTTCCAGATTTCATCTGAGGATATTTCCTTTTTCACCATAGCCCTCTATGGGCTTCCAAATATCACTTTGCCAAATCCACAAGAACTGTCTTAGCGAAAGGCTTCTTGAGGGTAAAGCTGTAACTCTGTGAGATGATTTCACAGAACACAAAGAAGTTTCTCAGAAAGCTCCTTTCTATTTATTATCGTAGGATATTTCCTTTGGCAGTATAGTCTTCAAAGGGATCCGAAATATCTGTTCTCAGATTCCACAGAAATAAGGCTAGCAAAGACATCCACGAAATACAGATGTAACTCTGTGAGATGAATTAACAGAACACTAAGCATTTTCTCAGAAAGCTTCTTTCCAGATGTCATCTGAGGATATTTCCTTTTTCACCGTAGCCCTCTATGGGTTTCCAAATATCACTTTGCCAATTCCACAAGAACTGTCTTAGCGAAAGGCTTCTTGAGGGGAAAGCTGTAACTCTGTGAGATGATTTCACAGAACACAAAGAAGTTTCTCAGAAAGCTTCTTTCTCTTTATTATCGGAGGGTATTTCCTTTGGCAGTATAGTCTTCAAAGGGATCTGAAATATCTGTTCTCAGATTCCACAGAAAAAAGGCTAGCAAAGAGATCCACGAAATACAGATGTAACTCTGTGAGATGAATTAACAGAACACTAAGCAGTTTCTCAGAAAGCTTCTTTCCTGATTTCATCTGAGGATATTTCCTTTTTCACCATAGCCCACTAAGGGCTTCCAAATATCACTTTGCCAATTCCACAAGAACTGTCTTAGCGAAAGGCTTCTTGAGGGGAAAGCTGTAACTCTGTGAGATGATTTCACAGAACACAAAGAAGTTTCTCAGAAACCTTCTTTCTCTTTGTTATCGGAGGATATTTCCTTTGGCCCTATAGTCTTCAAAGTGATCCGAAATATCTGTTCTCAGATTCCACAGAAATAAGGCTAGCAAAGAGATCCACGAAATACAGATGTAACTGTGTGAGTGGAAGTCACAGAACACTAAGCAGTTTCTCAGAGAGCTTCTTTCCAGATTTCATCTGAGGATATTTCCTTTTTCACCATAGCCCTCTATGGGCTTCCAAATATCACTTTGCCAATTCCACAAGAACTGTCTTAGCGAAAGGCTTCTTGAGGGGAAAGCTGTAACTCTGTGAGATGATTTCACAGAACACAAAGAAGTTTCTCAGAAAGTTTCCTTCTCTTTGTTATCGGAGAATATTTCCTTTGGCCCTATAGTCTACAAAGGGATCCGAAATATCTGTTCTCAGATTCCACAGAAATAAGGCTAGCAAAGAGATCCACGAAATACAGATGCAACTCTGTGAGTGGAAGTCAGAGAACACTAAGCAGTTTCTCAGAAAGCTTCTTTCCAGATTTCATCTGAGGATGTTTCCTTTTTCACCACAGCCCTCTATGGGCTTCCAAATATCACTTTGCCAATTCCACAAGAACTGTCTTAGCGAAAGGCTTCTTGAGGGGAAAGCCGTAACTCCGTGACATGATTTCACAGAACACAAAGAAGTTTCTCAGAAAGCTTGTTTCTCTTTGTTATCGGAGGATATTTCCTTTGGCCCTCTAGTCTTCAAAGGGATCCGAAATATCTGTTCTCAGATTCCACAGAAATAAGGCTAGCAAAGAGATCCACGAAATACTGATGTAACTCTGTGAGATGAATTAATAGAACACTAAGCATTTTCTCAGAAAGCTTCTTTCCAGATTTCATCTGAGGATATTTCCTTTTTCACCATAGCCCTCTATGGGCTTCCAAATATCACTTTGCCAATTCCACAAGAACTGTCTTAGCGAAAGGCTTCTTGAGGGGAAAGCTGTAACTCCGTGAGATGATTTCATAGAACACAAAGAAGTTTCTCAGAAAGCTCTTTCTCTTTGTTATCGGAGGACATTTCCTTTGACCCTATAGTCTTCAAAGGGATCCGAAATATCTGTTCTCAGATTCCACAGTAATAAGGCTAGAAAAGAGATCCACGAAATACAGATGTAACTCTGTGAGATGAATTAACAGAACACTAAGCAGTTTCTCAGAAAGCTTCTTTCCAGATTTCATCTGAGGATATTTCCTTTTTCACCATAGCCCTCTATGGGCTTCCAAATATCACTTTGACAATTCCACAAGAACTGTCTTAGCGAAAGGCTCCTTGAGGGGAAAGCTGTAATTCTGTGAGATGATTTCACAGAACACAAAGAAGTTTCTCAGAAACCTTCTTTCTCTTTGTTATCGGAGGATATTTCCTTTGGCCCTATAGTCTTCAAAGGGATCCGAAATATCTGTTCTCAGACTCCACAGAAATAAGGCTAGGAAAGAGATCCACGAAATACAGATGTAACTCTGTGAGATGAATTAACAGAACAGTAAGCAGTTTCTCAGAAAGCTTCTTTCCAGATTTCATCAGAGGATATTTCCTTTTTCAACATAGCCCTTTATGGGCTTCCAAATATCACTTTGCCAATGCCACAAGAACTGTCTTAGCGAAAGGCTTCTTGAGGGGAAAGCTGTAACTCTGTGATATGATTTCACAGAACACAAAGAAGTTTCTCAGAGAGCTTCTTTCTCTTTATTATCGGAGGATACTTCCTTTGGCCCTATAGTCTTCCAAGGGATCTGAAATATCTGTTCTCAGATTCCACAGAAATAAGGCTAGCAAGGAGATCCACGAAATACAGATGTAACTCTGTGAGATGAATTAGCAGATCACTAAGCAGTTTCTCAGAAAGCTTCTTTCCAGATTTCATCTGAGGATATTTCCTTTTTCACCATAGCCCTCGATGGACTTCCAATTATCACTTTGACAATTCCACAAGAACTGTCTTAGCGAAAGGCTTCTTGAGAGGAAAGCTGTAACTCTGTGAGATGATTTCACAGAACACAAAGAAGTTTCTCAGAAAGCTTCTTTCTCTTTTTTATTGGAGGATATTTCTTTTGGCCCTATAGTCTTCAAAGGGATCCGAAGTATCTGTTCTCAGATTATACAGAAATAAGGCTAGCAAAGAGATCCACGAAATACAGATGTAACTCTGTGAGATGAATTAACAGAACACTAAGCAGTTTCTCAGAAAGCTTCTTTCCAGATCTCATCTGAGGATATTTCCTTTTTTACCATAGCCCTCTATGGGCTTCCAAATATCACTTTGCCAATTCCACAAGAACTGTCTTAGCGAAAGGCTTCTTGAGGAGAAAGCTGTAACTCTGTGAGGTGATTTCACAGAACACAAAGAAGTTTCTCAGAAAGTTTCTTTCACTTTGTCATCGGAGTATATGACCTTTGGCCCTATAACCTTAAAAAGGGATCCGAAATATCTGTACTCAGATTCCACAGAAATAAGGCTAGGAAAGGGATCCACGAAACAGATGTACCTCGGTGAGATGAATTAACAGAACTCTAAGCAGTTTCTCAGAAAGCTTCTTTCCAGATTTAATCTGAGGATATTTCCTTTTTCACCATAGCCCTCTATGGGCTTCCAAATATCACTTTGCCAATTCCACAAGAACTGTCTTAGCGAAAGGCATCTTGAGGGGAAAGCTGTAACTCTGTGAGATGATTTCACAGAACACAAAGAAGTTTCTCAGAAACCTTCTTTCTCTTTGTTATCGGAGGATATTTCCTTTGGCCCTATAGTCTTCAAAGTGATCCGAAATATCTGTTCTCAGATTCCACAGAAATAAGGCTAGCAAAGAGATCCACGAAATACAGATGTAACTGTGTGAGTGGAAGTCAGAGAACACTAAGCAGTTTCTCATAAAGCTTCTTTCCAGATTTCATCTGAGGATATTTCCTTTTTCACCACAGCCCTCTATGGGCTTCCAAATATCACTTTGCCAATTCCACAAAAACTGTCTTAGCGAAAGGCTTCTTGAGGGGAAAGCTCTAACTCTGTGAGATGATTTCACAGAACACAAAGAAGTTTCTCAGAAAGCTTCCTTCTCTTTGTTATCGGAGGATATTTCCTTTGGCCCTATAGTCTTCAAAGGGATCTGAAGTATCTGTTCTCAAAATCCAGAGAAATAAGGCTAGCAAAGAGATCCACAAAATACAGATGTAACTCTGTGAGTGGAAGTCAGAGAACACTAAGCAGTTGCTCAGAAAGCTTCTTTCCAGATTTCATCTGAGGATATTTCCTTTTTCACCATAGCCATCTATGGGCTTCCAAATATCACTTTGCCAATTCCACAAGAACGGTCTTAGCGAAAGGCTTCTTTAGGGGAAAGCTGTAACTCTGTGAGATGATTTCACAGAACACAAAGAAGTTTCTCAGAAGGCTTCTTTCTCTTTGTAATCGGAGGATATTTCGTTTCACCCTACAGTCTTCAAAGGGATCCGAAATATCTGTTCTCAGATTCCACAGAAATAAGGCTAGCAAAGAGATCCACGAATACAGATGTAACTCTGTGAGATGAATTAACAGAACACTGAGCAGTTTCTCAGAAAGCTTCTTTCCAGATTTCATCTGAGGATATTTCCTTTTTCACCATAGCCCTCTATGGGCTTCCAAATATCACTTTGCCAAATCCACAAGAACTGTCTTAGCGAAAGGCTTCTTGAGGGGAAAGCTGTAACTCTGTGAGATGATTTCACAGAACACAAAGAAGTTTCTCAGAAAGCTCCTTTCTATTTATTATCGTAGGATATTTCCTTTGGCAGTATAGTCTTCAAAGGGATCCGAAATATCTGTTCTCAGATTCCACAGAAATAAGGCTAGCAAAGACATCCACGAAATACAGATGTAACTCTGTGAGATGAATTAACAGAACACTAAGCATTTTCTCAGAAAGCTTCTTTCCAGATGTCATCTGAGGATATTTCCTTTTTCACCGTAGCCCTCTATGGGTTTCCAAATATCACTTTGCCAATTCCACAAGAACTGTCTTAGCGAAAGGCTTCTTGAGGGGAAAGCTGTAACTCTGTGAGATGATTTCACAGAACACAAAGAAGTTTCTCAGAAAGCTTCTTTCTCTTTATTATCGGAGGGTATTTCCTTTGGCAGTATAGTCTTCAAAGGGATCTGAAATATCTGTTCTCAGATTCCACAGAAAAAAGGCTAGCAAAGAGATCCACGAAATACAGATGTAACTCTGTGAGATGAATTAACAGAACACTAAGCAGTTTCTCAGAAAGCTTCTTTCCTGATTTCATCTGAGGATATTTCCTTTTTCACCATAGCCCACTAAGGGCTCCCAAATATCACTTTGCCAATTCCACAAGAACTGTCTTAGCGAAAGGCTTCTTGAGGGGAAAGCTGTAACTCTGTGAGATGATTTCACAGAACACAAAGAAGTTTCTCAGAAACCTTCTTTCTCTTTGTTATCGGAGGATATTTCCTTTGGCCCTATAGTCTTCAAAGTGATCCGAAATATCTGTTCTCAGATTCCACAGAAATAAGGCTAGCAAAGAGATCCACGAAATACAGATGTAACTGTGTGAGTGGAAGTCACAGAACACTAAGCAGTTTCTCAGAGAGCTTCTTTCCAGATTTCATCTGAGGATATTTCCTTTTTCACCATAGCCCTCTATGGGCTTCCAAATATCACTTTGCCAATTCCACAAGAACTGTCTTAGCGAAAGGCTTCTTGAGGGGAAAGCTGTAACTCTGTGAGATGATTTCACAGAACACAAAGAAGTTTCTCAGAAAGTTTCCTTCTCTTTGTTATCGGAGAATATTTCCTTTGGCCCTATAGTCTTCAAAGGGATCCGAAATATCTGTTCTCAGATTCCACAGAAATAAGGCTAGCAAAGAGATCCACGAAATACAGATGCAACTCTGTGAGTGGAAGTCAGAGAACACTAAGCAGTTTCTCAGAAAGCTTCTTTCCAGATTTCATCTGAGGATGTTTCCTTTTTCACCACAGCCCTCTATGGGCTTCCAAATATCACTTTGCCAATTCTACAAGAACTGTCTTAGCGAAAGGCTTCTTGAGGGGAAAGCCGTAACTCCGTGACATGATTTCACAGAACACAAAGAAGTTTCTCAGAAAGCTTGTTTCTCTTTGTTATCGGAGGATATTTCCTTTGGCCCTCTAGTCTTCAAAGGGATCCGAAATATCTGTTCTCAGATTCCACAGAAATAAGGCTAGCAAAGAGATCCACGAAATACTGATGTAACTCTGTGAGATGAATTAATAGAACACTAAGCATTTTCTCAGAAAGCTTCTTTCCAGATTTCATCTGAGGATATTTCCTTTTTCACCATAGCCCTCTATGGGCTTCCAAATATCACTTTGCCAATTCCACAAGAACTGTCTTAGCGAAAGGCTTCTTGAGGGGAAAGCTGTAACTCCGTGAGATGATTTCATAGAACACAAAGAAGTTTCTCAGAAAGCTCTTTCTCTTTGTTATCGGAGGACATTTCCTTTGACCCTATAGTCTTCAAAGGGATCCGAAATATCTGTTCTCAGATTCCACAGTAATAAGGCTAGAAAAGAGATCCACGAAATACAGATGTAACTCTGTGAGATGAATTAACAGAACACTAAGCAGTTTCTCAGAAAGCTTCTTTCCAGATTTCATCTGAGGATATTTCCTTTTTCACCATAGCCCTCTATGGGCTTCCAAATATCACTTTGACAATTCCACAAGAACTGTCTTAGCGAAAGGCTCCTTGAGGGGAAAGCTGTAATTCTGTGAGATGATTTCACAGAACACAAAGAAGTTTCTCAGAAACCTTCTTTCTCTTTGTTATCGGAGGATATTTCCTTTGGCCCTATAGTCTTCAAAGGGATCCGAAATATCTGTTCTCAGACTCCACAGAAATAAGGCTAGGAAAGAGATCCACGAAATACAGATGTAACTCTGTGAGATGAATTAACAGAACAGTAAGCAGTTTCTCAGAAAGCTTCTTTCCAGATTTCATCAGAGGATATTTCCTTTTTCAACATAGCCCTTTATGGGCTTCCAAATATCACTTTGCCAATGCCACAAGAACTGTCTTAGCGAAAGGCTTCTTGAGGGGAAAGCTGTAACTCTGTGATATGATTTCACAGAACACAAAGAAGTTTCTCAGAAAGCTTCTTTCTCTTTATTATCGGAGGATACTTCCTTTGGCCCTATAGTCTTCCAAGGGATCTGAAATATCTGTTCTCAGATTCCACAGAAATAAGGCTAGCAAGGAGATCCACGAAATACAGATGTAACTCTGTGAGATGAATTAGCAGATCACTAAGCAGTTTCTCAGAAAGCTTCTTTCCAGATTTCATCTGAGGATATTTCCTTTTTCACCATAGCCCTCGATGGACTTCCAATTATCACTTTCACAATTCCACAAGAACTGTCTTAGCGAAAGGCTTCTTGAGAGGAAAGCTGTAACTCTGTGAGATGATTTCACAGAACACAAAGAAGTTTCTCAGAAAGCTTCTTTCTCTTTTTTATTGGAGGATATTTCTTTTGGCCCTATAGTCTTCAAAGGGATCCGAAGTATCTGTTCTCAGATTATACAGAAATAAGGCTAGCAAAGAGATCCACGAAATACAGATGTAACTCTGTGAGATGAATTAACAGAACACTAAGCAGTTTCTCAGAAAGCTTCTTTCCAGATGTCATCTGAGGATATTTCCTTTTTTACCATAGCCCTCTATGGGCTTCCAAATATCACTTTGCCAATTCCACAAGAACTGTCTTAGCGAAAGGCTTCTTGAGGAGAAAGCTGTAACTCTGTGAGGTGATTTCACAGAACACAAAGAAGTTTCTCAGAAAGTTTCTTTCACTTTGTCATCGGAGTATATGACCTTTGGCCCTATAACCTTAAAAAGGGATCCGAAATATCTGTACTCAGATTCCACAGAAATAAGGCTAGGAAAGGGATCCACGAAATACAGATGTACCTCGGTGAGATGAATTAACAGAACTCTAAGCAGTTTCTCAGAAAGCTTCTTTCCAGATTTAATCTGAGGATATTTCCTTTTTCACCATAGCCCTCTATGGGCTTCCAAATATCACTTTGCCAATTCCACAAGAACTGTCTTAGCGAAAGGCATCTTGAGGGGAAAGCTGTAACTCTGTGAGATGATTTCACAGAACACAAAGAAGTTTCTCAGAAACCTTCTTTCTCTTTGTTATCGGAGGATATTTCCTTTGGCCCTATAGTCTTCAAAGTGATCCGAAATATCTGTTCTCAGATTCCACAGAAATAAGGCTAGCAAAGAGATCCACGAAATACAGATGTAACTGTGTGAGTGGAAGTCAGAGAACACTAAGCAGTTTCTCATAAAGCTTCTTTCCAGATTTCATCTGAGGATATTTCCTTTTTCACCACAGCCCTCTATGGGCTTCCAAATATCACTTTGCCAATTCCACAAGAACTGTCTTAGCGAAAGGCTTCTTGAGGGGAAAGCTCTAACTCTGTGAGATGATTTCACAGAACACAAAGAAGTTTCTCAGAAAGCTTCCTTCTCTTTGTTATCGGAGGATATTTCCTTTGGCCCTATAGTCTTCAAAGGGATCTGAAGTATCTGTTCTCAAAATCCAGAGAAATAAGGCTAGCAAAGAGATCCACAAAATACAGATGTAACTCTGTGAGTGGAAGTCACAGAACACTAAGCAGTTTCTCAGAAAGCTTCTTTCCAAATTTCATCTGAGGATATTTAATTTTTCACCATAGCCCTTTATGGGCTTCCAAATATCACTTTGCCAATTCCACAAGAACTGTCTTAGCGAAAGGCTTCTTTAGGGGAAAGCTGTAACTCTGTGAGATGATTTCATAGAACACAAAGAAGTTTCTCAGGAATCTTCTTTCTCTTTGTTGTTGGAGGACATTTCCTTTGGCCCTATAGTCTTCAAAGGGATCCGAAATATCTGTTCTCAGATTCCACAGAAACAAGGCTAGCAAAGAGATCCACGAAATACAGATGTAACTCTGTGAGATGAATTAACAGTACACTAAGCAGTTTCTCAGAAAATTTCTTTCCAGATTTCATCTGAGGATATTTCCTTTTTCACCATAGCCCTCTATGGGCTTCCAAATATCACTTTGCCAATTACACAAGAACTCTCTTAACGAAAGGCTTCTTGAGGGGAAAGTTGTAACTCTGTGAGATGATTTCAAAGAACACAAAGAAGTTTCTCAGAAAGCTTCTTTCTCTTTGTTATCGGAGGATATTTCCTTTGGAAGTATAGTCTTCAAAGGGCTCCGAAATTCTGTTCTCAGATTCCACAGAAATAAGGCTAGCAAAAAGATCCACGAAATACAGATGTAACTCTGTGAGATGAATTAACAGAACACTAAGCAGTTTCTCAGAAATCTTCTTTCCAGATTTCATCTGAAGATATTTCCTTTTTCACCATAGCCCTCTATGGACTTCCAAATATCACTTTGCCAATTTCACAAGAACTATCTTAGCGAAAGTCTTCTTGAGGGGAAAGCTGTAACTCTGTGAGATCATTTCACAGAACACAAAGAAGTTTCTCAGAAAGCTTCTTTCTCTTTGTTATCGGAGGATATTTCCTTTGGCCCTATAGTCTTCAAAGGGATCCGAAATATCTGTTCTCAGATTCCACAGAAATAAGGCTAGCAAAGAGATCCACGAAATGCAGATGTAACTCTGTGAGTGGAAGTCACAGAACACTAAGCAGTTTCTCAAAAAGCTTCTATCCAGATTTCATCTGAGGATATTTCCTTTTTCACCATAGCCCTCTATGGGCTTCCAAATATCACTTTGCCAAATCCACAAGAACTGTCTTAGCGAAAGGCTTCTTAAGGGGAAAGCTGTAACTCTATGAGATGATTTCACAGAACACAAAGAAGTTTCTCAGAAAGCTTCCTTCTCTTTGTTATCGAGGATATTTCCTTTGGCCCTATAGTCTTCAAATGGATCCGAAGTATCTGTTCTCAGATTCCACAGAAATAAGGCTAGCAAAGAGATCCACGAAATACAGACGTAACTCTGTGAGTGGAAGTCACAGACACTAAGCAGTTTCTCAGAAAGCTTCTTTCCAGATTTCATCTGAGGATATTTCCTTTTTCACCATAGCCCTCTAAGGGCTTCCAAATATCACTTTACCAATTCCACAAGAACTGTCTTAGCGAAAGGCTTCTTGAGGGGAAAGCTGTAACTCTGTGAGATGATTTCACAGAACACAAAGAAGTTTCTCAGAAAGATTCCTTCTCTTTGTTATCGGAGGATATTTCCTTTGGCCCTGTAGTCTCAAAGGGATCCGAAGTATCTCTACTCAGATTCCACAGAAATAAGGTTGGCAAAGAGATCCACGAAATACAGATGTAACTCTGTGAGTGGAAGTCACAGAACACTAAGCAGTTTCTCAGAAAGCTTCTTTCCAAATTTCATCTGAGGATATTTCCTTTTTCACCATAGCCCTCTATGTTCTTCCAAATATCACTTTGCCAATTCCACAAGAACTGTCTTAGCGAAAGGCTTCTTGAGGGGAAAGTTGTAACTCTGTGAGATGATTTCACAGAACACAAAGAAGTTTCTCAGAAACCTTCTTTCTCTTTGTTATCGGAGGATATTTCCTTTGGCAGTATAGTCTTCAAAGGGCTCCGAAATATCTGTTCTCAGATTCCACAGAAATAAGGCTAGCAAAGAGATCCACGAAATACAGATGTAACTCTGTGAGATGAATTAACAGAACACGAAGCAGTTTCTCAGAAAGCTTCTTTCCAGATTTCATCTGAGGATATTTCCTTTTTCACCATAGCTCTCTATGGGATTCCAAATATCACTTTGCCAATTCCACAAGAACTGTCTTAGCGAATGGCTTCTTGAGGAGAAAGCTGTAACTCTGTGAGATGATTTCACAGAACACAAAGAAGTTTCTCCGAAACCTTCTTTCTCTTTTTTATCGGAGGATATTTCCTTTGGCCCTCTAGTCTTCAAAGGGATCCGAAATATCTGTTCTCGGATTCCACAGAAATAAGGCTGGCAAAGATATCCACGAAATACAGATGTAATTGTGTGAGATGAATTAACAGAACACTGAGCAGTTTCTCAGAAAACTTCTTTCCAGATTTCATCTGAGGATATTTCCTTTTTCATCATAGCCCTCTATGGGCTTCCAAATATCACTTTGCCAATTCCACAAGAACTGTCTTAGCGAAAGGCTTCTTGAGGGGAAAGCTGTAACTCTGTGAGATGATTTCACAGAACACAAAGAAGTTTCTCAGAAAGCTTCTTTCTCTTTGTTATCGGAGGATATTTCCTTTGGCCCTATAGTCTTCAAAGGGATCCGAAATATCTGTTCTCAGATTCCACAGAAATAAGGCTAGCAAATAGATACACGAAATACAGATGTAACTCTGTGAGTGGAAGTCACACAACACTAACCAGTTTCTCAGAAAGCTTCTTTCCAGATTTCATCTGAGGATATTTCCTTTTTCACTATAGCCATCTATGGGCTTCCAAATATCACTTTGCCAATTCCACAAGAACTGTCTTAGCGAAAGGCTTCTTTAGGGGAAAGCTGTAACTCTGTGAGATGATTTCACAGAACACAAAGAAGTTTCTCAGAAGGCTTCTTTCTCTTTGTAATCGGAGGATATTTCGTTTCACCCTATAGTCTTCAAAGGGATCCGAAATATCTGTTCTCAGATTCCACAGAAATAAGGCTAGCAAAGAGATCCACGAATACAGATGTAACTCTGTGAGATGAATTAACAGAACACTGAGCAGTTTCTCAGAAAGCTTCTTTGCAGATTTCATCTGAGGATATTTCCTTTTACACCATAGCCCTCTATGGGCTTCCAAATATCACTTTGCCAATTCCACAAGAACTGTCTTAGCGAAAAGCTTCTTGAGGGGAAAGCTGTAACTCTGTGAGATGATTTCACAGAACACAAAGAAGTTTCTCAGAAAGCTTCTTTCTATTTATTATCGGAGGATATTTCCTTTGGCAGTATAGTCTTCAAAGGGATCCGAAATATCTGTTCTCAGATTACACAGAAATAAGGCTAGCAAAGACATCCACGAAATACAGATGTAACTCTGTGAGATGAATTAACAGAACACTAAGCATTTTCTCAGAAAGCTTCTTTCCAGATGTCATCTGAGGATATTTCCTTTTTCACCGTAGCCCTCTATGGGTTTCCAAATATCACTTTGCCAATTCCACAAGAACTGTCTTAGCGAAAGGCTTCTTGAGGGGAAAGCTGTAACTCTGTGAGATGATTTCACAGTACACAAAGAAGTTTCTCAGAAAGCTTCTTTCTCTTTATTATCGGAGGGTATTTCCTTTGGCAGTATAGTCTTCAAAGGGATCCGAAATATCTGTTCTCAGATTCCACAGAAAAAAGGCTAGCAAAGAGATCCACGAAATACATATGTAACTCTGTGAGATGAATTAACAGAACACTAAGCAGTTTCTCAGAAAGCTTCTTTCCTGATTTCATCTGAGGATATTTCCTTTTTCACCATAGCCCACTATGGGCTTCCAAATATCACTTTGCCAATTCCACAAGAACTGTCTTAGCGAAAGGCTTCTTGAGGGGAAAGCTGTAACTCTGTGAGATGATTTCACAGAACACAAAGAAGTTTCTCAGAAACCTTCTTTCTCTTTGTTATCGGATGATATTTCCTTTGGCCCTATAGTCTTCAAAGTGATCCGAAATATCTGTTCTCAGATTCCACAGAAATAAGGCTAGCAAAGAGATCCACGAAATACAGATGTAACTGTGTGAGTGGAAGTCAGAGAACACTAAGCAGTTTCTCAGAAAGCTTCTTTCCAGATTTCATCTGAGGATATTTCCTTTTTCACCACAGCCCTCTATGGGCTTCCAAATATCACTTTGCCAATTCCACAAAAACTGTCTTAGCGAAAGGCTTCTTGAGGGGAAAGCTGTAACTCTGTGAGATGATTTCCCAGAACACAAAGAAGTTTCTCAGAAAGCTTCCTTCTCTTTGTTATCGGAGAATATTTCCTTTGGCCCTATAGTCTTCAAAGGGATCTGAAGTATCTGTTCTCAAAATCCAGAGAAATAAGGCTAGCAAAGAGATCCACAAAATACAGATGTAACTCTGTGAGTGGAAGTCACAGAACACTAAGCAGTTTCTCAGAAAGCTTCTTTCCAAATTTCATCTGAGGATATTTAATTTTTCACCATAGCCCTTTATGGGCTTCCAAATATCACTTTGCCAATTCCACAAGAACTGTCTTAGCGAAAGGCTTCTTTAGGGGAAAGCTGTAACTCTGTGAGATGATTTCATAGAACACAAAGAAGTTTCTCAGGAATCTTCTTTCTCTTTGTTGTTGGAGGACATTTCCTTTGGCCCTATAGTCTTCAAAGGGATCCGAAATATCTGTTCTCAGATTCCACAGAAATAAGGCTAGCAAAGAGATCCACGAAATACAGATGTAACTCTGTGAGATGAATTAACAGAACACTAAGCAGTTTCTCAGAAAACTTCTTTCCAGATTTCATCTGAGGATATTTCCTTTTTCACCATAGCCCTCTATGGGCTTCCAAATATCACTTTGCCAATTACACAAGAACTGTCTTAACGAAAGGCTTCTTGAGGGGAAAGTTGTAACTCTGTGAGATGATTTCAAAGAACACAAAGAAGTTTCTCAGAAAGCTTCTTTCTCTTTGTTATCGGAGGATATTTCCTTTGGAAGTATAGTCTTCAAAGGGATCCGAAATATCTGTTCTCAGATTCCACAGAAATAAGGCTAGCAAAGAGATCCACGAAATACAGATGTAACTCTGTGAGTGGAAGTCACAGAACACTAAGCAGTTTCTCAAAAAGCTTCTATCCAGATTTCATCTGAGGATATTTCCTTTTTCACCATAGCCCTCTATGGGCTTCCAAATATCACTTTGCCAAATCCACAAGAACTGTCTTAGCGAAAGGCTTCTTAAGGGGAAAGCTGTAACTCTATGAGATGATTTCACAGAACACAAAGAAGTTTCTCAGAAAGCTTCCTTCTCTTTGTTATCGAGGATATTTCCTTTGGCCCTATAGTCTTCAAATGGATCCGAAGTATCTGTTCTCAGATTCCACAGAAATAAGGCTAGCAAAGAGATCCACGAAATACAGACGTAACTCTGTGAGTGGAAGTCACAGACACTAAGCAGTTTCTCAGAAAGCTTCTTTCCAGATTTCATCTGAGGATATTTCCTTTTTCACCATAGCCCTCTAAGGGCTTCCAAATATCACTTTGCCAATTCCACAAGAACTGTCTTAGCGAAAGGCTTCTTGAGGGGAAAGCTGTAACTCTGTGAGATGATTTCACAGAACACAAAGAAGTTTCTCAGAAAGATTCCTTCTCTTTGTTATCGGAGGATATTTCCTTTGGACCTGTAGTCTCAAAGGGATCCGAAGTATCTGTACTCAGATTCCACAGAAATAAGGTTGGCAAAGAGATCCACGAAATACAGATGTAACTCTGTGAGTGGAAGTCACAGAACACTAAGCAGTTTCTCAGAAAGCTTCTTTCCAAATTTCATCTGAGGATATTTCCTTTTTCACCATAGCCCTCTATGTTCTTCCAAATATCACTTTGCCAATTCCACAAGAACTGTCTTAGCGAAAGGCTTCTTGAGGGGAAAGTTGTAACTCTGTGAGATGATTTCACAGAACACAAAGAAGTTTCTCAGAAACCTTCTTTCTCTTTGTTATCGGAGGATATTTCCTTTGGCAGTATAGTCTTCAAAGGGCTCCGAAATATCTGTTCTCAGATTCCACAGAAATAAGGCTAGCAAAGAGATCCACGAAATACAGATGTAACTCTGTGAGATGAATTAATAGAACACTAAGCATTTTCTCAGAAAGCTTCTTTCCACATGTCATCTGAGGATATTTCCTTTTTCACCATAGCCCTCTATGGGCTTCCAAATATCACTTTGCCAATTCCACAAGAACTGTCTTAGCGAAAGGCTTCTTGAGGGGAAAGCTGTAACTCTGTGAGATGATTTCACAGAACACAAAGAAGTTTCTCAGAAACCTTCTTTCTCTTTATTATCGGAGGATATTTCCTTTGGCAGTATAGTCTTCAAAGGGATCCGAAATATCTGTTCTCAGATTCCACAGAAAAAAGGCTAGCAAAGAGATCCACGAAATACAGATGTAACTCTGTGAGATGAATTAACAGAACACTAAGCAGTTTCTTAGAAAGCTTCTTTCCAGATTTCTTCTGAGGATATTTCCTTTTTCAATATAGCCCACTATGGGCTTCCAAATATTACTTTGCCAATTCCACAAGAACTGTCTTAGCGAAAGGCTTCTTGAGGGGAAAGCTGTAACTCTGTGAGATGATTTCACAGAACACAAAGAAGTTTCTTAGAAACCTTCTTTCTCTTTGTTATCGGAGGATATTTCCTTTGGCCCTCTAGTCTTCAAAGTGATCCAAAATATCTGTTCTCAGATTACACAGAAATAAGGCTAGCAAAGAGATCCACGAAATACAGATGTAACTGTGTGAGTGGAAGTCACAAAACACTAAGCAGTTTCTTAGAAAGCTTCTTTCCAGATTTCATCTGATGATATTTCCTTTGGCCCTATCGTCTTCAAAGGGATCCGAAATATGTGTTCTCAGATTCCACAGAAATAAGGCTAGCAAAGAGAT
The DNA here is from genome assembly GCF_049350105.2 of Macaca mulatta. Classification (NCBI taxonomy): domain Eukaryota; kingdom Metazoa; phylum Chordata; class Mammalia; order Primates; family Cercopithecidae; genus Macaca; species Macaca mulatta. The sequence continues at coordinate 94,120,796 of NC_133410.1, read as the reverse complement.
CCACGAAATACAGATGTAACTCTGTGAGATGAATTAACAGAACACTAAGCAGTTTCTCAGAAAGCTTCTTTCCATATTTCATCTGAGGATATTTCCTTTTTCACCTTAGCCCTCTATGGGATTCCAAATATCACTTTGCCAATTCCACAAGAACTGTCTTAACGAAAGGCTTCTTTAGCGGAAAGCTGTAACTCTGTGAGATGATTTCAAAGAACACAAAGAAGTTTCTTAGAAAGCTTCCTTCTCTTTGTTATCGGAGGATATTTCCTTTGGCCCTATAGACTTCAAAGGGATCCGAAGTATCTGTTCTCAGATTATACAGAAATAAGGCTAGCAAAGAGATCCACGAAATACAGATGTAACTCTGTGAGATGAATTAACAGAACACTAAGCAGTTTCTCAGAAAGCTTCTTTCCAGATCTCATCTGAGGATATTTCCTTTTTCACCATAGCCCTCTATGGGCTTCCAAATATCACTTTGGCAATTCCACAAGAACTGTCGTAGCGAAAGGCTTCTTGAGGGGAAAGCTGTAACTCTGTGAGATGATTTCACAGAACACAAAGAAGTTTCTCAGAAAGCTTCTTTCTCTTTGTTATCGGAGGATATTTCCTTTGGCCCTATAGTCTTCAAAAGGATCCGTAATATCTGTTCTCAGATTCCACAGAAATAAGGCTAGCAAAGACATCCACGAAATACAGATGTAACTCTGTGAGATGAATTAACAGAACACTAAGCAGTTTCTCAGAAAGCTTCTTTCCAGATTTCATCTGAGGATATTTCCTTTTTCACCATAGCCCTCTATGGGCTTCCAAATATCACTTTGACAATTCCACAAGAACTGTCTTAGCGAAAGGCTCCTTGAGGTTAAAGCTGTAACTCTGTGAGATGATTTCACAGAACACAAAGAAGTTTCTCAGAAACCTTCTTTCTCTTTGTTATCGGAGGATATTTCCATTGGCCCTATAGTCTTCAAAGGGATCCGAAATATCTGTTCTCAGACTCCACAGAAATAAGGCTAGGAACGAGATCGACGAAATACAGATGTAACTCTGTGAGATGAATTAGCAGAACAGTAAGCAGTTTCTCAGAAAGCTTCTTTCCAGATTTCATCAGAGGATATTTCCTTTTTCACCATAGCCCTCTATGGGCTTCCAAATATCACTTTGCCAATGCCACAAGAACTGTCTTAGCGAAAGGCTTCTTGAGCAGAAAGCTGTAACTCTGTGAGATGATTTCAAAGAACACAAAGAAGTTTCTTAGAAAGCTTCCTTCTCTTTGTTATCGGAGGATATTTCCTTTGGCCCTATAGTCTTCAAAGGGATCCGAAGTATCTGTTGTCAGATTATACAGAAATAAGGCTAGCAAAGAGATCCACGAAATACAGATGTAACTCTGTGAGATGAATTAACAGAACACTAAGCAGTTTCTCAGAAAGCTTCTTTCCAGATCTCATCTGAGGATATTTCCTTTTTCACCATAGCCCTCTATGGGCTTCCAAATATCACTTTGCCAATTCCACAAGAACTGTCGTACCGAAAGGCTTCTTGAGGGGAAAGCTGTAACTCTGTGAGATGATTTCACAGAACACAAAGAAGTATCTCAGAAAGCTTCTTACTCTTTGTTATCGGAGGATATTTCCTTTGGCCCTATAGTCTTCAAAGGGATCCGTAATATCTGTTCTCAGATTCCACAGAAATAAGGCTAGCAAAGACATCCACGAAATACAGATGTAACTCTGTGAGATGAATTAACAGAACACTAAGCAGTTTCTCAGAAAGCTTCTTTCCAGATTTCATCTGAGGATATTTCCTTTTTCACCATAGCCCTCTATGGGCTTCCAAATATCACTTTGACAATTCCACAAGAACTGTCTTAGCGAAAGGCTCCTTGAGGGGAAAGCTGTAACTCTGTGAGATGATTTCACAGAACACAAAGAAGTTTCTCAGAAACCTTCTTTCTCTTTGTTATCGGAGGATATTTCCATTGGCCCTATAGTCTTCAAAGGGATCCGAAATATCTGTTCTCAGACTCCACAGAAATAAGGCTAGCAAAGAGATCCACGAAATACAGATGTAACTCTGTGAGATGAATTAGCAGAACACTAAGCAGTTTCTCAGAAAGCTTCTTTCCAGATTTCATCAGAGGATATTTCCTTTTTCACCGTAGCCCTCTATGGGCTTCCAAATATCACTTTGCCAATGCCACAAGAACTATCTTAGCGAAAGGCTTCTTGAGGGGAAAGCTGTAACTCTGTGATATGATTTCACAGAACACAAAGAAGTTTCTCAGAAAGCTTCTTTCTCTTTATTATCGGAGGATACTTCCTTTGGCCCTATAGTCTTCAAAGGGATCTGAAATATCTGTTCTCAGATTCCACAGAAATAAGGCTAGCAAAGAGATCCACGAAATACAGATGTAACTCTGTGAGATGAATTAGCAGAACACTAAGCAGTTTCTCAGAAAGCTTCCTTCCAGATTTCATCTGAGGATATTTCCTTTTTCACCATAGCCCTCTATGGGCTTCCAAATATCACTTTGCCAATTCCACAAGAACTGTCTTAGCGAAAGGCTTTTTGAGGAGAAAGCTGTAACTCTGTGAGGTGATTTCACAGAACACAAAGAAGTTTCTCAGAAAGTTTCTTTCACTTTGTCATCGGAGTATATGACCTTTGGCCCTATAGCCTTCAAAGGGATCCGAAATATCTGTACTCAGATTCCACAGAAATAAGGCTAGGAAAGGGATCCACGAAATACAGATGTACCTCCGTGCGATGAATTAACAGAACTCTAAGCAGTTTCTCAGAAAGCTTCTTTCCAGATTTCATCTGAGGATATTTCCTTTTTCACCATAGCCCTCTATGGGCTTCCAAATATCACTTTGCCAATTCCACAAGAACTGCCTTAGCGAAAGGCTTCTTGAGGGGAAAGCTGTAACTCTGTGAGATGATTTCACAGAACACAAAGAAGTTTCTCAGAAAGCTTCCTTCTCTTTTTTATCGGAGGATATTTCCTTTCGCCCTATAGTCTTCAAAGGGATCCGAAGTATCTGTTCTCAGATTATACAGAAATAAGGCTAGCAAAGAGATCCACGAAGTACAGATGTAACTCTGTGAGTGTAATTCACAGAACACTAAGCAGTTTCTCAGAAAGCTTCTTTCCAGATTTCCTCTGAGGATATTTGCTTTTTCACCATAGCCTTTTATGGGCTTCCAAATATCACTTTGCCAATTCCACAAGAACTGTCTTCGCGAAAGGCTTCTTTAGGGGGAAGCTGTAACTCCGTGAGATGATTTCATAGAACACAAAGAAATTTCTCAGAAAGCTCTTTCTCTTTGTTATCGGAGGACATTTCCTTTGACCCTGTAGTCTTCAAAGGGATCCGAAATATCTGTTCTAAGATTCCACAGAAATAAGGCTAGCAAAGAGATCCACGAAATGCAGATGTAACTCTGTGAGATGAATTAACAGAACACTAAGCAGTTTCTCAGAAAGCTTCTTTCCAGATTTCATCTGAGGATATTTCCTTTTTCATCATAGCCCTCTATAGGCTTCGAAATATCACTTTGACAATTCCACAAGAACTGTGTTAGCGAAAGGCTTCTTGAGGGGAAAGCTGTAACTCTGTGAGATGATTTCACAGAACACAAAGAAGTTTCACAGAAACCTTCTTTCTCTTTGTTATCGGAGGATATTTCATTTGGCCCTATCGTCTTCAAAGGGATCCGAAATATGTGTTCTCAGATTCCACAGAAATAAGGCTAGCAAAGAGATGCAAGAAATACAGATATCTTTGTGAGTTTTACTCAGAGAACACTAAGCAGTTACTCACAAAGCTTCTTTCCAGATTTCATCTGAGGATATTTCCTTTTTCACCATAGCCCTCTATGGGCTTCCAAATATCACTTTGCCCATTTCACAAGAACTATATTAGCCAAAGGCTTCTTGAGGGGAAAGCTGTAACTCTGTGAGATGTTTTCACAGAACACAAAGAAGTTTCTCAGAAAGCTTCTTTCTCTTTGTTATCGGAGGATATTTTCTTTGGCCCTATAGTCTTCAAAGGGATACGAAATATCTGTTCTCAGATTCCACAGAAATAAGGCTAGCAAAGAGATCCACAAAATACAGATGTAACACTGTGAGATGAATTAACAGAACACTGAGCAGTTTCTCAGAAAGCTTCTTTCCAGATTTCATCTGAGGATATTTCCTTTTTCACCATAGCCCTCTATGGGCTTCCAAATATCACTTTGCCAATTCCACAAGAACTGTCTTAGCGAAAGGCTTCTTGAGGGGAAAGCTGTAACTCTGTGAGATGATTTCACAGAACACAAAGAAGTTTCTCAGAAAGCTTCTTTCTCTTTATTATCGGAGGATATTTCCTTTGGCAGTATAGTCTTCAAAGGGATCCGAAATATCTGTTCTCAGATTCCACAGAAAAAAGGTTAGCAAAGAGATCCACGAAATACAGATGTAACTCTGTGAGATGAATTAACAGAACACTAAGCAGTTTCTCAGAAAGCTTCTTTCCTGATTTCATCTGAGGATATTTCCTTTTTCACCATAGCCCACTATGGGCTTCCAAATATCACTTTGCCAATTCCACAAGAACTGTCTTAGCGAAAGGCTTCTTGAGGGGAAAGCTGTAACTCTGTGAGATGATTTCACAGAACACAAAGAAGTTTCTCAGAAACCTTCCTTCTCTTTGTTATCGGAGGATATTTCCTTTGGCCCTATAGTCTTCAAAGGGATCAGAAATATCTGTTCTCAGATTCCACAGAAATAAGGCCTGCAAAGAGATCCACGAAATACAGATGTAACTCTGTGAGTGGAAGTCACAGAATAGTAAGCAGTTTCTCAGAAAGCTTCTTTCCAGATTTCATCTGAGGATATTTCCTTTTTCACCATAGCCCTCTATGGTCTTCCAAATATCACTTTGCCAATTACACAAAAACTGTCTTAGCGAAAGGCTCCTTGAGGGGAAAGCTGTAACTCTGTTAGATGATTTCACAGAACACAAAGAAGTTTTTCAGAAACCTTCTTTCTCTTTGTTATCGGAGGATATTTCCTTTGGCCCTATATTCTTCAAAGGGATCCGAAATATCTGTTCTCAGATTCCACAGAAATAAGGCTAGCAAAGAGATCCACGAAATACAGATGTAACTCTGTGAGATGAATTAACAGAACCCTGAGCAGTTTCTCAGAAAGCTTCTTTCCAGATTTCATCTCAGGATATTTCCTTTTTCACCATAGCCCTCTATGGGCTTCCAAATATCACTTTGCCAATTCCACAAGAACTGTCTTAGCGAAAGGCTTCTTGAGGGGAAAGCTGTAACTCTGTGAGATGATTTCACAGAACACCAAGAAGTTTCTCAGAAAGCTTCTTTCTCTTTGTTATCGGAGGATATTTCCTTTTGCCCTATAGTGTTCAAAGGGATCCGAAGTATCTGTTCTCAAAATCCAGAGAAATAAGGCTAGCAAAGAGATCCACGAAATACAGATGTAACTCTGTGAGTGGAAGTCCCAGAACACTAAGCAGTTTCTCAGAAAGCTTCTCTCCAAATTTCATCTGAGGATATTTCCTTTTTCACCATAGCCCTCTAGGGGCTTCCGAATATCACTTTGCCAGTTCCACAAGAATTGTCTTAGCGAAAGGCTTCTTGAGGGGAAAGCTGTAACTCTGTGGGATGATTTCAGAGAACACAAAGAAGTTTTTCAGAAACCTTCTTTCTCTTTGTTATCGGAGGATATTTCCTTTGGCCCTATAGTCTTCAAAGGGATCCGAAATATCTCTTCTCAGATTCCACAGAAATAAGGCTAGCAAAGAGATCCACGAAATACAGATGTACCTCTGTGAGATGAATTAACAGAACACGAAGCAGTTTCTCAGAAAGCTTCTTTCCAGATTTCATCTGAGGATATTTCCTTTTTCACCATAGCCATCTATGGGCTTCCAAATATCACTTTGCCAATTCCACAAGAACTGTGTTAGCGAAAGGCTTCTTGAGGGGAAAGCTGTAACTCTGTGAGGTGATTTCACAGAACACAAAGAAGTTTCTTAGAAACCTTCTTTCTCTTTTTTATCGGAGGATATTTCCTTTGGCCCTATAGTCTTCAAAGGGATCGGAAATATCTGTTCTTAGATTCCACAGAAATAAGGTTAGCAACTAGATCCACGAAATACAGATGTAACTCTGTGAGATGAATTAACAGAACACTGAGCAGTTTCTCAGAAAGCTTTTTTCCAGATCTCGTCTGAGGATATTTCCTTTTTCACCATAGCCCTCTATGGGCTTCCAAATATCACTTTGTCAATTCCACAAGAACTGTCGTAGCGAAAGTCTTCTTGAGGGGAAAGCTGTAACTCTGTGAGATGATTTCACAGAACACAAAGAAGTTTCTCAGAAAGCTTCTTTCTCTTTGTTATCGGAGGATATTTCCTTTGGCCCTATAGTCTTCAAAGGGATCCGTAATATCTGTTCTCAGATTCCACAGAAATAAGGCTAGCAAAGACATCCACGAAATACAGATGTAACTCTGTGAGATGAATTAACAGAACACTAAGCAGTTTCTCAGAAAGCTTCTTTCCAGATTTCATCTGAGGATATTTCCTTTTTCACCATAGCCCTCTATGGGCTTCCAAATATCACTTTGACAATTCCACAAGAACTGTCTTAGCGAAAGGCTCCTTGAGGGGAAAGCTGTAGCTCTGTGAGATGATTTCACAGAACACAAAGAAGTTTCTCAGAAACCTTCTTTCTCTTTGTTATCGGAGGATATTTCCTTTGGCCCTATAGTCTTCAAAGGGATCCGAAATATCTGTTCTCAGACTCCACAGAAATAAGGCTAGGAAAGAGATCCACGAAATACAGATGTAACTCTGTGAGATGAATTAACAGAACAGTAAGCAGTTTCTCAGAAAGCTTCTTTCCAGATTTCATCAGAGGATATTTCCTTTTTCAACATAGCCCTTTATGGGCTTCCAAATATCACTTTGCCAATCCAACAAGACCTGTCTTAGCGAAAGGCTTCTAAAGGGGAAAGCTGTAACTCTGTGATATGATTTCACAGAACACAAAGAAGTTTCTCAGAAAGCTTCTTTCTCTTTATTATCGGAGGATACTTCCTTTGGCCCTATAGTCTTCAAAGGGATCTGAAATATCTGTTCTCAGATTCCACAGAAATAAGGCTAGCAAAGAGATCCACGAAATACAGATGTAACTCTGTGAGATGAATTAGCAGAACACTAAGCAGTTTCTCAGAAAGCTTCTTTCCAGATTTCATCTGAGGATATTTCCTTTTTCACCATAGCCCTCTATGGGCTTGCAAATATCACTTTGCCAATTCCACAAGAACTGTCTTAGCGAAAGGCATCTTGAGGGGAAAGCTGTAACTCTGTGAGATGATTTCACAGAACACAAAGAAGTTTCTCAGAAAGCTTCCTTCTCTTTGTTATCGGAGGATATTTCCTTTCGCCCTATAGTCTTCAAAGGGATCCGAAGTATCTGTTCTCATATTATACAGAAATAAGGCTAGCAAAGAGATCCACGAAATACAGATGTAACTCTGTGAGTGGAATTCACAGAACACTAAACAGTTTCTCAGAAAGCTTCTTTCCAGATTTCCTCTGAGGATATTTCCTTTTCACCGTTGCCTTTTATGGGCTTCCAAATATCACTTTGCCAATTCCACTAGAACTGTCTTAGCGAAAGGCTTCTTTAGGTGAAAGCTGTAACTCCGTGAGATGATTTCATAGAACACAAAGAAGTTTCTCAGAATCCTCTTTCTCTTTGTTATCGGAGGACATTTCCTTTGACCCTATAGTCTTCAAAGGGATCCGAAATATCTGTTCTCAGATTCCTCAGAAATAAGGCTAGCAAAGAGATCCACGAAATGCACATGTAACTCTGTGCGAAGAATTAACAGAACACGAAGCAGTTTCTCAGAAAGCTTCTTTCCAGATTTCATCTGAGGATATTTCCTTTTTCACCATAGCCCTCTATGGGCTTCCAAATATCACATTGCCAATTTCACAAGAACTGTCTTAGCGAAAGGCTTCTTGAGTAGAAAGCTGTAACTCTGTGAGATGATTTCACAGAACACAAAGAAGTTTCTCAGAAAGCTTCTTTCTCTTTATTATCGGAGGATATTTCCTTTGGCAGTATAGTCTTCAAAGGGATCCGTAATATCTGTTCTCAGATTCCACAGAAATAAGTCTAGCAAAGAGATCCACGAAATACAGATTTAACTCTGTGAGATGAATTAACAGAAAACTAAGTAGTTTCTCAGAAAGCTTCTTTCCAGATTTCATCTGAGGATATTTCCTTTTTCACCATAGCCCTCTATGGGCTTCCAATTATCACTTTGACAATTCCACAAGAACTGTCTTAGCGAAAGGCTTCTTGAGTGGAAAGCTTTAACTCTGTGAGTTGATTTCACAGAATACAAAGAAGTTTCTCAGAAAGCTTCTTTCTCTTTGTTATCGGAGGATATTTCCTTTGGCCCTATAGTCTTCAAAGGGATCCGAAATATCTGTTCTCAGATTCCACAGAAATAAGGCTAGCAAAGAGATCCACGAAATACAGATGTAACTCTGTGAGATGAATTATCAGAACACTAAGCAGTTTCTCAGAAAGCTTCTTTCCAGATTTCATCTCAGGATATTTCCTTTTTCACCATAGCCCTCTATGGGCTTCCAAATATCACTTTGCCAATTCCACAAGAACTGTCTTAGCGAAAGGCTTCTTGAGGAGAAAGCTGTAACTCTGTGAGATGATTTCACAGAACACAAAGAAGTTTCTAAGAAAGCTTCTTTGTCTTTGTTATCGGAGGATATTTCCTTTGGCCCTATAGTCTTCAAAGGGATCCGAAATATCTGTTCTCAGATTCCACAGAAATAAGGCAAGCAAAGAGATCCACGAAATACAGATGTAACTCTGTGAGATGAATTAACAGAACACTAAGCAGTTTCTCAGAAAGCTTCTTTCCAGATTTCATCTGAGGATATTTCCTTTTTCACCATAGCCCTCTATGGGATTCCAAATATTACTTTGCCAATTCCACAAGAACTGTCTTAAGGAAAGGCTTCTTGAGCGGAAAGCTGTAACTCTGTGAGATGATTTCAAAGAACACAAAGAAGTTTCTCAGAAAGCTTCCTTCTCTTTGTTATCGGAGGATATTTCCTTTGGCCCTATAGTCTTCAAAGGGATCCGAAGTATCTGTTCTCAGATTATACAGAAATAAGGCTAGCAAAGAGATCCACGAAATACAGATGTAACTCTGTGAGATGAATTAACAGAACACTAAGCAGTTTCTCAGAAAGCTTCTTTCCAGATCTCATCTGAGGATATTTCCTTTTTCACCATAGCCCTCTATGGGCTTCCAAATATCACTTTGCCAATTCCACAAGAACTGTCGTAGCGAAAGGCTTCTTGAGGGGAAAGCTGTAACTCTGTGAGATGTTTTCACAGAACACAAAGAAGTTTCTCAGAAAGCTTCTTTCTCTTTGTTATCGGAGGATATTTTCTTTGGCCCTATAGTCTTCAAAGGGATACGAAATATCTGTTCTCAGATTCCACAGAAATAAGGCTAGCAAAGAGATCCACGAAATACAGATGTAACACTGTGAGATGAATTAACAGAACACTGAGCAGTTTCTCAGAAAGCTTCTTTCCAGATTTAATCTGAGGATATTTCCTTTTTCACCATAGCCCTCTATGGGCTTCCAAATATCACTTTGCCAATTCCACAAGAACTGTCTTAGCGAAAGGCTTCTTGAGGGGAAAGCTGTAACTCTGTGAGATGATTTCACAGAACACAAAGAAGTTTCTCAGAAAGCTTCTTTCTCTTTATTATCGGAGGATATTTCCTTTGGCAGTATAGTCTTCAAAGGGATCCGAAATATCTGTTCTCAGATTCCACAGAAAAAAGGCTAGCAAAGAGATCCACGAAATACAGATGTAACTCTGTGAGATGAATTAACAGAACACTAAGCAGTTTCTCAGAAAGCTTCTTTCCTGATTTCATCTGAGGATATTTCCTTTTTCACCATAGCCCACTATGGGCTTCCAAATATCACTTTGCCAATTCCACAAGAACTGTCTTAGCGAAAGGCTTCTTGAGGGGAAAGCTGTAACTCTGTGAGATGATTTCACAGAACACAAAGAAGTTTCTCAGAAACCTTCTTTCTCTTTGTTATCGGAGGATATTTCCTTTGGCCCTATAGTCTTCAAAGGGATCAGAAATATCTGTTCTCCGATTCCACAGAAATAAGGCATGCAAAGAGATCCACGAAATACAGATGTAACTCTGTGAGTGGAAGTCACAGAATAGTAAGCAGTTTCTCAGAAAGCTTCTTTCCAGATTTCATCTGAGGATATTTCCTTTTTCACCATAGCCCTCTATGCGCTTCCAAATATCACTTTGCCAATTCCACAAAAACTGTCTTAGCGAAAGGCTCCTTGAGGGGAAAGCTGTAACTCTGTAAGATGATTTCACAGAACACAAAGAAGTTTTTCAGAAACCTTCTTTCTCTTTGTTATCGGAGGATATTTCCTTTGGCCCTATATTCTTCAAAGGGATCCGAAATATCTGTTCTCAGATTCCACAGAAATAAGGCTAGCAAAGAGATCCACGAAATACAGATGTAACTCTGTGAGATGAATTAACAGAACCCTGAGCAGTTTCTCAGAAAGCTTCTTTCCAGATTTCATCTCAGGATATTTCCTTTTTCACCATAGCCCTCTATGGGCTTCCAAATATCACTTTGCCAATTCCACAAGAACTGTCTTAGCGAAAGGCTTCTTGAGGGGAAAGCTGTAACTCTGTGAGATGATTTCACAGAACACCAAGAAGTTTCTCAGAAAGCTTCTTTCTCTTTGTTATCGGAGGATATTTCCTTTCGCCCTATAGTGTTCAAAGGGATCCGAAGTATCTGTTCTCAAAATCCAGAGAAATAAGGCTAGCAAAGAGATCCACGAAATACAGATGTAACTCTGTGAGTGGAAGTCCCAGAACACTAAGCAGTTTCTCAGAAAGCTTCTCTCCAAATTTCATCTGAGGATATTTCCTTTTTCACCATAGCCCTCTAGGGGCTTCCGAATATCACTTTGCCAGTTCCACAAGAATTGTCTTAGCGAAAGGCTTCTTGAGGGGAAAGCTGTAACTCTGTGGGATGATTTCAGAGAACACAAAGAAGTTTTTCAGAAACCTTCTTTCTCTTTGTGATCGGAGGATATTTCCTTTGGCCCTATAGTCTTCAAAGGGATCCGAAATATCTCTTCTCAGATTCCACAGAAATAAGGCTAGCAAAGAGATCCACGAAATACAGATATACCTCTGTGAGATGAATTAACAGAACACGAAGCAGTTTCTCAGAAAGCTTCTTTCCAGATTTCATCTGAGGATATTTCCTTTTTCACCATAGCCCTCTATGGGCTTCCAAATATCACTTTGCCAATTCCACAAGAACTGTCTTAGCGAAAGGCTTCTTGAGGGGAAAGCTGTAACTCTGTGAGGTGATTTCACAGAACACAAAGAAGTTTCTTAGAAACCTTCTTTCTCTTTGTGATCGGAGGATATTTCCTTTGGCCCTATAGTCTTCAAAGGGATCGGAAATATCTGTTCTCAGATTCCACAGAAATAAGGTTAGCAACTAGATCCACGAAATACAGATGTAACTCTGTGAGATGAATTAACAGAACACTGAGCAGTTTCTCAGAAAGCTTTTTTCCAGATCTCGTCTGAGGATATTTCCTTTTTCACCATAGCCCTCTATGGGCTTCCAAATATCACTTTGCCAATTCCACAAGAACTGTCGTAGCGAAAGTCTTCTTGAGGGGAAAGCTGTAACTCTGTGAGATGATTTCACAGAACACAAAGAAGTTTCTCAGAAAGCTTCTTTCTCTTTGTTATCGGAGGATATTTCCTTTGGCCCTATAGTCTTCAAAGGGATCCGTAATATCTGTTCTCAGATTCCACAGAAATAAGGCTAGCAAAGACATCCACGAAATACAGATGTAACTCTGTGAGATGAATTAACAGAACACTAAGCAGTTTCTCAGAAAGCTTCTTTCCAGATTTCATCTGAGGATATTTCCTTTTTCACCATAGCCCTCTATGGGCTTCCAAATATCACTTTGACAATTCCACAAGAACTGTCTTAGCGAAAGGCTAATTGAGGGGAAAGCTGTAGCTCTGTGAGATGATTTCACAGAACACAAAGAAGTTTCTCAGAAACCTTCTTTCTCTTTGTTATCGGAGGATATTTCCTTTGGCCCTATAGTCTTCAAAGGGATCCGAAATATCTGTTCTCAGACTCCACAGTAATAAGGCTAGGAAAGAGATCCACGAAATACAGATGTAACTCTGTGAGATGAATTAACAGAACAGTAAGCAGTTTCTCAGAAAGCTTCTTTCCAGATTTCATCAGAGGATATTTCCTTTTTCAACATAGCCCTTTATGGGCTTCCAAATATCACTTTGCCAATCCAACAAGACCTGTCTTAGCGAAAGGCTTCTTTAGGGGAAAGCTGTAACGCTGTGAGATGATTTCACAGAACACAAAGAAGTTTCTCAGAAAGCTTCTTTCTCTTTATTATCGGAGGATACTTCCTTGGGCCCTATAGTCTTCAAAGGGATCTGAAATATCTGTTCTCAGATTCCACAGAAATAAGGCTAGCAAAGAGATCCACGAAATACAGATGTAACTCTGTGAGATGAATTAACAGAACACTAAGTAGTTTCTCAGAATGCTTCTTTCCAGATTTCATCTGAGGATATTTCCTTTTTCACCATAGCCCTCTATGGGCTTCCAATTATCACTTTGACAATTCCACAAGAACTGTCTTAGCGAAAGGCTTCTTGAGTGGAAAGCTTTAACTCTGTGAGGTGATTTCACAGAACACAAAGAAGTTTCTCAGTAAGCTTCTTTCTCTTTGTTATCGGAGGATATTTCCTTTGGCCCTATAGTCTTCAAAGTGATCCGAAATATCTGTTCTCAGATTCCACAGAAAGGCTAGCAAAGAGATCCAAGAAATACAGATGTAACACTCTGAGATGAATTAACAGAACACTAAGCAGTTTCACAGAAAGCTTCTTTCCAGATTTCATCTGAGGATATTTCCTTTTTCACCATAGCCCTCTATGGGCTTCCAAATATCACTTTGACAATTCCACAAGAACTGTGTTAGCGAAAGGCTTCTTGAAGGGAAAGCTGTAACTCTGTGAGATGATTTCACAGAACACAAAGAAGTTTCACAGAAACCTTCTTTCTCTTTGTTATCGGAGGATATTTCCTTTGGCCCTATAGTCTTCAAAGGGATCCGAAATATCTGTTCTCAGATTCCACAGAAATAAGGCTAGCAAAGAGATCCACGAAATACAGATGTAACTCTGTGAGATGAATTATCAGAACACTAAGCAGTTTCTCAGAAACCTTCTTTCCAGATTTCATCTCAGGATATTTCCTTTTTCACCATAGCCCTCTATGGGCTTCCAAATATCACTTTGCCAATTCCACAAGAACTGTCTTAGCGAAAGGCTTCTTGAGGAGAAAGCTGTAACTCTGTGAGATGATTTCACAGAACACAAAGAAGTTTCTAAGAAAGCTTCTTTGTCTTTGTTATCGGAGGATATTTCCTTTGGCCCTATAGTCTTCAAAGGGATCCGAAATATCTGTTCTCAGATTCCACAGAAATAAGGCAAGCAAAGAGATCCACGAAATACAGATGTAACTCTGTGAGATGAATTAACAGAACACTAAGCAGTTTCTCAGAAAGCTTCTTTCCAGATTTCATCTGAGGATATTTCCTTTTTCACCATAGCCCTCTATGGGATTCCAAATATTACTTTGCGAATTCCACAAGAACTGTCTTAAGGAAAGGCTTCTTGAGCGGAAAGCTGTAACTCTGTGAGATGATTTCAAAGAACACAAAGAAGTTTCTCAGAAAGCTTCCTTCTCTTTGTTATCGGAGGATATTTCCTTTGGCCCTATAGTCTTCAAAGGGATCCGAAGTATCTGTTCTCAGATTATACAGAAATAAGGCTAGCAAAGAGATCCACGAAATACAGATGTAACTCTGTGAGATGAATTAACAGAACACTAAGCAGTTTCTCAGAAAGCTTCTTTCCAGATCTCATCTGAGGATATTTCCTTTTTCACCATAGCCCTCTATGGGCTTCCAAATATCACTTTGCCAATTCCACAAGAACTGTCGTAGCGAAAGGCTTCTTGAGGGGAAAGCTGTAACTCTGTGAGATGTTTTCACAGAACACAAAGAAGTTTCTCAGAAAGCTTCTTTCTCTTTGTTATCGGAGGATATTTTCTTTGGCCCTATAGTCTTCAAAGGGATACAAAATATCTGTTCTCAGATTCCACAGAAATAAGGCTAGCAAAGAGATCCACGAAATACAGATGTAACACTGTGAGATGAATTAACAGAACACTGAGCAGTTTCTCAGAAAGCTTCTTTCCAGATTTAATCTGAGGATATTTCCTTTTTCACCATAGCCCTCTATGGGCTTCCAAATATCACTTTGCCAATTCCACAAGAACTGTCTTAGCGAAAGGCTTCTTGAGGGGAAAGCTGTAACTCTGTGAGATGATTTCACAGAACACAAAGAAGTTTCTCAGAAAGCTTCTTTCTCTTTATTATCGGAGGATATTTCCTTTGGCAGTATAGTCTTCAAAGGGATCCGAAATATCTGTTCTCAGATTCCACAGAAAAAAGGCTAGCAAAGAGATCCACGAAATACAGATGTAACTCTGTGAGATGAATTAACAGAACACTAAGCAGTTTCTCAGAAAGCTTCTTTCCTGATTTCATCTGAGGATATTTCCTTTTTCACCATAGCCCACTATGGGCTTCCAAATATCACTTTGCCAATTCCACAAGAACTGTCTTAGCGAAAGGCTTCTTGAGGGGAAAGCTGTAACTCTGTGAGATGATTTCACAGAACACAAAGAAGTTTCTCAGAAACCTTCTTTCTCTTTGTTATCGGAGGATATTTCCTTTGGCCCTATAGTCTTCAAAGGGATCAGAAATATCTGTTCTCAGATTCCACAGAAATAAGGCATGCAAAGAGATCCACGAAATACAGATGTAACTCTGTGAGTGGAAGTCACAGAATAGTAAGCAGTTTCTCAGAAAGCTTCTTTCCAGATTTCATCTCAGGATATTTCCTTTTTCACCATAGCCCTCTATGGGCTTCCAAATATCACTTTCCCAATTCCACAAGAACTGTCTTAGCGAAAGGCTTCTTGAGGGGAAAGCTGTAACTCTGTGAGATGATTTCACGGAACACCAAGAAGTTTCTCAGAAAGCTTCTTTCTCTTTGTTATCGGAGGATATTTCCTTTCGCCCTATAGTGTTCAAAGGGATCCGAAGTATCTGTTCTCAAAATCCAGAGAAATAAGGCTAGCAAAGAGATCCACGAAATACAGATGTAACTCTGTGAGTGGAAGTCCCAGAACACTAAGCAGTTTCTCAGAAAGCTTCTCTCCAAATTTCATCTGAGGATATTTCCTTTTTCACCATAGCCCTCTAGGGGCTTCCGAATATCACTTTGCCAGTTCCACAAGAATTGTCTTAGCGAAAGGCTTCTTGAGGGGAAAGCTGTAACTCTGTGGGATGATTTCAGAGAACACAAAGAAGTTTTTCAGAAACCTTCTTTCTCTTTGTGATCGGAGGATATTTCCTTTGGCCCTATAGTCTTCAAAGGGATCCGAAATATCTCTTCTCAGATTCCACAGAAATAAGGCTAGCAAAGAGATCCACGAAATACAGATGTACCTCTGTGAGATGAATTAACAGAACACGAAGCAGTTTCTCAGAAAGCTTCTTTCCAGATTTCATCTGAGGATATTTCCTTTTTCACCATAGCCCTCTATGGGCTTCCAAATATCACTTTGCCAATTCCACAAGAACTGTCTTAGCGAAAGGCTTCTTGAGGGGAAAGCTGTAACTCTGTGAGGTGATTTCACAGAACACAAAGAAGTTTCTTAGAAACCTTCTTTCTCTTTGTTATCGGAGGATATTTCCTTTGGCCCTATAGTCTTCAAAGGGATCGGAAATATCTGTTCTCAGATTCCACAGAAATAAGGTTAGCAACTAGATCCACGAAATACAGATGTAACTCTGTGAGATGAATTAACAGAACACTGAGCAGTTTCTCAGAAAGCTTTTTTCCAGATCTCGTCTGAGGATATTTCCTTTTTCACCATAGCCCTCTATGGGCTTCCAAATATCACTTTGCCAATTCCACAAGAACTGTCGTAGCGAAAGTCTTCTTGAGGGGAAAGCTGTAACTCTGTGAGATGATTTCACAGAACACAAAGAAGTTTCTCAGAAAGCTTCTTTCTCTTTGTTATCGGAGGATATTTCCTTTGGCCCTATAGTCTTCAAAGGGATCCGTAATATCTGTTCTCAGATTCCACAGAAATAAGGCTAGCAAAGACATCCACGAAATACAGATGTAACTCTGTGAGATGAATTAACAGAACACTAAGCAGTTTCTCAGAAAGCTTCTTTCCAGATTTCATCTGAGGATATTTCCTTTTTCACCATAGCCCTCTATGGGCTTCCAAATATCACTTTGACAATTCCACAAGAACTGTCTTAGCGAAAGGCTAATTGAGGGGAAAGCTGTAGCTCTGTGAGATGATTTCACAGAACACAAAGAAGTTTCTCAGAAACCTTCTTTCTCTTTGTTATCGGAGGATATTTCCTTTGGCCCTATAGTCTTCAAAAGGATCCGAAATATCTGTTCTCAGACTCCACAGAAATAAGGCTAGGAAAGAGATCCACGAAATACAGATGTAACTCTGTGAGATGAATTAACAGAACAGTAAGCAGTTTCTCAGAAAGCTTCTTTCCAGATTTCATCAGAGGATATTTCCTTTTTCAACATAGCCCTTTATGGGCTTCCAAATATCACTTTGCCAATCCAACAAGACCTGTCTTAGCGAAAGGCTTCTTTAGGGGAAAGCTGTAACGCTGTGAGATGATTTCACAGAACACAAAGAAGTTTCTCAGAAAGCTTCTTTCTCTTTATTATCTTAGGATACTTCCTTGGGCCCTATATTCTTCAAAGGGATCTGAAATATCTGTTCTCAGATTCCACAGAAATAAGGCTAGCAAAGAGATCCACGAAATACAGATGTAACTCTGTGAGATGAATTAACAGAACACTAAGTAGTTTCTCAGAATGCTTCTTTCCAGATTTCATCTGAGGATATTTCCTTTTTCACCATAGCCCTCTATGGGCTTCCAATTATCACTTTGACAATTCCACAAGAACTGTCTTAGCGAAAGGCTTCTTGAGTGGAAAGCTTTAACTCTGTGAGGTGATTTCACAGAACACAAAGAAGTTTCTCAGTAAGCTTCTTTCTCTTTGTTATCGGAGGATATTTCCTTTGGCCCTATAGTCTTCAAAGTGATCCGAAATATCTGTTCTCAGATTCCACAGAAAGGCTAGCAAAGAGATCCAAGAAATACAGATGTAACACTCTGAGATGAATTAACAGAACACTAAGCAGTTTCACAGAAAGCTTCTTTCCAGATTTCATCTGAGGATATTTCCTTTTTCACCATAGCCCTCTATGGGCTTCCAAATATCACTTTGACAATTCCACAAGAACTGTGTTAGCGAAAGGCTTCTTGAAGGGAAAGCTGTAACTCTGTGAGATGATTTCACAGAACACAAAGAAGTTTCACAGAAACCTTCTTTCTCTTTGTTATCGGAGGATATTTCCTTTGGCCCTATAGTCTTCAAAGGGATCCGAAATATCTGTTCTCAGATTCCACAGAAATAAGGCTAGCAAAGAGATCCACGAAATACAGATGTAACTCTGTGAGATGAATTATCAGAACACTAAGCAGTTTCTCAGAAACCTTCTTTCCAGATTTCATCTCAGGATATTTCCTTTTTCACCATAGCCCTCTATGGGCTTCCAAATATCACTTTGCCAATTCCACAAGAACTGTCTTAGCGAAAGGCTTCTTGAGGAGAAAGCTGTAACTCTGTGAGATGATTTCACAGAACACAAAGAAGTTTCTAAGAAAGCTTCTTTGTCTTTGTTATCGGAGGATATTTCCTTTGGCCCTATAGTCTTCAAAGGGATCCGAAATATCTGTTCTCAGATTCCACAGAAATAAGGCAAGGAAAGAGATCCACGAAATACAGATGTAACTCTGTGAGATGAATTAACAGAACACTAAGCAGTTTCTCAGAAAGCTTCTTTCCAGATTTCATCTGAGGATATTTCCTTTTTCACCATAGCCCTCTATGGGATTCCAAATATCACTTTGCCAATTCCACAAGAACTGTCTTAACGAAAGGCTTCTTGAGCGGAAAGCTGTAACTCTGTGAGATGATTTCACAGAACACAAAGAAGTTTCTCAGAAAGCTTCTTTCGCTTTGTTATCGGAGGATATTTCCTTTGGCCCTATAGTCTTCAAAGGGATCCGTAATATCTGTTCTCAGATTCCACAGAAATAAGGCTAGCAAAGACATCCACGAAATACAGATGTAACTCTGTGAGATGAATTAACAGAACACTAAGCAGTTTCTCAGAAAGCCTCTTTCCAGATTTCATCCTAGGATATTTCCTTTTTCACCATAGCCCTCTATGGGCTTCCAAATATCACTTTGACAATTCCACAAGAACTGTCTTAGCGAAAGTCTCCTTGAGGGGAAAGCTGTAACTCTGTGAGATGATTTCACAGAACACAAAGAAGTTTATCAGAAACCTTCTTTCTCTTTGTTATCGGAGGATATTTCCTTTGGCCCTATAGTCTTCAAAGGGATCCGAAATATCTGTTCTCAGACTCCACAGAAATAAGGCTAGGAAAGAGATCCACGAAATACAGATGTAACTCTGTGAGATCAATTAGCAGAACAGTAAGCAGTTTCTCAGAAAGCTTTTTTCCAGATTTCATCAGAGGATATTTCCTTTTTCACCTTAGCCCTCTATGGGCTTCCAAATATCACTTTGCCAATGCCACAAGAACTGTCTTAGCGAAAGGCTTCTTGAGGGGAAAGCTGTAACTCTGTGATATGATTTCACAGAACACAAAGAAGTTTCTCAGAAAGCTTCTTTCTCTTTATTATCAGAGGATACTTCCTTTGGCCCTATAGTCTTCAAAGGGATCTGAAATATCTGTTCTCAGATTCCACAGAAATAAGGCTAGCAAAGAGATCCACGAAATACAGATGTAACTCTGTGAGATGAATTAGCAGAACACTAAGCAGTTTCTCAGAAAGCTTCTTTCCAGATTTCATCTGAGGATATTTCCTTTTTCACCATAGCCCTCTATGGGCTTCCAATTATCACTTTGACAATTCCACAAGAACTGTCTTAGCGAAAGGCTTCTTGAGAGGAAAGCTGTAACTCTGTGAGATGACTTCACAGAACACAAAGAAGTTTCTCAGAAAGCTTCTTTCTCTTTGTTATCGGAGGATATTTCCATTGGCCCTATAGTCTTCAAAGGGATCCGAAGTATCTGTTCTCAGATTATACAGAATTAAGGCTGGCAAAGAGATCCACGAAATACAGATGTAACTCTGTGAAATGAATTAACAGAACACTAAGCAGTTTCTCAGAAAGCTTCTTTCCAGATCTCATCTGAGGATATTTCCTTTTTCACCATAGCCCTCTATGGGCTTCCAAATATGACTTTGCCAATTCCACAACAACTGTCTTAGCGAAAGGCTTCTTGAGTGGAAAGCTGTAACTCTGTGAGGTGATTTCACAGAACACAAAGAAGTTTCTCAGAAAGCTTCTTTCTCTTTGTTATCAGAGGATATTTCCTTTGGCCCTATAGTCTTCAAAGGGATCCGAAATATCTGTTCTCAGATTCCACAGAAATAAGTCTAGCAAAGAGATCTAAGTAATACAGATGTAACACTCTGAGATGAATTAACAGAACACTAAGCAGTTTCACAGAAAGCTTCTTTCCAGATTTCATCTGAGGATATTTCCTTTTTCACCATAGCCCTCTATGGGCTTCCAAATATCACTTTGACAATTCCACAAGAACTGTGTTAGCGAAAGGCTTCTTCAGGGGAAAGCTGTAACTCTATGAGATGATTTCACAGAGCACAAAGAAGTTTCACAGAAACCTTCTTTCTCTTTGTTATCGGAGGATATTTCCTTTGGCCCTATAGTCTTCAAAGGGATCCGAAATATCTGTTCTCAGATTCCACAGAAATAAGGCTAGCAAAGAGATCCACGAAATACAGATGTAACTCTGTTAGATGAATTAACAGAACACTAAGCAGTTTCTCAGAAAGCTTCTTTCCAGATTTCATCTGAGGATATTTCCTTTTTCACCATAGCCCTCTATGGGCTTCCAAATATCACTTTGCCAATTCCACCAGAACTGTCTTAGCGAAAGGCTTCTTGAGGAGAAAGCTGTAACTCTGTGAGATGATTTCACAGAACACAAAGAAGTTTCTAAGAAAGCTTCTTTCTCTTTGTTATCGGAGGATATTTCCTATGGCCCTATAGTCTTCAAAGGGATCCGAAATATCTGTTCTCAGATTCCACAGAAATAAGTCTAGCAAAGAGATCCACGAAATACAGATGTAACTCTGTGAGATGAATTAACAGAACACTAAGCAGTTTCTCAGAAAGCTTCTTTCCAGATTTCATCTGAGGATATTTCCTTTTTCACCATAGCCCTCTATGGGCTTCAAATATCACTTTGCCAATTCCACAAGAACTCTCGTAGCGAAAGGCTTCTTGAGGGGAAAGCTGTAACTCTGTGAGATGATTTCACAGAACACAAAGAAGTTTCTCAGAAAGCTTCTTTCTCTTTGTTATCGGAGGATATTTCCTTTGGCCCTGTAGTCTTCAAAGGGATCCGTAATATCTGTTCTCAGATTCCACAGAAATAAGGCTAGCAAAGACATCCACGAAATACAGATGTAATTCTGTGAGATGAATTAGGAGAACACTAAGCAGTTTCTCAGAAAGCTTCTTTCCAGATTTCATCTGAGGATATTTCCTTTTTCACCATAGCCCTCTATGGGCTTCCAAATATCACTTTGACAATTCCACAAGAACTGTCTTAGCGAAAGGCTCCTTGAGGGGAAAGCTGTAACTCTGTGAGATGATTTCACAGAACACAAAGAAGTTTCTCAGAAACCTTCTTTCTCTTTGTTATCGGAGGATATTTCCTTTGGCCCTATAGTCTTCAAGGGATCCGAAATATCTGTTCTCTGACTCCACAGAAATAAGGCTAGGAAAGAGATCCACGAAATACAGATGTAACTCTGTGAGATGAATTAACAGAACAGTAAGCAGTTTCTCAGAAAGCTTCTTTCCAGATTTCATCAGAGGATATTTCCTTTTTCAACATAGCCCTTTATGGGCTTCCAAATATCACTTTGCCAATCCCACAAGACCTGTCTTATCGAAAGGCTTCTTGAGGGGAAAGCTGTAACTCTGTGATATGATTTCACCGAACACAAAGAAGTTTCTCAGAAAGCTTCTTTCTCTTTATTATCGGAGGATACTTCCTTTGGCCCTATAGTCTTCAAAGGGATTTGAAATATCTGTTCTCAGATTCCACAGAAATAAGGCTAGCAAAGAGATCCACGAAATACAGATGTAATTCTGTGAGATGAATTAGCAGAACACTAAGCAGTTTCTCAGAAAGCTACTTTACAGATTTCATCTGAGGATATTTCCTTTTTCACCATAGCCCTCTATGGGCTTCCAATTATCACTTTGACAATTCCACAAGAACTGTCTTAGCGAAAGGCTTCTTGAGAGGAAAGCTGTAACTCTGTGAGATGATTTCACAGAACACAAAGAAGTTTCTCAGAAACCTTCTTTCTCTTTGTTATCGGAGGATATTTCCTTTGGCCCTATAGTCTTCAAAGGGATCCGAAGTATCTGTTCTCAGATTATACAGAAATAAGGCTAGCAAAGAGATCCACGAAATACAGATGTAACTCTGTGAGATGAATTAACAGAACACTAAGCCGTTTCTCAGAAAGCTTCTTTCCAGATCTCATCTGAGGATATTTCCTTTTTCACCATTGCTCTCTATGGGCTTCCAAATATCACTTTGCCAATTCCACAAGAACTGTCTTAGCGAAAGGCTTCTTGAGGAGAAAGCTGTAACTCTGTGAGGTGATTTCACAGAACACAAAGAAGTTTCTCAGAAAGTTTCTTTCACTTAGTCATCGGAGTATATGACCTTTGGCCTTATAGGCTTCAAAGGGATCCGAAATATCTGTACTCAGATTCCACAGAAATAAGGCTAGGAAAGGGATCCACGAAATACAGATGTACCTCGGTGAGATGAATTAACGGAACACTAAGCAGTTTCTCAGAAAGCTTCTTTCCAGATTTCATCTGAGGATATTTCCTTTTTAACCATAGCCCTCTATGGGCTTCCAAATATCACTTTGCCAATTCCACATGAACTATCTTAGCGAAAGGCATCTTGAGGGGAAAGCTGTAACTCTGTGAGATGATTTCACAGAACACAAAGAAGTTTCTCAGAAAGCTTCCTTCTCTTTGTTATCGGAGGATATTTCCTTTCGCCCTATAGTCTTCAAAGGGATCCGAAGTATCTGTTCTCAGATTATACAGAAATAAGGCTAGCAAAGAGATCCACGAAATACAGATGTAACTCTGTGAGTGGAATTCACTGAACACTAAGCAGTTTCTCAGAAAGCTTCTTTCCAGATTTCCTCTGAGGATATTTCCTTTTTCACCATAGCCTTTTATGGGCTTCCAAATATCACTTTGCCAATTCCACTAGAACTGTCTTAGCGAAAGGCTTCTTTAGGGCAAAGCTGTAACTCCGTGAGATGATTTCATAGAACACAAAGAAGTTTCTCAGAAAGCTCTTTCTCTTTGTTATCGGAGGACATTTCCTTTGACCCTGTAGTCTTCAAAGGGATCCGAAATATCTGTTCTCAGATTCCACAGAAATAAGGCTAGCAAAGAAATCCACGAAATGCAGATGTAACTCTGTGAGATGAATTAACAGAACACGAAGCAGTTTCTCAGAAAGCTTCTTTCCAGATTTCATCTGAGGATATTTCCTTTTTCACCATAGCCCTCTATGGGCTTCCAAATATCACTTTGCCAATTTCACAAGAACTGTCTTAGCGAAAGGCTTCTTGAGGGGAAAGCTGTAACTCTGTGAGATGATTTCACAGAACACAAAGAAGTTTCTTAGAAAGCTTCTTTCTCTTTATTATCGGAGGATATTTCCTTTGGCAGTATACTCTTCAAAGGGATCCGAAATATCTGTTCTCAGATTCCACAGAAATAAGTCTAGCAAAGAGATCCACGAAATACAGATTTAACTCTGTGAGATGAATTAACAGAACACTAAGTAGTTTCTCAGAAAGCTTCTTTCCAGATTTCATCTGAGGATATTTCCTTTTTCACCATAGCCCTCTATGGGCTTCCAAATATGACTTTGCCAATTCCACAAGAACTGTCTTAGCGAAAGGCTTCTTGAGTGGAAAGCTGTAACTCTGTGAGGTGATTTCACAGAACACAAAGAAGTTTCTCAGAAAGTTTCTTTCACTTAGTCATCGGAGTATATGACCTTTGGCCCTATAGGTTTAAAAGGGATCCGAAATATCTGTACTCAGATTCCACAGAAATAAGGCTAGGAAAGGGATCCACGAAATACAGATGTACCTCGGAGAGATGAATTAACGGAACACTAAGCAGTTTCTCAGAAAGCTTCTTTCCAGATTTCATCTGAGGATATTTCCTTTTTAACCATAGCCCTCTATGGGCTTCCAAATATCACTTTGCCAATTCCACATGAACTATCTTAGCGAAAGGCATCTTGAGGGGAAAGCTGTAACTCTGTGAGATGATTTCACAGAACACAAAGAAGTTTCTCAGAAAGCTTCCTTCTCTTTGTTATCGGAGGATATTTAATTTGGCCCTATAGTCTTCAAAGGGATCCGAAATATCTGTTCTCAGATTCCACAGAAATAAGGCTAGCAAAGAGATCCAAGAAATACAGATGTAACACTCTGAGATGAATTAACAGAACACTAAGCAGTTTCACAGAAAGCTTCTTTCCAGATTTCATCTGAGGATATTTCCTTTTTCACCATATCCCTCTAAGGGCTTCCAAATATCACTTTGACAATACCAAAAGAACTGTGTTAGCGAAAGGCTTCTTGAAGGGAAAGCTGTAACTCTGTGAGATGATTTCACAGAACACAAAGAAGTTTCACAGAAACCTTCTTTCTCTTTGTTATCGGAGGATATTTCCTTTGGCCCTTTAGTCTTCAAAGGGATCCGAAATATCTGTTCTCAGATTCCACAGAAATAAGGCTAGCAAAGAGATCCACGAAATACAGATGTAACTCTGTGAGATGAATTAACAGAACACTAAGCAGTTTCTCAGAAAGCTTCTTTCCAGATTTCATCTGAGGATATTTCCTTTTTCACCATAGCCCTCTATGGGATTCCAAATATCACTTTGCCAATTCCACAAGAACTGTCTTAACGAAAGGCTTCTTGAGCGGAAAGCTGTAACTCTGTGAGATGATTTCAAAGAACACAAAGAAGTTTATATGAAAGCTTCCTTCTCTTTGTTATCGGAGGATATTTCCTTTGGCCCTATAGTCTTCAAAGGGATCCGAAGTATCCGTTCACAGATTATACAGAAATAAGGCAAACAAAGAGATCCACGAAAAACAGATGTAACTCTGTGAGATGAATTAACAGAACACTAAGCAGTTTCTCAGAAAGCTTCTTTCCAGATCTCATCTGAGGATATTTCCTTTTTCACCATAGCCCTCTATGGGCTTCCAAATATCACTTTGCCAATTCCACAAGAACTGTCGTAGCGAAAGGCTTCTTGAGGGGAAAGCATTAATTCTGTGAGATGATTTCACAGAACACAAAGAAGTTTCTCAGAAAGCTTCTTTCTCTTTGTTATCGGAGGATATTTCCTTTGGCCCTATAGTCTTCAAAGGGATCCGTAATATCTGTTCTCAGATTCCACAGAAATAAGGCTAGCAAAGACATCCACGAAATACAGATGTAACTCTGTGAGATGAATTAACAGAACAGTAAGCAGTTTCTCAGAAAGCTTCTTTCCAGATTTCATCTGAGGATATTTCCTTTTTCACCATAGCCCTCTATGGGCTTCCAAATATCACTTTGACAATTCCACAAGAACTGTCTTAGCGAAAGGCTCCTTGAGGGGAAAGCTGTAACTCTGTGAGATGATTTCACAGAACACAAAGAAGTTTCTCAGAAACCTTCTTTCTCTTTGTTATCGGAGGATATTTCCTTTGGCCCTATAGTCTTCAAAGGGATCCGAAATATCTGTTCTCAGACTCCACAGAAATAAGGCTAGGAAAGAGATCCACGAAATACAGATGTAACTCTGTGAGATGAATTAACAGAACAGTAAGCAGTTTCTCAGAAAGCTTCTTTCCAGATTTCATCGGAGGATATTTCCTTTTTCAACATAGCCCTTTATGGGCTTCCAAATATCACTTTGCCAATCCCACAAGACCTGTCTTAGCGAAAGGCTTCTTGAGGGGAAAGCTGTAACTCTGTGAGATGATTTCACAGAACACAAAGAAGTTTCTCAGAAAGCTTCTTTCTCTTTGTTATCGGAGGATACTTCCTTTGGCCCTATAGTCTTCAAAGGGATCTGAAGTATCTGTTCTCAGATTATACAGAAAAAAGGCTAGCAAAGAGATCCACGAAATACAGATGTAACTCTGTGAGATGAATTAACAGAACACTAAGCAGTTTCTCAGAAAGCTTCTTTCCAGATCTCATCTGAGGATATTTCCTTTTTCACCATAGCTCTCTATGGGCTTCCAAATATCACTTTGCCAATTCCACAAGAACTGTCTTAGCGAAAACTTCTTGAGTAGAAAGCTGTAACTCTGTGAGGTGATTTCACAGAACACAAAGAAGTTTCTCAGAAAGTTTCTTTCACTTAATCATCGGAGTATATGACCTTTGGCCCTATAGGCTTCAAAGGGATCCGAAATATCTGTACTCAGATTCCACAGAAATAAGGCTAGGAAAGGGATCCACGAAATACAGATGTACCTCGGTGAGATGAATTAACGGAACACTAAGCAGTTTCTCAGAAAGCTTCTTTCCAGATTTCATCTGAGGATATTTCCTTTTTCACCATAGCCCTCTATGGGCTTCCAAATATCACTTTGCCAATTCCACAAGAACTGTCGTAGCGAATGGCTTCTTGAGGGGATAGTTGTAACTCTGTGAGATGATTTCACAGAACACAAAGAAGTTCTCAGAAAGCTTCCTTCTCTTTGTTATCGGAGGATATTTCCTTTGGCCCTATAGTCTTCAAAGGGATCCGAAGTATCTCTTCTCAGATTATACAGAAATAAGGCTAGCAAAGAGATCCACGAAATACAGATGTAACTCTGTGAGTGGAATTCACAGAACACTAAGCAGTTTCTCAGAAAGCTTCTTTCCAGATTTCCTCTGAGGATATTTCCTTTTTCACCGTAGCCTTTTATGGGCTTCCAAATATCACTTTGCCAATTCCACTAGAACTGTCTTAGCGAAAGGCTTCTTTAGGGGAAAGCTGTAACTCCGTGAGATGATTTCATAGAACACAAAGAAGTTTCTCAGAAAGCTCTTTCTCTTTGTTATCGGAGGACATTTCCTTTGACCCTGTAGTCTTCAAAGGGATCCGAAATATCTGTTCTCAGACTCCACAGAAATAAGGCTAGCAAAGAAATCCACGAAATGCAGATGTAACTCTGTGAGATGAATTAACAGAACACGAAGCAGTTTCTCAGAAAGCTTCTTTCCAGATTTCATCTGAGGATATTTCCTTTTTCACCATAGCCCTCTATGGGCTTCCAAATATCACTTTGACAATTCCACAAGAACTGTCTTAGCGAAAGGCTTCTTGAGGGGAAAGCTGTAACTCTGTGAGATGATTTCACAGAACACAAAGAAGTTTCTCAGAAAGCTTCTTTCTCTTTATTATCGGAGGATATTTCCTTTGGCAGTATAGTCTTCAAAGGGATCCGAAATATCTGTTCTCAGATTCCACAGAAATAAGGCTAGTAAAGAGATCCACGAAATACAGATGTAACTCTGTGAGATGAATTAACAGAACACTAAGCAGTTTCTCAGAAAGCTTCTTTCCAGATTTCATCTGAGGATATTTCCTTTTTCACCATAGCCCTCTATGGGATTCCAAATATCACTTTGCCAATTCCACAAGAACTGTCTTAACGAAAGGCTTCTTGAGCGGAAAGCTGTAACTCTGTGAGATGATTTCAAAGAACACAAAGAAGTTTCTCAGAAAGCTTCCTTCTCTTTGTTATCGGAGGATATTTCCTTTGGCCCTATAGTGTTCAAAGGGATCCGAAGTATCTGTTCTCAAAATCCAGAGAAATAAGGCTAGCAAAGAGATCCACGAAATACAGATGTAACTCTGTGAGTGGAAGTCCCAGAACACTAAGCAGTTTCTCAGAAAGCTTCTCTCCAAATTTCATCTGAGGATATTTCCTTTTTCACCATAGCCCTCTAGGGGCTTCCGAATATCACTTTGCCAGTTCCACAAGAATTGTCTTAGCGAAAGGCTTCTTGAGGGGAAAGCTGTAACTCTGTGGGATGATTTCAGAGAACACAAAGAAGTTTTTCAGAAACCTTCTTTCTCTTTGTTATCGGAGGATATTTCCTTTGGCCCTATAGTCTTCAAAGGGATCCGAAATATCTCTTCTCAGATTCCACAGAAATAAGGCTAGCAAAGAGATCCACGAAATACAGATGTAACTCTGTGAGATGAATTAACAGAATACTAAGCAGTTTCTCAGAAAACTTCTTTCTAGATTTCATCTGAGGATATTTCCTTTTTCATCATAGCCCTCTATGGGCTTCCAAATATCACTTTACCAATTCCACAAGAACTGTCTTAGCGAAAGGCTTCTTGAGGGGAAAGCTGTAAATCTGTGAGATGATTTCACAGAACACAAAGAAGTTTCTCAGAAAGCTACTTTCTCTTAGTTATCGGAGGATATTTCCTTTGGCCCTATAGTCTTCAAAGGGATCCGAAATATCTGTTCTCAGATTCCACAGAAATAAGGCTAGCAACTAGATCCACGAAATACAGATGTAACTCTGTGAGTGGAAGTCACAGAACACTAAGCAGTTTCTCAGAAAGCTTCTTTCCAGATTTCATCTGAGGATATATCCTTTTTCACCATAGCCCTCTATGGGCTTCCAAATATCACTTTGCCAATTCCACAAGAACTGTCTTAGCAAAAGGCTTCTTTAGCGGAAAGCTGTAACTCTGTGAGATGATTTCACAGAACACAAAGAAGTTTCTCAGAAGGCTTCTTTCTCTCTGTAATCGGAGGATATTTCGTTTGACCCTATAGTCTTCAAAGGGATCCGAAATATCTGTTCTCAGATTCCACAGAAATAAGGCTAGCAAAGAGATCCACGAAATACAGATGTAACTCTGAGAGATGAATTAACAGAATACTAAGCAGTTTCTCAGAAAGCTTCTTTCCAGATTTCATCTGAGGATATTTCCTTTTTCACCATAGCCCTCTATGGGCTTCCAAATATCACTTTGCCAATTCCACAAGAACTGTCTTAGCGAAAGGCTTCTTGAGGAGAAAGCTGTAACTCTGTGAGATGATTTCACAGAACACAAAGAAGTTTCACAGAAACCTTCTTTCTCTTTGTTATCGGAGGATATTTCCTTTGGCCTTATAGTCTTCAAACGGATCCGAAATATCTGTTCTCAGATTCCACAGAAATAATCTATTCAAGAGATCCACGAAATACAGATGTAACTCTGTGAGATGAATTAACAGTACACTAAGCAGTTTCTCAGAAAGATTCTTTCCAAATTTCATCTGAGGATATTTCCTTTTTCACCATATCCCTCTATGGTCTTCCAAATATCACTTTGCCAATTCCACAAGAACTGTCTTAACGAAAGGCTGCTTGAGGGGATAGCTGTAACTCTGTGAGATGATTTCACAGAACACAAAGAAGTTTCTCAGAAAGCTTCTTTCTCTTTGTCATCGGAGGATATTTCCTTTGGCCCTACAGTCTTCAAAGGGATCCGAAATATCTGTTCTCAGATTCCACAGAAATAAGGCTAGCAAAGAGATCCAGGAAATACAGATGTAACTCTGTATGATGTATTAACAGAACACTGAGCAGTTTCTCAGAAAGCTTCTTTCCAGATTTCATCTGAGGATATTTCCTTTTTCACCATAGCCCTCTATGGGCTTCCGAATATCACTTTGCCAATTCCACAAGAACTGTCTTAGCGAAAGGCTTCTTGAGGGGAAAGCTGAAACTCTGTGAGATGATTTCACAGAATAGAAAGAAGTTTCTCAGAAACCTTCTTTCTCTTTGTTATCGGAGGATATTTCCTTTGGCACTATAGTCTTCAAAGGGATCCGAAATATCTGTTCTCAGATTCCACAGAAATAAGGCTAGCAAAGAGATCCACGAAATACAGATGAATATCTGTGAGTGGAAGTCACAGAACACTAAGCCGTTTCTCAGAAATCTTCCTTCCAGATTTCATCTGAGGATATTTCCTTTTTCACCATAGAACTCTATGGGCTTCCAATTATTACTTTGAAAATTCCACAAGAACTGTCTTAGCGAAAGGCTTCCTGAAGGGAAAGGTGAAACTCTGTGAGATGATTTCATAGAACACAAAGAAGTTTCTCAGAAAGCTTCTTTCTCTTTGTTATCGGAGGACATTTCCTTTGGCCCTATAGTCCTCAAGTGATCCGAAATATATGTTCTCAGATTCCACAGAAATAAGGCTAGCAAAGAGATCCAAGAAATACAGATGTAACTCTGTGAGACGAATTAACAGAACACTAAGCAGTTTCTCAGAAACCTTCTTTCCAGGTTTCATCTGAGGATATTTCCTTTTTCACCATAGCCCTCTATGGGCTTCCAAATATCACTTTGCGAATTCCACAAGAACTGTCTTAGCGAAAGGCTTCTTGAGGGGAAAGGTGTAACTCTGTGAGATGATTTCACAGAACACAAAGAAGTTTCTCAGAAAGCTTCTTTCTCTTTGTTATCGGAGGATATTTCCTTTGGCCCTATAGTCTTCAAGGGGATCTGAAATATCTGTTCTCACATTCCACAGAAATAAGTCTAGCAAAGAGATCCACGAAATACAGATGTAACTCTGTTTGATGAATTAACAGAACATTGAGCAGTTTCTCAGAAAGCTTCTTTCCTGATTTCATCTGAGGATATTTCCTATTTCACCATAGCCCTCTATGGGCTACCAAATATCACTTTGCCAATTACACAAGAACTGTCTTAGTGAAAGGCTCCTTGAGGGGAAAGCTGTAACTCTGTGAGATGATTTCACAGAACACAAAGAAGTTGCACAGAAAGCTTCTTTCTCTTTGTTATCGGAGGATATTTCCTTTGGCCTTATAGTCTTCAAAGGGATTCGATATATCTGTTCTCAGATTCCACAGAAATATGTCTAGCAAAGAGATCCACGAAATAGAGATGTAACTATGTGAGTGGAAGTCACAGAACACTGAGAAGTTTCTCAGAAAGCTTCTTTCCAGATTTCATCTGAGGATATTTCCTTTTTCACCATAGCCCTCTATGGACTTCCAAATATCAGTTTGCCAATTCCACAAGAACTGTCTAAGCGAAAGACTTCTTGAGGGGAAAGCTGTAACTCTGTGAGGTGATTTCACAGAACACGAAGAAATTTCTCAGAAAGGTTATTTCTCTTTATTATCGGAGGATATTTCCTTTGGCCCTATAGTCTTCAAAGGGATCCGAAATATCTGTTCTCAGATTCCACAGAAATAAGTCTAGCAAAGAGATCCACGAAATACAGATGTAACTCTGTGAGTGGAAGTCACAGAACACTAAGCAGTTTCTCATAAAACTTCTTTCCTGATTTCTTCTGAGAATATTTCCTTTTTCACCATAGCCCTCTCTGGGCTTCCAAATATCACTTTGCCAATTCCACAAGAAGTGTCTTAGCGAAAGTCTTCTTAAGGGGAAAGCTGTAACTCTGTGAGATGATTTCACAGAACACAAAGAAGTTTCTCAGAAACCTTCTTTCTCTTTGTTATCGGAGGATATTTCCTTTGGCCCTATAGTCTTCAAAGGGATCCCAAATATCTGTTCTCACATTCCACAGAAATAAGGCTAGCAAAGAGATCCAAGAAATAGAGATGTAACCCTGTGAGATGATTTAACAGAAAACTAAGCAGTTTCTCAGAAAGCTTCTTTCCAGATTACATCTGAGGATATTTCCTTTTTCACCGTAGCCCTCTATGGGCTTCCAAATATCACTTTGCCAATTCCACAAGAACTGTCTTAGCGAAAGGCTTCTTGAGGGGAAAGCTGAAACTCTGTGAGATGATTTCACAGAATACAAAGAAGTTTCTCAGAAACCTTCTTTCTGTTTGTTATCGGAGGATATTTCCTTTGGCCCTATAGTCTTCAAAGGGATCTGAAATATCTGTTCTCAGATTCCACAGAAATAAGTCTAGCAAAGAGATCCACGAAATACAGATGTAACTCTGTGAGATGAATTAACAGAACACTGAGCAGTTTCTCAGAAAACTTCTTTCCAGATTTCATCTGAGGATATTTCCTTTTTCACCGTAGCACTCTATGGGCTTCCAAATATCACTTTGCCAATTCCACCAGAACTGTCTTAGCGAAAGGCTACTTGAGGGGAAAGCTGTAACTCTGTGAGATGATTTCATAGAACACAAAGAAGTTTCTCAGAAAGCTTCTTTCTCTTTGTTATCGGAGGACATTTCCTTTGGCCCTATAGTCGTCAAGGGATCCGAAATATATGTTCTCAGATTCCACAGAAATAAGGCTAGCAAAGAGATCCAAGAAATACAGATGTAACTCTGTGAGATGAATTAACAGAACACTTAGCAGTTTCTCAGAAACTTCCTTCCAGATTTCATCTGAGGATATTTCCTTTTTCACCATAGCCCTCTACGGGCTTCCAAATATCACTTTGCCAATTCCACAAGACTCTCTTAGCGAAAGGCTTCTAGAGGGGAAAGCTGTAACTCTGTGAGATGATTTCACAGAACACAAAGAAGTTTCTCAGAAACCTTTTTTCTCTTTGTTATCGGAGGATATTTCCTTTGGCCCTGTAGTCTTCAAAGGGATCTGAAATATCTGTTCTCAGATTGCACAGAAATAAGGCTAGCAAAGAGATCCACAAAATACAGAAGTAACTCTGTGAGATGAATTAACAGAACACTAAGCAGTTTCTCAGAAAGCTTCTTTCCAGATTTCATCTGAGGATATTTCCTTTTTCACCATAGCCATCTAAGGGCTTCCAAATATCACTTTGCCAATTCCACAAGAACTGTCTTAGCGAAAGGCTTCTTGAGGGGAATGCTGTAACTCTGTGAGATGATTTCACAAATCACAAAGATGTTTCTCAGAAAGCTTCTTTCACTTTGTTATCGGAGGATATTTCCTTGGGCCCTATAGTCTTCAAAGAGATCCGAAATATCTGTTCTCAGATTCCACAGAAATAAGGCTAGCAAAGAGATCCACGAAATACAGATGTAACTCTGTGAGATGAATTAACAGAACACTGAGCAGTTTCTCAGAAAACTTCTTTCCAGATTTCATCTGAAGATATTTCCTTTTCCCAGTAGCACTCTATGGGCTTCCAAATATCACTTTGCCAATTCCACAAGAACTGTCTTAGCGAAAGGCTTCTTGAGGGGAAAGCTGTAACTCTGTGAGATGATTTCACAGAACACAAAGAAGTTTCTCAGAAAGCTTCTTTCCCTTTGTTATCGGAGAATATTTCCTTTGGAACTATAGTCTTCAAGGGGATCCGAAATATCTGTTCTCACATTCCACAGAAATAAGTCTAGCAAAGAGATCCACGAAATACAGATGTAATTCTGTTTGATGAATTAACAGAACACTGAGCAGTTTCTCAGAAAGCTTCTTTCCAGTTTTCATCTGAGGATATTTCCTTTTTCACCATAGCCCTCTATGGGCTACCAAATATCACCTTGACTATTCCACAAGAACTGTCTTAGTGAAAGGCTCCTTGAGGGGAAAGCTGTAACTCTGTGAGATGATTTCACAGAACACAAAGAAGTTTCACATAAAGCTTCTTTCTCTTTGTCATCGGAGGATATTTCCTTTGGCCCTATAGTCTTCAAAGGGATCCGAAATATCTCTTCTCAGATTCCACAGAAATAAGGCTAGTAAAGAGATCCACGAAATACAGATGTAACTCTGTGAGATGAATTAACAGAACACTGAGCAGTTTCTCAGAAAACTTCTTTCCAGATTTCATCTGAGGATATTTCCTTTTTCACCATAGCCCTCTATGGGCTTCCAAATATCACTTTGCCAATTCCACAAGAACTGTCTTAGCGAAAGGCTTCTTGAGAGGAAAGCTTTAACTCTGTGAGATGATTTCATTGAACAGAAAGAAGTTTCCCAGAAACCTTCTTTCTCTTTGTTATCGGAGGATATTTCCTTTGGCCTTATAGTTTTCACAGGGATTCGATATATCTGTTCTCAGATTCCACAGAAATATGGCTAGCAAAGAGATCCACGAAATAGAGATGTAACTCTGTCAGTGGAAGTCACAGAACACTGAGAAGTTTCTCAGAAAGCTTCTTTCCAGATTTCATCTGAGGATATTTCCTTTTTCACCATAGCCCTCTATGGACTTCCGAATATCACTTTGCCAATTCCACAAGAACTGTCTAAGCGAAAGACTTCTTGAGGGGAAAGCTGTAACTCTGTGAGATGATTTCACAGAACACGAAGAAATTTCTCAGAAAGCTTCTTTCTCTTTGGTATCGGAGGATATTTCCATTGGCCCTATAGTCTTCAAAGGGATCTGAAATATCTGTTCTCAGATTCCACAGAAATAAGGCTAGCAAAGAGATCCACGAAATACAGATGTACCTCTCTATGATGAATTAACAGAACTCTTAGCAGTTTCTCATCAAGCTTCCTTCCAGATTTCATCTGAGGATATTTCCTTTTTCACCATAGCCCTCTACGGGCTTCCAAATATCACTTTGCCAATTCCACAAGACTCTCTTAGCGAAAGGGTTCTTGAGGGGAAAGCTGTAACTCTGTGAGATGATTTCACAGAACACAAAAAAGTTTCTCAGAAAGCTTCTTTCTCTTTGTTATCGGAGGATATTTCCATTGGCCCTATTGTCTTCAAAGGGATCCCAAATATCTGTTCTCAGATTCCACAGAAATAAGGCTAGCAAAGAGATCCACGATATACAGATGTAACTCTGTGAGATGAATTAACAGAACACTAAGCCGTTTCTCAGAAAGCTTCTTTCCAGATTTCATCTGACGATATTTCCTTTTTCACCATAGCCCTCTATGGGCTTCCAAATATCACTTTGCCAATTCCACAAGAACTGTCTTAGCTAAAGGCTTCTTGAGGGGAAAGCTGTAACTCTGTGAGATGATTTCACTGAACACAAGGAAGTTTCTCAGAAAGCTTCTTTCTCTTTGTTATCGAAGGATATTTCCTTTGGCCCTATAGTCTTCAAAGGGATCCGAAATATCTGTTCTCAGACTCCACAGAAATAAGGCTAGGAAAGAGATCCACGAAATACAGATGTACCTCTCTATGATGAATTAACAGAACTCTTAGCAGTTTCTCAGAAAGCTTCCTTCCAGATTTCATCTGAGGATATTTCCTTTTTCACCATAGCCCTCTACGGGCTTCCAAATATCACTTTGCCAATTCCACAAGACTCTCTTAGCGAAAGGGTTCTTGAGGGGAAAGCTGTAACTCTGTGAGATGATTTCACAGAACACAAAGAAGTTTCTCAGAAAGCTTCTTTCCCTTTGTTATCGGAGAATATTTCCTTTGGAACTATAGTCTTCAAGGGGATCCGAAATATCTGTTCTCACATTCCACAGAAATAAGTCTAGCAAAGAGATCCACGAAATACAGATGTAATTCTGTTTGATGAATTAACAGAACACTGAGCAGTTTCTCAGAAAGCTTCTTTCCAGTTTTCATCTGAGGATATTTCCTTTTTCACCATAGCCCTCTATGGGCTACCAAATATCACCTTGACTATTCCACAAGAACTGTCTTAGTGAAAGGCTCCTTGAGGGGAAAGCTGTAACTCTGTGAGATGATTTCACAGAACACAAAGAAGTTTCACATAAAGCTTCTTTCTCTTTGTCATCGGAGGATATTTCCTTTGGCCCTATAGTCTTCAAAGGGATCCGAAATATCTCTTCTCAGATTCCACAGAAATAAGGCTAGTAAAGAGATCCACGAAATACAGATGTAACTCTGTGAGATGAATTAACAGAACACTGAGCAGTTTCTCAGAAAACTTCTTTCCAGATTTCATCTGAGGATATTTCCTTTTTCACCATAGCCCTCTATGGGCTTCCAAATATCACTTTGCCAATTCCACAAGAACTGTCTTAGCGAAAGGCTTCTTGAGAGGAAAGCTTTAACTCTGTGAGATGATTTCATAGAACAGAAAGAAGTTTCCCAGAAACCTTCTTTCTCTTTGTTATCGGAGGATATTTCCTTTGGCCTTATAGTTTTCACAGGGATTCGATATATCTGTTCTCAGATTCCACAGAAATATGGCTAGCAAAGAGATCCACGAAATAGAGATGTAACTCTGTCAGTGGAAGTCACAGAACACTGAGAAGTTTCTCAGAAAGCTTCTTTCCAGATTTCATCTGAGGATATTTCCTTTTTCACCATAGCCCTCTATGGACTTCCGAATATCACTTTGCCAATTCCACAAGAACTGTCTAAGCGAAAGACTTCTTGAGGGGAAAGCTGTAACTCTGTGAGATGATTTCACAGAACACGAAGAAATTTCTCAGAAAGCTTCTTTCTCTTTGGTATCGGAGGATATTTCCATTGGCCCTATAGTCTTCAAAGGGATCTGAAATATCTGTTCTCAGATTCCACAGAAATAAGGCTAGCAAAGAGATCCACGAAATACAGATGTACCTCTCTATGATGAATTAACAGAACTCTTAGCAGTTTCTCATCAAGCTTCCTTCCAGATTTCATCTGAGGATATTTCCTTTTTCACCATAGCCCTCTACGGGCTTCCAAATATCACTTTGCCAATTCCACAAGACTCTCTTAGCGAAAGGGTTCTTGAGGGGAAAGCTGTAACTCTGTGAGATGATTTCACAGAACACAAAAAAGTTTCTCAGAAAGCTTCTTTCTCTTTGTTATCGGAGGATATTTCCATTGGCCCTATTGTCTTCAAAGGGATCCCAAATATCTGTTCTCAGATTCCACAGAAATAAGGCTAGCAAAGAGATCCACGATATACAGATGTAACTCTGTGAGATGAATTAACAGAACACTAAGCCGTTTCTCAGAAAGCTTCTTTCCAGATTTCATCTGACGATATTTCCTTTTTCACCATAGCCCTCTATGGGCTTCCAAATATCACTTTGCCAATTCCACAAGAACTGTCTTAGCTAAAGGCTTCTTGAGGGGAAAGCTGTAACTCTGTGAGATGATTTCACTGAACACAAGGAAGTTTCTCAGAAAGCTTCTTTCTCTTTGTTATCGAAGGATATTTCCTTTGGCCCTATAGTCTTCAAAGGGATCCGAAATATCTGTTCTCAGACTCCACAGAAATAAGGCTAGGAAAGAGATCCACGAAATACAGATGTACCTCTCTATGATGAATTAACAGAACTCTTAGCAGTTTCTCAGAAAGCTTCCTTCCAGATTTCATCTGAGGATATTTCCTTTTTCACCATAGCCCTCTACGGGCTTCCAAATATCACTTTGCCAATTCCACAAGACTCTCTTAGCGAAAGGGTTCTTGAGGGGAAAGCTGTAACTCTGTGAGATGATTTCACAGAACACAAAGAAGTTTCTCAGAAACCTTCTTTCTCTTTGTTATCGGAGGATATTTCCTTTGGCCCTATAGTCTTCAAAGGGATCTGAAATATCTGTTCTCAGATTCCACAGAAATAAGGCTAGCAAAGAGATCCACGAAATACAGATGTAACTCTGTGAGATGAATTAACAGAACACTAAGCAGTTTCTCAGAAAGCTTCTTTCCAGATTTCATCTGAGGATATTTCCTTTTTCACCGTAGTCCTCTATGGGCTTCCAAATATCACTTTGCCAATTCCACAAGAACTGTCTTACCGAAAGGCTTCTTGAGGGGAAAGCTGTAACTCTGTGAGATGATTTCACAGAACACAAAGAAATTTCTCAGAAATCTTCTTTCTCTTTGTTATCGGAGGATATTTCCTTTGGCCCTATAGTCTTCAAAGGATACGAAATTTCTGTTCTCAGATTCCACAGAAATAAGGCTAGCAAAGAGATCCACGAAATACGGATGTAACTCTGTGAGTGGAAGTCACAGAACACTAAGCAGTTTCTCAGAAAGCTTCTTTCCAGATTTCATCTGAGGATATTTCCTTTTTCACCATAGCCCTCTATGGACTTCCAAATATCACTTTGCCAATTCCACAAGAACTGTCTTAGCGAAAGGCTTCTTGAGGGGAAAGCTGTAACTCTGTGAGATGATTTCACAAAACACAAAGAAGTTTCTCAGAAAGCTTCTTTCTCTTTGTTATCGGAGGATATTTCCTTTGGCCCTATAGTCTTCAAAGAGATCCGAAATATCTGTTCTCAGATTCCACAGAAATGAGGCAAGGAAAGAGATCCACGAAATACAGATGTAACTCTGTGAGATGAATTAACAGAACACTAAGCAGTTTCTCAGAAAGCTTCTTTCCAGATTTCATCTGAGGATATTTCCTTTTTCACCGTAGCCCTCTATGGGCTTCCAAATATCACTTTGCCAATTCCACAAGAACTGTCTTAGCGAAAGGCTTCTTGAGGGGAAAGCTGTAACTCTGTGAGATGATTTCACAGAACACAAAAAAGTTTCTCAGAAAGCTTCTTTCTCTTTGTTATCGGAGGATATTTCCATTGGCCCTATTGTCTTCAAAGGGATCCCAAATATCTGTTCTCAGATTCCACAGAAATAAGGCTAGCAAAGAGATCCACGAAATACAGATGTAACTCTGTGAGATGAATTAACAGAACACTAAGCCGTTTCTCAGAAAGCTTCTTTCCAGATTTCATCTGAGGATATTTCCTTTTTCAACATAGCCCTCTATGGGCTTCCAAATATCACTTTGCCAATTCCAGAAGAACTGTCTTAGCGAAAGGCTTCTTCAGGGGAAAGCTGAAACTCTGTGAGATGATATCACAGAACACAAAGAAGTTTCTCAGAAAGCTTCTTTCTCTTTGTTATCGGAGGATATTTCCTTTGGCCCTATATTCTTCAAAGAGATCCGAAATATCTGCTCTCAGATTCCACAGAAATGAGGCTAGCAAAGAGATCCACGAAATACAGATGTAACTCTGTGAGATGAATTAACAGAACACGAAGCAGTTTTTCAGAAAGCTTCTTTCCCGATTTCATCTGAGGATATTTCCTTTTTCACCATAGCCCTCTATGGACTTCCAAATATCACTTTGCCAATTCCACAAGAACTGTCTTAGCGAAAGGCTTCTTGAGGAGAAAGCTGTAACTCTGTGAGATGATTTCACAAAACACAAAGAAGTTTCTCAGAAAGCTTCTTTCTCTTTGTTATCGGAGGATATTTCCTTTGGCCCTATAGTCTTCAAGGGGATCAGAAATATATGTTCTCACATTCCACAGAAATAAGTCTAGCAAAGAGATCCACGAAATACAGATGTAATTCTGTTTGATGAATTAACAGAACACTGAGCAGTTTCTCAGAAAGCTTCTTTCCAGTTTTCATCTGATGATATTTCCTTTTTCACCATAACCCTCTATGGGCTTCCAAATATCACTTTGACTATTCCACAAGAACTGTCTTAGTGAAATGCTCCTTGAGGGGAAAGCTGTAACTCTGTGAGATGATTTCACAGAACACAAAGAAGTTTCTCAGAAACCTTCTTTCTCTTTGTTATCGAAGGATATTTCCTTTGGCCCTATAGTCTTCAAAGGGATCTGAAATATCTCTTCTCAGATTCCACAGAAATAAGGCTAGCAAAGAGATCCACGAAATACAGATGTAACTCTGTGAGATGAATTAACAGAACACTAAGCAGTTTCTCAGAAAGCTTCTTTCCAGATTTCATCTGGGGATATTTCCTTTTTCACCATAGCCCTCTATGGGCTTCCAAATATCACTTTGCCAATTCCACAAGAACTGTCTTAGCGAAAGGCTTCTTGAGGGGAAAGCTGTAACTCTGTGAGAAGATTTCACAGAACACAAAGAAATTTCTCAGAAACCTTCTTTCTCTTTGTTATCGGAGGATATTTCCTTTGGCCCTATAGTCTTCAAAGGGATCCGAAATATCTGTTCTCAGATTCCACAGAAATAAGTCTAGCAAAGAGATCCACGAAATACAGATGTACCTCGGTGAGATGAATTAACAGAACGCTAAGCAGTTTCTCAGAAAGCTTCTTTCCAGATTTCATCTGAGGATATTTCCTTTTTCACCGTAGCCCTCTATGAGCTTCCAAATATCACTTTGCCAGTTCCACAAGAACTTTTTTAGCGAAAAGCTTCTTGAGGGGAAAGCTGTAACTCTGTGAGATGATTTCACAGAACACAAAGATGTTTCTTAGAAAGCTTCTTTCTCTTTGTTATCGGAGGATATTTCCTTTGGACCTATAGTCTTCAAAGGGATCCGAAATATCTGTTCTCAGATTCCACAGAAATAAGGCTAGCAAAGAGATCCACGAAATACAGATGTAACTCTGTGAGATGAATAAACAGAACACTAAGCAGTTTCTCAGAAAGCTTCTTTCCAGATTTCATCTGAGGATACTTCCTTTTTCACCATAGACCTCTATGGGCTTCCAAATATCACTTTGCCAATTCCACAAGAACTGTCTTAGCGAAAGGCTTCTTGAGGGGAAAGATGTAACTCTGTGAGATGATTTCACAGGACACATAGAAGTTTCTCAGAAAGCTTCTTTCTCTTTGTCATCGGAGTATATTTCCTTTGGCCCTATAGTCTTCAAAAGGATCCGAAATATCTGTCCTCAGATTCCACAGAAATAAGGCTAGCAA
Source organism: Macaca mulatta (assembly GCF_049350105.2). Taxonomy (NCBI): domain Eukaryota; kingdom Metazoa; phylum Chordata; class Mammalia; order Primates; family Cercopithecidae; genus Macaca; species Macaca mulatta. Next base: position 94,080,699 of record NC_133410.1, on the reverse strand, counting down.
AGAGATTCACGAAATACAGATGAAACTCTGTTAGTGGAAGTCACAGAACACTAAGCAGTTTCTCAGAAAGCTTCCTTCCAGATTTCATCTGAGGATATTTCCTTTTTCACCATAGCCCTCTATGGGCTTCCAAATATCACTTTGCCAATTCCACAAGAACTGTCTTAGCGAAAGGCTTCTTGAGGGGAAAGCTGTAACACTGTGAGATGATTTCATAGAACACAAAGAAGTTTCTCAGAAAGCTTCTTTCTCTTTGTTATCGGAGTACATTTCCTTTGGCCCTATAGTCCTCAAGGGATCCGAAATATATGTTCTCAGATTCCACAGAAATAAGGCTAGCAAAGAGATCCACGAAATACAGATGTAACTCTGTGAGATGATTTAACAGCACACTAAGCAGTTTCTCAGAAAGCTTCTTTCCAGATTTCATCTGAGGATATTTCCTTTTTCACCGTAGCCCTCTATGGGCTTCCAAATATCACTTTGCCAATTCCACAAGACTCTCTTAGCGAAAGGATTCTTGAGGGGAAAGCTGTAACTCTGTGGGATGATTTCACAGAACACAAAGATGTTTCTCAGAAACCTTCTTTCTCTTTGTTATCGGAGGATATTTCCTTTGGCCCTATAGTCTTCAAAGGGATCCGAAATATCTGTTCTCAGATTCCACAGAAATAAGGCTAGCAAAGAGATCCACGAAATACAGATGTAACTCTGTGAGATGAATTAACAGAACACTAAGCAGTTTCTCAGAAAGCTTCTTTCCAGATTTCATATGAGGATATTTCCTTTTTCACCATAGCCCTCTATGGGCTTCCAAATATCACTTTGCCAATTCCACAAGAACTGTCTTAGCGAAAGGCTTCTTGAGGGGAAATCTGAAACTCTGTGAGATGATATCACAGAACACAAAGAAGTTTCTCAGAAAGCTTCTTTCTCTTTGTAATCGGAGGATATTTCCTTTGGCCCTATAGTCTTCAAAGGGATCCGAAATATCTCTTCTCAGATTCCACAGATATAAGGCTAGCAAAGAGATCCACGAAATACAGATGTAACTCTGTGAGTGGAAGTCACAGAACACTAAGCAGTTTCTCAGAAAGCTTCTTTCCAGATTTCATCTCAGGATATGTCCTTTTTCACCATAGTCCTCTATGGGCTTCCAAATATCACTTTGCCAATTCCACAAGAACTGTCTTAGCGAAAGGCTTCTTGAGGGGAAAGCTGTAACTCTGTGAGATGATTTCACAGAACACAAAGAAGTTTCTCAGAAAGCTTCTTTCTCTTTGTCATCGGAGGATATTTCCTTTGGCACTATAGTCTTCAAAGGGATCCGAAATATCTATTCTCAGATTCCACAGAAATAAGGCTAGCAAAGAGATCCACGAAATACAGATGTAACTCTGTATGATGATTTAACAGAACACTGAGCAGTTTCTCAGAAGCTTCTTTCCAGATTTCATCTGAGGATATTTCCTTTTTCACCATAGCCCTCTATGGGCTTCCAAATATCACTTTGCCAATTCCACAAGAACTGTCTTAGCGAAAGACTTCTTGAGGGGAATGCTGAAACTCTGTGAGATAATTTCACAGAATACAAAGAAGTTTCTCAGAAACCTTCTTTCTCTTTGTTATCGGAGGATATTTCCTTTGGCCCTATAGTCTTCAAAGGGATCAGAAATATCTGTTCTCAGATTCCACAGAAATAAGGCTAGCAAAGAGATCCACGAAATACAGATGAAACTCTGTGAGTGGAAGTAGCAGAACACTAAGCAGTTTCTCAGAAAGCTTCTTTCCAGATTTCATCTGAGGATATTTCCTTTTTTACCATAGCTCTCAATGTAATTCCAAATACCACTTTGCCAATTCCACAAGAACGGTCTTAGCGAAAGGCTTCTTGAGGGGAAAGTGTAACACCGTGAGATGATTTCACAGAACACAAAGAAGTTTCTCAGAAACCTTCCTTCTCTTTGTTATCGTAGGATATTTCCTTTGGCCCTATAGTCTTCAAAGGGATCCGAAATATCTGTTCTCAGATTCCAAAGAAATACGGCTAGCAAAGAGATCCAAGAAATACAGATGTAACTCTGTGAGTGGAAGTCACAGAACACTAAGCAGTTTCTCAGAAAGCTTCTTTCCAAATTTCATCTGAGGATATGTCCTTTTTCACCATAGCCCTCTATGGGCTTCCAAATATCACTTTGCCAATTCCACAAGAACTGTCTTAGCGAAAGGCTTCTTGAGGGAAAAACTGTAACTCTGTGAGATGATTTCATAGAACACAAAGAAGTTTCTCAGAAAGCTGCTTGCTCTTTGTCATCGGAGGATATTTCCTTTGGCCCTATATTCTTCAAAGGGATCCGAAATATCTGTTCTCAGATTCCACAGAAATAAGGCCAGCAAAGAGATCCACGAAATACAGATGTAACTCTGTGAGATGAATTAACAGAACACTGAGCAGTTTCTCAGAAAGCTTCTTTCCAGATTTCATCTGAGGATATTTCCTTTTTCACCATAGCCCTCTATGGGCTTCCAAAGATCACTTTGCCAATTTCACAACAACTGTCTTAGCGAAAGGCTTCTTGAGGGGAAAGCTGTAACTCTGTGAGATGATTTCACAGAACACAAAGAAGTTTCTCAGAAAGCTTCTTTCTCTTTGTCATCAGAGGATATTTCCTTTGGCCCTATAGTCTTCAAAGGGATCCGAAATATCTGTTCTCAGATTCCACAGAAATAAGGCTAGCAAAGAGATCCACGAAATACAGATGTAACTCTGTGAGATGAATTAACAGAACACTAAGCAGTTTCTCAGAAAGCTTCTTTCCAGATTTCATCTGAGGATATTTCCTTTTTTACCGTAGCCCTCTATGTAATTCCAAATATCACTTTGCCAATTCCACAAGAACGGTCTTAGCGAAAGGCTTCTTGAGGGGAAAGCTGTAACACCGTGAGATGATTTCACAGAACAAAAAGAAGTTTCTCAGAAACCTTCTTTCTCTTTGTTATCGCAGGATATTTCATTTGGCCCTATACTCTTCAAAGGGATCCGAAATATCTGTTCTCAGATTCCACAGAAATACGGCTAGCAAAGAGATCCAAGAAATACAGATGTAACTCTGTGAGTGGATGTCAGAGAACACTAAGCAGTTTCTCAGAAAGCTTCTTTCCAGAATTCATCGGAGGATATTTCCTTTTTCACCATAGCCCTCTATGGGCTTCCAAATATCACATTGCCAATTCAACAAGACTCTCTTAGCGAAAGGCTTCTTTAGGGGAAAGCTGTAACTCTGTGAGATGATTTCACGGAACACAAAGAAGTTTCTCAGACCTTCTTTCTCTTTGTTATCGGAGGATATTTCCTTTGGCCCTATAGTCTTCAAAGGAATCCGAAATATCTGTTCTCAGATTCCACAGAAATAAGGCTAGCAAAGAGATTCACGAAATACAGATGAAACTCTGTTAGTGGAAGTCACAGAACACTAAGCAGTTTCTCAGAAAGCTTCCTTCCAGATTTCATCTGAGGATATTTCCTTTTTCACCATAGCCCTCTATGGGCTTCCAAATATCACTTTGCCAATTCCACAAGAACTGTCTTAGCGAAAGGCTTCTTGAGGGGAATGCTGTAACACTGTGAACTGATTTCATAGAACACAAAGAAGTTTCTCAGAAAGATTCTTTCTCTTTGTTATCGGAGGACATTTCCTTTGGCCCTATAGTCCTCAAGGGATCCGAAATATATGTTCTCAGATTCCACAGAAATAAGGCTAGCAAAGAGATCCACGAAATACAGATGTAACTCTGTGAGATGATTTAACAGCACACTAAGCAGTTTCTCAGAAAGCTTCTTTCCAGATTTCATCTGAGGATATTTCCTTTTTCACCGTAGCCCTCTATGGGCTTCCAAATATCACTTTGCCAATTCCACAAGACTCTCTTAGCGAAAGGATTCTTGAGGGGAAAGCTGTAACTCTGTGGGATGATTTCACAGAACACAAAGAAGTATCTCAGAAACCTTCTTTCTCTTTGTTATCGGAGGACATTTCCTTTGGCCCTATAGTCTTCAAAGGGATCCGAAATATCTGTTCTCAGATTCCACAGAAATAAGGCTAGCAAAGAGATCCACGAAATACAGATGTAACTCTGTGAGTGGAAGTCACAGAACACTAAGCAGTTTCTCAGAAAGCTTCTTTCCAGATTTCATCTCAGGATATGTCCTTTTTCACCATAGTCCTCTATGGGCTTCCAAATATCACTTTGCCAATTCCACAAGAACTGTCTTAGCGAAAGGCTTCTTGAGGGGAAAGCTGTAACTCTGTGAGATGATTTCACAGAACACAAAGAAGTTTCTCAGAAAGCTTCTTTCTCTTTGTCATCGGAGGGTATTTCCTTTGGCCCTATAGTCTTCAAAGGGATCTGAAATATCTATTCTCAGATTCCACAGAAATAAGGCTAGCAAAGAGATCCACGAAATACAGATGTAACTCTGTATGATGAATTAACAGAACACTGAGCAGTTTCCAGAATCTTCTTTCCAGATTTCACCTGAGGATATTTCCTTTTCACCATAGCCCTCTATGGGCTTCCAAATATCACTTTGCCAATTCCACAAGAACTGTCTTAGCGAAAGGCTTCTTGAGGGGAATGCTGAAACTCTGTGAGATGATATCACAGAATACAAAGAAGTTTCTCAGAAACCTTCTTTCTCTTTGTTATCGGAGGATATTTCCTTTGGCCCTATAATCTTCAAAGGGATCAGAAATATCTGTTCTCAGATTCCACAGAAATAAGGCTAGCAAAGAGATCCACGAAATACAGATGAAACTCTGTGAGTGGAAGTAGCAGAACACTAAGCAGTTTCTCAGAAAGCTTCTTTCCAGATTTCATCTGAGGATATTTCCTTTTTTACCATAGCTCTCAATGTAATTCCAAATATCACTTTGCCAATTCCACAAGAACGGTCTTAGCGAAAGGCTTCTTGAGGGGAAACTGTAACACCGTGAGATGATTTCACAGAACACAAAGAAGTTTCTCAGAAACCTTGTTTCTCTTTGTTATCGTAGGATATTTCCTTTGGCCCTATAGTCTTCAAAGGGATCCGAAATATCTGTTCTCAGATTCCACAGAAATACGCCTAGCAAAGAGATCCAAGAAATACAGATGTAACTCTGTGAGTGGAAGTCACAGAACATTAAGCAGTTTCTCAGAAAGCTTCTTTCCAGATTTCATCTGAGGATATTTCCTTTTTCACCATAGCCCTCTATGGGCTTCCAAATATCACTTTGCCAATTCCACAAGAACTGTCTTAGCGAAGGGCTTCTTGAGGGGAAAACTGTAACTCTGTGAGATGATTTCATAGAACACAAAGAAGTTTCTCAGAAAGCTGCTTGCTCTTTGTCATCGGAGGATATTTCCTTTGGCCCTATAATCTTCAAAGGGATCCGAAATATCTGTTCTCAGATTCCACAGAAATAAGGCCAGCAAAGAGATCCACGAAATACAGATGTAACTCTGTGAGATGATTTAACAGCACACTAAGCAGTTTCTCAGAAAGCTTCTTTCCAGATTTCATCTGAGGATATTTCCTTTTTCACCGTAGCCCTCTAAGGGCTTCCAAATATCACTTTGCCAATTCCACAAGAATTGTCTTAGCGAAAGTCTTCTTGAGCGGAAAGCTGTAACTCTGTGAGATGATTTCAAAGAACACAAAGAAGATTCTCAGAAAGCTTCTTTCTCTTCGTTATCGGAGGATATTTACTTTGGCCCTATAGTCTTCAACGGGATCCGAAATATCTGTTCTCACATTCCACAGAAATAAGGCTAGCAAAGAGATCCACGAAATACAGATGTAACTGTGTTTGATGAATTAACAGAACACTGAGCAGTTTCTCAGAAAGCTTCTTTCCAGATTTCATCTGAGGTTATTTCGTTTTTCACCATAGCCCTCTATGTACTTCCAAATATCACTTTGCCAATTCCACAAGAACTGTCTTAGTGAAAGGCTCCTTGAGGGGAAAGCTGTAACTCTGTGAGATGATTTCACAGAACTCAAAGAAGTTTCACAGAAAGCTTCTTTCTCTTTGTTATCGGAGGATATTTCCTTTGGCCCTATAGTCTTCAAAGTGATCCGAAATATCTGTTCTCAGATTCCACAGAAATAAGGCTAGCAAAGAAATCCACGAAATACAGATGTAACTCTGTGAGATGAATTAACAGAACACTGAGCAGTTTCTCAGAAAGCTTCTTTCCAGATTTCATCTGAGGATATTTCCTTTTTCACCATAGCCCTCTATGGGCTTCCAAAGATCACTTTGCCAATTCCACAACAACTGTCTTAGCGAAAGGCTTCTTGAGGGGAAAGCTGTAACTCTGTGAGATGATTTCACAGAACACAAAGAAGTTTCTCAGAAAGCTTCTTTCTCTTTGTCATCATAGGATATTTCCTTTGGCCCTATAGTCTTCAATGGGATCCGAAATATCTGTTCTCAGATTCCACAGAAATAAGGCTAGCAAAGAGATCCACGAAATACAGATGTAACTCTGTGAGATGAATTAACAGAACACTAAGCAGTTTCTCAGAAAGCTTCTTTCCAGATTTCATCTGAGGATATTTCCTTTTTTACCATAGCCCTCTATGTAATTCCAAATATCACTTTGCCAATTCCACAAGAACGGTCTTAGCGAAAGGCTTCTTGGGGGAAACCTGTAACACCGTGAGATGATTTCACAGAACAAAAAGAAGTTTCTCAGAAACCTTCTTTCTCTTTGTTATCGTAGGATATTTCCTTTGGCCCTATACTCTTCAAAGGGATCCGAAATATCTGTTCTCAGATTCCACAGAAATAAGGCTAGCAAAGACATCCACGAAATACAGACGTAACTCTGTGAGTGGAAGTCACAGAATAAAGCAGTTTCTCAGAAAGCTTCTTTCCAGATTTCATCTGAGGATATTTCCTTTTTCACCATAGCCCTCTATGGGCTTCCAAATATCACTTTGCCAATTCCACAAGAACTGTCTTAGCGAAAGGCTTCTTGAGGGGAAAACTGTAACTCTGTGAGATGATTTCATAGAACACAAAGAAGTTTCTCAAAAAGCTCCTTGCTCTTTGTCATCGGAGGATATTGCCTTTGGCCCTATATTCTTCAAAGGGATCCGAAATATCTGTTCTCAGATTCCACAGAAATAAGGCCAGCAAAGAGATCCACGAAATACAGATGTAATTCTGTGAGATGAACTAACAGCACACTAAGCAGTTTCTCAGAAAGCTTCTTTCCAGATTTCATCTGAGGATATTTCCTTTTTCACCGTAGCCCTCTATGGGCTTCCGAATATCACTTTGCCAATTCCACAAGAACTATCTTAGCGAAAGGCTTCTTGAGGGGAAAGCTGTAACTCTGTGAGATGATTTCACAGAACACAAAGAAGTTTCTCAGAAAACTTCTTTCTCTTTGTTATCGGAGGATATTTCCTTTGGCCCTATAGTCTTCAAAGGGATCCGAAACATCTGTTCTCACATTCCACAGAAATAAGGCTAGCAAAGAGATCCACGAAATACAGATGTAACTCTGTATGATGAATTAACAGAACACTGAGCAGTTTCTCAGAAAGCTTCTTTCCAGATTTCATCTGAGAATATTTCCTTTTTCACCATAGCCCTCTATGGGCTTCCAAATATCACTTTGCCAAATCCACAAGACTCTTTCAGCAAAAGGCTTCTTGAGGGGAAAACTGTAACTCTGTGAGATGATGTCACAGAACACAAAGAAGTTTCTCAGAAAGCTCCTTTCTCTTTGTCATCGGAGGTTATTTCCTTTGGCCGTATATTCTTCAAAGGGATCCGAAATATCTGTTCTCATATTCCACAGAAATAAGGCTATGAAAGAGATCCACGAAATACAGATGTAACTCTGTGAGAAGAATTAACAGCACACTAAGCAGTTTCTCAGAAAGCTTCTTTCCAGATTTCATCTGAGGATATTTCCTTTTTCACCGTAGCCCTCTATGGGCTTCCAAATATCACTTTGCCAATTCCACAAGAACTGTCTTAGCGAAAGGCTTCTTGAGGGGAAAGCTGTAACTCTGTGAGATGATTTCACAGAACACATAGAAGTTTCTCAGAAAACTTCTTTCTCTTTGTCATCGGAGGATATTTCCTTTGGCCCTATAGTCTTCAAAGGGATCCGAAATATCAGTTCTCAGATTCCACAGAAATATGGCTAGCAAAGAGATTCACGAAATACAGATGAAACTCTGTTAGTTGAAGTCACAGAACACTAAGCAGTTTCTCAGAAAGCTTCCTTCCAGATTTCATCTGAGGATATTTCCTTTTTCACCATAGCCCTCTATGGGCTTCCAAATATCACTTTGCCAATTCCACAAGAACTGTCTTAGCGAAAGGCTTCTTTAGGGGAAAGCTGTAACACTGTGAGATGATTTCATAGAACACAAAGAAGTTTCTCAGAAAGCTTCTTTCTCTTTGTTATCGGAGGACATTTCCTTTGGCCCTATAGTCCTCAAGGGATCCGAAATATATGTTCTCAGATTCCACAGAAATAAGGCTAGCAAAGAGATCCACAAAATACAGATGTAACCCTGTGAGATGATTTAACAGCACACTAAGCAGTTTCTCAGAAAGCTTCTTTCCAGATTTCATCTGAGGATATTTCCTTTTTCACCGTAGCCCTCTATGGGCTTCCAAATATCACTTTGCCAATTGCACAAGACTCTATTAGCGAAAGGATTCTTGAGGGGAAAGCTGTAACTCTGTGGGATGATTTCACAGAACACAAAGAAGTTTCTCAGAAACCTTCTTTTTCTTTGTTATCGGAGGATATTTCCTTTGGCCCTATAGTCTTCAAAGGGATCCGAAATATCTGTTCTCAGATTCCACAGAAATAAGGCTAGCAAAGAGATCCACGAAATACAGATGTAACTCTGTGAGTGGAAGTCACAGAACACTAAGCAGTTTCTCAGAAAGCTTCTTTCCAGATTTCATCTGAGGATATTTCCTTTTTCACCATAGCCCTCTATGGGCTTCCAAATATCACTTTGCCAATTCCACAAGAACTGTCTTAGCGAAAGGCTTCTTGAGGGGAAAACTGTAACTCTGTGAGATGATTTCATAGAACACAAAGAAGTTTCTCAGAAAGCTGCTTGCTCTTTGTCATCGGAGGATATTTCCTTTGGCCCTATATTCTTCAAAGGGATCCGAAATATCTGTTCTCAGATTCCACAGAAATAAGGCCAGCAAAGAGATCCACGAAATACAGATGTAACTCTTTGAGATGATTTAACAGCACACTAAGCAGTTTCTCAGAAAGCTTCTTTCCAGATTTCATCTGAGGATATTTCCTTTTTCACCGTAGCCCTCTATGGGCTTCCAAATATCACTTTGCCAATTCCACAAACACTGTCTTAGCGAAAGGCTTCTTGAGGGGAAAGCTGTAACTCTGTGAGATGATTTCACATAACACAAAGAAGTTTCTCAGAAAGCTTCTTTCTCTTTGTCATCGGAGGATATTTCCTTTGGCCCTATAGTCTTCAAAGGGATCCGAAATATCTGTTCTCACATTCCACAGAAATAAGGCTAGGAAAGATTCACGAAATACAGATGTAACTGTGTTTGATGAATTAACAGAACACTGAGCAGTTTCTCAGAAAGCTTCTTTCCAGATTTCATCTAGGATATTTCGTTTTTCACCATAGCCCTCTATGTGCTTCCAAATATCACATTGCCAATTCCACAAGAACTGTCTTAGTGAAAGGCTCCTTGAGGGGAAAGCAGTAAATCTGTGAGATGATTTCACAGAACTCAAAGAAGTTTCACAGAAAGCTTCTTTCTCTTTGTTATCGAGGATATTTCCTTTGGCCCTATAGTCTTCAAAGTGATCCGAAATATCTGTTCTCAGATTCCACAGAAATAAGGCTAGCAAAGAAATCCACGAAATACAGATGTAACTCTGTGAGATGAATTAACAGAACACTGAGCAGTTTCTCAGAAAGCTTCTTTCCAGATTTCATCTGAGGATATTTCCTTTTTCACCATAGCCCTCTATGGGCTTCCAAAGATCACTTTGCCAATTCCACAACAACTGTCTTAGCGAAAGACTTCTTGAGGGGAAAGCTGTAACTCTGTGAGTTGATTTCACAGAACACAAAGAAGTTTCTCAGAAAGCTTCTTTCTCTTTGTCATCAGAGGATATTTCCTTTGGCCCTATAGTCTTCAAAGGGATCCGAAATATCTGTTCTCATATTCCACAGAAATAAGGCTAGCAAGAGATCCAGGAAATACAGATGTAACTCTGTGAGATGAACTAACAGAACACTAAGCAGTTTCTCAGAAAGCTTCTTTCCAGATTTCATCTGAGGATATTTCCTTTTTCACCGTAGCCCTCTATGGGCTTCCAAATATCACTTTGCCAATTCCACAAGAACTATCTTAGCGAAAGGCTTCTTGAGGGGAAAGCTGTAACTCTGTGAGATGATTTCCCAGAACACAAAGAAGTTTCTCAGAAAGCTTCTTTCTCTTTGTCATCGGAGGATATTTCCTTTGGCCCTATTGTCTTCAAAGGGATCCGAAACATCTGTTCTCACATTCCACAGAAATAAGGCTAGCAAAGAGATCCACGAAATACAGATGTAACTCTGTATGATGAATTAACAGAACACTGAGCAGTTTCTCAGAATGCTTCTTTCCAGATTTCATCTGAGGTTATTTCCTTTTTCACCATAGCCCTCTATCGGCTTCCAAATATCACTTTGCCAAATCCACAAGATTCTCTTAGCGAAAGGCTTCTTGAGGGGAAAGCTGTAACTCTGTGAGATGATATAACGGAACACAAAGAATTTTCTCAGAAACCTTCTTTCTCTTTGTTATCGGAGGATATTTCCTTTGGCCCTATAGTCTTCAAAGTTATCCGAAATATTTGTTCTCAGATTCCACAGAAATAAGGCTAGCAAAGAGATCCACGAAATACAGATATAACTCTGTGAGATGAATTAACAGAACACTGAGCAGTTTCTCAGAAAGCTTCTTTCCAGATTTCATCTGAGGATATGTCCTTTTTCACCATAGCCCTCTATGGGCTTCCAAATATCACTTTGCCAATTCCACAAGAACTGTCTTAGCGAAAGGCTTCTTGAGGGGAAAACTGTAACTCTGTGAGATGATTTCACAGAACACAAAGAAGTTTCTCAGAAAGCTCCTTTCTCTTTGTCATCGGAGGATATTTCCTTTGGCCCTATATTCTTCAAAGGGATCCGAAATATCTGTTCTCATATTCCACAGAAATAAGGCTATGAAAGAGATCCACGAAATACAGATGTAACTCTGTGAGAAGAATTAACAGCACACTAAGCAGTTTCTCAAAAAGCTTCTTTCCAGATTTCATCTGAGGATATTTCCTTTTTCACCGTAGCCCTCTATGGGCTTCCAAATATCACTTTGCCAATTCCACAAGAACTGTCTTAGCGAAAGGCTTCTTGAGGGGAAAGCTGTAACTCTGTGAGATGATTTCACAGAACACATAGAAGTTTCTCAGAAAGCTTCTTTCTCTTTGTCATCGGAGGATATTTCCTTTGGCCCTATAGTCTTCAAAGGGATCCGAAATATCTGTTCTCAGATTCCACAGAAATGTGGCTAGCAAAGAGATTCACGAAATACAGATGAAACTCTGTTAGTGGAAGTCACAGAACACTAAGCAGTTTCTCAGAAAGCTTCCTTCCAGATTTCATCTGAGGATATTTCCTTTTTCACCATAGCCCTCTATGGGCTTCCAAATATCACTTTGCCAATTCCACAAGAACTGTCTTAGCGAAAGGCTTCTTGAACGGAAAGCTGTAACACTGTGAGATGATTTCATAGAACACAAAGAAGTTTCTCAGAAAGCTTCTTTCTCTTTGTTACCGGAGGACATTTCCTTTGGCCCTATAGTCCTCAAGGGATCCGAAATATATGTTCTCAGATTCCATAGAAATAAGGCTAGCAAAGAGATCCACGAAATACAGATGTAACTCTGTGAGATGATTTAACAGCACACTAAGCAGTTTCTCAGAAAGCTTCTTTCCAGATTTCATCTGAGGATATTTCCTTTTTCACCGTAGCCCTCTATGGGCTTCCAAATATCACTTTGCCAATTCCACAAGACTCTATTAGCGAAAGGATTCTTGAGGGGAAAGCTGTAACTCTGTGGGATGATTTCACGGAACACAAAGAAGTTTCTCAGAAACCTTCTTTCTCTTTGTTATCGTAGGATATTTCCTTTGGCACTATACTCTTCAAAGGTATCCGAAATATCTGTTCTCATATTCCACAGAAATACGGCTAGCAAAGAGATCCAAGAAATACAGATGTAACTCTGTGAGTGGATGTCAGAGAACACTAAGCAGTTTCTCAGAAAGCTTCTTTCCAGATTTCATGGGAGGATATTTCCTTTTTCACCATAGCCCTCTATGGGCTTCCAAATATCACTTTGCCAATTCCACAAGACTCTCTTAGCGAAAGGCTTCTTTAGGGGAAAGCTGTAACTCTGTGAGATGATTTCACAGAACACATAGAAGTTTCTCAGAAAGCTTCTTTCTCTTTGTCATCGGAGGATATTTCCTTTGGCCCTATAGTCTTCAAAGGGATCCGAAATATCTGTTCTCAGATTCCACAGAAATATGGCTAGCAAAGAGATTCACGAAATACAGATGAAACTCTGTTAGTGGAAGTCACAGAACACTAAGCAGTTTCTCAGAAAGCTTCCTTCCAGATTTCATCTGAGGATATTTCCTTTTTCACCATAGCCCTCTATGGGCTTCCAAATATCACTTTGCCAATTGCACAAGAACTGTCTTAGCGAAAGGCTTCTTGAGGGGAAAGCTGTAACACTGTGAGATGTTTTCATAGAACACAAAGAAGTTTCTCAGAAAGCTTCTTTGTCTTTGTTATCGGAGGACATTTCCTTTGGCCCTATAGTCCTCAAGGGATCCGAAATATATGTTCTCAGATTCCACAGAAATAAGGCTAGCAAAGAGATCCACGAAATACAGATGTAACTCTGTGAGATGATTTAACAGCACACTGAGCAGTTTCTCAGAAAGCTTCTTTCCAGATTTCATCTGAGGATATTTCCTTTTTCACCGTAGCCCTCTATGGGCTTCCAAATATCACTTTGCCAATTCCACAAGACTCTCTTAGCGAAAGGATTCTTGAGGGGAAAGCTGTAACTCTGTGGGATGATTTCACAGAACACAAAGAAGTTTCTCAGAAACCTTCTTTCTCTTTGTTATCGGAGGATATTTCCTTTGGCCCTATAGTCTTCAAAGGGATCCGAAATATCTGTTCTCAGATTCCACAGAAATAAGACTAGCAAAGAGATCCAAGAAATACAGATGTAACTCTGTGAGATGAATTAACAGAACACTAAGCAGTTTCTCAGAAAGCTTCTTTCCAGATTTCATCTGAGGATATTTCCTTTTTCACCATAGCCCTCTATGGGCTTCCAAATATCACTTTGCCAATTCCACAAGAACTGTGTTAGCGAAAGGCTTCTTGAGGGGAAAGCTGAAACTCTGTGAGATGATATCACAGAACAAAAAGAAGTTGCTCAGAAAGCTTCTTTCTCTTTGTAATCGGAGGATATTTCCTTTGGCCCTATAGTCTTCAAAGGGATCCGAAATATCTCTTCTCAGATTCCACAGATATAAGGCTAGCAAAGAGATCCACGAAATACAGATGTAACTCTGTGAGTGGAAGTCACAGAACACTAAGCAGTTTCTCAGAAAGCTTCTTTCCAGATTTCATCTCAGGATATGTCCTTTTTCACCGTAGTCCTCTATGGGCTTCCAAATATCACTTTGCCAATTCCACAAGAACTGTCTTAGCGAAAGGCTTCTTGAGGGGATAGCTGTAACTCTGTGAGATGATTTCACAGAACTCAAAGAAGTTTCTCAGAAAGCTTCTTTCTCTTTGTCATCGGAGGATATTTCCTTTGTCCCTATAGTCTTCAAAGGGATCCGAAATATCTATTCTCAGATTCCACAGAAATAAGGCTAGCAAAGAGACCCACGAAATACAGATGTAACTCTGTATGATGAATTAACAGAACACTGAGCAGTTTCTCAGAAGCTTCTTTCCAGATTTCATCTGAGGATATTTCCTTTTTCACCATAGCCCTCTATGGGCTTCCAAATATCACTTTGCCAATTCCACAAGAACTGTCTTAGCGAAAGGATTCTTGAGGGGAATGCTGAAACTCTGTGAGATGATTTCACAGAATACAAAGAGGTTTCTCAGAAACCTTCTTTCTCTTTGTTATCGGAGGATATTTCCTTTGGCCCTATAGTCTTCAAAGGGATCAGAAATATCTGTTCTCAGATTCCACAGAAATAAGGCTAGCAAAGAGATCCACGAAATACAGATGAAACTCTGTGAGTGGAAGTAGTAGAACACGAAGCAGTTTCTCAAAAAGTTTCTTTCCAGATTTCATCTGAGGATATTTCCTTTTTTACCATAGCCCTCAATGTAATTCCAAATATCATTTTGCCAATTCCACAAGAACGGTCTTAGCGAAAGGCTTCTTGAGGGGAAAGCTGTAACACCGTGAGATGATTTCACAGAACACAAAGAAGTTTCTCAGAAACCTTCTTTCTCTTTGTTATCGTAGGATATTTCCTTTGGCCCTATAGTCTTCAAAGGGATCCGAAATATCTGTTCTCAGATTCCACAGAAATACGGCTAGCAAAGAGATCCAAGAAATACAGATGTCACTCTGTGAGTGGATGTCAGAGAACACTAAGCAATTTCTCAGAAAGCTTCTTTCCAGATTTCATCTGAGGATATTTCCTTTTTCACCATAGCGCTCTATGGGCTTCCAAATATCACTTTGCCAATTCCACAAGACTCTCTTAGCGAAAGGCTTCTTTAGGGGAAAGCTGTAACTCTGTGAGATGATTTCACGGAACACAAAGAAGTTTCTCAGAAACCTTTTTTCTCTTTGTTATCGGAGGATATTTCCTTTGGCCCTATAGTCTTCAAAGGAATCCGAAATATCTGTTCTCAGATTCCACAGAAATAAGGCTAGCAAAGACATCCACGAAATACAGATGTAACTCTGTGAGTGGAAGTCACAGAACACTCAGCAGTTTCTCAGAAAGCTTCTTTCCAGATTTCATCTGAGGATATTTCCTTTTTCACCATAGCCCTCCATGGGCTTCCAAATATCTCTTTGCCAATTCCACAAGAACTGTCTTAGCGAAAGGCTTCTTGAGGGGAAAATTGTAACTCTGTGAGATGATTTCATAGAACACGAAGAAGTTTCTCAGAAAGCTCCTTGCTCTTTGTCATCGGAGGATATTGCCTTTGGCCCTATATTCTTCAAAGGGATCCGAAATATCTGTTCTCAGATTCCACAGAAATAAGGCCAGCAAAGAGATCCACGAAATACAGATGTAACTCTGTGAGATGAACTAACCGCACACTAAGCAGTTTCTCAGAAAGCTTCTTTCCAGATTTCATCTGAGGATATTTCCTTTTTCACCGTAGCCCTCTATGGGCTTCCAAATATCACTTTGCCAATTCCACAAGAACTGTCTTAGCGAAAGGCTTCTTGACGGGAAAGCTGTAACTCTGTGAGATGATTTCACAGAACACAAAGAAGTTTCTCAGAAAGCTTCTTTCTCTTTGTCATCGGAGGATATTTCCTTTGGCCCTAAAGTCTTCAAAGGGATCCGAAATATCTGTTCTTACATTCCACAGAAATAAGGCTAGCAAAGAGATCCGCGAAATATAGATGTAACTCTGTATGATGAATTAACAGAACACTGAGCAGTGTCTCAGAAAGCTTCTTTCCAGATTTCATCTGAGGATATTTCCTTTTTCACCATAGCCCTCTATGGGCTTCCAAATATCACTTTGCCAAATCCACAAGACTCTCTTAGCGAAAGGCTTCTTGAGGGGAAAGCTGTAACTCTGTGAGATGATTTCACGGAACACAAAGAAGTTTCTCAGAAAGCTTCTTTCTCTTTGTTATCGGAGGATATTTCCTTTGGCCCTATAGTCTTCAAAGGGATCCGAAATATTTGTTCTCAGATTCCACAGAAATAAGGCTAGCAAAGAGATCCACGAAATACAGATGTAACTCTGTGAGATGAATTAACAGAACACTGAGCAGTTGCTCAGAAAGCTTCCTTCCAGATTTCATCTGAGGATATTTCCTTTTTCACCATAGCCCTCTATGGGCTTCCAAGTATCACTTTGCCAGTTCCACAAGAACTGTCTTAGCGAAAGACTTCTTGAAGGGAATGCTGAAACTCTGTGAGATGATTTCACAGAATACAAAGAAGTGTCTCAGAAACCTTCTTTCTCTTTGTTATCGGAGGATATTTCCTTTGGCCCTATAGTCTTCAAAGGGATCCGAAATATCTGTTCTCAGATTCCACAGAAATAAGTCTAGCAAAGAGATCCACGAAATACAGATGAAACTCTGTGAGTGGAAGTCACAGAACACTAAGCAGTTTCTCAGAAAGCTTCCTTCCAGATTTCATCTGAGGATATTTCCTTTTTCACCATAGCCCTCTAAGGGCTTCCAAATATCACTTTGCCAATTCCACAAGAACTGTCTTAGCGAAAGGCTTCTTGAGGGGAAAGCTGTAACTCCGTGAGATGATTTCATAGAACACAAAGAAGCTTCTCAGAAAGCTTCTTTCTCTTTGTTATCGGAGGATATTTCCTTTGGCCCTCTAGTCTTCAAAGGGATCCGAAATATCAGTTCTCAGATTCAACAGAAATAAGGCTAGCAAAGAGATCCACGAAATACAGATGTAACTCTGTGAGATGAATTAACAGAACACTAAGCATTTAATCAGAAAGCCACTTTCCAGATTTCATCTGAGGATATTTCCTTTTTCACCATAGCCCTCTATGGGCTTCCAAATATCACCTTGCCAATTCCACAAGAACTGTCTTAGCGAAAGGCTTCTTGAGGAGAAAGCTGTAACTCTGTGAGATGATTTCACAGAACACAAAGAAGTTTCTCAGAAAGCTTCTTTCTCTTTGTTATCGGAGGACATTTCCTTTGGCCCTGTAGTCTTCAAAGGGATCCGAAATATCTGTTCTCAGATTGCACAGAAATAAGGCTAGCAAAGAGATCCAAGAAATAGAGATGTAACTCGGTGAGATGAATTAACAGAACACTAAGCAGTTTCTCGGAAAGTTTCTTTCCAGATTTCATCCGAGCATATGTCCTTTTTCACCATAGGCCTCTATGGGCTTCCAAATATCACTTTGCCAATTACACAAGAACTGTCTTAGCGAAAGGCTTCTTGAGGGGAAAGCTGTAACTCTGTGAGATGATTTCACAGAACACAAAGAAATTTTTCAGAAAGCTTCTTTCTCTTTGTTATCGGAGGATATTTCCTTTGGCCCTATTGTCTTCAAAGGGATCCCAAATATCTGTTCTCAGATTCCACAGAAATAAGGCTAGCAAAGAGATCCACGAAATACAGATGTAACTCTGTGAGTGGAAGTCAGAGAACACTAAGCAGTTTCTCAGAAAGCTTCTTTCCAGATTTCATCTGAGGATATTTCCTTTTTCACCATAGCCCTCCATGGGCTTCCAAATATCACTTTGCCAATTCCACCAGAACTGTCTTAGCGAAAGGATTCTTGAGGGGAAAGCTGTAACTCTGAGAGATGAATTCACAGAACACAAAGAAGTTTCTCAGAAACCTTCTTTCTCTTTGTTATCGGAGGACATTTCCTTTGCCCCTATAGTCTTCAAGGGATCCGAAATATCTGTTCTCATATTCCACAGAAATAAGGCTAGCAAGGAGATCCTCGAAATACAAATGTAACTCTGTGTGATGAATTAACGGAACACTAAGCAGTTTCTCAGAAAGAATCTTTCCAGATTTCATCTGAGGATATTTCCTTTTTCACCATAGGCCTCTATGGGCTTCCAAATATCACTTTGCCAATTCCACAAGAACTGTCTTAGCGAAAGGCTTCTTGAGCGGAAAGCTGTAACTCTGTGAGATGATTTCACAGAACACAAAGAAGTTTCTCAGAAACCTTCTTTCTCTTTGTTATCGGAGGATATTTCCTTTGGCCCTATAGTCTTCAAAGGGATCCGAAATATCTGTTCTCAGATTCCACAGAAATAAGGCTAGCAAAGAGATCCACGAAATACAGATGAAACTCTGTGAGTGGAAGTCACAGAACACTAAGCAGTTTCTCAGAAAGCTTCTTTCCAGATTTCATCTGAGGATATTTTCTTTTTCACCATAGCCCTCTATGGGCTTCCAAATATCACTTTGCCAATTCCACAAGAACTGTCTTAGCGAAAGGCTTCTTGAGGGGAAAGCTGTAACTCTGTAAGATGATTTCATAGAACACAAAGAAGTTTCTTAGAAAGCATCTTTCTCTTTGTTATCGGAGGACATTTCCTTTGGCCCTATAGTCCTCAAGGGATCCGAAATATCTGTTCTCAGATTCCACAGAAATAAGGCTAGCAAAAAGATCCACGAAATACAGATGTAACTCTGTGAGATGAATTAACAGAACACTGAGCAGTTTCTCAGGAAACTTCTTTCCAGATTTCATCTGAGGATATTTCCTTTTTCACCATAGCCTTCTATGGGCCTCCAAATATCACTTTGCCAATTCCATAAGAACTGTCTTAGAGAAAGTCTTCTTGAGGGGAAAGCTGTAACTCTGTGAGATGATTTCACAGAACACAAAGAAGTTTCTCAGAAACCTTCTTTCTCTTTGTTATTGGAGGATATTTCCTTTGGCCCTATAGTCTTCCTTGGGATCTGAAATATCTGTTCTCAGATTCCACAGAAATAAGGCTAGCAAAGAGATCCACGAAATACAGATGTAACTCTGTGAGATGAATGAACAGAACACTAAGCAGTTTCTCAGAAAGCTTCTTTCCAGATTTCATCTGAGGATATTTCCTTTTACACCGTAGCCCTCTATGGACTTCCAAATATCACTTTGCCAATTCCACAAGTACTGTCCTAGCGAAAGGCTTCTTGAGCGGAAAGCTGTAACTCTGTGAGATGATTTCACAGAACACAAAGAAGTTTCTCAGAAACCTTCTTTCTCTTTGTTATCGGAGGATATTTCCTTTGGCCCTATAGTCTTCAAAGGGATCCGAAATATCTCTTCTCAGATTCCACAGAGATAAGGCTAGCAAAGAGATCCAGGAATTACAGATGTAACTCTGTGAGATGAATTAACAGAACACTGAGCAGTTTCTCAGAAAACTTCTTTCCAGATTTCATCTGAGGATATTTCCTTTTCCACCATAGCCCTCTATGGGCTTCCAAATATCACTTTGCCAATTCCACAAGAACTGTCTTAGCGAAAGGCTTCTTGAGGGGAAAGCTGTAACTCTGTGAGATGATTTCATAGAACACAAAGAAGTTTCTCAGAAAGATTCTTTCTCTTTGTTATCGGAGGACATTTCCTTTGGCCCTATAGTCCTCAAGGGATCCGAAATATCTGTTCTCAGATTCCACAGAAATAAGGCAAGCAAAGAGATCCTCGAAATACAGATGTAACTCTGTGAGATGATTTAACAGCACACTAAGCAGTTTCTCAGAAAGCTTCTTTTCAGATTTCATCTGAGGATATTTCCTTTTTCACCGTAGCCCTCTATGGGCTTCCAAATATCACTTTGCCAATTCCACAAGAACTGTCTTAGCGAAAGGCTTCTTGAGGGGAAAGCTGTAACTCTGTGAGATGATTTCGTAGAACACAAAGAAGTTTCTCAGAAAGATTCTTTCTCTTTGTTATCGGAGGACATTTCCTTTGGCCCTATAGTCCTCAAGGGATCCGAAATATCTGTTCTCAGATTCCACAGAAATAAGGCTAGCAAAGAGATCCACGAAATACAGATGTAACTCTGTGAGTGGAAGTCACAGAAAACTAAGCAGTTTCTCAGAAGCTTCTTTCCAGATTTCATCTGAGGATATTTCCTTTTTCACCATAGCCCTCTATGGGCTTCCAAATATCACTTTGCCAATTCCACAAGAACTGTCTTAGCGAAAGGCTTCTTGAGGGGAAAGCTGAAACTCTGTGAGATGATATCACAGAACAAAAAGAAGTTGCTCAGAAAGCTTCTTTCTCTTTGTAATCGGAGGATATTTCCTTTGGCCCTATAGTCTTCAAAGGGATCCGAAATATCTATTCTCAGATTCCACAGAAATAAGGCTAGCAAAGAGACCCACGAAATACAGATGTAACTCTGTATGATGAATTAACAGAACACTGAGCAGTTTCTCAGAAGCTTCTTTCCAGATTTCATCTGAGGATATTTCCTTTTTCACCATAGCCCTCTATGGGCTTCCAAATATCACTTTGCCAATTCCACAAGAACTGTCTTAGCGAAAGGATTCTTGAGGGGAATGCTGAAACTCTGTGAGATGATTTCACAGAATACAAAGAAGTTTCTCAAAAACCTTCTTTCTCTTTGTTATCGGAGGATATTTCCTTTGGCCCTATAGTCTTCAAAGGGATCAGAAATATCTGTTCTCAGATTCCACAGAAATAAGGCTAGCAAAGAGATCCACGAAATACAGATGAAACTCTGTGAGTGGAAGTAGCAGAACACTAAGCAGTTTCTCAAAAAGCTTCTTTCCAGATTTCATCTGAGGATATTTCCTTTTTTACCATAGCCCTCAATGTAATTCCAAATATCATTTTGCCAATTCCACAAGAACGGTCTTAGCGAAAGGCTTCTTGAGGGGAAAGCTGTAACACCGTGAGATGATTTCACAGAACACAAAGAAGTTTCTCAGAAACCTTCTTTCTCTTTGTTATCGTAGGATATTTCCTTTGGCCCTATAGTCTTCAAAGGGATCCGAAATATCTGTTCTCAGATTCCACAGAAATACGGCTAGCAAAGAGATCCAAGAAATACAGATGTCACTCAGTGAGTGGATGTCAGAGAACACTAAGCAATTTCTCAGAAAGCTTCTTTCCAGATTTCATCTGAGGATATTTCCTTTTTCACCATAGCGCTCTATGGGCTTCCAAATATCACTTTGCCAATTCCACAAGACTCTCTTAGCGAAAGGCTTCTTTAGGGGAAAGCTGTAACTCTGTGAGATGATTTCACGGAACACAAAGAAGTTTCTCAGAAACCTTTTTTCTCTTTGTTATCGGAGGATATTTCCTTTGGCCCTATAGTCTTCAAAGGAATCCGAAATATCTGTTCTCAGATTCCACAGAAATAAGGCTAGCAAAGACATCCACGAAATACAGATGTAACTCTGTGAGTGGAAGTCACAGAACACTAAGCAGTTTCTCAGAAAGCTTCTTTCCAGATTTCATCTGAGGATATTTCCTTTTTCACCATAGCCCTCCATGGGCTTCCAAATATCTCTTTGCCAATTCCACAAGAACTGTCTTAGCGAAAGGCTTCTTGAGGGGAAAATTGTAACTCTGTGAGATGATTTCATAGAACACGAAGAAGTTTCTCAGAAAGCTCCTTGCTCTTTGTCATCGGAGTATATTGCCTTTGGCCCTATATTCTTCAAAGGGATCCGAAATATCTGTTCTCAGATTCCACAGAAATAAGGCCAGCAAAGAGATCCACGAAATACAGATGTAACTCTGTGAGATGAACTAACCGCACACTAAGCAGTTTCTCAGAAAGCTTCTTTCCAGATTTCATCTGAGGATATTTCCTTTTTCACCGTAGCCCTCTATGGGCTTCCAAATATCACTTTGCCAATTCCACAAGAACTGTCTTAGCGAAAGGCTTCTTGACGGGAAAGCTGTAACTCTGTGAGATGATTTCACAGAACACAAAGAAGTTTCTCAGAAAGCTTCTTTCTCTTTGTCATCGGAGGATATTTCCTTTGGCCCTAAAGTCTTCAAAGGGATCCGAAATATCTGTTCTTACATTCCACAGAAATAAGGCTAGCAAAGAGATCCGCGAAATATAGATGTAACTCTGTATGATGAATTAACAGAACACTGAGCAGTGTCTCAGAAAGCTTCTTTCCAGATTTCATCTGAGGATATTTCCTTTTTCACCATAGCCCTCTATGGGCTTCCAAATATCACTTTGCCAAATCCACAAGACTCTCTTAGCGAAAGGCTTCTTCAGGGGAAAGCTGTAACTCTGTGAGATGATTTCACGGAACACAAAGAAGTTTCTCTGAAAGCTTCTTTCTCTTTGTTATCGGAGGATATTTCCTTTGGCCCTATAGTCTTCAAAGGGATCCGAAATATTTGTTCTCAGATTCCACAGAAATAAGGCTAGCAAAGAGATCCACGAAATAGAGATGTAACTCTGTGAGTGGAAGTCACAGAAAACTAAGCAGTTTCTCAGAAGCTTCTTTCCAGATTTCATCTGAGGATATTTCCTTTTTCACCATAGCCCTCTATGGGCTTCCAAATATCACTTTGCCAATTCCACAAGAACTGTCTTAGCGAAAGACTTCTTGAAGGGAATGCTGAAACTCTGTGAGATGATTTCACAGAATACAAAGAAGTGTCTCAGAAACCTTCTTTCTCTTTGTTATCGGAGGATATTTCCTTTGGCCCTATAGTCTTCAAAGGGATCCGAAATATCTGTTCTCAGATTCCACAGAAATAAGTCTAGCAAAGAGATCCACGAAATACAGATGAAACTCTGTGAGTGGAAGTAACAGAACACTAAGCAGTTTCTCAGAAAGCTTCCTTCCAGATTTCATCTGAGGATATTTCCTTTTTCACCATAGCCCTCTAAGGGCTTCCAAATATCACTTTGCCAATTCCACAAGAACTGTCTTAGCGAAAGGCTTCTTGAGGGTAAAGCTGTAACTCTGTGAGATGATTTCATAGAACACAAAGAAGTTTCTCAGAAAGCTTCTTTCTCTTTGTTATCGGAGGACATTTCCTTTGGCCCTATAGTCCTCAAGGGATCCGAAATATCTGTTCTCAGATTCCACAGAAATAAGGCTAGCAAAGAGATCCACGAAATACAGATGTAACTCTGTGAGATGAATTAACAGAACACTAAGCAGTTTCTCAGAAACCTTCTTTCCAGGTTTCATCTGAGGATATTTCCTTTTTCACCATAGCCCTCTATGGGCTTCCAAATATCACTTTGCCAATTCCACAAGAACTGTCTTAGGGAAAGGCTTCTTGAGGGGAAAGCTGTAACTCTGTGATGTGATTTCACAGAACACAAAGAAGTTTTTCAGAAAGCTTCTTTCTCTTTGTTATCGGACGATATTTCCTTTGGCCCTATAGTCTTCAAAGGTTTCCGAAATATCTGTTCTCAGATTATACAGAAATAAGGCTAGCAAGAGATCCACGAAATACAGATGTAACTCTGTGAGATGAGTTAACAGAACACTGAGCAGTTTCTCAGAAATCTTCTTTCCAGGTTTCATCTGAGGATATTTCCTTTTTCACCATAGCCCTCTATGGGCTTCCAAATATCACTTTGCAAATTCCAGAAGAACTGTCTTAGCGAAAGGCTTCTTGAGGGGAAAGCTGTAACTCTGTGAGATGATTTCACAGAACACAAAGAAGTTTCTCAGAAAGCTTCTTTCTCTTTGTTATCGGAGGATATTTCCTTTGGCCTTAGTGTCTTCAAAGGGATCCGTAATATCTGTTCTCAGATTCCAAAGAAATAAGGCTTGCAAAGAGATCCACGAAATACAGATGAAACTCTGTGAGTGGAAGTCACAGAACACTAAGCAGTTTCTCAGAAAGCTTCTTTCCAGATTTCATCTGAGGATATTTTCTTTTTCACCATAGCCCTCTCTGGGCTTCCAAATATCACTTTGCCAATTCCACAAGAACTGTCTTAGCGAAAGGCTTCTTGAGGGGAAAGCTGTAACTCTGTGAGATGATTTCATAGAACACAAAGAAGTTTCTTAGAAAGCTTCTTTCTCTTTGTTATCGGAGGACATTTCCTTTGGCCCTATCGTCCTCAAGGGATCCGAAATATCTGTTCTCAGATTCCACAGAAATAAGGCTAGCAAAGAGATCCACGAAATACAGATTTATCTCTGTGAGATGAATTAACAGAACACTAAGCAGTTTCTCAGAAACTTCTTTCCAGATTTCATCTGAGGATATTTCCTTTTTCACCATAGCCCTCTATGGGCTTCCAAATATCACTTTGCCAATTCCACAAGAACTGTCTTAGCGAAAGGCTTCTTGAGGGGAAAGCTGTAACTCTGTGAGATGATTTCATAGAACACAAAGAAGCTTCTCAGAAAGCTTCTTTCTCTTTGTTATCGGAGGATATTTCCTTTGGCCCTCTAGTCTTCAAAGGGATCCGAAATATCAGTTCTCAGATTCCACAGAATTAAGGCTAGCAAAGAGATCCACGAAATACAGATGTAACTCTGTGAGATGAATTAACAGAACACTAAGCATTTTCACAGAAAGCCACTTTCCAGATTTCATCTGAGGATATTTCCTTTTTCACCATAGCCCTCTATGGGCTTCCAAATATCACTTTGCCAATTCCACAAGAACTGTCTTAGCGAAAGGCTTCTTGAGGAGAAAGCTGTAACTCTGTGAGATGATTTCACAGAACACAAAGAAGTTTCTCAGAAAGCTTCTTTCTCTTTGTTATCGGAGGACATTTCATTTGGCCCTATAGTCCTCAAGAGATCCGAAATATATGTTCTCAGATTCCACAGAAATAAGGCTAGCAAAGAGATCCACGAAATACAGATGAAACTCGGTGAGTGGAAGTCACAGAACACTAAGCAGTTTCTCAGAAAGCTTCTTTCCAGATTTCATCTGAGGATATTTTCTTTTTCACCATAGCCCTCTATGGGCTTCCAAATATCACTTTGCCAATTCCACAAGAACTGTCTTAGCGAAAGGCTTCTTGAGGGGAAAGCTGTAACTCTGTGAGATGATTTCATAGAACACAAAGAAGTTTCTTAGAAAGCATCTTTCTCTTTGTTATCGGAGGACATTTCCTTTGGCCCTATAGTCCTCAAGGGATCCGAAATATCTGTTCTCAGATTCCACAGAAATAAGGCTAGCAAAGAGATCCACGAAATACAGATGTAACTCTGTGAGATGAATTAACAGAACACTGAGCAGTTTCTCAGGAAACTTCTTTCCAGATTTCATCTGAGGATATTTCCTTTTTCACCATAGCCTTCTATGGGCCTCCAAATATCACTTTGCCAATTCCATAAGAACTGTCTTAGAGAAAGTCTTCTTGAGGGGAAAGCTGTAACTCTGTGAGATGATTTCACAGAACACAAAGAAGTTTCTCAGAAAGCTTCTTTCTCTTTGTTATCGGAGGATATTTCCTTTGGCCTTATAGTCTTCAAAGGGATCCGTAATATCTGTTCTCAGATTCCAAAGAAATAAGGCTAGCAAAGAGATCCACGAAATACAGATGAAACTCTGTGAGTGGAAGTCACAGAACACTAAGCAGTTTCTCAGAAAGCTTCTTTCCAGATTTCATCTGAGGATATTTTCTTTTTCACCATAGCCCTCTATGGGCTTCCAAATATCACTTTGCCAATTCCACAAGAACTGTCTTAGCGAAAGGCTTCTTGAGGGGAAAGCTGTAACTCTGTGAGATGATTTCATAGAACACAAAGAAGTTTCTTAGAAAGCTTCTTTCTCTTTGTTATCGGAGGACATTTCCTTTGGCCCTATAGTCCTCAAGGGATCCGAAATATCTGTTCTCAGATTCCACAGAAATAAAGCTAGCAAAGAGATCCACGAAATACAGATGTAACTCTGTGAGATGAATTAACAGAACACTAAGCAGTTTCTCAGAAACTTCTTTCCAGATTTCACCTGAGGATATTTCCTTTTTCACCATAGCCCTCTATGGGCTTCCAAATATCACTTTGCCAATTCCACAAGAACTGTCTTAGCGAAAGACTTCTTGAGGGGAAAGCTGTAACTCCGTGAGATGATTTCATAGAACACAAAGAAGCTTCTCAGAAAGCTTCTTTCTCTTTGTTATCGGAGGATATTTCCTTTGGCCCTCTAGTCTTCAAAGGGATCCGAAATATCCGTTCTCAGATTCCACAGAAATAAGGCTAGCAAAGAGATCCACGAAATACAGATGTAACTCTGTGAGATGAATTAACAGAACACTAAGCATTTAATCAGAAAGCCACTTTCCAGATTTCATCTGAGGATATTTCCTTTTTCACCATAGCCCTCTATGGGCTTCCAAATATCACCTTGCCAATTCCACAAGAACTGTCTTAGCGAAAGGCTTCTTGAGGAGAAAGCTGTAACTCTGTGAGATGATTTCACAGAACACAAAGAAGTTTCTCAGAAAGCTTCTTTCTCTTTGTTATCGGAGGACATTTCCTTTGGCCCTGTAGTCTTCAAAGGGATCCGAAATATCTGTTCTCAGATTGCACAGAAATAAGGCTAGCAAAGAGATCCAAGAAATAGAGATGTAACTCGGTGAGATGAATTAACAGAACACTAAGCAGTTTCTCGGAAAGTTTCTTTCCAGATTTCATCTGAGCATATGTCCTTTTTCACCATAGGCCTCTATGGGCTTCCAAATATCACTTTGCCAATTACACAAGAACTGTCTTAGCGAAAGGCTTCTTGAGGGGAAAGCTGTAACTCTGTGAGATGATTTCACAGAACACAAAGAAATTTTTCAGAAAGCTTCTTTCTCTTTGTTATCGGAGGATATTTCCTTTGGCCCTATTGTCTTCAAAGGGATCCCAAATATCTGTTCTCAGATTCCACAGAAATAAGGCTAGCAAAGAGATCCACGAAATACAGATGTAACTCTGTGAGTGGAAGTCAGAGAACACTAAGCAGTTTCTCAGAAAGCTTCTTTCCAGATTTCATCTGAGGATATTTCCTTTTTCACCATAGCCCTCCATGGGCTTCCAAATATCACTTTGCCAATTCCACCAGAACTGTCTTAGCGAAAGGATTCTTGAGGGGAAAGCTGTAACTCTGAGAGATGAATTCACAGAACACAAAGAAGTTTCTCAGAAACCTTCTTTCTCTTTGTTATCGGAGGACATTTCCTTTGCCCCTATAGTCTTCAAGGGATCCGAAATATCTGTTCTCATATTCCACAGAAATAAGGCTAGCAAGGAGATCCTCGAAATACAAATGTAACTCTGTGTGATGAATTAACGGAACACTAAGCAGTTTCTCAGAAAGAATCTTTCCAGATTTCATCTGAGGATATTTCCTTTTTCACCATAGGCCTCTATGGGCTTCCAAATATCACTTTGCCAATTCCACAAGAACTGTCTTAGCGAAAGGCTTCTTGAGCGGAAAGCTGTAACTCTGTGAGATGATTTCACAGAACACAAAGAAGTTTCTCAGAAACCTTCTTTCTCTTTGTTATCGGAGGATATTTCCTTTGGCCTTAGTGTCTTCAAAGGGATCCGTAATATCTGTTCTCAGATTCCAAAGAAATAAGGCTTGCAAAGAGATCCACGAAATACAGATGAAACTCTGTGAGTGGAAGTCACAGAACACTAAGCAGTTTCTCAGAAAGCTTCTTTCCAGATTTCATCTGAGGATATTTTCTTTTTCACCATAGCCCTCTCTGGGCTTCCAAATATCACTTTGCCAATTCCACAAGAACTGTCTTAGCGAAAGGCTTCTTGAGGGGAAAGCTGTAACTCTGTGAGATGATTTCATAGAACACAAAGAAGTTTCTTAGAAAGCTTCTTTCTCTTTGTTATCGGAGGACATTTCCTTTGGCCCTATCGTCCTCAAGGGATCCGAAATATCTGTTCTCAGATTCCACAGAAATAAGGCTAGCAAAGAGATCCACGAAATACAGATTTAACTCTGTGAGATGAATTAACAGAACACTAAGCAGTTTCTCAGAAACTTCTTTCCAGATTTCATCTGAGGATATTTCCTTTTTCACCATAGCCCTCTATGGGCTTCCAAATATCACTTTGCCAATTCCACAAGAACTGTCTTAGCGAAAGGCTTCTTGAGGGGAAAGCTGTAACTCTGTGAGATGATTTCATAGAACACAAAGAAGCTTCTCAGAAAGCTTCTTTCTCTTTGTTATCGGAGGATATTTCCTTTGGCCCTCTAGTCTTCAAAGGGATCCGAAATATCAGTTCTCAGATTCCACAGAATTAAGGCTAGCAAAGAGATCCACGAAATACAGATGTAACTCTGTGAGATGAATTAACAGAACACTAAGCATTTTCACAGAAAGCCACTTTCCAGATTTCATCTGAGGATATTTCCTTTTTCACCATAGCCCTCTATGGGCTTCCAAATATCACTTTGCCAATTCCACAAGAACTGTCTTAGCGAAAGGCTTCTTGAGGAGAAAGCTGTAACTCTGTGAGATGATTTCACAGAACACAAAGAAGTTTCTCAGAAAGCTTCTTTCTCTTTGTTATCGGAGGACATTTCATTTGGCCCTATAGTCCTCAAGGGATCCGAAATATATGTTCTCAGATTCCACAGAAATAAGGCTAGCAAAGAGATCCACGAAATACAGATGAAACTCTGTGAGTGGAAGTCACAGAACACTAAGCAGTTTCTCAGAAAGCTTCTTTCCAGATTTCATCTGAGGATATTTTCTTTTTCACCATAGCCCTCTATGGGCTTCCAAATATCACTTTGCCAATTCCACAAGAACTGTCTTAGCGAAAGGCTTCTTGAGGGGAAAGCTGTAACTCTGTGAGATGATTTCATAGAACACAAAGAAGTTTCTTAGAAAGCATCTTTCTCTTTGTTATCGGAGGACATTTCCTTTGGCCCTATAGTCCTCAAGGGATCCGAAATATCTGTTCTCAGATTCCACAGAAATAAGGCTAGCAAAGAGATCCACGAAATACAGATGTAACTCTGTGAGATGAATTAACAGAACACTGAGCAGTTTCTCAGGAAACTTCTTTCCAGATTTCATCTGAGGATATTTCCTTTTTCACCATAGCCTTCTATGGGCCTCCAAATATCACTTTGCCAATTCCATAAGAACTGTCTTAGAGAAAGTCTTCTTGAGGGGAAAGCTGTAACTCTGTGAGATGATTTCACAGAACACAAAGAAGTTTCTCAGAAAGCTTCTTTCTCTTTGTTATCGGAGGATATTTCCTTTGGCCTTATAGTCTTCAAAGGGATCCGTAATATCTGTTCTCAGATTCCAAAGAAATAAGGCTAGCAAAGAGATCCACGAAATACAGATGAAACTCTGTGAGTGGAAGTCACAGAACACTAAGCAGTTTCTCAGAAAGCTTCTTTCCAGATTTCATCTGAGGATATTTTCTTTTTCACCATAGCCCTCTATGGGCTTCCAAATATCACTTTGCCAATTCGACAAGAACTGTCTTAGCGAAAGGCTTCTTGAGGGGAAAGCTGTAACTCTGTGAGATGATTTCATAGAACACAAAGAAGTTTCTTAGAAAGCTTCTTTCTCTTTGTTATCGGAGGACATTTCCTTTGGCCCTATAGTCCTCAAGGGATCCGAAATATCTGTTCTCAGATTCCACAGAAATAAAGCTAGCAAAGAGATCCACGAAATACAGATGTAACTCTGTGAGATGAATTAACAGAACACTAAGCAGTTTCTCAGAAACTTCTTTCCAGATTTCACCTGAGGATATTTCCTTTTTCACCATAGCCCTCTATGGGCTTCCAAATATCACTTTGCCAATTCCACAAGAACTGTCTTAGCGAAAGGCTTCTTGAGGGGAAAGCTGTAACTCCGTGAGATGATTTCATAGAACACAAAGAAGCTTCTCAGAAAGCTTCTTTCTCTTTGTTATCGGAGGATATTTCCTTTGGCCCTCTAGTCTTCAAAGGGATCCGAAATATCCGTTCTCAGATTCCACAGAAATAAGGCTAGCAAAGAGATCCACGAAATACAGATGTAACTCTGTGAGATGAATTAACAGAACACTAAGCATTTAATCAGAAAGCCACTTTCCAGATTTCATCTGAGGATATTTCCTTTTTCACCATAGCCCTCTATGGGCTTCCAAATATCACCTTGCCAATTCCACAAGAACTGTCTTAGCGAAAGGCTTCTTGAGGAGAAAGCTGTAACTCTGTGAGATGATTTCACAGAACACAAAGAAGTTTCTCAGAAAGCTTCTTTCTCTTTGTTATCGGAGGACATTTCCTTTGGCCCTGTAGTCTTCAAAGGGATCCGAAATATCTGTTCTCAGATTGCACAGAAATAAGGCTAGCAAAGAGATCCAAGAAATAGAGATGTAACTCGGTGAGATGAATTAACAGAACACTAAGCAGTTTCTCGGAAAGTTTCTTTCCAGATTTCATCTGAGCATATGTCCTTTTTCACCATAGGCCTCTATGGGCTTCCAAATATCACTTTGCCAATTACACAAGAACTGTCTTAGCGAAAGGCTTCTTGAGGGGAAAGCTGTAACTCTGTGAGATGATTTCACAGAACACAAAGAAATTTTTCAGAAAGCTTCTTTCTCTTTGTTATCGGAGGATATTTCCTTTGGCCCTATTGTCTTCAAAGGGATCCCAAATATCTGTTCTCAGATTCCACAGAAATAAGGCTAGCAAAGAGATCCACGAAATACAGATGTAACTCTGTGAGTGGAAGTCAGAGAACACTAAGCAGTTTCTCAGAAAGCTTCTTTCCAGATTTCATCTGAGGATATTTCCTTTTTCACCATAGCCCTCCATGGGCTTCCAAATATCACTTTGCCAATTCCACCAGAACTCTCTTAGCGAAAGGATTCTTGAGGGGAAAGCTGTAACTCTGAGAGATGAATTCACAGAACACAAAGAAGTTTCTCAGAAACCTTCTTTCTCTTTGTTATCGGAGGACATTTCCTTTGCCCCTATAGTCTTCAAGGGATCCGAAATATCTGTTCTCATATTCCACAGAAATAAGGCTAGCAAGGAGATCCTCGAAATACAAATGTAACTCTGTGTGATGAATTAACGGAACACTAAGCAGTTTCTCAGAAAGAATCTTTCCAGATTTCATCTGAGGATATTTCCTTTTTCACCATAGCGCTCTATGGGCTTCCAAATATCACTTTGCCAATTCCACAAGAACTGTCTTAGCGAAAGGCTTCTTGAGCGGAAAGCTGTAACTCTGTGAGATGATTTCACAGAACACAAAGAAGTTTCTCAGAAACCTTCTTTCTCTTTGTTATCGGAGGATATTTCCTTTGGCCTTAGTGTCTTCAAAGGGATCCGTAATATCTGTTCTCAGATTCCAAAGAAATAAGGCTTGCAAAGAGATCCACGAAATACAGATGAAACTCTGTGAGTGGAAGTCACAGAACACTAAGCAGTTTCTCAGAAAGCTTCTTTCCAGATTTCATCTGAGGATATTTTCTTTTTCACCATAGCCCTCTCTGGGCTTCCAAATATCACTTTGCCAATTCCACAAGAACTGTCTTAGCGAAAGGCTTCTTGAGGGGAAAGCTGTAACTCTGTGAGATGATTTCATAGAACACAAAGAAGTTTCTTAGAAAGCTTCTTTCTCTTTGTTATCGGAGGACATTTCCTTTGGCCCTATCGTCCTCAAGGGATCCGAAATATCTGTTCTCAGATTCCACAGAAATAAGGCTAGCAAAGAGATCCACGAAATACAGATTTAACTCTGTGAGATGAATTAACAGAACACTAAGCAGTTTCTCAGAAACTTCTTTCCAGATTTCATCTGAGGATATTTCCTTTTTCACCATAGCCCTCTATGGGCTTCCAAATATCACTTTGCCAATTCCACAAGAACTGTCTTAGCGAAAGGCTTCTTGAGGGGAAAGCTGTAACTCTGTGAGATGATTTCATAGAACACAAAGAAGCTTCTCAGAAAGCTTCTTTCTCTTTGTTATCGGAGGATATTTCCTTTGGCCCTCTAGTCTTCAAAGGGATCCGAAATATCAGTTCTCAGAGTCCACAGAATTAAGGCTAGCAAAGAGATCCACGAAATACAGATGTAACTCTGTGAGATGAATTAACAGAACACTAAGCATTTTCACAGAAAGCCACTTTCCAGATTTCATCTGAGGATATTTCCTTTTTCACCATAGCCCTCTATGGGCTTCCAAATATCACTTTGCCAATTCCACAAGAACTGTCTTAGCGAAAGGCTTCTTGAGGAGAAAGCTGTAACTCTGTGAGATGATTTCACAGAACACAAAGAAGTTTCTCAGAAAGCTTCTTTCTCTTTGTTATCGGAGGACATTTCATTTGGCCCTATAGTCCTCAAGGGATCCGAAATATATGTTCTCAGATTCCACAGAAATAAGGCTAGCAAAGAGATCCACGAAATACAGATGAAACTCTGTGAGTGGAAGTCACAGAACACTAAGCAGTTTCTCAGAAAGCTTCTTTCCAGATTTCATCTGAGGATATTTTCTTTTTCACCATAGCCCTCTATGGGCTTCCAAATATCACTTTGCCAATTCCACAAGAACTGTCTTAGCGAAAGGCTTCTTGAGGGGAAAGCTGTAACTCTGTGAGATGATTTCATAGAACACAAAGAAGTTTCTTAGAAAGCATCTTTCTCTTTGTTATCGGAGGACATTTCCTTTGGCCCTATAGTCCTCAAGGGATCCGAAATATCTGTTCTCAGATTCCACAGAAATAAGGCTAGCAAAGAGATCCACGAAATACAGATGTAACTCTGTGAGATGAATTAACAGAACACTGAGCAGTTTCTCAGGAAACTTCTTTCCAGATTTCATCTGAGGATATTTCCTTTTTCACCATAGCCTTCTATGGGCCTCCAAATATCACTTTGCCAATTCCATAAGAACTGTCTTAGAGAAAGTCTTCTTGAGGGGAAAGCTGTAACTCTGTGAGATGATTTCACAGAACACAAAGAAGTTTCTCAGAAAGCTTCTTTCTCTTTGTTATCGGAGGATATTTCCTTTGGCCTTATAGTCTTCAAAGGGATCCGTAATATCTGTTCTCAGATTCCAAAGAAATAAGGCTAGCAAAGAGATCCACGAAATACAGATGAAACTCTGTGAGTGGAAGTCACAGAACACTAAGCAGTTTCTCAGAAAGCTTCTTTCCAGATTTCATCTGAGGATATTTTCTTTTTCACCATAGCCCTCTATGGGCTTCCAAATATCACTTTGCCAATTCCACAAGAACTGTCTTAGCGAAAGGCTTCTTGAGGGGAAAGCTGTAACTCTGTGAGATGATTTCATAGAACACAAAGAAGTTTCTTAGAAAGCTTCTTTCTCTTTGTTATCGGAGGACATTTCCTTTGGCCCTATAGTCCTCAAGGGATCCGAAATATCTGTTCTCAGATTCCACAGAAATAAAGCTAGCAAAGAGATCCACGAAATACAGATGTAACTCTGTGAGATGAATTAACAGAACACTAAGCAGTTTCTCAGAAAGCCACTTTCCAGATTTCATCTGAGGATATTTCCTTTTTCACCATAGCCCTCTATGGGCTTCCAAATATCACCTTGCCAATTCCACAAGAACTGTCTTAGCGAAAGGCTTCTTGAGGAGAAAGCTGTAACTCTGTGAGATGATTTCACAGAACACAAAGAAGTTTCTCAGAAAGCTTCTTTCTCTTTGTTATCGGAGGACATTTCCTTTGGCCCTGTAGTCTTCAAAGGGATCCGAAATATCTGTTCTCAGATTGCACAGAAATAAGGCTAGCAAAGAGATCCAAGAAATAGAGATGTAACTCGGTGAGATGAATTAACAGAACACTAAGCAGTTTCTCGGAAAGTTTCTTTCCAGATTTCATCTGAGCATATGTCCTTTTTCACCATAGGCCTCTATGGGCTTCCAAATATCACTTTGCCAATTACACAAGAACTGTCTTAGCGAAAGGCTTCTTGAGGGGAAAGCTGTAACTCTGTGAGATGATTTCACAGAACACAAAGAAATTTTTCAGAAAGCTTCTTTCTCTTTGTTATCGGAGGATATTTCCTTTGGCCCTATTGTCTTCAAAGGGATCCCAAATATCTGTTCTCAGATTCCACAGAAATAAGGCTAGCAAAGAGATCCACGAAATACAGATGTAACTCTGTGAGTGGAAGACAGAGAACACTAAGCAGTTTCTCAGAAAGCTTCTTTCCAGATTTCATCTGAGGATATTTCCTTTTTCACCATAGCCCTCCATGGGCTTCCAAATATCACTTTGCCAATTCCACCAGAACTGTCTTAGCGAAAGGATTCTTGAGGGGAAAGCTGTAACTCTGAGAGATGAATTCACAGAACACAAAGAAGTTTCTCAGAAACCTTCTTTCTCTTTGTTATCGGAGGACATTTCCTTTGCCCCTATAGTCTTCAAGGGATCCGAAATATCTGTTCTCATATTCCACAGAAATAAGGCTAGCAAGGAGATCCTCGAAATACAAATGTAACTCTGTGTGATGAATTAACGGAACACTAAGCAGTTTCTCAGAAAGAATCTTTCCAGATTTCATCTGAGGATATTTCCTTTTTCACCATAGGCCTCTATGGGCTTCCAAATATCACTTTGCCAATTCCACAAGAACTGTCTTAGCGAAAGGCTTCTTGAGCGGAAAGCTGTAACTCTGTGAGATGATTTCACAGAACACAAAGAAGTTTCTCAGAAACCTTCTTTCTCTTTGTTATCGGAGGATATTTCCTTTGGCCTTAGTGTCTTCAAAGGGATCCGTAATATCTGTTCTCAGACTCCAAAGAAATAAGGCTTGCAAAGAGATCCACGAAATACAGATGAAACTCTGTGAGTGGAAGTCACAGAACACTAAGCAGTTTCTCAGAAAGCTTCTTTCCAGATTTCATCTGAGGATATTTTCTTTTTCACCATAGCCCTCTCTGGGCTTCCAAATATCACTTTGCCAATTCCACAAGAACTGTCTTAGCGAAAGGCTTCTTGAGGGGTAAGCTGTAACTCTGTGAGATGATTTCATAGAACACAAAGAAGTTTCTTAGAAAGCTTCTTTCTCTTTGTTATCGGAGGACATTTCCTTTGGCCCTATCGTCCTCAAGGGATCCGAAATATCTGTTCTCAGATTCCACAGAAATAAGGCTAGCAAAGAGATCCACGAAATACAGATTTAACTCTGTGAGATGAATTAACAGAACACTAAGCAGTTTCTCAGAAACTTCTTTCCAGATTTCATCTGAGGATATTTCCTTTTTCACCATAGCCCTCTATGGGCTTCCAAATATCACTTTGCCAATTCCACAAGAACTGTCTTAGCGAAAGGCTTCTTGAGGGGAAAGCTGTAACTCTGTGAGATGATTTCATAGAACACGAAGAAGCTTCTCAGAAAGCTTCTTTCTCTTTGTTATCGGAGGATATTTCCTTTGGCCCTCTAGTCTTCAAAGGGATCCGAAATATCAGTTCTCAGATTCCACAGAATTAAGGCTAGCAAAGAGATCCACGAAATACAGATGTAACTCTGTGAGATGAATTAACAGAACACTAAGCATTTTCACAGAAAGCCACTTTCCAGATTTCATCTGAGGATATTTCCTTTTTCACCATAGCCCTCTATGGGCTTCCAAATATCACTTTGCCAATTCCACAAGAACTGTCTTAGCGAAAGGCTTCTTGAGGAGAAAGCTGTAACTCTGTGAGATGATTTCACAGAACACAAAGAAGTTTCTCAGAAAGCTTCTTTCTCTTTGTTATCGGAGGACATTTCATTTGGCCCTATAGTCCTCAAGGGATCCGAAATATATGTTCTCAGATTCCACAGAAATAAGGCTAGCAAAGAGATCCACGAAATACAGATGAAACTCTGTGAGTGGAAGTCACAGAACACTAAGCAGTTTCTCAGAAAGCTTCTTTCCAGATTTCATCTGAGGATATTTTCTTTTTCACCATAGCCCTCTATGGGCTTCCAAATATCACTTTGCCAATTCCACAAGAACTGTCTTAGCGAAAGGCTTCTTGAGGGGAAAGCTGTAACTCTGTGAGATGATTTCATAGAACACAAAGAAGTTTCTTAGAAAGCATCTTTCTCTTTGTTATCGGAGGACATTTCCTTTGGCCCTATAGTCCTCAAGGGATCCGAAATATCTGTTCTCAGATTCCACAGAAATAAGGCTAGCAAAGAGATCCACGAAATACAGATGTAACTCTGTGAGATGAATTAACAGAACACTGAGCAGTTTCTCAGGAAACTTCTTTCCAGATTTCATCTGAGGATATTTCCTTTTTCACCATAGCCTTCTATGGGCCTCCAAATATCACTTTGCCAATTCCATAAGAACTGTCTTAGAGAAAGTCTTCTTGAGGGGAAAGCTGTAACTCTGTGAGATGATTTCACAGAACACAAAGAAGTTTCTCAGAAAGCTTCTTTCTCTTTGTTATCGGAGGATATTTCCTTTGGCCTTATAGTCTTCAAAGGGATCCGTAATATCTGTTCTCAGATTCCAAAGAAATAAGGCTAGCAAAGAGATCCACGAAACACAGATGAAACTCTGTGAGTGGAAGTCACAGAACACTAAGCAGTTTCTCAGAAAGCTTCTTTCCAGATTTCATCTGAGGATATTTTCTTTTTCACCATAGCCCTCTATGGGCTTCCAAATATCACTTTGCCAATTCCACAAGAACTGTCTTAGCGAAAGGCTTCTTGAGGGGAAAGCTGTAACTCTGTGAGATGATTTCATAGAACACAAAGAAGTTTCTTAGAAAGCATCTTTCTCTTTGTTATCGGAGGACATTTCCTTTGGCCCTATAGTCCTCAAGGGATCCGAAATATCTGTTCTCAGATTCCACAGAAATAAGGCTAGCAAAGAGATCCACGAAATACAGATGTAACTCTGTGAGATGAATTAACAGAACACTGAGCAGTTTCTCAGGAAACTTCTTTCCAGATTTCATCTGAGGATATTTCCTTTTTCACCATAGCCTTCTATGGGCCTCCAAATATCACTTTGCCAATTCCATAAGAACTGTCTTAGAGAAAGTCTTCTTGAGGGGAAAGCTGTAACTCTGTGAGATGATTTCACAGAACACAAAGAAGTTTCTCAGAAAGCTTCTTTCTCTTTGTTATCGGAGGATATTTCCTTTGGCCTTATAGTCTTCAAAGGGATCCGTAATATCTGTTCTCAGATTCCAAAGAAATAAGGCTAGCAAAGAGATCCACGAAATACAGATGAAACTCTGTGAGTGGAAGTCACAGAACACTAAGCAGTTTCTCAGAAAGCTTCTTTCCAGATTTCATCTGAGGATATTTTCTTTTTCACCATAGCCCTCTATGGGCTTCCAAATATCACTTTGCCAATTCCACAAGAACTGTCTTAGCGAAAGGCTTCTTGAGGGGAAAGCTGTAACTCTGTGAGATGATTTCATAGAACACAAAGAAGTTTCTTAGAAAGCTTCTTTCTCTTTGTTATCGGAGGACATTTCCTTTGGCCCTATAGTCCTCAAGGGATCCGAAATATCTGTTCTCAGATTCCACAGAAATAAAGCTAGCAAAGAGATCCACGAAATACAGATGTAACTCTGTGAGATGAATTAACAGAACACTAAGCAGTTTCTCAGAAACTTCTTTCCAGATTTCACCTGAGGATATTTCCTTTTTCACCATAGCCCTCTATGGGCTTCCAAATATCACTTTGCCAATTCCACAAGAACTGTCTTAGCGAAAGGCTTCTTGAGGGGAAAGCTGTAACTCAGTGAGATGATTTCATAGAACACAAAGAAGCTTCTCAGAAAGCTTCTTTCTCTTTGTTATCGGAGGATATTTCCTTTGGCCCTCTAGTCTTCAAAGGGATCCGAAATATCAGTTCTCAGATTCCACAGAAATAAGGCTAGCAAAGAGATCTACGAAATACAGATGTAACTCTGTGAGATGAATTAACAGAACACTAAGCATTTAATCAGAAAGCCACTTTCCAGATTTCATCTGAGGATATTTCCTTTTTCATCATAGCCCTCTATGGGCTTCCAAATATCACCTTGCCAATTCCACAAGAACTGTCTTAGCGAAAGGCTTCTTGAGGAGAAAGCTGTAACTCTGTGAGATGATTTCACAGAACACAAAGAAGTTTCTCAGAAAGCTTCTTTCTCTTTGTTATCGGAGGACATTTCCTTTGGCCCTGTAGTCTTCAAAGGGATCCGAAATATCTGTTCTCAGATTGCACAGAAATAAGGCTAGCAAAGAGATCCAAGAAATAGAGATGTAACTCGGTGAGATGAATTAACAGAACACTAAGCAGTTTCTCGGAAAGTTTCTTTCCAGATTTCATCTGAGCATATGTCCTTTTTCACCATAGGCCTCTAGGGGCTTCCAAATATCACTTTGCCAATTACACAAGAACTGTCTTAGCGAAAGGCTTCTTGAGGGGAAAGCTGTAACTCTGTGAGATGATTTCACAGAACACAAAGAAATTTTTCAGAAAGCTTCTTTCTCTTTGTTATCGGAGGATATTTCCTTTGGCCCTAGTGTCTTCAAAGGGATCCCAAATATCTGTTCTCAGATTCCACAGAAATAAGGCTAGCAAAGAGATCCACGAAATACAGATGTAACTCTGTGAGTGGAAGTCAGAGAACACTAAGCAGTTTCTCAGAAAGCTTCTTTCCAGATTTCATCTGAGGATATTTCCTTTTTCACCATAGCCCTCCATGGGCTTCCAAATATCACTTTGCCAATTCCACCAGAACTGTCTTAGCGAAAGGATTCTTGAGGGGAAAGCTGTAACTCTGAGAGATGAATTCACAGAACACAAAGAAGTTTCTCAGAAACCTTCTTTCTCTTTGTTATCGGAGGACATTTCCTTTGCCCCTATAGTCTTCAAGGGATCCGAAATATCTGTTCTCATATTCCACAGAAATAAGGCTAGCAAGGAGATCCTCGAAATACAAATGTAACTCTGGTGATGAATTAACGGAACACTAAGCAGTTTCTCAGAAAGAATCTTTCCAGATTTCATCTGAGGATATTTCCTTTTTCACCATTGGCCTCTATGGGCTTCCAAATATCACTTTGCCAATTCCACAAGAACTGTCTTAGCGAAAGGCTTCTTGAGCGGAAAGCTGTAACTCTGTGAGATGATTTCACAGAACACAAAGAAGTTTCTCAGAAACCTTCTTTCTCTTTGTTATCGGAGGATATTTCCTTTGGCCCTATAGTCTTCAAAGGGATCCGAAATATCTGTTCTCAGATTCCACAGAAATAAGGCCAGCAAAGAGATCCACGAAATACAGATGAAACTCTGTGAGTGGAAGTCACAGAACACTAAGCAGTTTCTCAGAAAGCTTCTTTCCAGATTTCATCTGAGGATATTTTCTTTTTCACCATAGCCCTCTATGGGCTTCCAAATATCACTTTGCCAATTCCACAAGAACTGTCTTAGCGAAAGGCTTCTTGAGGGGAAAGCTGTAACTCTGTGAGATGATTTCATAGAACACAAAGAAGTTTCTTAGAAAGCATCTTTCTCTTTGTTATCGGAGGACATTTCCTTTGGCCCTATAGTCCTCAAGGGATCCGAAATATCTGTTCTCAGATTCCACAGAAATAAGGCTAGCAAAAAGATCCACGAAATACAGATGTAACTCTGTGAGATGAATTAACAGAACACTGAGCAGTTTCTCAGGAAACTTCTTTCCAGATTTCATCTGAGGATATTTCCTTTTTCACCATAGCCTTCTATGGGCCTCCAAATATCACTTTGCCAATTCCATAAGAACTGTCTTAGAGAAAGTCTTCTTGAGGGGAAAGCTGTAACTCTGTGAGATGATTTCACAGAACACAAAGAAGTTTCTCAGAAACCTTCTTTCTCTTTGTTATTGGAGGATATTTCCTTTGGCCCTATAGTCTTCCTTGGGATCTGAAATATCTGTTCTCAGATTCCACAGAAATAAGGCTAGCAAAGAGATCCACGAAATACAGATGTAACTCTGTGAGATGAATGAACAGAACACTAAGCAGTTTCTCAGAAAGCTTCTTTCCAGATTTCATCTGAGGATATTTCCTTTTACACCGTAGCCCTCTATGGACTTCCAAATATCACTTTGCCAATTCCACAAGTACTGTCCTAGCGAAAGGATTCTTGAGCGGAAAGCTGTAACTCTGTGAGATGATTTCACAGAACACAAAGAAGTTTCTCAGAAACCTTCTTTCTCTTTGTTATCGGAGGATATTTCCTTTGGCCCTATAGTCTTCAAAGGGATCCGAAATATCTCTTCTCAGATTCCACAGAGATAAGGCTAGCAAAGAGATCCAGGAAATACAGATGTAACTCTGTGAGATGAATTAACAGAACACTGAGCAGTTTCTCAGAAAACTTCTTTCCAGATTTCATCTGAGGATATTTCCTTTTCCACCATAGCCCTCTATGGGCTTCCAAATATCACTTTGCCAATTCCACAAGAACTGTCTTAGCGAA
Source organism: Macaca mulatta (assembly GCF_049350105.2). NCBI lineage: Eukaryota > Metazoa > Chordata > Mammalia > Primates > Cercopithecidae > Macaca > Macaca mulatta. The sequence continues at coordinate 94,040,470 of NC_133410.1, read as the reverse complement.
AGGCTTCTTGAGGGGAAAGCTGTAACTCTGTGAGATGATTTCATAGAACACAAAGAAGTTTCTCAGAAAGATTCTTTCTCTTTGTTATCGGAGGACATTTCCTTTGGCCCTATAGTCCTCAAGGGATCCGAAATATCTGTTCTCAGATTCCACAGAAATAAGGCAAGCAAAGAGATCCTCGAAATACAGATGTAACTCTGTGAGATGATTTAACAGCACACTAAGCAGTTTCTCAGTAAGCTTCTTTCCAGATTTCATCTGAGGATATTTCCTTTTTCACCGTAGCCCTCTATGGGCTTCCAAATATCACTTTGCCAATTCCACAAGACTCTCTTAGCGAAAGGATTCTTGAGGGGAAAGCTGTAACTCTGTTGGATGATTTCACAGAACACAAAGAAGTTTCTCAGAAAGCTTCTTTCTCTTTGTTATCGGAGGACATTTCCTTTGGCCCTATAGTCCTCAAGGGATCCGAAATATATGTTCTCAGATTCCACAGAAATAAGGCTAGCAAAGAGATCCACGAAATACAGATGAAACTCTGTGAGTGGAAGTCACAGAACACTAAGCAGTTTCTCAGAAAGCTTCTTTCCAGATTTCATCTGAGGATATTTTCTTTTTCACCATAGCCCTCTATGGGCTTCCAAATATCACTTTGCCAATTCCACAAGAACTGTCTTAGCGAAAGGCTTCTTGAGGGGAAAGCTGTAACTCTGTGAGATGATTTCATAGAACACAAAGAAGTTTCTTAGAAAGCTTCTTTCTCTTTGTTATCGGAGGACATTTCCTTTGGCCCTATAGTCCTCAAGGGATCCGAAATATCTGTTCAAAGATTCCACAGAAATAAGGCTAGCAAAGAGATCCACGAAATACAGATGTAACTCTGTGAGATGAATTAACAGAACACTAAGCAGTTTCTCAGAAACTTCTTTCAAGATTTCACCGGAGGATATTTCCTTTTTCACCATAGCCCTCTATGGGCTTCCAAATATCACTTTGCCAATTCCACAAGAACTGTCTTAGCGAAAGGCTTCTTGAGGGGAAAGCTGTAACTCCGTGAGATGATTTCATAGAACACAAAGAAGCTTCTCAGAAAGCTTCTTTCTCTTTGTTATCGTAGGATATTTCCTTTGGCCCTCTAGTCTTCAAAGGGATCCGAAATATCAGTTCTCAGATTCCACAGAAATAAGGCTAGCAAAGAGATCCACGAAATACAGATGTAACTCTGTGAGATGAATTAACAGAAAACTAAGCATTTTCTCAGAAAGCCACTTTCCAGATTTCATCTGAGGATATTTCCTTTTTCACCATAGCCCTCTATGGGCTTCCAAATATCACCTTGCCAATTCCACAAGAACTGTCTTAGCGAAAGGCTTCTTGAGGAGAAAGCTGTAACTCTGTGAGATGATTTCACAGAACACAAAGAAGTTTCTCAGAAAGCTTCTTTCTCTTTGTTATCGGAGGACATTTCCTTTGGCCCTGTAGTCTTCAAAGGGATCCGAAATATCTGTTCTCAGATTCCACAGAAATAAGGCTAGCAAAGAGATCCAAGAAATAGAGATGTAACTCGGTGAGATGAATTAACAGAACACTAAGCAGTTTCTCGGAAAGTTTCTTTCCATATTTCATCTGAGGATATGTCCTTTTTCACCATAGGCCTCTATGGGCTTCCAAATATCACTTTGCCAATTACACAAGAACTGTCTTAGCGAAAGGCTTCTTGAGGGGAAAGCTGTAACTCTGTGAGATGATTTCATAGAACACAAAGAAATTTCTCAGAAAGCTTCTTTCTCTTTGTCATCGGAGGATATTTCCTTTGGCCCTATAGTCTTCAAAGGGATCCGAAATATCTGTTCTCAGATTCCACAGAAATAATGCTAGCAAAGAGATCCACGAAATACATATGTAACTCTGTGAGATGAATTAACAGAACACTGAGCAGTTTCTCAGGAAACTTCTTTCCAGATTTCATCTGAGGATATTTCCTTTTTCACCATAGCCTTCTATGGGCCTCCAAATATCACTTTGCCAATTTCATAAGAACTGTCTTAGAGAAAGTCTTCTTGAGGGGAAAGCTGTAACTCTGTGAGATGATTTCACAGAACACAAAGAAGTTTCTCAGAAACCTTCTTTCTCTTTGTTATCGGAGGATATTTCCTTTGGCCCTATAGTCTTCAAAGGGATCCGAAATATCTCTTTTCAGATTCCACAGAGATAAGGCTAGCAAAGAGATCCAGGAAATACAGATGTAACTCTGTGAGATGAATTAACAGAACCCTGAGCAGTTTCTCAGAAAACTTCTTTCCAGATTTCATCTGAGGATATTTCCTTTTTCACCATAGGCCTCTATGGGCTTCCAAATATCACTTTGCAAATTCCACAAGAACTGTCTTAGCGAAAGGCTTCTTGAGGAGAAATCTGTAACTCTGTGAGATGATTACACAGAACACAAAGAAGTTTCTCAGAAACCTTCTTTCTCTTTGTTATCGGAGGACATTTCCTTTGGCCCTATACTCTTAAAGGGATCCGAAATATCTGTTCTCATATTCCACAGAAATAAGGTTAGCAAAGAGATCCACGAAATACAGATGTAACTCTGTGAGATGAATTAACAGAACACTAATCAGTTTCTCAGAAAGATTCTTTCCAGATTTCATCTGAGGATATTTCCTTTTTCACCATAGGCCTCTATGGGTTTCCAAATATCACTTTGCCAATTACACAAGAACTGTCTTAGCGAAAGGCTTCTTGAGGGGAAAGCTGTAACTCTGTGAGATGATTTCACAGAACACAAAGAAATTTCTCAGAAAGCTTCTCCCTCTTTGTTATCGGAGGATATTTCCTTTGGCCCTATAGTCTTCAAAGGTATCCGAAATATCTGTTCTCAGATTCCACAGAAATAAGGCTAGCAAAGAGATGAACGAAATACAGATATAACTCTGTGAGTGGAAGTCAGAGAACACTAAGCAGTATCTCAGAAAGCTTCTTTCCAGATTTCATCTGAGGATATTTCCTTTTTCACCATAGCCCTCTATGGGCTACCAAATATCACTTTGCCAATTCCACAAGAACTGTCTTAGCGAAAGGCTTCTTGAGGGGAAAACTGTAACTCTGTGAGATGATTTCATAGAACACAAAGAAGTTTCTCAGAAAGCTCCCTTCTCTTTGTCATCCTAGGATATTTCCTTTGGCTCTACAGTCTTCAAAGGCATCCGAAAAATCTGTTCTCAGATTCCACAGAAATAAGGCTAGCAAAGAGATCCACGAAATACAGATGTAACTCTGTGAGATGAATTAACAGAACACTGAGCAGTTTCTCAGAACTTCTTTCCAGATTTCATCTGAGGATATTTCCTTTTTCACCATAGCCTTCTATGGGCCTCCAAATATCACTTTGCCAATTCCATAAGAACTGTCTTAGAGAAAGTCTTCTTGAGGGGAAAGCTGTAACTCTGTGAGATGATTTCACAGAACACAAAAAAGTTTCTCAGAAACCTTCTTTCTCTTTGTTATTGGAGGATATTTCCTTTGGCCCTATAGTCTTCCTTGGGATCTGAAATATCTGTTCTCAGATTCCACAGAAATAAGGCTAGCAAAGAGATCCACGAAATACAGATGTAACTCTGTGAGATGAATGAACAGAACACTAAGCAGTTTCTCAGAAAGCTTCTTTTCAGATTTCATCTGAGGATATTTCCTTTTATACCATAGCCCTCTATGGACTTCCAAATATCACTTTGCCAATTCCACAAGTACTGTCTTAGCGAAAGGCTTCTTGAGCGGAAAGCTGTAACTCTGTGAGATGATTTCACAGAACACAAAGAAGTTTCTCAGAAACCTTCTTTCTCTTTGTTATCGGAGGATATTTCCTTTGGCCCTATAGTCTTCAAACGGATCCGAAATATCTCTTCTCAGATTCCACAGAGATAAGGCTAGCAAAGAGATCCAGGAAATACAGATGTAACTCTGTGAGATGAATTAACAGAACACTGAGCAGTTTCTCAGAAAACTTCTTTCCAGATTTCATCTGAGGATATTTCCTTTTTCACCATAGCCCTCTATGGGCTTCCAAATATCACTTTGCCAATTCCACAAGAACTGTCTTAGCGAAAGGCTTCTTGAGGGGAAAGCTGTAACTCTGTGAGATGATTTCATAGAACACAAAGAAGTTTCTCAGAAAGATTCTTTCTCTTTGTTATCGGAGGACATTTCCTTTGGCCCTATAGTCCTCATGGGATCCGAAATATCTGTTCTCAGATTCCACAGAAATAAGGCAAGCAAAGAGATCCTCGAAATACAGATGTAACTCTGTGAGATGATTTAACAGCACACTAAGCAGTTTCTCAGTAAGCTTCTTTCCAGATTTCATCTGAGGATATTTCCTTTTTCACCATAGCCCTCTATGGACTTCCAAATATCACTTTGCCAATTCCACAAGACTCTCTTAGCGAAAGGATTCTTGAGGGGAAAGCTGTAACTCTGTTGGATGATTTCACAGAACAGAAAGAAGTTTCTCAGAAACCTTCTTTCTCTTTGTTATCGGAGGATATTTCCTTTGGCCCTATAGTCTTCAAAGGGATCTGAAATATCTGTTCTCAGATTCCACAGAAATAAGTCTAGCAAAGAGATCCACGAAATACAGATGTAACTCTGTGAGTGGAAGTCACAGAACACTAAGCAGTTTCTCAGAAAGCTTCTTTCCAGATTTCATCTGAGGATATTTCCTTTTTCACCATAGCCCTCTATGGGCTTCCAAATATCACTTTGCCAATTCCACGAGAACTATCTTAGCGAAAGGCTTCTTGAGGGGAAAGCTGTAACTCTGTGAGATGATTTCATAGATCACAAAGAAATTTCTCAGAAAGCTTCTTTCTCTTTGTCATCGGAGGATATTTCCTTTGGCCCTATAGTCTTCAAAGGGATCCGAAATATCTGTTGTCAGATTCCACAGAAATAATGCTAGCAAAGAGATCCACGAAATACATATGTAACTCTGTGAGATGAATTAACAGAACACTGAGCAGTTTCTCAGGAAACTTCTTTCCAGATTTCATCTGAGGATATTTCCTTTTTCACCATAGCCTTCTATGGGCCTCCAAATATCACTTTGCCAATTCCATAAGAACTGTCTTAGAGAAAGTCTTCTTGAAGGGAAAGCTGTAACTCTGTGAGATGATTTCACAGAACACAAAGAAGTTTCTCAGAAACCTTCTTTCTCTTTGTTATCGGAGGATATTTCCTTTAGCCCTATAGTCTTCAAAGGTATCCGAAATATCTGTTCTCAGATTCCACAGAAATAAGGCTAGCAAAGAGATGAACGAAATACAGATGTAACTCTGTGAGTGGAAGTCAGAGAACACTAAGCAGTATCTCAGAAAGCTTCTTTCCAGATTTCATCTGAGGATATTTCCTTTTTCACCATAGCCCTCTATGGGCTTCCAGATATGACTTTGCCAATTCCACAAGAACTGTCTTAGCGAAAGGCTTCTTGAGGGGAAAACTGTAACTCTGTGAGATGATTTCATAGAACACCAAGAAGTTTCTCAGAAAGCTCCCTTCTCTTTGTCATCCTAGGATATTTCCTTTGGCTCTACAGTCTTCAAAGGGATCCGAAAAATCTGTTCTCAGATTCCACAGAAATAAGGCTAGCAAGGAGATCCACGAAATACAGATGTAACTCTGTGAGATGAATTAACTGAACACTGAGCAGTTTCTCAGAACTTCTTTCCAGATTTCATCTGAGGATATTTCCTTTTTCACCATAGCCCTCTATGGTCTTCCAAATATCACTTTGCCAATTCCACAGGAACTGTCTTAGCGAAAGGCTTCTTGAGGGGAAAACTGTAACTCTGTGAGATGATTTCATAGAACACAAAGAAGTTTCTCAGAAAGCTCCTTTCTCTTTGTGATCGGAGGATATTTCCTTTGGCCCTATATTCCTCAAAGGGATCCGAAATATCTGTTCTCAGATTCCACAGAAATAAGGCTAGCAAAGAGATCCACGAAATACAGATGTAACTCTTTGAGATGAAGTAACAGCACAGTAGGCAGTTTCTCAGAAAGCTTCTTTCCAGATTTCATCTGAGGATATTTCCTTTTTCACCATAGCCCTCTATGGGCTTCCAAATATCACTTTGCCAATTCCACAGGAACTGCCTTAGCGAAAGGCTTCTTGAGGGGAAAGCTGTAACTCTGTGAGATGATTTCACAGAACACAAAGAACTTTCTCAGAAAGCTTCTTTCTCTTTGTTATCGGAGGACATTTCCTTTGGCCCTATAGTCTACAAGGGATCCGAAATATCTGTTCTCAGATTCCACAGAAATAAGGCTAGCAAAGAGATCCACGAAATACAGATTTAACTCTGTATGATGAATTAACAGAACACTAAGCAGTTTCTCGGAAAGCTTCTTTCCAGATTTCATCTGAGGATATTTCCTTTTTCACAATAGGCCTCTATGGGCTTCCAAATATCACTTTGCCAATTCCACAAGAACTGTCTTAGCGAAAGGCTTCTTGAGTGTAAAGCTGTAACTCTGTGAGATGATTTCACAGAACACAAAGAAGTTTCTCAGAAAGCTCGTTTCTCTTTGCTATCGGAGGATATTTCCTTTGGCCCTCTAGTCTTCAAAGGGATCCGAAATATCTGTTCTCAGATTCCACAGAAATAAGGCTAGCAAAGAGATCCACGAAATACAGATGTAACTCGGTGAGATGAATTAACAGAACACTAAGCAGTTTCTCGGAAAGTTTCTTTCCAGATTTCATCTGAGGATATGTCCTTTTTCACCATAGGCCTCTATGGGCTTCCAAATATCACTTAGCCAATTACACAAGAACTGTCTTAGCGAAAGGCTTCTTGAGGGGAAAGCTGTAACTCTGTGAGATGATTTCACAGAACACAAAGAAATTTTTCAGAAAGCTTCTTTCTCTTTGTTATCGGAGGATATTTCCTTTGGCCCTATTGTCTTCAAAGGGATCCCAAATATCTGTACTCAGATTCCACAGAAATAAGGCTAGCAAAGAGATCCACGAAATACAGATGAAACTCTGTGAGTGGAAGTCACAGAACACTAAGCAGTTTCTCAGAAAGCTTCTTTCCAGATTTCATCTGAGGATATTTCCTTTTTCACCATAGCCCTCAATGGGCTTCCAAATATCACTTTGCCAATTCCACAAGAACTGTCTTAGCGAAAGGCTTCTTGAGGGGAAAGCTGTAACTCTGTGAGATGATTTCATAGAACACAAAGAAGTTTCTTAGAAAGCATCTTTCTCTTTGTTATCGGAGGACATTTCCTTTGGCCCTATAGTCTTCAAGGGATCCGAAATATCTGTTCTCAGATTCCACAGAAATAAGGCTAGCAAAGGGATCCACGATATACAGATGTAACTCTGTGAGATGAATTAACAGAACACTGAGCAGTTTCTCAGGAAACTTGTTTCCAGATTTCATCTGAGGATATTTCCTTTTTCACCATAGCCTTCTATGGGCCTCCAAATATCACTTTGCCAATTCCATAAGAACTGTCTTAGAGAAAGTCTTCTTGAGGGGAAAGCTGTAACTCTGTGAGATGATTTCACAGAACACAAAGAAGTTTCTCAGAAACCTTCTTTCTATTTGTTATTGGAGGATATTCCCTTTGGCCCTATAGTCTTCCTTGGGATCTGAAATATCTGTTCTCAGATTCCACAGAAATAAGGCTAGCAAAGAGATCCACGAAATACAGATGTAACTCTGTGAGATGAATGAACAGAACACTAAGCAGTTTCTCAGAAAGCTTCTTTCCAGATTTCATCTGAGGATATTTCCTTTTACACCATAGCCCTCTATGGACTTCCAAATATCACTTTGCCAATTCCACAAGTACTGTCTTAGTGAAAGGATTCTTGAGCGGAAAGCTGTAACTCTGTGAGATGATTTCACAGAACACAAAGAAGTTTCTCAGAAACCTTCTTTCTCTTTGTTATCGGAGGATATTTCCTTTGGCCCTATAGTCTTCAAAGGGATCCGAAATATCTCTTCTCAGATTCCACAGAGATAAGGCTAGCAAAGAGATCCAGGAAATACAGATGTAACTCTGTGAGATGAATTAACAGAACACTGAGCAGTTTCTCAGAAAACTTCTTTCCAGATTTCATCTGAGGATATTTCCTTTTTCACCATAGCCCTCTATGGGCTTCCAAATATCACTTTGCCAATTCCACAAGAACTGTCTTAGCGAAAGGCTTCTTGAGGGGAAAGCTGTAACTCTGTGAGATGATTTCATAGAACACAAAGAAGTTTCTCAGAAAGATTCTTTCTCTTTGTTATCGGAGGACATTTCCTTTGGCCCTATAGTCCTCAAGGGATCCGAAATATCTGTTCTCAGATTCCTCAGAAATAAGGCAAGCAAAGAGATCCTCGAAATACAGATGTAACTCTGTGAGATGATTTTACAGCACACTAAGCAGTTTCTCAGAAAGCTTCTTTCCAGATTTCATCTGAGGATATGTCCTTTTTCACCATAGCCCTCTAGGGGTTCCAAATATCGCTTTGCCAATTCCACAAGAACTGTCTTAGCGAAAGGCTTCTTGAGGAGAAAGCTGTAACTCGGTGAGATGATTTCACAGAACACAAATAAGTTTCTCAGAAAGCTTCTTTCTCTTTGTTATCGGAGGATATTTCCTTTGGCCCTATTGTCTTCAAAGGGATCCCAAATATCTGTTCTCAGATTCCACAGAAATAAGGCTAGCAAAGAGATCCACGAAATACAGATGTAACTCTGTGAGTGGAAGTCAGAGAACCCTAAGCAGTTTCTCCGAAAGCTTCTTTCCAGATTTCATCTGAGGATATTTCCTTTTTCGCCATAGCCCTCCATGGGCTTCCAAATATCACTTTGCCAATTCCACCAGAACGGTCTTAGCGAAAGGATTCTTGAGGGGAAAGCTGTAACTCTGTGAGATTATTTCACAGAACACAAAGAAGTTCCTCAGAAACCTTCTTTCTCTTTGTTATCGGAGGACATTTCCTTTGCCCCTATAGTCTTCAAGGGATCCGAAATATCTGTTCTCATATTCAACAGAAATAAGGCTAGCAAGGAGATCCTCGAAATACAAATGTAACTCTGTGAGATGAATTAACAGAACACTAAGCAGTTTCTCAGAAAGAATCTTTCCAGATTTCATCTGAGGATATTTCCTTTTTCACCATAGGCCTCTATGGGCTTCCAAATATCACTTTGCCAATTCCACAAGAACTGTCTTAGCGAAAGGCTTCTTGAGCGGAAAGCTGTAACTCTGTGAGATGATTTCACAGAACACAAAGAAGTTTCTCAGAAACCTTCTTTCTCTTTGTTATCGGAGGACATTTCCTTTGGCCCTATCGTCTTCAAGGGATCCGAAATATCAGTTCTCAGATTCCACAGAAATAAGGCTAGCAAAGAGATCCAGGAAATACAGATGTAACTCTGTGAGACGAATTAAGAGAACACTAAGCAGTTTCTCAAAAAGCTTCTTTCCAGATTTCATCTGAGGATATATCCTTTTTCACCATAGCCCTCTATGGGCTTCCAAATATCACTTTGCCAATTCCACAAGAACTGTCTTAGCGAAAGGCTTCTTGAGGGGAAAGCTGTAACTCTGTGAGATGATTTCACAGAACACAAAGAAGTTTCTCAGAAAGCTCGTTTCTCTTTCTTATCGGAGGATATTTCCTTTGGCCCTACAGTCTTCATAGGGATCCGAAATATCTGTTCTCAGATTCCACAGAAATAAGGCTAGCAAAGAGATCCACGAAATACAGATGTAACTCTGTGAGATGAATTAACAAAACACTAATCTGTTTCTCGGAAAGTTTCTTTCCAGATTTCATCTGAGGATATGTCCTCCTTCACCATAGCCCTCTATGGGCTTCCAAATATCACTTTGACTATTCCCCAAGAACTGTCTTAGTGAAAGGCTTCTTGAGGGGAAAGCTGTAACTCTGTGAGATGATTTCACAGAACACAAAGAAGTTTCTCAGAAAGCTTCTTTCTCTTTGTTATCGGAGGATATTTCCTTTGGCCCTATAGTCTTCAAAGGGATCCGAAATATCTGTTCTCAGATTCCACAGAAATAAGGCTAGCAAAGAGATCCACGAAATACAGATGTAACTCTGTGAGTGGAAGTCACAGAACACTAAGCAGTTTCTCAGAAAGCTTCTTTCCAGATTTCATCTGAGAATATTTCCTTTTTCACCGTAGCCCTCTATGGGCTTCCAAATATCACCTTGCCAATTCCACAAGAACTGTCTTAGCGTAAGGCTTCTTTAGGGGAAAGCTGTAACTCTGTGAGACGATTTCAGAGAACACAAAGAAGTTTCTCACAAAGCTTCTTTCTCTTTGTCATCGGAGGATATTTCCTTTGGCCCTATTGTCTTCAAGGGATCCGAAATATCTGTTCTCAGATCCCACAGAAATAAGGCTAGCAAAGAGATCCACGAAATACAGATGTAACTCTGTGTGATAAATACAGAACACTAAGCAGTTTCTCAGAAAGCTTCTTTCCAGATTTCATCTGAGGATATGTCCTTTTTCACCATAGCCCTCCATGGGCTTCCAAATATCACTTGGCCTATTCCACAAGAACTGTCTTAGCGAAAGGCTTCTTGAGGGGAAAGCTGTAACTCTGTGAGATGATTTCACAGAACACAAAGAAGTTTCTCAGAAAGCTCGTTTCTCTTTGTTATCGGAGGATATTTCCTTTGGCCCTATAGTCTTCAAAGGGATCAGAAATATCTGTTCTCAGATTCCACAGAAATAAGGCTACAAAGAGATCCACGAAATACAGATGTAACTCTGTGAGATGAATTAACAGAACACTAAGCTGTTTCTCGGAAAGCTTCTTTCCAGATTTCATCTGAGGATATTTCCTTTTTCAGCATAGCCCTCTATGGGCTTCCAAATATCACTTTGCCATTTCCACAGGAACTGCCTTAGCGAAAGGCTTCTTGAGGGGAAAGCTGTAACTCTGTGAGATGATTTCACAGAACACAAAGAAGTTTCTCAGAAAGCTCGTTTCTCTTTCTTATCGGAGGATATTTCCTTTGGCCCTATAGTCTTCAAAGGGATCCGAAATATCTGTTCTCAGATTCCACAGAAATAAGGCTAGCAAAGAGATCCACGAAATACAGATGTAACTCTGTGAGATGAATTAACAAAACACTAATCTGTTTCTCGGAAAGTTTCTTTCCAGATTTCATCTGAGGATATGTCCTCCTTCACCATAGCCCTCTATGGGCTTCCAAATATCACTTTGACTATTCCCCAAGAACTGTCTTAGTGAAAGGCTTCTTGAGGGGAAAGCTGTAACTCTGTGAGATGATTTCACAGAACACAAAGAAGTTTCTCAGAAAGCTTCTTTCTCTTTGTTATCGGAGGATATTTCCTTTGGCCCTATAGTCTTCAAAGGGATCCGAAATATCTGTTCTCAGATTCCACAGAAATAAGGCTAGCAAAGAGATCCACGAAATACAGATGTAACTCTGTGAGTGGAAGTCACAGAACACTAAGCAGTTTCTCAGAAAGCTTCTTTCCAGATTTCATCTGAGGATATTTCCTTTTTCACCGTAGCCCTCTATGGGCTTCCAAATATCACCTTGCCAATTCCACAAGAACTGTCTTAGCGTAAGGCTTCTTTAGGGGAAAGCTGTAACTCTGTGAGATGATTTCAGAGAACACAAAGAAGTTTCTCAGAAAGCTTCTTTCTCTTTGTTATCGGAGGATATTTCCTTTGGCCCTATAGTCTTCAAAGAGATCCGAAATATCTGTTCTCAGATTCCACAGATATAAGGCTAGCAAAGAGATCCACGAAATACAGATGTAACTCTGTGAGTGGAAGTCACAGAACAGTAAGCAGTTTCTCAGAAAGCTTCTTTCCAGATTTCATCTGAGGATATTTCCTTTTTCACCGTAGCCCTCTATGGGCTTCCAAATATCACTTTGCCAATTCCACAAGAACTGTCTTAGCGAAAGGCTTCTTGAGGGGAAAGCTGTAACTCTGTGAGATGATTTCACAGAACACAAAGAAGTTTCTCAGAAAGCTTCTTTCTCTTTGTTATCGGAGGATATTTCCTTTGGCCCTATAGTCTTCAATGGGATCCGAAATATCTGTTCTCAGATTCCACAGAAATAAGGCTAGCAAAGAGATCCACGAAATACAGATGTAACTCTGTGAGTGGAAGTCAGAGAACGCCAAGCAGTTTCTCAGAAAGCTTCTTTCCAGATTTCATCTGATGATATTTCCTTTTTCACCATAGCCCTCCATGGGCTACCAAATATCACTTTGCCAATTCCACAAGAACTGTCTTAGCGAAAGGATTCTTGAGGGGAAAGCTGTAACTCGGTGAGATGATTTCACAGAACACACAGAAGTTTCTCAGAAACCTTCTTTCTCTTTGTTATGGGAGGACATTTCCTTTGCCCCTATAGTCTTCAAGGGATCCGCAATATCTGTTCTCATATTCCACAGAAATAAGGCTAGCAAAGAGATCCTCGAAATACAAATGTAACTTTGTGAGATGAATTAACATAACACTAAGCAGTTTCTCAGAAAGAATCTTTCCAGATTTCTTCTGAGGATATTTCCTTTTTCACCATAGCCGACTATGGGCTTCCAAATATCACTTTGCCAATTCCACAAAAACTGTCTTAGCGAAAGGCTTCTTGAGGGGAAAGCTGTAAGTCTGTGAGATGATTTCACAGAACACAAAGAAGTTTCTCAGAAAGCTTCTTTCTCTTTGTTATCGGAGGACATTTCCTTTTGCCCTATAGTCTTCAAGGGATCCGAAATATCAGTTCTCAGATTCCACAGAAATAAGGCTAGCAAAGAGATCGAAGAAATACAGATGTAACTCTGTGAGACGAATTAAGAGAACACTAAGCGGTTTCTCAAAAAGCTTCTTTCCAGATTTCATTTGAGGATATATCCTTTTTCACCATAGCCCTCTATGGGCTTCCAAATATCACTTTGCCAATTTCACAAGAACTGTCTTAGCGAAAGGATTCTTGAGGGGAAAGCTGTAACTCTGTGAGATGATTTCACAGAACACAAAGAAGTTTCTCAGAAAGCTTCTTTCTCTTTGTTATCGGAGGATATTTCCTTTGGCCCTCTAGTCTTTAAAGGGATCCGAAATATCTGTTCTCAGATTCCACAGAAATAAGACTAGCAAAGAGATCCACGAAATACAGATGTAACTCTGTGAGTGGAAGTCACAGAACACTAAGCAGTTTCTCAGAAAGCTTCTTTCCAGATTTCATCTGAGGATATTTCCTTTTTCACCATAGCCCTCCATGGGCTTCCAAATATCACTTTGCCAATTCCACAAGAACTGTCTTAGCGAAAGGCTTCTTGAGGGGAAAACTGTAACTCTGTGAGATGATTTCACAGAACACAAAGAAGTTTCTCAGAAAGCTTCTTTCTCTGTGTTATCGGAGGATATTTCCTTTGGCCCTATAGTCTTCAAAGGGATCAGAAATATCTGTTCTCACATTCCACAGAAATAAGGCTAGCAAAGAGATCCACGAAACACAGATGTAACACTGTGAGTGGAACTCACAGAACACTAAGCAGTTTCTCAGAAAGCTTCGTTCCAGATTTCATCTGAGGATAAGTCCTTTTTCACCATAGACCTCTATGGGCTTTCAAATATCACTTTGCCAATTCCACAAGAACTCTCTTAGCGAAAGGCTTCTTGAGGGGAAAACTGTAACTCTGTGAGATGATTACATAAAACACAAAGAAGTTTCTCAGAAAGCTTCTTTCTCTTTGTTATCGGAGGATATTTCCTTTGGCCCTATAGTCTTAAATGGGATCCGAAAGATCTGTTATCAGATTCCACAGAAATAAGGCTAGCAAAGAGATCCACGAATACAGATGTAAGTCTGTGAGATGGATTAACAGAACACTAAGCAGTTTCTCAGAAAGCTTCTTTCCAGATTTCTTCTGAGGATATGTCCTTTTTCACCATAGCCCTCTATGGGCTTCCAAATATCACTTTGCCAATTCCACAAGAACTGTCTTAGCGAAAGGCTTCTTGAGGGGAAAGCAGTAACTCTGTGAGATGATTTCACAGAACACAAAGAAATTTTTCAGAAAGCTTCTTTCTCTTTGTTATCGGAGGATATTTCCTTTGGCCCTATATTCTTCAAAGGGATCCGAAATATCTGTTCTCAGATTCCACAGAAATAAGGCTAGCAAAGAGATCCACGAAATACAGATGTAACTCTGTGAGTGGAAGTCAGAGAACACTAAGCAGTTTCTCAGAAATCTTCTTTCCAGATTTCATCTGAGGATATTTCCTTTTTCACCATAGCGCTCCCTGGGCTTCCAAATATCACTTTGCCAATTCCACAAGAACTGTCTTAGCGAAAGGCTTCTTGAGGGGAAAGCTGTAACTCTGTGAGATTATTTCACAGAACACAAAGAAGTTTCTCAGAGATCTTCTGTCTCTTTGTTATCGGACGACATTTCCTTTGGCCCTATAGTCTTCAAGGGATCCGAAATATCTGTTCTCAGATTCCACAGAAATAAGGCTAGCAAAGAGATCCACGAAATACAGATGTATCTCTGTGAGATGAATTAGGAGAACACTAGGCAGTTTCTCAGAAAGCTTCTTTCCAGATTTCATCTGAGGATATTTCCTTTTTCACCATAGCCCTCTATGGGCTTCCAAATATCACTTTGCCAATTCCACAAGAACTGTCTAAGCGAAAGGCTTCTTGAGGGGATAGCTGTAACTCTGTGAGATGATTTCACAGAACACAAAGAAGTTTCTCAGAAAGCTTCTTTCTCTTTGTTATCGGAGAATAATTCCTTTGGCCCTCTAGTCTTCAAAAGGATCCGAAATATCTGTTCTCAGATTCCACAGAAATAATACTAGCAAAGAGATCCACGAAATACAGATGTAACTCTGTGAGTGGAAGTCACAGAACACTAAGCAGTTTCTCAGAAACCTTCTTTGCAGATTTCATCTGAGGTTATTTCCTTTTTCACCATAGCCCTCCATGGGCTTCCAAATATCACTTTGCCAATTCCACAAGAACTGTCTTAGCGAAAGGCTTCTTGAGGGGAAAGCTGTAACTCTGTGAGATGATTTCACAGAACACAAAGAAGTTTCTCAGAAAGCTTCTTTCTCTGTGTTATCGGAGGATATTTCCTTTGGCCCTATAGTCTTCAAAGGGATCAGAAATATCTGTTCTCACATTCCACAGAAATAAGGCTAGCAAAGAGATCCACGAAACACAGATGTAACACTGTGAGTGGAACTCACAGAACACTAAGCAGTTTCTCAGAAAGCTTCTTTCCAGATTTCATCTGAGGATATGTCCTTTTTCACCATAGCCCTCTATGGGCTTTCAAATATCACTTTGCCAATTCCACAAGAACTCTCTTAGCGAAAGGCTTCTTGAGGGGAAAACTGTAACACTGTGAGATGATTACATAAAACACAAAGAAATTTCTCAGAAAGCTTCTTTCTCTTTGTTATCTGAGGATATTTCCTTTGGCCCCATAGTCTTCAAAGGGATCCGAAATATCTGTTCTCAGATTGCACAGAAATAAGGCTAGCAAAGAGATCCACGAAATACAGATGTAACTCTGTGAGATGAAGTAGCAGAACACTAAGCAGTTTCTCAGAAAGCTTCTTTCCAGATTTCATCTGAGGATATTTGCTTTTTCACCATAGCCCTCTAAGGGCTCCCAAATATCCCTTTGCCAATTCCACAGGAACTGTCTTAGCGAAAGGCTTCTTGAGGGGAAAGCTGTAACTCTGTGAGATGATTTCACAGAACACAAAGAAGTTTCTCAGAAAGCTTCTTTCTCTTTGTCATAGGAGGATATTTCCTTTGGCCCTATAGTCTTCAAAGGGATCCGAAATATCTGTTCTCAGATTCCACAGAAATAAGGCTAGCAAAGAGATCCACGAAATACAGATTTAACTCTGTATGATGAATTAACAGAACCCTGAGCAGTTTCTCAGAAAGCTTCTTTCCAGATTTCATCTGAGGATATTTCCTTTTTCACCATAGCGCTCTATGGGCTTCCAAATATCACTTTGCCAATTCCACAAGAACTGTCTTAGCGAAAGGATTCTTGAGGGGAAAGCTGTAACTCTGTGAGATGATTTCACAGAACACAAAGAAGTTTCTCAGAAACCTTCTTTCTCTTTGTTATCGGAGGACATTTCCTTTGGCCCTATAGTCTGCAAGGGATCCGAAATATCTGTTCTCAGATTCCACAGAAATAAGGCTAGCAAAGAGATCCACGAAATACAGATGTAACTCTGTGAGATGAAGTAGCAGAACACTAAGCAGTTTCTCAGAAAGCTTCTTTCCAGATTTCATCTGAGGATATTTGCTTTTTCACCATAGCCCTCTAAGGGCTCCCAAATATCCCTTTGCCAATTCCACAGGAACTGTCTTAGCGAAAGGCTTCTTTAGGGGAAAGCTGTAACTCTGTGAGATGATTTCACAGAACACAAAGAAGTTTCTCAGAAAGCTTCTTTCTCTTTGTCGTAGGAGGATATTTCCTTTGGCCCTATAGTCTTCAAAGGGATCCGAAATATCTGTTCTCAGATTCCACAGAAATAAGGCTAGCAAAGAGATCCACGAAATACAGATTTAACTCTGTATGATGAATTAACAGAACCCTGAGCAGTTTCTCAGAAAGCTTCTTTCCAGATTTCATCTGAGGATATTTCCTTTTTCACCATAGCGCTCTATGGGCTTCCAAATATCACTTTGCCAATTCCACAAGAACTGTCTTAGCGAAAGGATTCTTGAGGGGAAAGCTGTAACTCTGTGAGATGATTTCACAGAACACAAAGAAGTTTCTCAGAAACCTTCTTTCTCTTTGTTATCGGAGGACATTTCCTTTGGCCCTATAGTCTGCAAGGGATCCGAAATATCTGTTCTCAGATTCCACAGAAATAAGGCTAGCAAAGAGATCCACGAAATACAGATGTAACTCTGTGAGATGAAGTAGCAGAACACTAAGCAGTTTCTCAGAAAGCTTCTTTCCAGATTTCATCTGAGGATATTTGCTTTTTCACCATAGCCCTCTAAGGGCTCCCAAATATCCCTTTGCCAATTCCACAGGAACTGTCTTAGCGAAAGGCTTCTTGAGGGGAAAGCTGTAACTCTGTGAGATGATTTCACAGAACACAAAGAAGTTTCTCAGAAAGCTTCTTTCTCTTTGTCATAGGAGGATATTTCCTTTGGCCCTATAGTCTTCAAAGGGATCCGAAATATCTGTTCTCAGATTCCACAGAAATAAGGCTAGCAAAGAGATCCACGAAATACAGATTTAACTCTGTATGATGAATTAACAGTACCCTGAGCAGTTTCTCAGAAATATTCTTTCCAGATCTCATCTGAGGATATTTCCTTTTTCACCACAGCCGTCTATGGGCTTCCAAATATCACGTTGCCAATTCCACAAGAACTGTCTTAGCGAAAGGCTTCTTGAGGGGAAAGCTGTAACTCTGTGAGATGATTTCACAGAACACAAAGATGTTTCTCAGAAAGCTTCTTTCTCTTTGTTATCGGAGGATATTTCCTATGGCCCTATAGTCTTCAAAGGGATCCGAAATATCTGTTCTCAGATTCCACAGAAATAAGGCTAGCAAAGAGATCCACGAAATACAGATGTATCTCTGTGAATTTAACTCAGAGAACACTAAGCAGTTTCTCAGAAAGCTTCTTTCCAGATTTCATCTGAGGATATTTCCTTTTTAACCGTAGCCCTCTAAGGGCTTACAAATATCACTTTGCCAATTCCACAAGAACTGTCTTAGGGAAAGGCTTCTTGAGGGGAAATCTGTTACTCTGTGAGATGATTTCACAGAACACAAAGAAGTTTCACAGAAAGCTTCTTTCTCTTTGTCATCGGAGGATATTTCCTTTGGCCCTATAGTCTTCAGAGGGATCCGAAATATCTGTTCTCTGATTCCACAGAAATAAGGCTAGCAAAGAGATCCACGAAATACAGATGTAACTCTGTGAGTGGAACTCACAGAACACTAAGCAGTTTCTCAGAAAGCTTTTCTGCAGATTTCATCAGAGGATATTTCCTTTTTCACCATAGCCCTGTATGGGCTTCCAAATATCACTTTGCCAATTCCACAAGAACTGTCTTAGCGAAATTCTTCTTGAGGGGAAAACTGTAACTCTGTGAGATGATTTCATAAAACACAAAGAAGTTTCTCAGAAAGCTTCTTTCTCTTTGTTATCGGAGGATATTTCCTTTGGCCCTATAGTCTTCAAAGGGATCCGAAATATCTGTTCTCACATTCCACAGAAATAAGGCTAGCAAAGAGATCCACGAAATACAGATGTAACTCTGAGAGATGAATTAACGGAACACTAAGCAGTTTCTCAGAAAGCTTTTCTCCAGATTTCATCAGAGGATATTTCCTTTTTCACCATAGCCCTCTATGGGCTTCCAAATATCACTTTCCCAATTCCACAAGAACTGTCTTAGCGAAAGGCTTCTTGAAGGGAAAGCTGTAACTCTGTGAGATGATTTCACAAAACACAAAGAAGTTTCTCAGAAAGCTCGTTTCTCTTTGTTATCGGAGGATATTTCCTTTGGCCCTATAGTCTTCAAAGGGATCTGAAATATCTGTTCTCAGTTTCCACAGAAATAAGGTTAGCAAAGAGATGCACGAAATACAGATGTAACTCTGTGAGATGATTAACAGCACACTAAGCAGTTTCTCAGAAAGCTTCTTTCCAGATTTCATCTGAGGATATTTCCTTTTTCACCATAGCCCACTATGGGCTTCCAAATATCCCTTTGCCAATTCCAGAAGAACTGTCTTAGCGAAAGGCTTCTTGAGGGGAAAGCTGTAACTCTGTGAGATGATTTCAAAGAACACAAAGAAGTTTCCCAGAAAGCTTCTTTCTCTTTGTTATCGGATGATATTTCCTTTGGCCCTATAGTGTTCAAAGGGATCTGAAATAAGTGTTCTCAAATTCCACAGAAATAAGGCTAGCAAAGAGATCCAGGAAATACAGATGTAACTCTGTGAGATGAATGAACAGAACACTAAGCAGTTTCTCAGAAATCTTCTTTCCAGATTTCATCTGACGATATTTCGTTTTTCACCGTAGCCCTCTATGGGCTTCCAAATATCACTTTGCCAATTCCAAAAGAACTGTGTTAGCGCAAGGCTTCTTGAGAGGAAATCTGTTACTCTGTGAGATGATTTCACAGAACACAAAGAAGTTTCTCACAAAACATCCTTCTCTTTGTTATCGGAGGATATTTCCTTTGGCCCTATAGTCTTCAAAGGGATCCGAAATATCTGTTCTCAGATTCCACAGAAATAAGGATAGCAAGGAGATCCACGAAATACAGATGTAACTCTGTGAGATGAATTAACAGAACACTGAGCAGTTTCTCAGAAAGCTTCTTTCCAGATTTCATCTGAGGATATTTCCTTTTTCACCCTAGCCCCCTATGGGCTTCCAAATATCACTTTGCCAATTCCACAAGAACTGTCTTAGCGAAAGGCTTCTTGAGGGGAAAGCTGTAACTGTGTGAGGTGATTTCACAGAACACAAAGAATTTTCTCAAAAATCTTCTTTCTCTTTGTTATCGGAGGACATTTCCTTTGGCCCTATAGTCTGCAAGGGATCCGAAATATCTGTTCTCATATTCCACAGAAATAAGGCTAGCAAAGAGATCCACGAAATACAGATGTAACTCTGTGAGATGAATTAACAGAACACTAAGAAGTTTCTCAGAAAGAATCTTTCCAGATTTCATCTGAGGATATTTTCCTTTTTCACCATAGGCCTCTACGGGCTTCCAAATATCACTTTGCCAATTACTCAAGAACTGTCTTAACGAAAGGCTTCTGGAGGGGAAAGCTGTAACTCTGTGAGATGATTTTACAGAACACAAAGTAGTTTCTCAGAAAGCTTCTTTCTCTTTGTTATCGAAGGATATTTCCTTTGGCCCTATAGTCTACAAAAGGATCCGAAATATCTGTACTCATTTTCCACAGAAATAAAGCTAGCAAAGAGATCAACGAAATACAGATGTAACTCTGTGAGAGGAACTAACAGAACACTAAGCAGTTTCTCAGAAAGCTTCTTTCCAGATTTAATCTGAGGATACTTCCTTTTTCACCATAGCCCTCTATGTTCTTCCAAATATCACTTTGCCAATTCCACAAGAACTGTCTTAACGAAAGGCTTCTTGAGGGGAAGGCTGTAACTCTGTGAGATGATTTCACAGAACACAAAAAAGTTTCTCAGAAAGCTCCTTTCTCTTTGTTATCGAGCATATTTCCTTTGGCCCTATAGTCTTCAAAGGGATCCGAAATATCTGTTCTCAGATTCCACAGAAATAAGGCTACCAAAGAGAGCCACGAAATACAGATGTATCTCTGTGAGTTTAACCCAGAGAACACTAAACAGTTTCTCACAAAGCTTCTTTCCAGATTTCATCTGAGGATATTTCCTTTTTCACCATAGCCCTCTATGGGCTTCCAAATATCACTTTGCCAATTGCACAAGAACTGTCTTAGCGAAAGGCCTCTGGAGGGGAAAGCTGTAACTCTGTGAGATGATTTCACAGAACACTAAGAAGTTCTTTAGGAAGCTTCCTTCTATTTGTTATCCGAGGATATTTCCTTTGGCCCTGTAGTCTTCAAAGGGATCCGAAATATCTATTCTCAGATTCCACAGAAATAAGGCTAGCAAAGGGATCTACGAAATACAGATGTAACTCTGTGAGAGGAACTAACAGAACACTAAGCAGTTTCTCAGAAAGCTTCTTTCCAGATTTCATCTGAGGATATTTCCTTTTTCACCATAGCCCTCAATGGGCTTCCAAATATCACTTTGCCAATTCCACAAGAACTGTCTTAGCGAAAGGCTTCTTGAGGGGAAAGCTGTAACTCTGTGAGATGATTTCACAGAACAAAAGGAAGTTTCTCAGAAAGCTTCTTTCTCTTTGTTATCGGAGGATATTTCCTTTGGCCCTATAGTCCTCAAAGGAATCCGAAATATCTGTTCTCAGATTCCACAGAAATAAGGCTAGCAAAGAGATCCACGAAATACAGATGTAACTCTCTGAGATGAATTAACAGAACACTAAGCAGTTTCTCAGAAAGCTTCTTTCCAGATTTCATCTGAGGATATTTCCTTTTTCACCATAGCCCTCTATGGGCTTCCAAATATCACTTTGCCACTTCCACAAGAACTGTCTTAGCGAAAGGCTTCTTGAGGGGAAAGCTGTAACTCTGTGAGATGATTTCACAGAACACTAAGAAGTTATTTAGGAAGCTTCCTTCTATTTGTTATCCGAGGATATTTCCTTTGGCCCTATAGTCTTCAAAGGGATCCGAAATATCTATTCTCAGATTCCACAGAAATAAGGCTAGCAAAGGGATCAACGAAATACAGATGTAACTCTGTGAGAGGAACTAACAGAACACTAAGCAGTTTCTCAGAAAGCTTCTTTCCAGATTTCATCTGAGGATATTTCATTTTTCACCATAGCCCTCTGGGGGCTTCCAAATATCACTTTGCCAATTCCAAAACGACTGTCTTAGCGAAAGGCTACGTGAGGGGAAAGCTGTAACTCTGTGAGATGATTTCACAGAACACAAAGAAGTTACTCAGAAAGCTTCTTTCTCTTTGTCATCGGAGGATATTTCCTTTGGCCCTTTAGTCTTCAAAGGGATCCAAAATATCTGTTCTCAGATTCCACAGAAATAAGGCTAGCAAAGAGATCCACGAAATACAGATGTAACTCTGTGAGATGAATTAACAGAACACTAAGCAGTTTCTCAGAAAGCTTCTTTCCAGATTTCATCTGAGGATATTTCCTTTTTCACCATAGCCCTCTATGGGATTTCTAATATCACTTTGCCAATTCCACAAGAACTGTCTTAGCGAAAGGCTTCTTGAGGGGAAAGCTGTAACTCTGTGAGATGATTTCACAGAACACAAAGAAGTTTGTAAGAAAGCTTCTTTCTCCTTGTTATCCGAGGATATTTCCTTTGGCCCTATAGTCTTCAAAGGAATCCGAAATATCTGTTCTCAGATTCCACAGAAATAAGCCAAGCAAAGAGATCCACGAAATACAGATGTAACTCTGTGAAATGAATTAACAGAACACTAAGCAGTTTCTCAGAAAGCTTCTTTCCAGATTTCATCTGAGGATATTTCCTTTTTCACCATAGCCCTCTATGGGCTTCCAAATACCACATTGCCAATTCCACAAGAACTGTCTTAGCGAAAGGCTTCTTGAGGGGAAAGCTGTAACTCTGTGAGATGATTTCACAGAACACAAAGAAGTTTCTCAGAAAGATTCCTTCTCTTTGTTTTTGGAGGAAATTTCCTTTGCCCCTATAGTCTTCAAAGGGGTCCGAAATATCTGTTCTCAGATTCCAAAGAAATAAGGCTAGCAAAGAGATCCACGAAATACAGATGTAACTCTGTGAGTGGAAGTCATAGAACACTAAGCAGTTTCTCAGAAAGCTTCTTTCCATATTTCATCTGAGGATATTTCTTTTTCACCATAGCCCTCTATGGGCTTTCAAATATCACTTTGCCAATTCCACAAGAACTGTCTTAGCGAAAGGCTTCTTGATGGGAAACCTGTAACTCTGTGACATGATTTCACAGAACACAAAGAAGTTTCTCAGAAAGCTTCTTTCTCTTTGTTATCGGAGGATATTTCCTTTGGCCCTTTAGTCTACAAAGTGATTCGAAATATCTGTTCTCAGATTCCACAGAAATAAGGCTAACAAAGAGATCCACGAAATACAGATGTAACTCTGTGAGATGAATTAACAGAACACTAAGCAGTTTCTCAGAAAGCTTCTTTCCAGATTTCATCTGAGGATATTTCCGTTTTCACCATAGCCCTCTATGGCCTTCCAAATATCACTTTGCCAATTCCACAAGAACTGTCTTAGCGAAAGGCTTCTTCAGGGGAAAGCTGTAACTCTGTGAGATGATTTCACAGAACACAAAGAAGTTTCTCAGAAAGCTTCTTTCTCTTTGTTATCGGAGGATATTTCCTTTGGCCCTATAGTCTTGAAAGGGATCCGTAATATCTGTTCTCAGATTCCACAGAAATAGGGCTAGCAAAGATCTACGAAATACAGATGTAACTCTGTGAGATGAATTAACAGAACACTAAGCAGTTTCTCAGAAAGCTTCTTTCCAGATTTCATTTTATTATATTTCCTTTTTCACCGTAGCCCTCAATGGGCTTCCAAATATCACTTTGCCAATTCCACAAGAACTGTCTTAGCGAAAGGCTTCTTGAGGGGAAAGCTGTAACTCTGTGAGATGATTTCACAGAACACAAAGAAGTTTCTCAGAAAGCTTTCTTCTCTTTTTTTTCGGAGGATATTTCCTTTGGCCCTATAGTCTTCAAAGGGATCCGAAATATCTGTTCTCAGATTCCACAGAAATAAGGCTAGCAAAGAGATCCACGAAATACAGATGTAACACTGTGAGATGAATTAACAGAACACTAAGCATTTTCTCCGAAAAATTCTTTCCAGGTTTCATCTGAGGATATTTCCTTTTTCACCACAGCCGTCTATGGGCTTCCCACAGAACACAAAGAAGTTTCTCAGAAAGCTTATTTCTCTTTGTTATCGGAGGATATTTCCTTTGGCCCTATAGTCTTCAAAGGGATCCGAAATATCTCCTCTCAGATTCCAACAGAAATAAGGCTAGCAAAGAGATCCACGAAATACAGATGTAACTCTGTGAGTGGAAGTCACAGAACACTAAGCAGTTTCTCAGAAAGCTTCTTTCCAGATTTCATCTGAGGATATTTCCTTTTTCACCATAGCCCTCTATGATCTTCCAAATATCACTTTGCCAATTCCACAAGAACTGTCTTAGCGAAAGGCTTCTTGAGGGGAAAGCTGTAACTCTGTGAGATGATTTCATAGAACACAAAGAAATTTCTCAGAAACATTCTTTCTCTTTGTTATCGGAGGATATTTCCTTTGGCCCTCTAGTCTTCAAAGGGATCGGAAATATCTGTTCTCAGATTCCAAAGAAATAGGGATAGCAAAGAGATCCACGAAATATAGATGTAACACTGTGAGTGGAAGTCACACATCACTGAGCAGTTTCTAAGAAAGCTTCTTTCCAGATTTCATCTGAGGAAATTTCCTTTTTCACCATAGCCCTCTATGGGCTTCCAAATATCACTTTCCCAATTCCACAAGAACTGTCTTAGCGAAAGGCTTCTTGAGGGGAAATCTGTAACTCTGTGAGAAGATTTCACAAAACACAAAGAAATTTCTCAGAAAGCTTCTTTCTCTTTGTTATCTGAGGATATTTCCTTTGGCCCCATAGTCTTCAAAGGGATCCGAAATATCTGTTCTCAGATTGCACAGAAATAAGGCTAGCAAAGAGATCCACCAAATACAGATGTAACTCTGTGACATGAATTAACAGAACACTAAGAAGTTTCTCTGAAAGCTTCTTTCCAGATTTCATCTGAGGATATTTCCTTTTTCACCATAGCCCTCTATGGTCTTCCAAATATCACTTTGCCAATTCCACAAGAACTGTCTTAACGAAAGCCTTCTTGAGGGGAAAGCTGTAGCTCTCTGAGATGATTTCACAGAACACAAAGAAGTTTCTCAGAAAGCTTCTTTCTCTTTGTTATCAGAGGATATTTCCTTTGGCCCTATGGTCTTCAAAGGGATCCGAAATATCTGTACTCATTTTCCACAGAAATAAGGCTAGCAAAGAGATCCACGAAATACAGATGTAACACTGTGAGAGGAACTAACAAAACACTGAGCAGTTTCTCAGAATGCTTCTTTCCAGATTTCATCTGAGGATATTTCCTTTTTCACCGTAGCCCTCTATGTTCTTCCAAATATCACCTTGCCAATTCCACAAGAACTGTCTTAACGAAAGGCTTCTTGAGGGGAAGTCTGTAACTCTGTGAGATGATTTCACAGAACACAAAGAAGTTTCTCAGAAAGCTCCTTTCTCTTTGTTATCGAGCATATTTCCTTTGGCCCTATAGTCTTCAAAGGGATCCGAAATATCTGTTCTCAGATTCCAAAGAAATAAGGCTAGCAAAGAGAGCCACGAAATACAGCTGTATCTCTGTGAGGTTAACCCAGAGAACACTAAACAGTTTCTCAGAAAGCTTCTTTCCAGATTTCATCTGAGGATATTTCCTTTTTCACCATAGCCCTCTATGGGCTTCCAAATATCACGTTGCCAATTCCACAAGAACTGTCTTAGCGAAAGGCTTCTTGAGGGGAAGGCTGTAACTCTGTGAGATGATTTCACAGAACACAAAGAAGTTTCTCAGAAAGCTTCTTTCACTTTGTTATCGGAGGATATTTCCTTTGGCAATCTAGTCTTCAAAGGGATCCTAAATATCTGTTCTCAGATTCCACAGAAATAAGGCGAGCAAAGAGATCCACGAAATACACATATAACTCTGTGAGATGAATTATCAGAACACAAAGCAGTTTCTCAGAAAGCTTCTTTAAAGATTTCATCTGAGGATATTTCCTTTTTCACCGTAGCTCTCCTTGGGCTTCCATATATCACTTTGCCAATTCCACAAGAACAGTCTTAACGAAAGGCTTCTTGAGGGGAAAGCTGTAACTCTGTGGGATGATTTAACAGAACACCAAGAAGTTTCTCAGGAAGCTTATTTCTCTTTGTTATCGGTGGATATTTCCTTTGGCCCTAGAGTCTTCAAAGGGATCCGAAATATCTGTTCTCAGATTCCACAGAAATAAGGCTAGCAAAGAGATCCACGAAATACAGATGTATCTCTGTGAGTTTAACTCAGAGAACACTAAGCAGTTTCTCAGAAAGCTTCTTTCCAGATTTCATCTGAGGATATTTCCTTTTTCACCATAGCCCTCTATGGGCTTCCAAATATCACTGTGCCAATTCCACAAGGACTGTCTCAGCGAAAGTCTTCTTGAGGGGAAAGCTGTAACTCTATGAGATGATTTCCCAGAACAAAAAGAAGTCTCGCAGAAAGCTTGTTTCTCTTTATTATCGGAGGATGTTTCCTTTGGACCTATAGTCTTCAAAGGGATCCGAAATATCTGTTCTCAGATTCCACAGTAATAAGGCTAGCAAAGAGATCCACGAAATACAGAAGTATCTCTGTGAGATGAATTAACGGAACACTGAGCAGTTGCTCAGAAAGCTTCTTTCCAGATTTCATCTGAGGATATTTCCTTTTTCACCATGGCCATCTAAGGGCTTCCAAATATCACTTTGCCAATTCCACAAGAACTGTCTTAGCGAAAGGCTTGTTGAGGGGAAAGCTGTAACTCTGTGAGATGATTTCAAAGAACACAAAGAAGTTTCTCAGAAAGCTTCTTTCTCTTTGTTATCGGAGGACATTTCCTTTGGCCCTAGAGTCTTCAAAGTGATGCGAAATATCTGTTCTCAGATTCCACAGAAATAAGGCTAGCAAAGAGATCCACGATATACAGATGTAACTCTGTGAGATGAATTAACAGAACACGAAGCAGTTTCTCAGAAAGCTTCTTTCCAGATTTCATCTGAGGATATTTCCTTTTTCACCATAGCCCTCTATGGGCTTCCAAATATCACTTTGCCAATTCCACAAGAACTGTCTTAGCGAAAGGCTTCTTGAGGGGAAAGCTGTAACTCTGTGAGATGATTTCTCAGAACACCAAGAAGTTTCTCAGAAAGCTTCTTTCTCTTTGTTATCGCAGGATATTTCCTTTGGCCCGATAGTCTTCAAAGGGATCCGAAATATCTGTTCTCAGATTCCACAGAAATAAGGCTAGCAAAGAGATCCACGAAATACACATGTAACTCTGTGAGTGGAAGTCACACCTCACAGAGCAGTTTCTCAGAAAGCTTCTTACCAGATTTAATGTGATGATATTTCCTTTTTCACCATAGCCCTCTATAGGCTTCCAAATATCACTTTGCCAATTCCACAAGAACTGTCTTAGAAAAAGCCTTCTTGAGGGGAAAGCTGTAACTCTGTGAGATGATTTCACAGAATACAAAGAAGTTTCTCAGAAAACTTCTTTCTCTTTGTTATCGGAGGATATTTCTTTGCCCCTATAGTCTTCAAAGGGATCCGAAATATCTGTTCTCAGATTCCACAGAAATAAGGCCAGCAAAGAGATCCACGAAATACAGATGTAACTCTGTGAGTGGAAGTCACACATCACAGAGCAGTTTCTCAGAAAGCTTCTTTCCAGATTTCATCTGAGGATATTTCCTTTTTCACCATAGCCCTCTAGGGGCTTCCAAAGATCACTTTGGCAATTCCACAGGAACTGTCTTAGCGAAAGGCTATTTGAGGGGAAAGCTGTTCCTCTGTGAGATGATTTCAGAGAACACAAAGAAGTTTCTCAGAAAGCTTCTTTCTCTTTGTTATCGGAGGAAATTTCCTTTGGCCCTGTAGTCTTCAAAGGGATCTGAAATATCAGATTTCAGATTCCACAAAAACAAGGCTAGAAAACAGATCCACGAAATACAGATGTAACTCTGTGAGTGGAAGTCACACATCACAAAGCAGTTTCTCAGAAAGTTTCTTTCCATTTTTTCTCTCAGGATATTTTCTTTTTCACTATAGCTTTCCATGGGCATCCAACTATCACGTTGCAAATTCCACAAGAGCAGCCTTAGCGAACGACTTCTTGAGTGGAAAGCTGTAATTCTGTGAGATGATTTAACAGAATACTAAGCAGGTTCTCAGAAAGCTTCTTTCCAGATTTCATATGAGGATATTTCCTTTTTCACCACAGCCCTCTATGTTCATCGAAATATCACTTTGCAAATTCCACAAGAACAGGCTTTGCGAAAGACTTCTTTAGGGTAAAGCTATAACTCTGTGAGATGATTTCACAGAACACAAAGAGGTTTCACAGAAAGCTTCTTTCTCTTTGTTATCGGAGGTTATTTCCTTTTGCCCTATAGTCTTCAAATGGATTGTAAATATCATTTCTAAGATTCCACAGAAATAAGGCTAGCAAACAGATACACGAAATACAGATGTAAGAGTGTGAGTGGAAGTCACACATCACAAAGCAGTTTCTCAGAAAGCTTCTTTCCAGTTTTTCTCTGAGGATATTTTCTTTTTCACCATAGACCTCTATGGGCCTCCAAATATCACTTTGCAAATTACAGAAGAACAGTCTTAGCGAACGGCTTCTTGAGGGGAAAGCTGTAACTCTGTTAGATGAATTAACAGAACACTAAGCAGTTTCTCTGAAAGCTTCTTTCCAGATTTCATCTGAGGATATTTCCTATTGCAGCGTAGCCCTCTATGAGCAAGGAAATATCACTTTGCAAATTCCACCAGAACAGGCTTAGCGAAAGCCTTCTTGAGGGGAAAGCTGTAACTCTGTGAGATGTTTTCACAGAACACACAGAAGTTTCACAGAAAGCTTCTTTCTCTTTGTTATGGGAGGATATTTCCTTAGGCCCTATAGTCTTCAAAGGGATCCGAAATCTCAGTTCTCAGGTTCTACAGAAATAAGGTTAACAAACAGATCCACGAAATACAGTTGTGAATCTGTGAGTAGAAGTCACACATCACAATGCAGTTTCTCAAAAGCTTCTTTCCAGTTTTTCTCTGAGGACATTTTCTTTTTCACCATAGCCCTCGATGGGCCTCCAGATATCACTTTGCAAATTCCACAAGAACAGGCTTAGCGAACGGCTTCTTGAGGGGAAAGCTGTAACTATGTGAGATGAATTAACAGAACCCTAAGCCGTTTCTCAGAAAGCTTCTGTCCAGATTTCATCTGAGGATATTTCCTTTTTCACCTTAGCCCTCTATGGTCTTCGAAATATCACTTTGCAAATTCCACGAGAACAGGCTTAGCGAAAGTCTTCTTGAGGGGAAAGCTGTAACTCTGTGAGATGATTTCAGAGAACACAAAGAAGTTTCTCAGAAAGCTTCTTTCTGTTTGTTATCGGAGGATATTTCCTTTGGCCCTATACTCTTCAAAGGGATCCGAAATCTCAGTTCTCAGATTCCACAGAAATAAGGCTAGGAAACAGATCCATGAAATACAGATGTAACTCTGTGAGTGGATGTCACACATCACAAAGCAGTTTCTCAGAAATATTCTTTATAGTTTTTCTCTGAGGATATTTTCTTTTTCACCATAGCCCTCTATGAGTTTCGAAATATCACTTTCCAAATTCCACCAGAACAGCCTTAGCGAACGACTTCTTGAGTGGAAAGCTGTAATTCTGTGAGATGAATTAACAGAACACTAAGCAGTTTCACAGAAAGCTTCTTCTCAGATTTCATATGAGTGTATTTCCTTTTAAAGCGTAGCCCTCTACGGGCATCGAAATATCACTTTGCAATTTCCACAAAAACAGGATTTGCGAAAGGTTTCTTGAGGGTAAAGCTGTAACTCTGTGAGATGATTTCACAGAACACAAAGAACGTTCTCAGAAAGCTTCTTTCTCTTTGTTATCGGAGGATATTTCCTTTGGCCCTATAGTCTTCAAAGGGATTTGAAATATCATTTGTAAGATTCCACAGAAATAAGGCTAACAAACAGATAAACGAAATACAGATGTAACAGTGTGAGGGGAAGTCACACATCACAACGCAGTTTCTCAGAAAGCTTCTTTCCAGATTTCATCTGAGGATAGTTCCTATTGCAGCGTGGACCTCTATGGGTAACGAAATATCACTTTGCAATTTCCACAAGAACAGGCTTAGCGAAAGGCTTCTTGAGGGGAAAGCTGTAACTCCGTGAGATGATTTCACAGAACACACAGAAGTTTCGCAGAAAGCTTCTTTCTCTTTGTTATCGGAGGATATTTCCTTTGGCCCTATAGTCTTCAAAGAGATCCGAAATATCTGTTCTCAGATTCCACTGAAATAAGGTTAACAAACAGATCCACGAAATACAGATATAAATCTGTGAGTGGAAGTCACACATCACAAAGTAGTTTCTCAGAATGCTTCTTTCCAATTTTTTCTCTGAGGACTTTTTCTTTTTCACCATAGCCCTCGATGGGCCTCCAGATATCACTTTGCAAATTCCACAAGAACAGGCTTAGCGAACGTCTTCTTGAGGGGAAAGCTGTAACTCTGTGAGACAAATTAACAGAACACTAAGCAGTTTTTCAGAAAGCTTCTGCCCAGATTTCATCTGAGGATATTTCCTTTTTCACCGTAGCCCTTTATGGGCAACGAAATATCACTTTGCAAATTCCACGAGAACGGGGTTAGCGAAAGTCTTCTTGAGGGGAAAGCTGAAACTCTGGGAGATGATTTCAGAGAACACAAAGAAGTTTCTCAGAGTGCTTCTTTCTGTTTGTTATCGGAGGATATTTCCTTTGGCACTATACTCTTCAAAGGGATCCGAAATCTCAGTTCACAGATTCCACAGAAATAAGGCTAGGAAACAGATCTACGAAATACAGATGTAACACTGTGACTGGAAGTCACACATCACAAAGCAGTTTCTCAGAAAGCTTCTTTCCAGTTTTTCTCTGAGGAGATTTTCTTTTTTACCATATCCTTCTATGGGCTTCCGGATATCTCTTTGCAAATTCCACAAGAACAGGCTTACCGAACGGTTTCTTGAGGGGAAAGCTGTAACTTTGTGAGATGATTTCACAGAACACAGATTAGTTTCTCAGAAAGCTTCTTTCTCCTTTTTATTGGAGGATATTTCCTTTGGCCCTATAGTCTTCAAAGGGATCCGAAATATCTATTCTCAGATTCCACAGAAAGAAGGCTAGCCAACAGATGCACGAAATGCACATGTAGTTCTGTGAGTGGAAGTCACACATCACGAAGCAGTTTCTCAGAAATCTTGTTTCGAGTTTTTCTCTGAGTATATTTTCTTTTTCACCATAGCCCTATAAGGGCTTCCAAATATCACTTTGCCAATTCCACAAGAACTGTCTTAGCGAACGGCTTCTGGAGGGGAACGCTGTAACTATGTGAGATGAATTAACAGAACACTAAGCAGTTACTCAGAAAGCTTCTTTCAAGATTTCATCTTAGGATATTTCCTTTTTCACTGTAGCCATATATCGGCTTCCAAATATCACTATGCAAATTCCACAAGAACAGTCTTTGTGAACGGCTTCTTGAGGGGAAAGCTGTAACTCTGTGAGATGATTTCACAGAACACAAAAAAGTTTCTCAGGAAGGTTCTTCTCTTTGTTATCGGAGGATATTTCCTTTGGAACTATAGTCTTCAAAGGGATCCGAAATATCAATTCTCAGATTCCACTGAAATCAGGCTAGCAAACAGATACAAGAAATACAGATGTAACACTGTGAGTGGAAATCACACATCACAAAGCAGTTTCTCAGAAAGCTTCTTTCCAGTTTTCATCTGAGGATATTTCCTTTTTCACCGTAACGCTCTTTTGGGCATCCAAATATCACTTTGCAAATTCCACAAGAACAGGCTTAGCGAAAGGCTGCTTGAGGGGAAAGCTGTTAACTCTGTGAAATGATTTTACAGACCACAAGGAAGTTTCTCAGAAAGCTGCTTTCTCTTCGTTATCGGGGGATATTTCCTTGGGCACTGTAGTCTTCAAAGGGATACGAAATATCAGTCCTCAGATTCCACAGAAATAAGTCTAGCAAACAGATCCACGAAATACAGATGTAACTCTGTGAGTGGAAGTCACACATCACAAAGCAGTCTCTCAGAAAGCTTCTTTCCAGTTTTTCTTTGAGGATTTTTCTTTTTCACCATAGCCCTCTGAGGGCTTCCAAATATCACTTTGCAAACTCCACAAGAACAGGCTTAGCGAACGGCTTCTTGAGGGAAAGCTGTAATTCTATGAGGTGAATTAACAGAACACTAAGCAGTATCTCAGAAAGCTTCTTTCCAGATTTCATCTGAGGATATTTCCTTTTTCACCGTAGCCCTCTATGGACATCGAAATATCACTTTGCAAATTCCACAAGAACAGGCTTAGCGAAATGCTTCTTGAGGGGAAAGCTGTAACTCTGTGATATGATTTCACAGACACAAAGTATTTCCTCAGAAAGCTTCCTTCTCTTTGTTATCGGAGGATGTTTGCTTTGGCCCTATAGTCTTCAAAGGGATCCGAAATATCAGTTCTCAGATTCCACAGAAATAAGGCTAGCAAAGAGATCCACGAAATACAGATGTATCTCTGTCAGTTTAACTCAGAGAACACTAAGCAGTTTCTCAGAAAAATTCTTTCCAGATTTCATCTGAGGATATTTCCTTTTTCACCATAGACCTCTAAGGGCTTCCAAATATCACTTTGCCAATTCCACAAGAACTGTCCTAGCGAAAGGCTTCTTGAGGGGAAAGCTGCAACTCTGTGAGATGATTTCACAGAACACAAAGAAGTTTCTCAGAAAGCTTCTTTCTCTTTTTTTATCGGAGGATATTTCCTTTGGCCCTATAGTCTTCAAAGGGATCAGAAATATCTGTTCTCAGATTACACAGAAATAAGGCTAGCAAAGAGATCCACGAAATACAGATGTATCTCTGTGAGTTTAACTCAGGGAACACTAAGCAGTTTCAGAGAAAGCTTCTTTCCAGATTTAATCTGAGGATATTTCCTTTTTCACTATAGCCCTCTATGGGCTTCCAAATATCACTTTGCCCATTCCACAAGAACTGTCTTAGCGAAAGGCTTCTTGAGGGGAAAGCTGTAACTCGGTGAGATGATGTCAAAGAACACAAAGAGGTTTCTCAGAAAGCTTCTTTCTCTTTGTCATCGGAGGATATTTCCTTTGATCCTATATTCTTCAAAGGGATCCGAATTATCTGTTCTCAGATTCCACAGTAATAACGCTAGCAAACAGATCCACAAAATACAGATGTAACTCTGTGAGATGAATTAACAGAACACTAAGCATTTTCTCAGAAAGCTTCTTTCCAGATTTCATCTGAGGATATTTCCTTTTTTACCATAGCCCTCTATGGGCTTCCAAATATCACTTTGCCAATTCCACAAGAACTGTCTTAGCGAAAGGCTTCTTGAGGCGAAAGCTGTAACTCTGTGAGATGATTTCACAGAACACGAAGAACTTTCTCAGAAAGCTTCTTTCTCTTTCTTATCAGAGGATATTTCCGTTGGCCCTATAGTCTTCAAAGGGATCCGAAATATCTGTTCTCAGTTTCCACAGTAATAAGGCTAGCAAAGAGATCCACGAAAGACAGATGTATCTCTGTGTGTTTAACTGAGAGAACACTAAGCAGTTTCTCAGAAAGATTCTTTCCAGATTTCATCTGAGGATATTTCCTTTTTCACCATAGCCCTCTATGGGCTTCCAAATATTACTTTGCCAGTTCCACAAGAACTGTCTTCGAGAAAGGCTTCTTGAGGGGAAAGCTGTAACTCTGTGAGATGATTTCATAGAACACAAAGAAGTTTCTCAGAACGCTTCTTTCTCTTGGTTATCGGAGGATATTTCCTTTGGCCCTATAGTCTTCAAAGCGATCCGAAATATCTGTTTTCAGATTCCACAGAAATAAGGCTAGCAAAGAGATCCACGAAATACAGATGTAATTCTGTGAGAAGAATTAACAGAACACTAAGCAGTTTCTCAGAAAACTTCTTTACAGATTTCATCTGAGGATATTTCCTTTTTCACCATAGCCCTCTAGGGGCTTCCAAATATCACTTTGCCAATTCCACAAGAACTGTCTTAGCGAACGGCTTCTTGAGAGGAAACATGTAACTCTGTGAGATGATTTCACAGAACACAAAGAAGTTTCTCAGAAAGCTTCTTTCTCTTTGTTATCGGAGGATATTTCCTTTAGTCCTATAGTCTTCAAAGGGATCCGAAATATCTGTTCTCAGATTCCACAGAAATAGGTCTATCAAAGTTCTATGAAATACAGATGTAACTCTCTGAGATGAATTAACAGAACCTTAAGCAGTTTCTCAGAAAGCTTCTTTCCAGATTTCATCTGAGGATATTTCCTTTTTCACCGTAGCCTTCTATGGGCTTCCAAATATCACTTTGCCAGTTCCACAAGAACTGTCTTAGCGAAGGGCTTCTTGAGTTGAAAGCTGTAACTCTCTGAGATGATCTCACAAAATACAAAGAAGTTTCTCAAAAAGCTTCTTTCTCTGTGTTATCGGAGGATATTTCCTTTGTCCCTATAGTCTTGAAAGGGATCCGAAATATCTTTTCTAAGATTCCACAGAAATAAGGCTAGCAAAGAGATCCACGAAATACAGATGTAACTCTGTGAGTGGAAGTCGCACATCACTGAGCAGTTTTTCAGAAAGCTTCTTTCCAGATTTCATCTGAGGATATTTTCTTTTTCACCATTGCCCTCTATGGGCTTCCAAATATCACTTTGCCAATTCCACTAGAACTGTCTTAGCAAAAGGCTTCTTGAGGGGAAAGCTGTAACTCTGTGAGATGATTTCACAGAACACAAAGAAGTTTCTCAGAAAGCTTCATTCTCTTTGTTATCGGAGGATATTTCCTTTGGCCCTATAGTCTTCAAAGGGATCCGAAATATCTGTTCTCAGATTGCACAGAAATAAGGCTAGCAAAGAGATCCACGAAATACAGAAGTAACTCTGTGAGATGAATAAACAGAACACTAAGCAGTTTCTCAGAAAGCTTCTTTCCATATTTCATCTGAGGATATTTCCTTTTTCACCATAGCCCTCTATGGGCTTCCAAATATCATTTTGCCAATTCCACAAGAACTGTCTTAGCGAAAGGCTTCTTGAGGGGAAAGCTGTAACTCTGTGAGATGATTTCATAGAACACATAGAACATTCTCAGAAAGCTTCTTTCTCTTTGTTATCGGAGGATATTTCCTTTGGCCATATAGTCTTCAAAGGGATCCGAAATGTCTGTTCCCATATTCCACAGAAATAAGGCTAGCAAAGAGATCCACGAAATACAGATGTATCTCCGTCAGTTTAACTCAGAAAACACTAAGCAGTTTCGCAGAAAGCTTCTTTCCAGATTTCATCTGACGATATTTCCTTTTTCACCCTAGACCTCTATGGGCTTCCAAGTATCACTTTGACTATTCCACAAGAACTCTCTTAGCGAAAGGCTTCTTGAGCGGAAAGCTGTAACTCTGTGAGATGATTTCACAGAACACAAAGACGTTTCTCAGAAAGCTTCTTTCTCTTTGTTATCGGAGGATATTTCCTTTGACCCTATAGTCTTCAAAGGGATCCGAAATATCTGTTCTCAGATTCCACAGAAATAAGGCTAGCAAAGAGATCCACTAAATACAGATGTAACTCTGTGAGATGAATTAACAGAACACTAAGCAGTTTATCAGAAAGCTTCTTTCCAAATTTCATCTGAGGATATTTCCTTTTACACCGTAGCCCTCTATGGGCTTCCAAAAATCACTTTGCCAATTCCACAAGAACTGTCTTAGCGAAAGGCTTCTTCAGGGGAAAGCAGTAACTCTGTGAGATGATTTCACAGAACACAAAGAAGTTTCTCAGAAAGCTTCTTTCTCTTTGTTATCGGAGGATATTTCCTTTGGCCCTATAGTCTTCAAAGGGATCCGAAATATCTGTTCTCAGATTCCACAGAAATAAGGCTAGCAAAGAGATCCACGAAATACAGATGTAACTCTGTGAGATGAATTAACAGAAGACTAAGCAGTTTTTCAGAAAGCTTCTTTCCAGATTTCATTTGAGGATATTTCCTTTTTCACCGTAGCCCTCTATGGCTTCCAAATATCACTTTGCCAATTCCACAAGAATATTCTTAACGAAAGGCTTCTTGAGGGGAAAGCTGTAACTCTGTGAGATGATTTAACAGAACACAAAGAATTTTCTCGTTAAGCTTCTTTCTCTTTGTTATCGTAGGATATTTCCTTTGGCCCTATAGTCTTCAAAGGGATCCTAAATATCTGTACTCAGATTCTACTGAAATAGGGCTAGCAAAGAGATCCACGAAATACAGATGTAACTCTGTGAGTGGAAATCACACATCACAGAGCAATTTCTCAGAAATCTTCTTTCCAGATTTCATCTGAGGATATTTCCTTTTTCACCATAGGCCTCTAGGGCTTCCAAATATCACTTTGCCAATTCCACAAGAACTGTCTTAGCGAAAGGCTTCTTGAGGGGAAGGCTGTAACTCTGTGAGATGATTTCACAGAACACAAAGAAGTTTCTCAGAAAGCTTCTTTCTCTTTGTTATCGGAGGATATTTCCTTTGGCAATCTAGTCTTCAAAGGGATTCGAAATATCTGTTCTCAGATTCCACAGAAATCAGGCGAGCAAAGAGATCCACGAAATACACATATAACTCTGTGAGATGAATTATCAGAATACTAAGCAGTTTCTCAGAAAGCTTCTTTAAAGATTTCATCTGAGGATATTTCCTTTTTCACCGTAGCTCTCCTTGGGCTTCCATATATCACTTTGCCAATTCCACAAGAACAGTCTTAGCGAAAATCTTCTTGAGGGGAAAGCTGTAACTCTGTGGGATGATTTAACAGAACACCAGGAAGTTTCTCAGGAAGCTTATTTCTCTTTGTTATCGGTGGATATTTCCTTTGGCCCTAGAGTCTTCAAAGGGATCCGAAATATCTGTTCTCAGATTCCACAGAAATAAGGCTAGCAAAGAGATCCACGAAATACAGATGTATCTCTGTGAGTTTAACTCAGAGAACACTAAGCAGTTTCTCAGAAAGCTTCTTTCCAGATTTAATCTGAGGATATTTCCTTTTTCACCATAGCCCTCTATGGGCTTCCAAATATCACTGTGCCAATTCCACAAGGACTGTCTCAGCGAAAGGTTTCTTGAAGGGAAAGCTGTAACTCTGTGAGATGATTTCACAGAACACAAAGTAGTTTCTTAGAAAACTTCTTTCTCTTTGTTATCGGAGGTTATTTCCTTTGGCCCTATAGTCTTCAAAAGGATCCGAAATATTTGTTCTCAGTTTCCACAGAAATGAGGCTAGCAAAGAGATCCACGAAATACAGATGTATCTCTGTCAGTTTAACTCAGAGAACACTAAGCAGTTTCTCAGAAAGCCTCTTTCCAGATTTCATCTGAGGATATTTCCTTTTTCAACATAGCCCTCTGTGGACTTCCAAATACCACTTTGCAAATTCTACATGACTGTCTTAGCGAAAGGCTTCTATAGGGGAAAGCTGTAACTCTGTGAGATGATGTCACAGAACACAAAGAAGTTTCTCAGAAAGCTTCTTTCTCTTTGTTATCAGAGGATATTTCCTTTGGCCCTATAGTCTTCAAAGGGATCCGAAATATCTGTTCTCAGATTCCACAGAAATAAGGCTAGGAAAGAGATAAACGAAATACAGATGTAACTCTGTGAGATGAATTAACAGAACACTAAGCATTTTCTCAGAAAGCTTCTTTCCAGATTTCATCTGAGGATATTTCCTTTTTCACCATAGCCCTCTATGGGCTTCCAAATATCACTTTGCCAATTCCACAAAAACTGTCTTAGCGAAAGGCTTCTTGAGGGGAAAGCTGTAACTCTGTGAGATGATTTCGCAGAACACGAAGAACTTTCTCAGAAAGCTTCTTTCTCTTTGTTATCAGAGGATATTTCCTTTGGCCCTATAGTCTTCAAAGGGATCCGAAATATCAGTTCTCAGATTCCACAGAAATAAGGCTAGCAAACAGATACATGAAATACAGATGTAAATCTGTGAAGGGAAATCACACATCACAAAGCAGATTCTCAGAAAGCTTCTTTCCAGTTTTTCTCTGAGGATATTTTTTTCACCAAAGAACTATATGGACTTCCAAATATCACTTTGCAATTTCCACAAGAACAGGCTTAGACAACGGCTTCTTGAGGAGAAAGCTGTAACTCTGTGAGATGAATTAACGGAACACTAAGCAGTTTCTCAGAAAGCTTATTTCCAGATTTCATCTGAGGATATTTCCTGTTTCACCATAGCCCTCAAAGGGCCTCAAAATATCACTTCTCAAATTCCACAAGGACAGGCTTAGCGACAGGCTTCTTGAGGGGAAAGCTGTAACTCTGTGAGATGATTTCACAGAACACACATAAGTTTCTCAGAAAGCTTCTTACTCTTTGTTATCGGAGGATATTTACTTTGGCCCTATAGTCTTCAAAGGGATCCGAAATATCAGTTCTCAGATTCCACAGAAAAAAAGCTAGCAAACAGACCCACGAAATACAGATGTAACTCTGTGAGTGGAAGTCACACATAACAAAGCAGTTTCTCAGAAAGCTTCCTTCCAGTCCTTTTCTCAGTATATTTTGTTTTTCACGGTAGTCCTATGTAGGCTTCCAAATATCACTATGCAAATTCCACAAGAACAGGCTTTGTGAACGACTTATTGAGGGGATAGCTGTAACTCTGTGAGTTGAATTAACAGAACACTAAGCAGTTTCTCAGAAAGCTTCTTTCCAGATTTCCTCTGGGATATTTCCTTTTGCACCGCAGACCTCTATGGGCATCGAAATATCACTTTGCAAATTCCACAAGAACAGGCTTAGCGAAAGGCTTCTTGAGGGGAAAGCTGTAACTCTGTGAGATGATTTCACAAAACACAAAGAAGTTCCACAGAAAGCTTCTATCTCTCTGTTATCGGAGGTTATTTCCTTTGGCCCTATAGCCGTCAAAGGGATCAGAAATATCAGTTCTCAGATTCCACAGAAATAAGGCTAGCAAACAGATCCACGAAATACAGATGTAACTCTGTGAGTGGAAGTCATAGGACACAAAGCAGTTTCTCAGAAAGCTTCTTTCCAGTTTTTCTCTGAGGATATTTTCTTTTTCACCATAGACCTCTAAGGGCTTCCAAATATCACTTTGCAAATTCCACAAGAACAGGCTTAGCGAACGGCTTCTTGAGGGAATAGTTGTAACTCTGTGAGATGAATTAACAGAACAGTAAGCAGTTTCTCAGCAAGCTTCTTTTCAGATTTCATCTGAGGATATTTCCTTTTTCACCGTAGCCCTGTATGTGCATCGAAATATCACTTTGCAAATTCCACAAGAACAGCCTTAGCTTAGCGAAATGCTTCTTGAGAGGAAAGCTGTAACTCTGTGAGATGATTTCACAGAACACAAAGAAGTTCCTCAGAATGCTTCTTTCTCTTTGTAATCGGAGGATATTGTGTTTGGCTCTATAGTCTTCAAAGGGATAAGAAAGATCAGTTCTCAGACTCCACAGAAATAAGGTTAGCAAACAGATCCACCAAATACAGATGAAACTCTGCGAGTGGAAACACACATCACAAAGCAGTTTCTCAGAAAGCTTCTTTCTAGTTTTTCTCTGAGGATATTTTCTTTTTCACCGTAGACATCTATGGGGTTCCAAATATCATTTGGAAATTCCACAAGAACAGGCTGAGCGAACGGCTTCCTGAGGGGAAAGCTGTAACTCGTGAGATGAATTAACGGAAAACTAAGGAGTTTCTCCTAAAGCTTCTTTACAGATTTCATCTGAGGATATTTCCTTTTTTACCGTAGCACTCTATGGGCATCGAAATATCACTTTGCAAATTCCACAAGAACAAGCTTAGCGAAAGGCTTCTTGAAGGGAAAGGTGTAACTCTGTGAGATGATTTCAGAGAACACAAAGAAGTTTCTTAGAAAGGTTCTTTCTCTTTGTTATCGGAGGATATTTCCTTTGGCACTATAGTCTTCTCACTAAGCCTGTTCTGGTGGAATTCACATAGTGATATTTGGAACCCCATAGAGGGCTATGGTGAAAAAGAAAATATCTTCAGAGAAAAACTGGAAAGCAGCTTTCTGAAATACTGCCTTTTGATGTGTGACTTGCACTCACAGAGTTACATCTGTATTTCATGCATCTCTTTGCTAGCCTTATTTCTGTGGAATCTGAGAACAGATATTTCGGATCCCTTTGAAGACTATGGGGCCAAAGGAAATATACTCCGATAACAAAGAGATAGAAGCTTTCTGAGAAACGTCTTTGTGTTCTGTGAAACCATCTCACAGAGTTACAGCTTTCCCCTCAAGAAGCCTTTCGCTAAGACAGTTCTTGTGGAACTTGCAAAGTGATATTTGGAAACCCATAGTGGGCTATGGTGAAAAAGGAAATATCCTCAGATGAAATCTGGAAAGAAGCTTTCTGAGAAACTGCTTAGTGTTCTGTTAATTTATGTCACAGAGTTACAGCTTTCAGTTCAAGAGACCGCTCGCTAATCCTGTTCTTGTGGAATTCGGATAGTGATATTTGGAAGCATATTGAGGGCTATGGTGAAAAAGAAAATATCCTCAGAGAAAAACTGGAAAAAGCTTTCTGAGAAACTGCTTTGTGATGTGTGACTTTCACTCACAGAGTTACATCTGCATTTCCTGGATCTCTTTGTTAGCCTTATTTCTGTGGAATCTGAGAACAGATATTTCGGATCCCTTTGAAGACTACAGGGCCAAAGGAAATATCCTCCAATAACAAAGAGAAAGAAGCTTTCTGAGAAATTTCTTTGTGTTTCGTGAAATCATCTCACAGAGTTACAGCTTTCCCCTCAAGCAGACTTTCGCTAAGACAGTTCTTGTGGAAGTTCCAAAGTGATATTTGGAAGCCCTTAGAGGGCTATGGTGAAAAAGGAAATATCCTCAGATGAAATCTTGAAAGAAGCTGTCTGAGAAACTGCTTATTGTTCTGTTAATTCATCTCACAGAGTTACAGCTTTCCCCTCAAGAGGCCGCTCGCTAACCCTGTTCTTGTGGAACTCGCAAAGTGATATTTGGAAGCCCACAGAGGGTTCTGCTGAAAAAGAAAATATCCTCAGAGGAAAACTGTATAGAAGCTTTCTGAATACTGCTTTCTGGTGTGGGACTTCCATTCGCAGAGTTACATCTGTATTTCGTGGATGTCTTTCCTAGCCTTAATTCTGTGGAATCTGAAAAGAGATATTTCGGATCCCTTTGAAGACTATAGGGCCAAAGGAAATATCCTCCGATAACAAAGAGAAAGAAGCTTACTGAGAAACTTCTTTGTGTTCTGTGAAACCGTCTCACAGAGTTACAGCTTTCCCCTCAAGAAGCCTTTTGCTAAGACAGTTCTTGTGGAATTGGCAAAGTGATATTTAGAAGCCCATAGAGGGCTATGGTGAAAAAGGAAATATCCTCAGATGAAATCTGGAAAGAAGCTTTCTGAGAAACTGCTTAGTGTTCTGTTAATTCATATCACAGAGTTACAGCATTCCCCTAAAGAAGCCGCTGGGTAAGCCTGTCCTTGTGGAATTCTCAAAGTGATATTTGGAAGCCCATAGAGGGCTATGGTGAAAAAGAAAATATCGTCAGAGAAAAACAGGAAAGAAGCTTTCTGAGAAAATGCTTTGTGATGTGTGACTTCCACTCACATTGTTATGTCTGTATTTTTGGATCTCCTTGCTAGCCTTATTTCTGTGGTATCTGAGAACAGATATTTCGGCTACCCTTGAAGCCTATAGGGCCAAAGGAAATATCCACCTATAACAAAGAGAAAGAAGCATTCTGAGACACTACTTTGTGTTCTGTGAAATCATCTCACAGAGTTATTGCTTTCTGCTCAAGAAGCCTGTCGCTAAGACAGTTCTTGTGGAATTTGCAACTGATATTTGGAAGCCCATAGAGGTCTATTTAAAAAAGAAAATATCCTCAGTGAAATCTGGAAAGAAGCTTTCTGAGAAACTGCTTTGTGATGGGTGACTTCCACTCACAGAGTTACATCTGTATTTCGTGGATCTCTTTGCTAGCCTTATTTCTGTGGAATCTGAGAACAGATATATCGGATCCCTTTGAAGTCTATAGGGCCAAAGAAATATCCTCCGATAACAAAGAGAAAGAAGCTTCCTGAGAAACACCTTTGTGTTCTGTGAAATCATCTTACAGAGTTACAGCTTCCCCCTAAAAACCCTTTCGCTAACATAGTTCTTGTGGAATTTGCAAAGTAATATTTGGAAGCCCATACAGGGCTATGGTGAAAAATTATATATCCTCAGAAGAAATCTGGAAAGAAGCTTCCACAGAAACTTCCTAGTGTTCTGTTAATTCATCTCACATAGTTACAGATTTCCCCTCAAGAGGCCAGTCGCTAAGCCTGTCTTGTGGAATTCGCATAGTGGTATTTGGAAGCCCATAGAAGGCTAAGGTGAAAAAGAAAATTTCCTCAGAGGAAAACTGGAAAGAAGCTTTCCGAGAAACTGCTTTATGATGTGTGACTTCCACTCACAGAGTTACATCTGTATTTCGTGGATCTCTTTGCTAGCCTTATTTCTGTGGAATCTGAGAAGAGATATTTCGTATCCCTTTGAAGACTATAGGGCCAAAGGAAATATGCTCTGCTAACAAAGAGAAAGAAGCTTACTGAGAAACGCCTTTGTGTTCTGTGAAGTCATGTCACAGAGTTACAGCTTTCCCCTCAAGAAGCCTTTCGCTAAGACAGTTTTTGTGGAATTTGCAAAGTGATATTTGGAAGCCCATAGTGGGCTGTGGTGAAAATGGAAATATCATCAGAGGACATCTGGAAAGAAGCTTTCTGAGAAACTGCTTAGTGTTCCGTTAATTCATATCACAGATTTACAGCATTCTCCTCAATAAGCCGCTGGCTAAGCCTGTCCTTGTGGAATTTGCAAAGTGATATTTGGAAGCCCATAGAGGGCTCTTGTGAAAAAGGAAATATCCTCAGATGAAAATTGGAAAGAAGCTTTCTGAGAAACTGCTTAGTGTTCTCTTAATTCATTTCACAGAGTTACAGCTTTTCCCTCAAGAAGCCACTCGCTAAGTCTGTTCTTCTGGAATTCGCAAAGTGATATTTGGAAGCCCATAGAGGGCTATGGTGAAAAATTATATATCCTCAGAAGAAATTTGGAAAGAAGCTTTCTGAGAAACTGCTTAGTGTTCTGTTAATTCATCTCACAGAGTTACAGATTTCCCCTCAAGAAGCCGCTCGCTAAGCCTGTTCTTGTGGAATTCGCAAAGGGATATTTGGAAGCCCTTAGAGGGCTATGGTGAAAAAGAAAATATCCTCAGATGAAATCTGGAAAGAAGCTTTCTGAGACACTGCTTTGTGATGTGTGACTTCCACTCACAGATTTACATCTGTATTTCGTGGATCTCTTTTCTAGCCTTACTTCTGTGGAATCTGAGAACAGATATTTCGGATCCCTTTGAAGACTATAGGGTCAAAGGAAATATCCTCCGATAACAAAGAGAAAGAAGCTTTCTGAGAAACTTCTTTGTGTTCTGTGAAATCATCTCACAGAATTACAGCTTTCCCCTCAAGAAGCCTCTCGCGAAGGCATTTCTTGTGGAATTTGCAAAGTGATATTCGGAAGCCCATAGAGGGCTATGTTGAAAAAGGAAATATCCTAAGATGAAATCTGGAAAGAAGCTTACTGAGAAACTACTTAGTGTTCTGTTAACTCATCTCACAGAGTTACAGCTTTCCCCGCAAGAAGCCGCTCGCTAAGCCTGTTCTTGTGGAATTCGCATAGTGATATTTGGAATCCCATAGAAGGCTATGGTGAGAAACAAAATATCCTCACATAAAAACTGGGAAGAAGCTTTCTGAGAAACTGGTTTGTGATATGTGACTTCCACTTACAGAGTTACATCTGTATTTCGTGGATGTCTTTGCTAGCCTTATTTTTGTGGATTCTGAGAACAGATATTTCGGATCCCTTTGAAGACTATAGGGACAAAGGAAATATCCTCCGATAACAAAGAGTAAGAAACTTTATGAGAAACGTCTTTGTGTTCTGTGAAATCATCTCACAGAGTTACAGCTTTCCCCTCAAGAAGCCTTTCGC
Organism: Macaca mulatta; assembly: GCF_049350105.2. Taxonomy (NCBI): domain Eukaryota; kingdom Metazoa; phylum Chordata; class Mammalia; order Primates; family Cercopithecidae; genus Macaca; species Macaca mulatta. The sequence continues at coordinate 93,996,737 of NC_133410.1, read as the reverse complement.
TAAGACAGTTCTTGAGGAATTTGCAAAGTGATATTTTGAAGCCCTTATTGGGCTATGGTGCAAAAGGAAATATACTCAGATGAAATCTGGAAAGAAGATTTCTGAGAAACTGCTTAGTGTTCTCTTAATTTATGTCACAGAGTTATAGCTTTCCCCTCAAGAGACCGCTCGCTAATCCTGTTCTTGTGGAATTCGCATAGTGATATTTGGAAGCATATAGAGGGCTATGGTGAAAAAGAAAATATCGTCAGAGAAAAACTGAAAAGAAGCTTCTTGAGAAATTTCTTTGTGATGTGTGACTTCCAGTCACAGAGTTACCTCTGAATTTCGTGGATCTCTTTGCTAGCCTTATTTCTTTGGAATTTGAGAACAGATATTTGGGATCCCTTTGAAAACTATAGGGTCAAAGGCAATATCCCCCGATAACAAAGAGAAAGCTTTCTGAGAAACTTCTTTGTGTTCTGTGAAATCATCTCACAGAGTTACAGCTTTCCCCTCAAGAAGCCTTTCGCTAAGACAGTTCTTGTGGAATTTGCAAAGTGATACTTGGAAGCCCATAGAGGGCTTTGGTGAAAAAGGCAATATCCTCAGATGAAATCTGGAAAGAAGCCTTCTGAGAAACTGCTTAGTGTTCTGTTAATTCATCTCACAGACATACAGCTTTCCCCTCAAGAAGCCGCTCCCTAAGCCTGTTTTGTGGAATTCGAAAAGTGATATTTGGAAGCCCATGGAGGGCTATGGTAAAAAAGGAAATATCCTCAGATGAAATCTGGAAAGAAGCTTTCTGAGAAACTGCTTAGTGTTCTGTTAATTCACCTCACAGTGTTACAGCTGTCCCCTCAAGAAGCCGCTCGCTAAGCCTGTTCTTGTGGAATTCGCAAAGTAATATTTGGAAGCCCCTAGAGGCTAAGGTGAAAAAGAAAATATCCTCAGAGAAAAACTGGAAAGAAGCTTTCTGAGAAACTGCTTTATGATGTGTGACTTCCACTCACCGAGTTACATCTGTATTTCGTGGATCTCTTTGCTAGCCTTATTTCTGTGGAATCGGAGAACAGATATTTCGGATCCCTTTGAAGGTATAGGGCCAAAGGAAATATCCTTCAATAACAAAGAGATAGAAGCTTTCTGAGAAACGTCTTTGTGTTCTGTGAAACCATCTCACAGAGTTACAGCTTTCCCCTCAAGAAGCCTTTCGCTAAGACAGTTCTTGTGGAACTTGCAAAGTGATATTTGAAAACCCATAGTGGGCTATGGTGAAAAAGGAAATATCCTCAGATGAAATCTGGAAAGAAGCTTTCTGAGAAACTGCTTAGTGTTCTGTTAATTTATGTCACAGAGTTACAGCTTTCAACTCAAGAGACCGCTCGCTAATCCTGTTCTTGTGGAATTCGCATAGTGATATTTGGAAGCATATAGAGGGCTATGGTGAAAAAGAAAATATCCTCAGAGAAAAACTGGAAAAAGCTTTCTGACAAACTGCTTTGTGATGTGTGACTTTCACTCACAGAGTTACATTTGCATTTCGTGGATCTCTTTGTTAGCCTTATATCTGTGGAATCTGAGAACAGATATTTCGGATCCCTTTGAAGACTATAGAGCCAAAGGAATATCCTCCGATAACAAAGAGAAAGAAGCTTTCGGAGAAATTGCTCTGTGTTTCGTGAAATCATCTCACAGAGTTACAGCTTTCCCCTCAAGCAGACTTTCGCTAAGACAGTTCTTGTGGAAGTTGCAAAGTGATATTTGGAAGCCTTTAGAGGGCTATGGTGAAAAAGAAAATATCAGATGAAATCATGAAAGAAGCTGTCTGAGAAACTGCTTATTGTTCTGTTAATTTATCTCACAGAGTTACAGCTTTCCCCTCAAGAAGCCGCTCGCTAGCCCTGTTCTTGTGGAACTCGCAAAGTGATATTTGGAAGCCCATAGAGGCTTTTGCTGAAAAAGAAAATATCCTCAGAGGAATACTGTATAGACGCTGTCTGAATACTGCTTTCTGATGTGTGACTTCCATTCGCAGAGTTACATATGTATTTCGTGGATCTCTTTGCTAGCCTTAATTCTGTGGAATCTGAGAAGAGATATTTCGGATCCCTTTGAAGACTATAGGGCCAAAGGAAATATCCTCTGATAACAAAGAGAAAGAAGCTTTCTGAGAAACTTCTTTGTGTTCTGTGAAATCATCTGACAGAGTTACAGCTTTCCACTCAAGAAGCCTCTCGCAAAGACAGTTCTTGTGGAATTTGCAAAGTGATATTTAGAAGCCCATAGAGGGCTATGTTGAAAAGGGAAATATCCTCATATGAAATCTGGAAAGAAGCTTTCTGAGAAAATGCTTAGTGTTCCTTTAATTCATCTCACAGAGTTACAGCTTTCCCGTGAAGAAGCCGCTCGCTAAGCCTGTTCTTGTGGAATTCTCATAGGGATGTTTGGAATCCCTTGGAGGGCTATGGTGAAAAAGAAATTATCCTCAGAGAAAAACTGTGGAGAAACCTTCTGAGAAACTACTTTGTGATATGTGACCCCCGCTCACAGAGTTACATCTGTATTTGGTGGATCTCTTGGTCGCCTTATTTCTGTGGAATCGGAGAACAGATATATCGGATCCCTTTGAAGACTATAGGGCCAAAGGAAATATCCTCCGATAACAAAGAGAAAGAATCTTTCTGAGAAACTTGTTTGTGTTTTGTGAAATCATCTCACAGAGTTACAGCTTTCCCCTAAAGCAGCCTTTTGCTAAGAGAGTTCTCGTGGAATTTGCAAAGTGATATTTGGAAGCCCATAGAGGGCTACGGTGAAAAAGGAAATATCCTCAGATGAAATCTGGAAAGAATCTTCCTGAGAAACTGCTTAGTGATGTGTGACTTCCACTCACAGAGATATATCTGTATTTCGTCGATGTCTTTGCTAGCCTTATTTCTGTGGAATCTGAGAACAAATATTTCGGATCCCTTTGAAGACTATAGGGCCAAAGGAAATATCCTCTGATAACAAAGAGAAAGAAGTTTTCTGAGAAACTGCGTAGTGTTCTGTAAATTCATCTCACAGAGTTACAGCTTTCCCCTCAAGAATCCGCTCGCTAAGCCTGTTCTTTTGGAACTCGCAAAGTGATATTTGTAAGCCCATAGAGGGCTAGGGGTGAAAAAGGAAATACCCTCAGATGAAATCTGTTTAGAAGCTTTCTGGGAAACTGCTTATTGGTCTGTTAATTCATCTCACAGAGTTACAGCTTTCCCCTCACGATGACGCTCGCTAACCCTGTTCTTGTGGAACTCGCAAAGTGATATTTGGAAGCCCATAGAGGGTTTTGCTGAAAAAGAAAATATCCTCAGAGGAAAACTGGATAGAAGCTGACTGAAAACTGCTTTCTGATGTGTGACTTTCATTCACAGGGTTACATATGTATTTCGTGGATCTGTTTGCTAGCCTTATTTCCGTGGAATCTGAGAAGAGATATTTCGGATCCCTTTGAAGAGTATAGGGCCAAAGGAAATATCCTCCGATAACAAAGAGAAAGAAGGTTTCTGAGAAACTTCTTTGTGTTCTGTGAAATCATCTCACAGAGTCACAGCTTTCCCCTCAAGAAGCCTTTCGCTAAGTCAGTTGTTGTGGAATTGGCAAAGTGATATTGGGAAGCCCGTAGAGGGTTACGGTGAAAAAGGAAATAACCTCAGATGAAATCTGGAAAGAAGCTTTCTGAGAAACTGCGTAGTGTTCTGTTAATTCATCTCACAGAGTTACAGCATTCCCCTTCAGAAACCGCTCGCTAAGCCTGTTCTTGTGGAATTCGCAAGATGATATTGGAAGCCCATAGAGGGCTATGGTGTAAAACAAAATATCCTCAGATGAAATGTGGCAAGAAGCTTTCTGAGAAACTGCATTGTGTTCTGTTAATTTATTTCACAAAGTTACAGCTTTCCCCTCAAGAGACCGCTCGCTAAGCCCGTTCTTGTGAATTCGCATAGTGTTATTTGGAAGCATATAGTGGGCTATGGTGAAAAAGAAAATATCCTCAGAGAAACACTGGAAAGAAGCTTTCTGAGAAACTGCTTTGTGATGTGTGACTTCCACTCACAGAGTTACATCTCTATTTCGTGGATTTCTTTGCTAACCTTATTTCTGTGGAATCTGAGAACAGATATTTTGGAACCGTATGAAGACTATGGGGCCAAAGGAAATATCCTCCAATAACAAAGAGAAAGAAGCTTTCTGAGAAACTTCTTTCTGTTCTGTGAAATAATCTCACAGAGTTACAGCTTTCTCCTCAAGAAGCCTTTCGCTAAGACAGTTCTTGAGGAATTTGCAAAGTGATATTTGGAAGCCCATAGATTGCCACTGTGAAAAAGGAAATATTCTCAGATGAAATCTGGAAAGAACCTTTGTGAGAAACTGCTAAGTGTTCTGTTAATTCATCTCACAATGTTACAACTTACCCCTCAAGAAGCCAATCCCTAGGCCTGTTCTTGTTTAATTCGCTAAGTGATATTTGGAAGCCCATAGAGGGCTATGGCGAAAAAGAAAATATAATCAGAGAAAAACTGGAAAGAAGCTTTCTGAGAAACGGCTTTGTGATGTGTGACTTCCACTCACAGAGTTACATCTGTCTTTTTGGATCTCTTTGCTAGCCTTATTTCTGTGGAATCTGAGAACTGATAGTTCCGATCCCTTTGAAGACTATAGGGCCAAAGGAAATATCCTCCGATAACAAAGAGAAAGAAGCTTTCTGAGAAACTTCTTTTTGTTCTCTGAAATCGTCACACAGAGATACAGCTTTCCCCTCAAGAAGTCTTTCGCTAAGATAGTTCTTGTGGATTTTGCAAAGTGATATTTGGAAGCCCATAGAGGACTATGGTGAAAAAGGAAATATCCTCAGATGAAATCTGGAAAGAAGCTTTCTGAGAAACTGCTTAGTGTTCTGTTAATTCATCTCACAGAGTTTCAGCTTTCCCATCAAGAAGCCGCTCGCTAAGCCTGTTCTTGTGGAACTCGCAAAGGGATATTTGGAAGCCCATAGAGTGTTATGGTGAAAAAGAAAATATCCTCAGAGGAAAACTTGAAAGAAGCATTCTGAAAACTGCTTTCTGATGTTTGACTTCCACTCACAGACTTACATCTGTATTTCGTGGATCTGTTTGCTAGCCTTATTTCTGTGGAATCTGAGAATAGATATTTCGGATCCCTTTGAGGACTATAGGGCCAAAGGAAATATCCTCCGATTAAAAAAGAAAGAAGCTTTCTGAGAAACTACTTTGTGTTCTGTGAAATCATCTCACAGAATTACAGCTTTCCCCTCTGGAAGCCTTTCGCTGAGACAGTTTTGTGGAATTTACAAAGTGATATTTGGAAGCCCATAGAGGGCTATGTTTAAAAAGGAAACATCCTCAGATGAAATCTAGAAAGAAGCTTTCTGAGAAACTGCTTTGTGATGTGTGACTTCCACTCACAGAGTTACATCTGTATTTCGTGGATGTCTTTTCTAGCCTTATTACTGTGGAATCTCAGAACAAATATTTCGGATCCCTTTGAAGACTATAGGGCCAAAGGAAATATCCTCCGATAACAAAGAGAAAGAAGCTCTCTGAGAAACTTCTTTGGGTTCTATGAAATCATCTCACAGAGTTACAGCTTTCCCCTCAAGAAGCCTTTCGCTAAGACAGTTCTTGTGGAATTTGTAAAGTGATACTTGGAAGCCCAAAGAGGACTAAGGTGAGAAAGGAAATATCCTCAGATGAAATCTGGAAAGAAGCTTTCTGAGAAACTGCTTAGTGTTCTTTTAATTCATCTCACAGCGTTACAGCTTTCCCCTCAAGAAGCCGCTCTCTAAGCCTGTTCTTGTGGAATTCGCATAGTGATATTTGGAAGCCCATAGAGGGCTACGGTGAAAAAGAAAATATCCTCAGAGGAAAACTGGATAGAAGCTGTCTGAAAACTGCTTTCTGATGTGTGACTTCCATTCACAGGGTTACATATGTATTTCGTGGATCTGTTTGCTAGCCTTATTTCCGTGGAATCTGAGAACAGATATTTCGGATCCCTTTGAAGAGCATAGGGCCAAAGGAAATATCCTCCGATAACAAAGAGAAGGAAGTTTTCTGAGAAACTACTTTGTGTTCTGTGAAATCATCTCACAGAGTTACAGCTTTCCTCTCAATAAGCCTTTCGCTAAGACAGTTCTTGTGGAATTTCCAAAGTGATATTTGGAAGCCCCTAGAGGGCTATGGTGAAAAAGGAAATATCCTGAGATGAAATCTGGAAAGAAGCTTTCTGAGAAACTGCTTAGTGTTCTGTTAATTCATCTCACAGAGTTACAGCTTTCCCCTCAAGAAGCCGCTCGCTAAGCCTGTTCTTGTGGAATTCGCAAAGGGATATTTGGAAGCCCATTGAGGGCTATGATGAAAAAGAAAATATCCTCAGAGAAAAACTGGAAAGAAGCTTTCTGAGAAACTGCTTTGTGATGTGTGACTTCCACTCACAGAGTTATATCTGTATTTCGTGGATCTCTTTGCTAGCCTTATTTCTGTGGAATCTGAGAACAGATATTATGGATCCCTTGGAAGACTATAGGGCCAAAGGAAATATCCTCTGATTAAAAAGATGAAGAAGCTTTCTGACAAACTTCTTTGTGTTCTCTGAAATCATCTCACAGATTACAGCTTTGCCCTCAAGAAGCCTTTCGCTAAGACAATTCTTGTGGAATTTACAAAGTGATATTTGGAAGCCCATAGAGGGCTATGGTAAAAAGGAAATATCCTCAGAGAAAAACTGGAAAGAAGCTTTCTGAGAAACTGCTTTGTGATGTGTGACTTCCACTTACAGAGTTACATCTGCATTTTGTGGATCTCTTTGCTAATCTTATTTCTGTGGAATCAGAGAACAGATATTTCGGATCCCTTTGAAGACTTCAGGGCCAAGGGAAATATCCTCCGATAACAAAGAGAAAGAAGCTTTCTGAGAAACTTCTGTGTTTTCTGTGAAATCATCTCACAGAGTTACAGCTTTCCCCTCAAGAAGTCTTTCACTAAGACAGTTCTTTTGGAATTTGCAAAGGGATATTTGGAAGTCTACAGGGCAATGGTGAAAAAGGAAATATCCTCAGATGAAATGTGGCAAGAAGCTTTCTGAGAAACTGCTTAGTGTTCTGTTAATTTGTGTCACAAAGTTACAGCTTTTCCCTCAAGAGACCGCTCGCTAAGCCTGTTCTTGTGGAACTCGCAAAGTGATATTTGGAAGCCCACAGTGGGTTATGGTGAAAAAGAAACTATCCTCAGAGAAAAACTGGAAAGAAGCTTTCTGGAAACTGCTTTGTGATGTGTGGCTTCCACTCACAGTGTTACATCTGTATTTCGTGGATCTCTTTGTTTGCCTTTTTTCTGTGGAATCTGAGATCAGATTTTTCGGATCCATTTGAAGACTATACGGCCAAAGGAAATATCCTCCGATAACAGAGAGAAAGAAGCTTTCTGAGAAACTTCTTTGTGTTCTGTGAAATCATCTCACAGAGTTACAGCTTTCCCCTCAAGAAGTCTTTCGCTAAGACAGTTCTTTGGAATTTGCAACGTGATATTTGGAAGCCCATAGAGGGCTATGGTGAAAAAGGAAATATCCTCAGAGGAAATCTAGAAAGAAGCTTTCTGAGAAACTACTTAGTTTTCTGTAAATTCATCTCACAGAGATAAAGCTTTCCTCTAAAGAAGCCTTTCCCTAAGCCTGTTCTTGTGGAAGTCGCCAAGTGATATTTGGAAGCCCATAGAGGGCTCTGGTGAAAAAGAAAATATCCTCAGAGAAAAACTGGAAAGAAACTTTCTAAGAAAATGTTTTGTGATGTGTGACTTTCACTCACAAAGTTACATCTCTATTTCGTGGATATCTTTGCTAGCCTTATTTCTGTGAAATCTGAGAACAGATATTTCAGATCCCTTTGAAGACTATAGGGCCAAAGAAAATATCCTCGGATAACAAAGAGAAAGAAGCTTTCTGAGAAACTTCTTTGTGTTCTGTGAAATCATCTCACAGAGTTACAGCTTTCCCCTCAAGAAGTCTTTCCCTAAGACAGTTCTTGTGGAATTTGGAAAGTGATATTTGGAAGCCGTTAGAGGACTATGGTGATAAAGGAAATATCCTCAGATGAAATCTGGAAAGAAGCTTTCTGAGAAACTGCTTAGTGTTCTGTTAATTCATCTCACAGAGTTACAGCTTTCCCCTCAAGAAGCCGCTCGCTAAGCCTGTTCTTGTTTAATTCGCAAAGGGATATTTGGAAGTCCATAGAGGGCTATGATGAAAAAGAAAATATCCTCAGAGAAAAACTGGAAAGAAGCTTTCTGAGAAACTGCTTTGTGATGTGTGACTTCCACTCACAGAGTTATATCTGTATTTCGTGGATCTCTTTGCTAGCCCTATTTCTGTGGAATCTGAGAACAGATATTACGGATCCTTTCGAAGACTATAGGGCCAAAGTAAATATCCTCCAATAAAAAAGATTAAGAAGCTTTCAGAGAAACTTCTTTGTGTTCTGTGAAATAATCTCACAGATTATAGGTTACCCCTCAAGACGCCTTTCGCTAAGACAATTCTTGTGGAATTTACAAAGTGATATTTGGAAGCCCATAGAAGGCTATGGTGAAAAAGGAAATATCCTCAGAGAAAAACTGGAAAGAAGCTTTCTGAGAAACTGCTTTGTGATGTGTGACTTCCACTCTCAGAATTACATCTGTATTTCGTGGATCTCTTTGCTAGTCTTATTTCTGTGGAACCTGAGAACACATATTTCGGATCCCTTGGAAGACTATAGGGCCAATGGAAATATCCTCCGATAACAAAGAGAAAGAAGCTTTCTGAGAAACTTCTGTGTTTTCTGTGAAATCATCTCACAGAGCTACAGCTTTAACCTCAAGAAGTCATTCGCTAAGACAGTTCTTGTGGAATTTGCAAAGTGATATTTGGACGTCCACAGGGCTATGGTGAAAAAGGAAATATCCTCAGATGAAATCTGGAAAGAAGCTTTCTGAGAAACTGCTTAGTGTTCTGTTAATTCATCTCACAGAGTTACAGCTTTCCCCTCAAAAGCCGCTCGCTAAGCCTGTTCTTGTGGAATTCGCAAAGGGATATTTCGAAGCCCATAGAGGGCTATGATGAAAAAGAAAATATCCTCAGAGAAAAACTGGAAAGAAGCTTTCTGAGAAACTGCTTTGTGATGTGTGACTTCCACTTACAGAGTTACATCTGTATTTTGTGGATCTCTTTACTAATCTTATTTCTGTGGAATCAGAGAACAGATATTTTCGATCCCTTTGAAGACTACATGGCCAATGGAAATATCCTCCGATAACAAAGAGAAAGAAGCTTTCTGAGAAACTTCTGTGTTTTCTGTGAAATCATCTCACAGAGTTACAGCTTTCCCCTCAAGAAGTCTTTCGCTAAGACAGTTCTTTTGGAATTTGCAAAGTGATATTTGGAAGTCCACAGGGCTATGGTGAAAAAGGAAATATCCTCAGATGAAATCTGGAAAGAATGTTTCTGAGAAACTGCTTGGTATTCTGTTAATTCAACTCACAGAGTTACAGCTTTCGGCTCAAGAAGCCGCTCGCTAATCCTGTTCTTTTGGAATTCGCAAAGTGATATTTGGAAGCCCATAGAGGGCTATGGTGCAAAAGGAAATATCCTCAGATGAAATGTGGCAAGAAGCTTTCTGAGAAACTGCTTATTGTTCTGTTAATTTATGTCACAAAGCTACAGCTTTTCCCTCAAGAGACCGCTCGCTAAGCCTGTTCTTGTGGAACTCGCAAAGTGATATTTGGAAGCCCACAGAGGCTTGTGGTGAAAAAGAAAATATCCTCAGAGAAAACTGGAAAGAAGCTTTCTGGAAACTGCTTTGTGATGTGTGGCTTCCACTCACAGTGTTACATCTGTATTTCGTGGATCTCTTTGTTTGCCTTTTTTCTGTGGAATCTGAGATCAG